>NC_135895.1:2365733-3058233 GCF_964194155.1 Cetorhinus maximus | reverse complement strand
CACAAGTACCGTCTTCCCCCTGGGCTGCAGGAGTCACACAAATCAAATATGGGGCATCCGAGGTCCCCTTGGCGTCTGGGAGGATCTTTGTCCATTCTGGCCTCTGGCTGGAGAAAGTTGTTGCTGTGTCTCTCTCGCTGTGTGACAGTGACGTAGAAGGATTGTCACCAGCCGCTCCTGGAGCGCTGTCCTCTCCGGTCGAACATTCCGGGTTTCTCAGTGCTCCATCTAGTACATTTGTGTAGATCAAGGCCTCAGGGAAGGCTGTGCCTGTATCCAGGATACTCCAGTTGTCTAGAGACCGATGTGCGGGAATGTGGACACTAGTCTCAGTCTCATTGGCGGAATATCCTGGAGCTGCCTCTTCACTTATTGTTCCCACATTCCAACCTCTCAATGTCCCTGGATCCTGGGTTTCTTCTGTTCCTCCCTGGGTTTTAGTGCTCTGTGCCTCCCAGTCCTCCATTTCTACCACTGCCTCCATGTCCTGTGTTTCTAACACTGCCTCCCTTTCCTGTGTTTCTACCACTGCCTCCATGTCTTGTGTTTCTACCACTACTTCCCTGTCCTGTGTTTCTAAAGCTGACTCCCTATCCTGTGTTTCCACGTTGGCCTCACTGCCTTCTGTTTCTACCGCTGTTATCCTCTCCTGTGTTTCAACCACTGTCTCCCTATCCTGTGTTTCTACCACTGTCCCCCTATCTTGTGTTTCTAACAATGCCTCCCGGTCCTGTGTTTCTACCACAACCTCCCTATCCTGTATTTCTAATGCAGTCTCTCCATCCTGCATTTTTACCACTGCCTCCCTGTCTTGTGTTTCGATTACTACTTCCCTGTCCTGTTTTTCTAAAACAGTCTCTCTATCTTGTGTTTCTACAACCGTCTCACTGTCCAGTAATTCTACTACTGTCTTCCTATCCTGTGTTCCCACCTCGGCCTCACTGTCCTCTGTTTCGGCCACTGTCGCCCTGTCCTGTGTTTCAACCTCTGTCTCCCTATCCTGTGTTTCTACCACTGTCCCCCTGTCTTGTGCTTCTAACACTGTCTCCTTGTCCTGTGTTTCCAGCACGGCCTCCATGTCTTGTGTTTCTTCCACAACCTCCCTGTCCTGTGTTTCTATCACAACCTTCCTGTCCTGTGTTTCTAAGGCAGTCTCTCCATCCTGTGTTTTTACCATTGTCTCACTCTCCTGTGTTTCAAGCACTGTCGCCCTGTCCTGTGTTTCTACCACTGCCTCCTTGTCCTCTGTTTCTAACACTGTCTCTCTGTCCTGTATTTCAACCACTGCCTCCCTAATCTGTGTTTCTACCACTGTCTCCCTATCCTGTGTTTCTACTACTATCCCCCTGTGTTGTGTTTCTATCACAATCTCCCTTTCCTGTATTTCTAATGCAGTCTCTCCATCCTCCGTTTTTACCACTGTCTCCCTGTCCTGTGTTTCTCCCACTGCCTCCCTGTCCTGTGTTTTTACCGCTATCTCCCTGTCCTGTGTTTCCATCATGGCCTCACTGTCCTCTGTTTCTAACACTGTTGTCCTGACCTGTGATTCAACCACTGTCTCCCTGCCTTGTGTTTTTATCACAACCTCCCTATCCTGCATTTCTAACACTGTCTCTCTATCCTGTGTTTCTACCACTGCCTCCATGTCCTGTATTTCTAACATTGTCTCTCCATCCTGTATTTTTACCACTGTCCCCCTGTCTTGCTTTTCTACCACTGCCTCCCTGTTCTGTGCTTCTGAAACTGTCTCTTTATCTTGTGTTTCTACAACTGTTTCCCTGTCCAGTAATTCTACCGCTGTCTCCTTATCCTCTGTTTGTATCATGGCCTTCCTATCCTGTGTTTCTACCACTGCCTCGCTGTCCTGTGTTTCTACCACTGTCTCACTGTCCTGTGTTTCTAGCATTGCCTCTCTGTCCTGTACTCCTAACATTGCGTCCCTGTCTTTTGTTTCCACCACTGTCTCCCTGTTCTGTGTTTCCATTGTTGCCTCACTGTCCTGTGCTCCTACCACTTCCTCTCTATCCTGTGTCTCTACCACTTGCGCCCTGTCCTGTGTGTCCACCACTGCCTCCCTTTCTTGTGTTTCTACCAGGGCCTCCCTGTCCTGTATTTTTACCATACCCTTCCTGCTCTGCATTTCTACATCTATCTCCTTGTTCTGTGTTTCCACTACTGCATCCCTGACCTCCACTCCTACCACTGCCTCCCTGTCCTGTGTTTCTACCATTTTCTCCCTCTTATGTGTTTCCACTGCAGCATCCCTGTCCTGTGTTTCTACCACTGCCTCCCTGACCTGTGTTTTTACCACTGTCTCTCTGTCCTGTGTTTCCACCACAACCTCCCTGTCCTGTGTTTCTAGCATTGCCTCTGCATCCTGTGTTTCTTCCCAGTTCTGTGTTTCTACCACTGCCTTCCTGTCCTGCATTTCTACTACTATCTCCCCGTTCTGTGTTCCCATCTCAGCCTCCCTGTCCTGTGCTTCCACCACTGCCCCACTATCTTGTATTTCTACCATAGCTTCCCTGTCCTGTGTTTCTGACACTGTTTCCCTGTCCTGTGTTACTGACACTGTTTCCCTGCACTGTGTTACTGACACTGTTTCTGGGTCCTGTGTTACTGACACTGTTCCTGAGTGCTGTGTCTCTGGTACAGTTTCTGGGTCCTGTGTCTCTGGCTCAGGTTCCGGGTCCTGTGTTTCTGACAGTATTTCTGGATCCTGTGTTTTTGACACAATTTCCCTGCCCTGTGTCTCTGGCTCAATTTCTGGGTCCTGTATCTCTGACGCTGTTTCTGGGTCCTGTGTATCTAGCACTGTTTCCGGGTCCTGTGTTTCTGTGCCCTGTGTATCTGACACTGTTTCCCTGCCCTGTGTTTCTGACACTGTTTCTGGGTCCTGTGTTTTTGACACAGTTTTCCTGTCCTTTGTCTCTGGCTCAGCTTCTGTGCCCTGTGTTTCTGGTACAGTTTCTGTGCCCTGTGTTTCTGACACTGTTTCCCTGTCCTGTGTTTCTGACACTGTTTCCCTGTCCTGTGTTACTGACATTGTTTCCCTGCCCTGTGTTACTGACACTGTCTCCTGTGTTTCTGATACTGCTTCTGGGTCCTGTGTTTTTGACACAGTTTCCCTGTCCTGTGCCTCTGGCTCAGTTTCCAGGTCCTGTACCTCCAGCACAGTTTCCCTGTCCTGTGTCTCTGGCTCAGCATCTGGGTCCTGTACCTCCAGCACAGTTTCCGGGTCCTGTGTTTCTGACACGATTCCCCTGCCCTGTGTTTCTGACACTGTTTCCAGGTCCTGTATTTCTGACATGTTTTCCCTGCCCTGTGTTTCTGACACTGTTTCCGGGCCCTGTGTTTCTGACACTGTTTCCCTGCCCTGCATTTCTGGCAATTTTTCCAGGTTTTGTGTTTTTGATACTGTTTCTGTGTCCTGTGATTCTAATACTATTTCTGGGTCCTGTGTTTCTGACACTGTTCCTGAGTTCTGTGTCTCTGGCACAGTTTCTGGGTCCTGTGTTTCTGGCACTGTTCCTGGGCCCTGTGTTTCTGACATTGTTTCTGGGCCCTGTGTTTCTGACACTGTTTCTCTGCCCTGCATTTCTGACAATTTTTCCAGGTCCTGTATTTCTGACACAAGTTCCTTGTCCTGTGATTCTGACACTGTTTCCCTGCCCTGTGTTTCTGACATTGTTTCCAGGTTTTGTGTTTCTGACACTATTTCTGGGTCCTGTGTCTCTGGCACAGTTTCTGGGTCCTGTGTTTCTGACATTGTTTCCTGGCCCTGTGTTTCTGACACCGTTTCCCTGTCCTGTGTTTCTGACACTGTTTCCCTGTCCTGTGTTTCTGACACTGTTTCCCTGTCCTGTGTTTCTGACACTGTTTCCCTGTCCTGTGGTTCTGACACCGTTTCCCTGTCCTGTGTTTCTGACACTGTTTCCCTGTCCTGTGTTTCTGACACTGTTTCCCTGTACTGTGTTTCTGACACTGTTTCCCTGTCCTGTGGTTCTGACACTGTTTCCCTGTCCTGTGGTTCTGACACTGTTTCCCTGTCCTGTGTTTCTGACACTGTTTCCCTGTCCTGTGTTTCAGACACTGTTTCCCTGTCCTGTGTTTCTGACGCTGTTTCCCGGTCCTGTGTTTCTGACGCTGTTTCCCGGTCCTGTGTTTCTGACGCTGTTTCCCGGTCCTGTGTTTCTGACGCTGTTTCCTGGTCCTGTGTCTCTGACACTGTTTCCCTGTCCTGTGTCTCTGACACTGTTTCCCTGCCCTGTGTCTCTGACACTGTTTCCCTGTCCTGTGTTTCGGACACTGTTTCCCTGTCCTGTGTTTCGGACACTGTTTCCCTGCCCTGTGTTTCGGACACTGTTTCCCTGTCCTGTGTTTCGGACACTGTTTCCCTGCCCTGTGTTTCGGACACTGTTTCCCTGTCCTGTGTTTCGGACACTGTTTCCCTGTCCTGTGTTTCTGACACTGTTTCCCTGCCCTGTGTTTCTGTCACGACTTCCCTGTCCTGTGTTTCTGACGCTGTTTCCATGCCCTGTGTTTCTGACGCTGTTTCCCTGTCCTGTGTTTCTGACGCTGTTTCCCTGCCCTGTGTTTCTGACACTGTTTCCCTGCCCTGTGTCTCTGACACTGTTTCCCTGTCCTGTGTTTCGGACACTGTTTCCCTGCCCTGTGTTTCTGACACTGTTTCCGGATCCTGTGTTTCGGACACTGTTTCCCTGTCCCGTGTTTCGGACATTGTTTCCGGATCCTGTGTTTCGGACACTGTTTCCCTGTCCTGTGTTTTGGACACTGTTTCCCTGCCCTGTGTTTCGGACACTGTTTCCCTGACCTGTGTTTCGGACACTGTTTCCCTGTCCTGTGTCTCTGACACTGTTTCCCTGCCCTGTGTCTCTGACACTGTTTCCCTGTCCTGTGTTTCGGACACTGTTTCCCTGCCCTGTGTTTCTGACACTGTTTCCGGATCCTGTGTTTCGGACACTGTTTCCCTGTCCCGTGTTTCGGACATTGTTTCCGGATCCTGTGTTTCGGACACTGTTTCCCTGTCCTGTGTTTTGGACACTGTTTCCCTGCCCTGTGTTTCGGACACTGTTTCCCTGACCTGTGTTTCGGACACTGTTTCCCTGTCCTGTGTTTCGGACACTGTTTCCCTGCCCTGTGTTTCGGACACTGTTTCCCTGTCCTGTGTTTCGGACACTGTTTCCCTGCCCTGTGTTTCGGACACTGTTTCCCTGTCCTGTGTTTCGGACACTGTTTCCCTGTCCTGTGTTTCTGACGCTGTTTCCATGCCCTGTGTTTCTGACGCTGTTTCCCTGCCCTGTGTTTCGGACACTGCTTCCCTGCCCTGTGTTTCGGACACTGTTTCCAGATCCTGTGTTTCTGACACTGTTTTCCTGCCCTGTGTTTCGGACACTGTTTCCCTGCCCTGTGTTTCTGACACTGTTTCCCTGTCCTGTGTTTCTGACACTGTTTCCCTGCCCTGTGTTTCGGACACTGTTTCCAGATCCTGTGTTTCTGACACTGTTTCCGGATCCTGTGTTTCTGACACTGTTTCCGGGTCCTGTGTTTCCCACACAATTTCTAGACCCTGTCTTTCTGACACAGTTTCAGAGTCCTGTGCTTCTGATGCTGTTTCCAGGTCCTGTATTTCTGACATGATTTCCCTGTATGGTGTTTCTGACACTGTTCCCCTGCCCTGTGTTTCTGACACTGTTTCCCGGCCCTGTGTTTCTGACACTGTTTCCTGGTCCTGTGTTTCTGACACTGTTTCCTGGTCCTGTGTTTCTGACACTGTTTCCTGGTCCTGTGTTTCTGACACTGTTTCTGGGTCCTGTGTTTCTGACACTGTTTTCAGATCCTGTGTTTCTGACACTGTTTCCGGGTCCTGTGTTTCCCACACAATTTCTAGACCCTGTGTTTCTGACACAGTTTCAGAGTCCTGTGCTTCTGATGCTGTTTCCAGGTCCTGTATTTCTGACATGATTTCCCTGTACTGTGTTTCTGACACTGTTCCCCTGCCCTGTGTTTCTGACACTGTTTCCTGGCCCTGTGTTTCTGACACTGTTTCCTGGTTGCGTGTTTCCCACACAATTTCCAGACCCTGTGTTTCTGACACCATTTCCAAGTCCTGTGCTTCTGATGCTGTTTCCAGGTCTTGTGTTTCTGGCACAGTTTCTGAGTCCTGTGTTTCTAGCTCTGTTTCCCTGCCCTGTGCACCTGACACTGTTCCCCTGTTGTGTGTTTCTGACTCTGTTTTCCTGCCCTGAGTTTCTGACTCTGTTTTTGGGTCCTGTGTTTTTGACACTGTTTCCACTTTGTGTGTCTCTACCATCACCTTTCTCCCCTGTGCTTCTACCTCTGATTCCCTGTCCTGTGGTTCTGATATTGTTTTTGGGCTCTCCGATCCTGACACTGTTTCCATATACTGTGTATCTGAATCTGTTCCTTGCCCCTGTGTTTCTAATACTGTTTCCTGGTCTTGAGTTTCTGAAACTATTTCACTGATCTGTGTTTCTGACACAAATTCCCAACCCCACGGTTCTGACGCTGTTTTCTGGTCCTGTGTTTCTGATACTGTTTCACTGATCTGTGTTTCTGACACCATTTCTCTGTCCTGTGTTTCTGACCCCAAATCCTGGTCCTGTGTTTCTACTAATTCCCTGTCCTGTTTGTGTACCACTGCCACCACTAACCTTTCGCCAACGCTTTCTACTTTGGTTCCTGCCACTGGTTCAGCTGTTCCCACATTAGTCTTGATGTCGTCTGCTGAAGGGTGACTCACAGTCTCCTCTGCCTTAGGTTCTTCCTCTCTGTGTCTCTCAGCCTCGGGATTCCTCAGACAATCCAAGTCACTGAATCCTCGGTTTGCCTTGTGATCACCTCCAACAGCTTTCGCCAATGGCATAACTTCTGCTGTCAAGTATCCCATTTGTTTCTCTGGTTTTCCAATTTCACTTTCTTGCCTTGATCGGATTTCTGTTCCCCAATTTTCTGTACCCGTTTGCTTCCCCTCGAGTCCCTCCTGCCAGCCTACCTTGTGTTGGGGATGGTGGGTTTCGATTTTAACCCCTGAATCTGCCTCTGCAGTTTGTAATTTCACACATCTCTCATCTTCCTGCCAGGTCCCTGTGAATGAGTGAGTTTCAGCATTTTCTGTTAAAGCTTCTAAATCCTCCTCCTTCTCCAGTCCTTTAGCTATCTGTTGGCCAGGTGCTGTTTGGCTTTCTCTCTGATCAGTTAGGGAGCGGGATTTGCTGTGATTCACAAAATCTGCCACTGTTTCCTGCATTTGTACTTGTGTATCTCTCTCCCTTTTATCATGAGTCCCTTCACTTCCTTCAGTTTCTATTGACAGAGATCCCAAACCCACCTCCACAGCATTTCCTCCTGAACCTGCTTCAATTATTCTCACGTTATGATTCTCGGACTCACTCACAGGAGCCACCAAATCCTCTTCAGTTTGAGAATCCACCTCTGCCCCTTCTAGTTGTATTTCTGGATCTGTTTCAGGTGCAGGGTCTGAGTTTATCACAATCTGGCCTGTTTGTGCTTTTGACAGAACGTCAAGAACTGGAACTTTCAGCCCTGTACCAGACTCAACAATCTGAGAGTCCACCTCCATGGCTTGAACATCTCCATCACTGCTTCCCATCTCCACACTTGAAGATTTGGAATTTGACTTAGAAACTATCTCTTCTTTTACTTCAAACTCTACTCCAATCTCCTTATCAGCCAGTAGTTCTTCCAATGAATCTACAATGCTTACTCTATCTTCAACTTCATAAGGGATCGGTTTCAGATCATAAACCATCACGTCTGAATTACTTTTGTTGACTTCCTGGTAACTTCCAATCGGTAAGAAGCCCATTCTTAGATTTTCTTCATCATCACTAATCTCCAACCTTTTTCCCAATGGTTCATTCTCAGCTGGGTCAATGTTCACCCTGGGAGAGTCTGACAATGATACCTCGATCTTAGAAGCTTCTTCAGGATCTTCATAGCTCTGAACTATTGATTCACATTCATCTTCCTGACTTTTTGATACTGACTCCTCAGTGAATTTCCCATCGTGCGCTTCCAGAACCTTCCCAACATCTGTAACACTCCATTCCAATGCTTCCGTGTCCACCTCATTCCTCTGCTCCTCTGATTCTGTTTTCTCAGAAGTTTCATTCTCCACATCTGGAATGTATTTCATTTCTGTTGTAGAAATTCCTGTATGATCAATCACAGTTGTCCCCCGTTCTCCAGTTCCCAGCCCTGGAATTAAGAGGTTTCCTGGCACTCCACCATCCAGTTCTTCAAGTTTGAATCCTGCTTGTGTGATGGATGCCATCGTTTCCTCGTTGCTCCCATTTCCAGTTTCTGAATCATTGGAAGAGTGTAGCAGTTGACTCAAGTCTTCCTCCTGTTCATCCTTTATCATAAAACTCTCTTGTTTGAAACTAGGCTCCATCGTCCCCCTTCCTCTGACATTAATTATGGGGTTCAGCACTGAGGTGGGTGGTTTTATTCTTCCAGCTATCTCATCATTTACGTATTCCCTTTCTTCCACATCAGGATCTGCCGCAGACACTTCCATACTCAGCAGGTGAGATTCAGTCGGGATTGTGCTCACTGCTGACACACTCTGCTTTTCATTCTCTGGTACACCCTCACTTTCCACATTGACTGCTATTTGCATGTGTTCCTGAGATTTTGCCGGATCCCGTTCTGTGGGAGTTTCTCCTGTGCAAGTTTGTGTGGCCAACATTCGGTCTCCTGATCTGGAATTCTCTGTGTCTCCAACTCCTTTGGTTTGACTTCCGTCTCTCTCTGAAGGATTCTCACCTTTGATCTTCCTGTCCTTTTCTTCAAAGAATCTTCCTCCTCCTTCCTCTGTTTCTAGTTCTATTGATGTCGGCCAGTCCAAAAGCACTTCCTTATTCTCGACATCTTTTGCATTCCTGGTAGCAGAGGGAAGCCCATCAGAGCTGTCATTCACTTCTGGTCCTCCTTTCAGAAGGGAATTGACAATGTCTTCACTCCCAATAGTCTCCACTGTCCCTTCCCCTGTCTTGGAATCTGCAATATCTGGATCACTGCATCGGCCTGCTAACCCTTTCACTTCCAGTGTTGCTCTTGGTTCCCTGGGGTTTACAGATAATGGATCTGTCAATCTCTCTGCCATCACTCCCACTGGTAGTGCTATGTCAGTCAAGGTCATTCCTGCATCCTGTGTGGCTGATGGGATCTCATCTGAAACATAACAGGAATAATGTTTGAATGTCGCCTAAAGCAGCTATTTTACCATCGCTACAGTTTACAACAACAATTTACATTCCTATAACACCTTTAAATTGGTTAAAAAAAATCCCAACATCTTTTACAAGAGCGATTATCAAAATTTCACACCAATCCACATAAAGAGATATCAGAGCAGATGATCAAAAACTTGGGTCAAAGGTGTTGGTTTTAAGCCGTGTCTTAATGATAAAGAGAGGCAGAGAGGCTTAGGAGGAGAATTCCAGACCTTAGAGCCCAGGGAGTTGAAGGCCCAGCTACCAACAGCGGAGCGATTAAAATCAGGAATGCTCATGGCCAGAATTGGAGAAGGCCAGAGAACTCAGAGAGGTGTAGGGGCTGGAGGAGGTTACAGAGATGGGGAGGGGTATTGGGGCTGGAGGAGGTTACAGAGATGGGGATGGGTATTGGGGCTGGAGGAGGTTACAGAGATAGGGAGAGGTGTAGGGGCTGTAGGAGGTTACAGAGATGGGGAGGGGTATTGGGGCTGGTGGAGGTTACAGAGATAGGGAGGGGTGTAGGGGCTGTAGGAGGTTACAGAGATAGGGAGGGGTATTGGGGCTGGTGGAGGTTACAGAGATAGGGAGGGGTATTGGGGCTGGTGGAGGTTACAGAGATAGGGAGGGGTATTGGGGCTGGTGGAGGTTACAGAGATAGGGAGGGTTGTAGGGGCTGGGAGAGGTTACAGAGATAGGGAGGGTTGTAGGGGCTGGGAGAGGTTACAGAGATAGAGAGGGATGTAGGGAGGGGTGTAGGGGCTGGAGGATTTTACAGAGATGGGGAGGGGTGTAGGGGCTGGAGGAGGTTACAGAGATGGGGAGGGATGTAGGGGCTGGAGGAGGTTAACAGAAAAAGGTTGGGGTGTAGGGGCTGTTGGAGGTTACAGAGATAAGGAGGGGTATTGGGGCTGGTGGAGGTTACAGAGATAGGGAGGGATGTAGGGAGGGGTGTAGGGGCTGGAGGAGGTTACAGAGATGGGGCGAGACACAGGGGCTGTTGGAGGTTACAGAGATGGGGAGGGGTGTAGGGACTGGGGGAGGTTACAGAGATAGGGAAGGGTGTAGGGACTGGGGGAGGTTACAGAGATGGTGAGGGGTGTAGGGGCTGGAGGAGATTACAGAGGTAGGGAGGGGTATAGGGGCTGGAGGAGATTACAGAGGTAGGGAGTCCTCCTGTACAGCTGAGCCACCCATGGTGCCGTGATCTTGGTTCTGGCTGCATTCACCATCGCTCTGATCAGTAACTCAGAACTGAATACTGGTTGGAGAGTGAGATGCACTCAGAGGACTCCTGCACTACCTGCCTATTTCTTCTTGACTGCCTGGTGGTCACCCATTCCCTCTCTCCCTGCGTCTCTTAAGCTGCAGGGCGGCCACATTTCAAAACGCGCTATTTCAGCCCTTTCGGAATCTTGTATATTTTAACATTCTACAAAACTCCAGTGGGTATAGGCCTAATTTCCTCAGTCTCTCATCAAAGGACAACCCTCTCATCCCAGGGACCAATCTAATGAACCTTCGCTATATTGTCACCAAGACAAGTACATCCTTCCTTAAATATGGAGACCAAAATTACACACAGTATTCCAGTTTCACTAAAGCTTGGACAATATAGCAAAATTTCTTGTACTCCAATCGTCTTGCAATAAAGGCCAACATGCCATTTGCCTTCCTATTTACTTGCTGTGCCGCGTGGGAACTTTCAGTATCTCTTGTATGAGTATACCCAAATCTCTTTGAACATCAATGTTTACAAGTTTCATGCATTTAAAAAAATATTCTGCTTTTCTATTCTTACGACCAAAGTGAATAACCTCACACTTCCCCACATTATACTCCATCTGCCATCTTGTTGTCCACTCACTTAACCTGTCCACATCTCTTTGCCGCCTCTCTGTGTCCTCCCCACAGCTTACCTTTCCATCCAACTTTGTATCGTTAGCAAACTTAGGTAAATTACTCTCTGTCTCTTCATTTAAGTCATTGATACAGATTGCAAATATCAGAGGCCCCATCACTGTTCCTTTTAGCACTCCACTAGTCACAGCCAGCCAACTTGAAAATGCCCCATATATCCTATTACTTCCTCTCTGTTAACCAATCTTCTATCTATGCTAACATATTAGCTCCAACTACATGAGCCCTCATCTTGTGTATTGACCTTTTGTGTGGCATCTTATTGAATGTCTTTTGGAAATCCCAGTATGCTACATCTACTAGTTTGCCTTCATCCAGCCTATGAGTTACCACCTCAAGAAACCCTGATAAATTTGTTGCACACAATTTCTCATTCATAATGCCTGTCGACTTTGTCTAATCATACCATAATTTCTTTAAATGTGGTTGACTCTTAATTGTTGTCAAGGGCAATTAGGGATGGGCAATAAATGCTGGCCTTGTCAGTGATGTCCACATCCCATGAAAGAATTTTTTAAAAAAGTGCATTGTTAAAAGTCCCTTAATAACAGACTCCAGCATTTTCCCAATGACGGATGTCAGGCTAACTGGCCTATCATTCCCTGTATTCTCTCCCCCTCCTTTGTTAAACAACAGTATTGCATTTGCTAATTTATAATCCACTGAGAATCTTCCTATTTCTGTACTCACTAGCACCTCTGGGAGTAAACCTAAGGTTGCTGCCTTTGATGTTCTGCTTTTTGATATCTTTCCTACCTCTCTCAAATCTGCTTTCAGGACCTCACCTGTCTTTCTACCTATGTCACTGGTACCGATATGGACCACAACCTCTGGCTGTTCACCCTTCCGCATAAGAATGTTCTGCAGCCGCTCAGTGACATCCTTTCCTGGCACCAGGGAGGCAACACACTATCCTGGAGTCATGTCTATGGCCACAGAAACACCTGCCTGTTCCCCAAACTATTGAATTCCCTGCCACTATTGCTCTTCCACTCTTCTTCCTCCCCTCCTGCGCATCTGAGCCACCTGTGGTGCCACAGACTTGGCTCAGGCTGCAATCCTCTGAGGAACCATCACCCTCATCAGTATCCAAAACAGAAAGGCAGTTATTGAGTGAGATGGACACTTGGGACTCCTACACTACCTGCTTGGTCCTCCTAGACTATCTGTCAGTCATCCCTTCCCTCTCCGCATGCACTCTCTTAATCTGCCGTGTGACCTCCTCCCTAAACGTGTTATCCACATAGTTCTCAGCCTCACGAATGCACCATGGGCCATTGCTCGAGGTTCAAAACCCGGAATTCAAATTTCTGCAGCTGGTGACACTTCCTGCACGGGTGGTTGCCTAGGCTACAGGAAGCATCCACAACTTCCCACATGTTACAGAATGGACATTCCATGGGGCCAAGCTGCCCTGCCAAGCCTTAACTTCACTTTACAGTGTGTTTATTATAAACCTGGAGACTGGAAACCTGGACCCTACTGCTCCTAATAAGATTTGCTACTGCTAGTAAGCTACTAATAAAACCTTACATTTATTACTAAATTATCCGAATTTTGAAAGATAAATGAGCAAAATACTCACCAATCAACCACGTACCTGTTTCCCTATGATGTCACACTTTGAATTTTTCTCAGAATGTGTCCAGTCCTCACACTGAGTCCCCTCACTCTTTTAGTGCCTGCCACTGTCTGCATTCTTTTAAACTCAAAGTTAAGGTAGCTACTTATGTGAACAGCATCCCTCCCTGCTCACTGCACCAAATTCCCTCACTCACCAAATTCCCCAGCTCACACTCTGACTAACTGCACTTCGTGAGCAGCTGCTATCTTGGTGCTTGCTTATACTTTGTGCACTTAGCAAGACCACCTCTATTCTCCCACAAGCTGAAATTCTCCAGAAATGAGCCAGCACTGCTGGTTAGAGAACTAGTTCAAACTAGCTACCTAATTAACTAACTGCTGCTGCCTCTTCCGGCGGGAGCTTGTACATCCCTGACTGATTGAAAGGAACTTAAATTTAACAGTAAATTGTAGTTGAATTCTGAATGCAAACTAGACTAGATTTTCGAAAGAAATTAACCCTTAAAATTCCCCCACTCACCAAATTCCAAAGCCTACACTCTGTGACTAGTTGCACTCGGTGGCCAGCTGCTGTCTTTGTGCTTGTTTCCAAAGCTATCTAAAATAGGGTTATCCCTTCTTGGTTCTACAATGAATTGTTCTGGGAAACTGATGTGAATGAATGCTATAGGCTCATCGTCCAGACCACCTTTGCCAATTTGATTGGTCCAGTTTATATGAAATCCCCACGATTATCACATTGCCTGTGTTACAAGCTCCAATTATTTCTTGCTTAATGCACCATCCAATGGTAAAACTACTGCTAGGGGCCTAGAAACCACTCTCACCGGCATTTTCTGGTCCTCTTTATTCTTATTCTCTACCCATTACTGATTATACTTCCTGATATTCTGAGCCGGGATCCTTTCTCACTAATGTCCTTATGTCACCCTTTATTAACAGGGCTGCTCCTCTTCCATTTCAATTCTGTCTATTTCTTTTTAAAAAAAATGTGCACCTGAAATACTTATTTCTCAGCCTTGATCACCTTGTCACCATGGATCTGTAATAATGATTATATCAAAGCCATTTATCTCTATTTATGCAGATTGTTCATCCATCTTGTCACAAATGCTTCATGCATTCAGATATAGAGATTTCAAATTTTTTTAACCATTATTTTTTGCATGAGTCTTATTTGTTGGTGCACTTTTATTGTTAAACTCTCTGTCCCTTCTGCTTGACTTTAAAATCGTGAATCTGCTTTTTGGCCTTGATTTTTCTCTTTAGATTTCCTTCCCCTGACCGCTATCCCACTTTTAGTTTAAAGCCTTATCCAGAGCCCTAGTTATACGATTCACCAAATGCGAAAAATAGGAATCTATTTTTCAGTTAGCTCAGAGAATGGTATAGCCTCTAAGAGGGGTGTACCTGGTAAGTCACCCCCTCCACAGTGTCTGCAATTCGGACTCCAACAGAGCCACTCCAAGTCAAATTTCCTTAAGCTGCAGACAATCACCAAAGATACGCCGATCTGGGATCACAGAGCTCTCCACTAACACAGGCATGCTGCAGTTACAACACACCTGCTCTGTCATGTCTGTCTAACCTTACTTGGTAGTACAGATCTTGAGTATTGCTGAAAAAAGGGACATTTTTTGTTGAAGATTTTTGTCTTGCGCTCATCAGGTCAATTCGCAAGGATACCAAATGTAAAAGGAACAACAATTTATGCTGTATGTGAAAAGCGTGCTGATTGGTCTGCAAGTAGACTCTGATTGGTAGGCAAGTGGACTCTGATTGGTAGAGGCATAGCCATGGAGAATGCACCAGTTGATTGTGACTAACAGTTAACCTCCAAAGAGCTACAAACAATTTCCTCAATTTAACATTCTGTTTTTAAAGCACTCAGTTCCTTCACACTCTATTCTAGTAAATAGACTCAGTACTGAGTAAATAAACTGTTTGTTACCAATCCCAGCCCATCTCTGGCTCGTTGGCTGACACTGTGGTGTCAATAGTCTCTCTGTTTCATGCCATCAGGATGCCCCAAAGTGCTTTACAGCCAGTGAAGTTTTTTTTTGGAGTATAGTCGCTATTTGTAATGTTGAAATGTGGCAAGCAATTTGTGCACAGTAAGCTCCCAAAAACATAAATGAAATAAAAGGGCAAATAATGGAATTAAAGGATATGGGGATCAGGTAGGAAAGTGGAATTCCGGTAGCAGGTCAGCAATGATCTTACTGAATGGCAGAGCAGGCTCAAAGGGCCATACAACCTACTCCTGCTACTTACTATAACCTGTTTTAAATTACTGTTAGTTGAGGGAGAAATATTGGTCAAGGAAGTGAACAAGTCAGGAGTAGAAAATGTTGGTTTTCCCCTTAACCACCTGCTCCCAACCCCACCAGGGAAGAAGAAACCCAATTGTAGCATCTCACACTGGCTTTTCATATGGGAAAGAGAATGGGGCAACCAGCGATGAGGCAAGGGTACTTAGGTGAGTGCCATGGATTCTTCAGGAGCTGGTTTGAGGTGATGAATTTCTGTGTTTGGTTGATACTTACCCAACCAATTAAGTAAGAAGCTAGCCCCTAGTCCCCAGCATGGGAAGTAAATGGGGAGGAGGGTTTGGGGTTGGTGGGGAAGTGGGGGGGGGAAGAAGCTAAAATCTTTCCTTTCTCTTCTTTTTGCCTGACCACAAAGGGCCAGGGCAGGAGCACAGAAGAAACTGGATTCACATATGGAACATGATAGCTTTGTCAGAATTACCCAATGTTCCTTCATAGAACCTTTGCCCGACCTCCCGAATCCAGCTTTTGAAAGCGGAGTGTCTGGTTGGAGGATCCCAGATAAATCCTGAGGTCATCATTGTGTGTGTCATGGACAGGCCATTTGGCCCAACTGGTCCATGCTAGCGTTTATGCTCCACGTGGGCCACCACTATCTCAGTTCCGAAAACCAGTTGTTGATGTATATCATAATCGCTTTCAGTGCATTAAACTCTCAGATGCACACATTCTGCAATTGAAGCACTATTTTCCTAAAAAAATATTAGATTCCTATGTCAACATATAAAATGGATATTACCTGTGTAAACTTGTCATGTTTCAAATACAGCCAATGAAACATTTTGCTTCAATTCATTCTCAGGGCGTGAGCATTACTAGCTATTATTGCCCATCCCTAGTTGCCCTTGAGATGGTGGTGGTGAGCTGCCTTCTTGAACCGCTGCAGTGCATGTGGTGTAGGTACACCTATAGTGCTGTTAGGGAGGGAGTTCCAGGATTTTGACCCAGTAACAGTGAAGGAACAGTGATATATTTCCAAGTCAGGATGGTGAGTGGCTTGGAGGGGAACTTCCAGGTGGTGGTGTTCCCATGTGTCTGCTGCCCTTGTCCTTCTAGATGGTAGTGGTCGTGGGTTTGGAAGGTGCTGTCAAAGGAACCTTGGTGAGTTGTTGCAGTGCATCTTGTAGATGGTACACACTGCTGCCACTATGTATCGGTGGTGGAGGGAGTGAATGCTAAAGATGGCAGATGGAGAGATGGTGGTGTAGTGGTAATGTCACTGGAGTAGTAAGCCAGAGGCTCAGGTGAATGCTCTGGGTACATGGGCTCAAATCCCACACTGGCAACTGATGGAATTTAAATTCAATTGATTAATAAAAACAATTCTGGTATATAAAACTAGTCTCAGTGATGGTGGCCATTAAATTCTCATCGATTGTTGTAAAAATCCATCTGGTTCACTAGTGTCCTTTAGTGACAGAAATCTGCTATCCTTACCTGGTCTGGTGTACATGTGACTCCAGACTCACAGCAATGTGGTTGACTCTTAACTGCCTTCTGGTCTCTGAAGTGGCCTAACTCAGTCATATCAAACCACAACAGAAAAATCAAAAAGGAATAAAACTGGAATGACATCTTGGCTTGATTTAGGCACTGTTAACGACAAAGGCAAACCCAACCCTGAGAAGTCCTCCTTACTAACATCTGGGGGTTTGTGCCAAAATTGCGAGAGCTATCTCACAGATTAGGCATGCAACAGCCTGACTCAACGGAATCATACATTACATACAATGTCGCGGACACCGCTATCACTGAATATATCCTGTCCCATTGGTAGGGCAAAACCACCAGAGGTGGCGGCACAGTGGCGTACAGTTGGGAGGGAGTTGCCCTGGGAGTCCTCAGCATTGACTCCGAACTGCATGAAGTCTCCTGGGCAATCATGTGCAATGAAACCTCCTGCTTATTACCACCTCCACCCTCCCTCAGTGGTGAATCACTGGTTCTCCAGCAGTACTCTCCCAAACTGAGCTTCAGTGAGCAGGTTATTTCTGTGTAAGTGCCACTTGATAGTACTGTCAACAACACCTTCCATAACTTTACTGATGATGGAGATCAGACTGATGGGGTGGTAATTGGCTGGATTGTATTTGTCCTTTTTGTGTACAGGACATACCTGGGCAATTTTCCATGTTGCCGGGTAGATGCCAATGTTGTAGCTGTACTGGAACAGCTTGGCTAGGGGCGTGGGTAGTCCTGGAGCACAGGTCCTCAGTACTATTGCCGGAATATTGTCGGGGCCCAAAGCCTTTGCTGTTTCTAGTCCATTCAGCCATTTCTTGATTTCACGTGGAGTGAATCGAATTGGCTGAAGACTGGCATCTGCGATGCTGGAGACCTCCGGAGGAGGCCGAGATGGATCATCCACTCGGCATAGTTGGAAATGCTTCAGCCTTATCTTTTGCACTGTTCTGTTGGGCTCACCCATCATTGAGGTTGGGGATATTTGTGGTACCCTCTCCTCAGATTTAATTGTCCACCACCATTCATGGCTGAACGAGGCAGGACTGCAGAGCTTTGATTTGATCTGTTAGTTGTAAGATGGCTTAGCTCTGTCTATCGCATGCTGTTTATGCTGTTTCCCACACAAGTGGTCCTGTGTTGTTCCTCCACCAGGTTGACGCCTCATTTTTAGGTTTTCCTCCTGCATTCCTCATTGATCCAGGGTTGATCCCTGGCTTGATGGTAATGGTAGAGTGGGGGTTATGCTGGGCCATGAGGTTACAGACTGTGCTTGAGTACAATTCTGCTGCTGCTGATGGCCCACAGCACCTCATGGTTGCCCAGTCTTGAGTTGCTAAATCTGTTTGGAATCTATCCGATTTAGCACAGAGGTAGTGCCACACAACACGATGGAGGATATCCTCAATGTGAGGACGGGACTTTGTCCTCTACAGTCCTCCCTCAAGGACAAAGGAACTGGAGGAAGCCCTTCAATCCAGTTCTACCATTGAATGAGTTCATGGCTGATCTGTGACTTAATTTCCAATATGAGCTTTTGCCCTTTACCCCTTAATACCTTCGGTTAACAAAACTCAATCAATCTCAAGATTTCAAATTAACAATTGATCTCGCATCAATTGCCATTTGCGGAAGAGAGTTCCAATCTTTTGTGTGCACAGAGATGTTTTCTAACTTCAATCCTGAAAAGCCTAGCGCTAACCTTTAAACAATGCCCCTTGGTCCTAGATTCCCCAACAAGCAGAGATAGTTTGTCTCCACTGACCCTATCAGTTCCCCTCAGTATCTTGAAAACTTCAACTAAATCACCCTTCAATTTTCTAAATTCCAGGAAATACCACCCTAGTTTGTGAAATCTCTTATAATTTATGCCTTGGAATCGAGGTATCAGTGTGTTAAACTTATTCTGCACTCCCTCAAAGGTCACCGGGAGTGTCGGCTGGGATTTTGTTATCATGAAAGCATCTCTGCACGACCAACAGCGACTACACTTTATATTGTTTGCTGTGAAATCCTGTGGAAAATTCTGCGGTAAGGCTCTACAGAAATGCAAGTTTGTCTTCTCTCTTTAGAGCCTGGTAGTACTGAGGGAGTGCTGCATTATCAGAGGGTCAGTACTGAGGGAGTGCTGCACTGTCAGAGGGTCAGTACTGAGGGAGTGCTGCACTGTCAGAGGGTCAGTACTGAGGGAGTGCTGCACTGTCAGAGGGTCAGTACTGAGGGAGTGCTGCACTGTCAGAGTCAGTACTGATGGAGTGCTGCATTGTCAGAGGGTCAGTACTGAGGGAGTGCTGCACTGTCGGAGGGTCAGTACTGGTGGAGTACTGCACTGTCAGGGGGTCAGTACTGAAAAAGTGCTACACTGTCAGAGGGTCAGTACTGAGGGAGCGCTGCACTGTCAGAGGGTCAGTACTGAGGGAGTGCTACACTGTCGGAGGGTCAGTACTGAGGGAGTGCTGCACTGTCAGAGGGTCAGTACTGAGGGAGTGCTGCACTGTCAGAAGGTCAGTACTGAGGGAGTGCTGCACTGTCAGAGGGTCAGTACTGAGGGAGTGCTGCACTGTCAGAGGGTCAGTACTGAGGGAGTGCTGCACTGTCGGAGGGTCAGTACTGATGGAGTGCTGCACTGTCAGAGGGTCAGTACTGAGGGAGTGCTGCACTGTCAGAGGGTCAGTACTGAGGGAGTGCTGCACTGTCAGAGGGTCAGTACTGAGGGAGTGCTGCACTGTCAGAGGGTCAGTACTGAGGGAGTGCTGCACTGTCAGAGGGTCAGTACTGAGGGAGTGCTGCACTGTGGAGGTGCTGTCTCTCAGATTAGACATTGATTATTAGAAATTCTAAGATACCCTTATTATGTTTACCTATCTACCAGGGTTAGGATTTGGTTTAATCTCATTTGATTCAACTTTTTCTTTTAATCTTGTAGGTTTTTACTGTAGCTCAGATAATGAAATAGTTGAAAGTGTGTATTCTGGGAATGCTGAGTTCAATATGTCAAATTGCACTCTAGCTGTTTGCTTTATAGCTTCTGCTGAAAGTGCAAGATGTGAGATTTATGCCTGTCAAATTATTGCTGGGATTAGTACCATGATTAATTGTAAACACATTGGCCATCTGGAAGTTGTGTAGGAACTGTCATTTCTAAAGTTTGTGGTCATAACTACACTTGTCATGCCATAATGAATCAGCAAAGACTGTGTGTGTGTGTGTGTCTGTGTGTGTGTGTGTCTGTGTGTGTGTGTGTGTGTGTCTGTGTGTGTGTGTGTCTGTGTGTGTCTGTGTGTGTGTCTCTGTGTGTGTGTGTCTGTCTGTGTGTGTGTCTGTGTGTGTGTGTGTGTCTGTCTGTGTGTGTGTCTGTCTGTGTGTGTGTCTCTGTGTGTGTGTGTGTCTGTCTGTGTGTGTGTCTGTCTGTGTGTGTGTCTGTGTGTGTGTGTGTGTGACCAGAGCGCCATGAAGATCCTGAGCTTTCCTTGACAATTTGTAGACTCAGCTCTGAAAGATAACAATGAAAGTTACCTTTGTACGCAGAAGAACACAGGGTAATACTGTTTGTTTCCCTATATGTCTATTGCTTAAAAAGACATTGAGTGTGTTAAAGATTTGGTCAAAAACAACTAAAGGATTGAGATGTAAACCATAAATTTGGTCGCCACTGTTGAACGTTCTCACACTGCCCATCCGCTCTCTCGGGTCGACAGGGGGAGTTGCCACGGCACCATTTCGAAGAGAAGGTGCATTCCAGTGTCCTCCAACTAATACTTGTCACTCAACCAACGTCACTAAAGAGATGGAATATCTAATCGTTATCACTTTAAGGTTATTGGGATCTTACTGTGTGAAAATTGGTTGTCCCATTTCCCTACATGACAAGAGTGACTACATTTCAAAAAAAAACAGGGACTGTAGAGTGCTTTGGGACATCGTAAGTGGTAAAACGTTGCTGTATAAACGCAAGCTCTTTTCTTTCCTCAATCATCACTTTGCTGAATAATTTAGCCGTTTGCAATGTGATCCTAAGGTGCCTGTAAGGGAAAGTGTGTAACTTACTCTCCTGATTTTGATCGGACGCTTTCTCTACATCATCCCGGCTTGTCATCTCATTCTCCTCCTCTGTGCTGGAATCACTGGGTTCTGGTTCCAAGCTATAATGCTGTCCCTCTTTAATGGCATCTGCAATTTTCTCCTGAACAGACTTATGCTCCTCTGAAATTTCGCGTGGCAGAGGGGCTGGGAGGAGGAGGAGGTGATACGTCATTCGCAGATGGAGCGTAAACCAATCGGGGTGGTAGACGATGAGGGTGGGGGGGTTAGTGAAAATCGCAAATGAAATCACAAAAACAATGCAAAGGTGGAAATTAGAAACTGCAGCCAATACTTACTGGGGTTTACACGAGTTTTAACAAGAATACAAACCTTTCACCTGTACATCATCAAACAATGTCACACCACTCAAGTTAACAGCAACATTTTCCATTTATATAGCGCCTTTAATGTAGTAAAACTCCCCAAGGCATTTCACAAGAGTGTTATCAAACAATTTTGCATGGGGCCACATAAGGAGATATTAGGATAGGTGACCAAAAGCTTGGTTAATGATGTAGGTTTTAAGGAGTATCTTAAAGGAGGAAGGAGAGGTGGAGAGGTTCGGGACACTGAATTGATTAATGACAACACTTTAACACATCAGCAAATACTGGCCATGCATCATACAGCATAAGCACATGCAGCAATAACACAGAATGGGCAGCAGATCAATGCATTGATTTACGCACATTTTCTGTCTCCCAACATGTGGGGATTCGAGTAAACTAATTTAAAGCAGAGAGTGAATAAAGAGTCAGTTACTTTTGCTGCAAATTAGAATAATGGAATCAGACAGCACAGAAGGAGACCACTCGGCCCATCAATGCCTGTGCCTGCTCTTTACTATCTGCCCTTTCCCCACAGCCCTGCAATTCATTTTTCCTTTTCAGGCATTTACCCAATTCCCTTTTGAAAGTTATTATTGAATCTGCTTCCACCGCCCTTTCAGGCAGCGCCTTCCAGATCACAACAACTCGCTGTGTAAAAATAAATTCTCCTCATCTCCCCCTCTGGTTCTTTCACCAATTCTCTTCAATCTGTGTCCCTCTGGTTACCGACCCTCCTGTCACTGGAAACAGTTTCTCCTTATTTACTCTATCAAAACTCTTCCTGATTGTGAACACCTCGATTAAATCTCCTCTTAATCTTCTCTGCTCTAAGGAGAACAATCCCAGCTTCTCCAGTCTCTCTACATTAACTGAAGTCCTTTATCCCATTTTAGTGAATCTTCTCCGCACTCTCTCCAAGGCCTTGAGATCCTTCCTAAAGTGTGGTGCTCTGAATTAGACATAATACTCCAACTGCGGTGTAAATAATGAATTCTAATGGTTTATTAATTACCTCCTCACTTCCTGACCATTATCCACATCTTGGCAGTGGAATCTGGGGGAGGGATGGATTCAGTTCTCGTGTTCACCCACCCACCACACCCACACTGCTCCCACTTCATTGTCAAGTAGCCTTCTGTCACTCGTCTGATTAAAATTCGAAGATTTTTTAAATTCGCTCAAAGGATGTGGGCTTCGCTGGCCAGGCCAGCATTTATTGTCCATCCCAATTAGCCCTTGTGGTGGTGAGCTGCTTTCTTGAACCGCTGCAGTCCACATGGTGTAAGTACACCCACTGTGCTGTTAGGGAGGGAGTTCCAGGATTTTGACCCAGCGACAGTGAAGGAACGGCGATATATTTCCAAGTCAGGATGGTGTGTGGCTTGGAGGGGAACTTGCAGGTGGTGGTGTTCCCATCTATCTGCTGCCCTTGTCCTTCTAAGTGATAGAGGTCACGAGCTTGCAAGGTGCTGTGGAAGGAGCCTTGGTGAGTTGCTGCAGTGCTCCTATTTCAGTGAGGTTCCCACAGAAATCAGTATCTTCAGGACAGCAGGAGACACCCCATCTGGAGTAACTGTGTTCAGTTGTGGGAACTGCACCTCAGGAAGGATATACTGGCCTTGGAGTGAATACAGCATTGATTCACCAGAATGATACTAGAGCTAAAAGGGTTAAATTGTGAGGACAGGTTGCATTGGCTAAGATTGTGTTCTCTGAAATATAGAAGATTACGGGGTGATCCAATCAAGGTGCTTAAAATGATTTAAGGTAAGATAGAGAGAAACTATTTCCTCTGGTAGGGGGAGATCAGAACAAGGGGGCAGAACCTTAAAATTTGGGCCAGGCTATTCAGGGGTGATGCCAGGAAGCATCGAAGGCCAGTAAAAGTCTGGAACTGTCTCCCTCACAAAGACTATGGATGTGGGGGTCAATCGGCGCTTTCAGGACTGAGACCGACAGATTTTTATTGGGTAAACTTATTGAGGGATCTGGAGCAAAGGCAGCTCAATGGGCTTCAGGTGTGGATCAGCTATGATCTAATTGAACGGTAAAGCAAATTTGAGGGGCTGAATGGTCTCCTCCTCTTCCGATTATTCTCAGAAATGGGGTGGGGGAGAATGTCCTCAAGCCTGAAGGAATCAAAAGTATTTTACCCGACCCTTTCATTTTTCAGCCCCATTATTTGGTATGCTGTGCCTTTTAGATATGAGCATGTTCTCATGTCGCTCAATAGTGAGTATTTGCATATTAACAAGGCCTTAACTTCATTCACATCTACCCAGAGTTTACATTTATTGCTGCATCAGAAATAACCAAAGTACAATGAACCTTGAATAAGACAGTAAATGTATAGGTAATAACTATCTATATATCTACACACACATACGTGCACACACATACACATACACGTTCGCAGTGCAGAACCCCCTTTATCCATTCCTATTATCTGTCAATACTACCCTGGGCCAGGTTTTGCATGAGACTTTGCCTCATTTTGTCATAAGCTTTTTCTGTGTTTTCCACTTCCCCTAATTAAACAAATAAAACAGTTTGTTCCGGAGTTGAAGGTGTTGCAGTCACTCCAATCTTTGCAAGGCCGGAATCTGGAAATTCTTAATTTCTTTCATTTTTATCCATTCTGGGGATGTGGGCATCACTGGTAAAGCTGGCATTTATTTCCCATGCCCCTAGTTGCCCTGTGAGAAGGTGGTGGTGGTGCGCCTGCCTGAGTTTGTACTTCAGGGTATCACTCAGCGACAGGGTGCAGGGGCTGGAGGCCAGTCCTAGAGGATGGCAGGTTCACTCTTCTGAAGGATATCAGGCACCAGCCAGTGTTCACGGTCATCTTGCCATGGTGCTAGTTAACCCACAAGTTACTAGATTGTATTGACTTCAATTCGCAGCTTGACCTGGTGGCATCTGAACTCACCACCTCTGGATTATAACCATCACCACTGCCTAGCATTGACCAGTAGGGACCCCAGTGAAAATGTCTCTCTAATCCAACAGATCAGATAATGGGGGTTCAGCGACATAATCGTTGGCGGTTGACAGTATCCTCTTTAACACTTGTTACATAAATGCAAAAAGATTAAAACATGAAAAGGGAATCACCAATACATCACAAACTGGACTGATGAAAAGAAAGGCAAAACATATCAACGAGGATATGACAAACAAATGGCACAATGCATCTGCTTTGGATACAGTCTCATATAATTCAAAGTAAATGTGAACTGTAGCTGTGGTTATCTTATAGAAATGTAACAGTCCAGCTCCTGCAATTTAAAATCAAGTGCCACACATGCCAGGGTATAGCCTCTGATCATCTGCTGCTGAAATCTTCAGCCATACCTTTGTTATCCAGATGATGAGAAGCTTCCAAAACCAGCCCCTCCCGTCCAGTGTTTCTTGTTTACAGTGATGGAGATGTGGGTTGTGACTGTTGTCATGAAGAGATATTAATGTGTATAATGTTATTGGAAATTATTTTTAAATTGGAATTGTAGTAGTATCTGTGTCGGTGTGTGGCTTAATTGGATTAAAGGCAGCTAGTCTGGGTGATTTGATGTATTGTAGTTTGAAATGTTAATTAGACAAATGTAAGGAGTAAAAGGTAAAGTGCAATTTGCATTTTTTGAATAAACTATTCAAGGAAATGGGTAAAATCTTGCACCTAGCTGGGAGACGCCAAGCAATGTGTTTATATTACTCATAAAATTGGTGGAATGAAAGGATTATTGTTAGGAGAGGTAAAATTAAAAAAAACCTAGTAATACAATAGAAAATTTACATTCAAGGGGAAAGCTAGGTATAGACCGAGAGGAGTTTGTGTGCGTGAGGTAGAGGCATTTAACATCTAACCAACCTGTAAGCCTACAGCTGTCTGCAAGGGAACCAAATTGAAAGGAACCTCATTTTGAATTCGTAAGGTTTAATATCTGCTTTGCCTGGAGTCTGTTTAAAGTCTATGGGTTATTGCTGCCTTGATGAAGATTTACCTGGGAGTGATTAATTTGCGGATTTGTTTAAAAGTTATTACGGTAGTAATTTGTAGACACGTGTATGTGTTTAAATGTTTTGTTAAATTAATAAATGTTTAATTTAGTTTTATATAAAAAACCTATTGAGGCTTGGTGGTTTTATTACTAAATTCAGAGCTGCATCTAAAACATACCAATTGAAAATATCGGTTAGGACAGTTGTTCAATTTCCCTCTGGGATTTAAACAACTCGGCCTTTACCAACTGCTGTGTCATAACACAGTTGAATTCCAGACTGTTCCTTGCTCCTTAAAACATTTGTTCTTTTCAACCCAAGCCTGATTTTCCCTCATCTATTTAACTCTTCTGAACCTTGC
This sequence comes from Cetorhinus maximus, assembly GCF_964194155.1. Lineage (NCBI taxonomy): Eukaryota > Metazoa > Chordata > Chondrichthyes > Lamniformes > Cetorhinidae > Cetorhinus > Cetorhinus maximus. The sequence continues at coordinate 3,032,885 of NC_135895.1, read as the reverse complement.
TGAGCCCTCACAATGGTTTCTCAGTTAAACTGGAGAGGTTTGGATTAGAGATAATAATTTGGACTTTATACAGCACCTTTAACATAGCAAAGACATACCAAAGCAGAGGGGTTGAGGGCAGGATAAAGGAAAAAAAGAGTCCCTATGCCTGAAGGTGGGTTCAAAGACACTAAGGTTATCTTTGAAGGAAATGCAGCAAAATAAATCATTTAGAGAGAAGTCAACACACAGCATACCAAATCTGGAGAGGGTAGAAGGAGGGAGGGAGAATAGAGAGAATGGAAGACAGCAAGAGTCGGGGAGAGATATGGAGAGGGAGAGAGAAAGTTGGGGGGAGAGATGAGAGAGAAGGAGGGAAAGGGAAGGAGAGGTGAGCCAGGGAGATAGAGAGAGAGAACAAGAGTGAGAAAGAGAGGAGAGAGAGGGATAGGAGAGAGGAGGGGGGAAAGAGGGAGAGCAACGGGAAGGAGGGAGGGCAAAAGGGGCAACACAGAGAGAGGATGGAAAAAGGTAAGGATGATGAGGGGAAGGAGGGAGGGTGAGAGAGAGAGAGGGGGGAAGGAAAAAACATTTCGGACCAGTACTCTCATTCGCCAGTTTTTACTGGTGTTCCATTTTAAGGTATACAAGACCAGTTTGGACCAGTATTCTTATTTCCCAGTTCTGATTGTTTTTTCGCTCTGGGAGAGAAGGGAGGGAGGAGAGAGGGAACAAAAGAGGAGGGGGGAGCAAGGGAATGAGAGAGGAGGGAGAGAGGAGAGGGAGCAAGAGAGGAGGGAAGACAGATGGAACGAGAGAGGAGAGAGGGAGGAGAGAGGGACAGAGAAAGGAGGGAGGAGTAAACGAAGGTTGCTGTTCTTAAAACCAAGAGGGGCCCCAAACCCTGGAGAAGTTGTCTCATTATTTAGCTGAGGATTCACAATAATGTAAGCCTCATGTTTTTCTCGAAATTTATCCTGAATCAGTCTGGTGTAAGGAGGCCTGATAGCTCAGATTTCACAGGATCTAAACCTTCAATAAGATAGCGTCTACTGCAAACAAGTCTTGTATTAAAGTGGGTCCATTCTTTGCTGGGGGACTGACGGACAGTTTGAATTTATATAAAGTTTGTGGTGACTACGCAATTTTAAATGCCCACTGTCTCCCTTTAAAATGATTATTATTGTGATGAAGTTGTTAAACCACGTTAAAAAAAGCTTAACTCATTAGTTGAGATAACAGAGAAAAACACGACTCAGATGTCTACAGCACAGAAGGAGGCCATTCGGCCCATCGTTTCCATGCCGGTCAACAAAGACCTGACTGCACTAATCCCATTTTTTGGCGCTTGGCCCGTAGCCCTGGAGGCTGTGATAATGCAAGTGAATATCTAAATACTCCTTAAATGTTACGAGAGTTTCTGACTCAACCACTCTTTCAGGCAGAGTTCCAGACTCCCACCATCCTCTGGGTGAAAATGTTTCTCCTCAACTCCCCTCTTATCCTTCTACCTCTTACCTTAAATCTATGCCCCCTGGTTATTGATCCCTCTACTAATGGAAAAAGTGCTTTCCTATTCACCCTATCTATGCCCCTCATAATCTTATACACCTGTATCAGATCCCCTCTCAACCATCATTGTTCCAAGGAAATCAACCCCAGCTTATCCAATCTTTCCTCATAGCCCAGACCCTCCAGCCCAGGCAGCATCCTGGTAAATCTCCTTTGCACACTCTCCAGTGCAATCACATCCTTCCTATAACATGGTGACCAGAACTGCACACAGTACTCCAGTTGTGGCTTAACCAGCGTTTTATACAGTTCCAGCATAACCTCCCTGCTCTTGTATTCTATGCCTCGACTAATAAAGGCAAGTATCTCATATGCCTTCTTAACCACCTTATCTACCTGCCCTGCTACCTTCAGGGATCTGTGGATATGCACATCAAGGTCCTTCTGATCTTCAGTACTTTCCAGGGTCCTACCATTCATAGTGTAATCCTTTGCCTTGTTAGCCTTCCCCAAGTGCATTACCTTACACTTTTCCGGGTTGAATTCCATTTGCCACTGCTCTGCCCACCTGACCAGTCCATTGATATCCTCCTGCAGTTTACAGCTATCCTCCTCACTATTACCACCCTACCAATTTTCGCGTCATTCTCGAACTTCTTGATCATACCCCCTACATTTAAGTCCAGATCATTTATATACACCACAAACAGCAAGGGCCCCAGCACCGAGCCCTGCGGAACCCCACTGGAAACAGATTCCCAGTCACAGAAACATCCCTCTACCATCACCCTCTGCTTCCTGTCTCTCAGCCAACTTTGGATCCAACATGCCACTTTGCCTTGGATCCCATGGGCTCTTACTTTCTTGACTAGTCGGCCATGAGGGACCTTATAAAAAGCCTTGCTAAAGTCCATGTAGACCACATCAAATGCATTACCCTCCTCAACACTCCTGGTTACCTCCTCAAAAAATTTGATCAAATTTGTCAAACACAACTTTCCCTTAAAAAATCCATGCTGACTATCCCTGATTAATCTGTGTCTCTCCAAGTGCAGATATATTCTGTTCTTCAGAATTCTTTCCAGTAATTTCCCCACCCCTGAGGTTAGACTGACTGGCCTGTAATTTCCTGGTCTATTCCTTCCTCCCTTTTTTAATAATGGGACAACGTTAGCAGTCCTCCAGTCCTCTGGCACCTCACCTATGACCTGAAGGGATTCGAAAATTACTGCTAGGGCTCCTGATATCCCTTTCCTTAACAGCCTGGGATACATCTCATCCGGGCCTGTGGATTTATCCACTTTTAAGGCTGCTAAACCTGCTAGTACCTCCTCTCTCTCTATGTTAATTTCCTCTAATATTTCACAGTTCTCCACCCTGATGTCTATATCTGCGTCATCCTTTTCCATTGTGAAGACCGACGCAAAGTATTAATTAAGGACCCATGTCTTCCGGGTCCAGGCACAAGTTACCTCTATGATCCATAATTGGCCCCACTCTATTCCTAGCTATTCTCTTGCTCCTTATATATTTAAAAACACCTTTGGGTTTTCCTTTATTCTACCCACCAATGCTTTTTCATGCTTTCCTAATACGCCTCTAAGGACTCTGCCGTATTGAGCCCTCCGTATCTGCCATAAGCTTCTCTTTTTTCATTAATCCTAACCTTTAACCCTTGACATCCAGAGTTCTCTGGACTTGGTTCCCCTTTGTCTTTACGGGAACATATTTGCCCTGTACTCTCACTGTTTCCTCCTTGAATGCCTCCCACTGCTCAGACATAATTTTATCTGCAAGAAGCTGCTCCCAGTCCACTTGGGCCAAATCGTGTCTGATCTCAGTAAAATTAGCCTTTCCCCAGTTTAGAATTTTTGTTCCCGGCCCAACCTTATCCCTTTCCATAACTATCCTAAATCTAACTGAGTTATGGTCACTATTTCCAAAATGCTCCCCCACTGATACGGCTTCCACCTTCCCAGGCTCATTTCTGAATATTAGGTCCAGGACTGCCCCCTCCCTTGTTGGGCTTTCTATGTACTGGCTAAGCAACTTAAGAATTTTGCTCCCTCCCTACCTTGCACACTAAAGCTATCCCAGCTAATATTTGGGTAATTAAAATCCCCTTACTATTACTGCCCTGTTCTTCTTACACTTCTCTGAAATTTGAATACATATTTGATCGTCTATCTCTCCCTGACTGTTTGGGGGCCTATAGCACACACCCAACAGTGTGTTTGCCCCTTTTGTGTTTTTTACTTCTACCCATAGGGCTTCATTTGATGATCCACCCAAGATGTCATCCCTCCTCACTGCTATAATTGATCCCTTGATCAAATTTGCAACCCCCCCCTCCTCTTCTATCCCCCTCTCCATCTTGTCTGAATACCCTATAACAGGAATGTTGAGCTGCCAATCCTGCCCTTCTATTAGCCAAGTCTCAGTCATAGCTATTATCTCATACTCCCACATGCCTATCTGTGCCCTCAACACGTCTGTCTTATTCCTTAGGCTATTCCTCAGAACCTAAGAAATAGGCACAGGAGTAGGCTATTCGTCCCTCCGAGTCTGCTCTGCCATTTAATAAGGTCAGGGCTGATTTGATTGTGGCCTTAACTCCACTTTCCTGTCTGCCTGCGTAACCATTGACTCCCTTGTAGATCAAAAATCTGTCTAACTCAGCCTTGAATATATTCAGTGACCCAGCCTCCACTGCTCTCTGAGGAAGAAAATTCCAAAGATGAATAGCCCTCTGAGAGAAGAAATTCCTCCCCACCTGTCTTAAATGTGAGACCCCTTATTTTGAAACTGTGCCCCCTAGTTCAAGATTCACCCATGAGGGGGGATTCTAACAATCATGATAATGTGCTAATTATTTCCAGGAATATTTGACTTCTACTCAGTGTTAAACTCATGGGATTATGAATTGGTTTTGAACAGCAGTGAGCAGTGACTGAATCAGTACCTTTTCTTTATTGTTTCATGGGATGTGGGCATCACTGGCAAGGCCAACATTTGCTGTCCAACCCTAATTGTCCTTGAACTGAGTTGCCTTGCTAGGCCATTTCAAAGGACAGTTAAGAGTCAACCACATTGCTGTGGATCTGGAGTGATACGTAGGCCAGACCAGGTATGGACGGCAGGTTTCCTTCGATGAAAGTTTCCCGGTCACTATTACTGAGACCATCTTTCAATTCCAGATGTTATTAATTGAATTCAAATTGCAGCAGATGCTGTGGTGGGATTTGAACCTACAGCCCAGAGTATTAGCCTGGGTCTCTGGATTACTAGTCCAGTGACATTACCACTATGCCACCTGCTCTGCATCATCACCAAAGGCAAACTGATACCCTGATATCTTCCACCCTGATTCAAGGAAATCTAGGTATTGATGGGAGGCAGAAAGGAATAGAAGGTTAGCAATGTTCTCATCTCCATTTTAAAAAAAAGGATATAGAGGCAATGGAGAAGATGGAAAAAAATTCACAAGCATGATACCAGAACTGAAAACACAGGAACAGAAAGATACACTGATAGGGTGAGATTGGGAAGGGTCATATGGAATATAAATGCTGACAAGGACCAGTTGGGCCAAACGGCCTGTTTATTTGTTGTAAATTTGTGTGATATTAATTGAGCACTGATGCACTTTCTATGAGATTAACCACAGCCTGTTACACAAACACTCACAAAAATATTGATCATGTTTAGCTCCAATCTTTGCAAACCCAGTGGATCTGTTGTCCATTAAAGCACACACAGGGAAGGCTAAACACTCCGTGCACCACAGTTTTAATTGACCTATTGTAACTGCATCTCTTCAGAGCTGGTTTTTCTGTTGTGGAAATGCAGCCAAAGTCAACACTGCAACTAAAAGGGAGCTCAGACATTACATGCATGAAGGAAGGCAGCACTCGGGAGACTGCTTTTACTCACCAACAGATCTCCCAAGCACAGAGAGTTCCGCAGCACAAACGTTCACCTCATTACCGCTCAACGCTACGTCTTTGGAGTGTATGTCGTGAATGTCCACAGTTATTAAAGGTTCGCCACCTGTTTCTGTAACTTCCTTGTTGCTGTTCACTGGACTTCCATTCAACTCCTTTCTGGCTTCAAAGTCTTCATCGGTTCCGGCTTTTTCTTCAGTGCCTCCACCTGTTCTCCATGAAGATTGATCCTCTCCCACCGAAGCCTGGACAATTTGCTCCTCAGCATCTTCTGCGCCCTCAAGCAAGACTCCTCCTTCCGTGACCCTTTCATCCTCCCGCCCTTCATTATTTACAGCCGTCACCTCACAGCTGTCCTGCTTGGATTTTCCTAGGGTTACTCCCAGTTCTTTGGCAGTTGTAGGGTCTCCCTCCTCTTCAGCAAGGGTGAATTTTTGCTCCTCTTCATCATCAGTGACATCTCTCTCCAGTCTTCGGTCATCAGAATCTTCACTGCTTCTTGGGGAGTAAGATGAACTTTGGAATGATCGTGGCAATCCCTCTGCTCAGGCAAATGTAGAAGAACATTGTATGTCATTTAATGCATTAAAGGCAACAGCTTAGATTTATATAGTCCTTTTGACATCGTGCAACATCTCAAGGTGTTTCACATGAGCATAAATCAGACAGAATTTGGCACAAAAGCCACAAAAGGACAGATCAGCAAAAGGGATGCATCAGAGAGAGAGATTTCAAGGAGCACCTTAAAAGAGGAAAAAGTAGAGTTGGAACATAAGAAATATAGGAACATGGAAAACACAGGAGCAGGAGTAAGCCATTTGGCCCCTCAAACCTGTTCCACCATTCAACTAGGTCCTGGCTGATCTTATACCTCACACCATTTGCCTGCACTATCCCAGTATCCCTTGATGTCTTATTATCTAGAAATCTATTGACCTCTATCTTGAACATACTAAAAGACTGAGCCTCCAAATACCTTTGGGGCAGAGAATTCCAAAGATTCACCGGCCTCTGAGTGAAGAAATTCTTCCTTGTTTCAGTAGTAAATGGCCTGCCCCTTATTCTGAGATGCATTCCCTGGTTATTATTGCCATAGAGGGAGTGCTACGGACATGCAAGTACAGCAAGCAATTAGGAAGGCAAATGGTATGTTGGCCTTTATCGCAAGAGGATTTGAGTACAGGAGTAAAGGGGTCTTGCTGCAATTGTATAGAGCCTTGGTGAGACTGTACCTGGAATATTGTGTACAGTTTTAGTCTCCTTATCTACGGAAGGATATACTTGCCAAGAGGGAGTGCAAAGAAGGTTCACCAGACTGATTCCTGGAGTGGCAGGATTGTCTTATGAGGAGAGATTGAGGAGACTGGTGAACGTCAGCCAGGGGGAACATCCTTCCTCCATCTACCCTGTCGAGCCCTGTAAGAATTTTGTATGCCTCAATGAGACCATCTCTCATTCTTCGAAACTCTAGAGAATACAGGCCCAGTCTCCTCAATCTCTCCTCATAAAACAATCCCGCCAACCCAGGAATCAGTCTGGTGAACTTTCTTTGCACTTCCTCTTGGCAAGTATATCCTTCCATAGATAAGGAGACTAAAACTGTACACAATACTCTAGGTACAGTCTCACCAAGGCTCTATACAATTGCAGCAAGACCTCTTTATTCCTGTACTCAAATCCTCTTGCGATAAAGGCCAACATACCATTTGCCTTCCTAATTGCTTACTGTACGTGCATGTCCGTAGCACTCCCTCTATGGCAATAATATCCTTCCTAAGGTAAGAGGACCAAAACTGCACATGGTACTCCAGGTGCAGTCTAACCAAGGTTCCATACAATTGAAGCAATGCTTTGCTACTTCTGTACTCAAATACTCTTGCGATAAATGCTAACATTCATTTAGACTTCCTAATTGCCTGCTGCAGCTACATATTAGCTTCAGTGACTTATTGACAAGGACACCCAGGTCTCTTTGTACATCTATACTTTCTAATCTCTTACCATTTAAGAAATACTCTGCGCATCTGTTCCTCCTACCAAAGTGGATAACCTCACATTTTTCCACATTATATTCCATCTGCCATGTTCTTACCCACTTACTAAGTCTGTCCAAATCCCCTTGAAGCCGTTTTGCATCTTTCTCACAACACACATTCCCACCGAGCTTTGTGTCATCCGCGAATTTGAAAATGTTATATTTTCTCCCCACTTCCAAATCATTGAGATATATTGTAATCTAATCCCAGGATTAGAGATCCAAGGGACTAGGGAGAATGAGGAATTGAAGGAAATTAATATTAGGTTATATTTGAGAAATTAATAGGAAAGAGGTAGCTATGGAGTAGAAGGGAGGGACAAAGAAAACTGGGAACTCCCTTCTTTCTTCTTTCAACACTCTGAGATATAAAATGTTAGGTCCCGGGGACTTATCAACCTTCAATCCTATTAATTTCTCAAATGCAACCTTCTTCCTCATACTAATTTCTTTTAATTCCTCATTCTCTCTAGTCCCTTGGATCTCTAATCCTGGGAGATTTCTTGTATCTTCCTCAGTGAAGACAGACACAAAGTAATCATTTAGCTTATATGCCATTTCTCTATTCCCCGTTATAAATTGTCCCAACTCCATATGGCTACGTCCCTTTTAATCCACAAACTATAAATTTTCTCACAAGTCTGTTGTGTGGCACAGTGTCAAATGACTTTTAGAAGTCCATGTACACCACATCAACAGCATTACCCTCATCACAGGCTAAGATCTTGACATTGGAGTCAGGACAGCATTGTCCCTCTGCCTGCTGGTTTTATAGTGAGGAGGAGTCAGTGATAGCCAGCGCTAATCTGACACAGGACAGCGGGCAATCTGAGCTGCTCGGCACAATCTGGCAAGGAGTCTCTGCATGGCTGCAAAGGAGTTGTCTGGAATCTTGTAGCCATGGAGATTACAAGGTTTACAGTTATGGAAACCAAGGCTCCTTCCACAGCCTCCCACTGCCTCCATCATCGATGCACAGTAGCAGCAGTGTACACCATCTACAAGATGCACTGCAGCAACTCATCAAGGCTCCTTTGACAGCACCTTCCAAACCCTCGGCCTCTTGGGATAGCTTGAGGTCATGAAAGGTGTCAAAGAAATTAGCCTTTTCTTTTTTGCAGGTGGCTTTGTTACCCTTCATTATTAGAAGCACCAGAGGCACATATCAAATTACTGATAAACAACATCAACGCGGCCAAACACGGCAAGGTGCGATTAAAAAAATTTGACTCCGATTCACATAAGGAGATTTTAGGACAGGTGAATAAAAGCTTGGTCAAAGATGCTGGTTTTTAGCAGCATCGTTATGGAAGTGAGCGAGATAGAGACATTTAAGGAGGGATTTCCCACGCTTTGGGCTCCGGCAGCTGAAGGCACGGCCTCCAATGGTGGGGCGATTAAAACTGAGGACAGACAAGAGGCCAGAATTGGAAAAGCGCAGAGATCTTGGAAGGTTATAGATATGGAGGAGGTTATAGAGAGAGGGAGGGGTGAGGTCATGAAGGGTTTGAAAACAGGGATGAGGATTTTAACAATGTGAGACACCAGGAGATAGTTTACATCTTCACCCTTCAGACACTGCCTGGTGGAGCTGAACTCACAGCACCTGTTGGAACCACCTGAATTTCAGTCCTGGGAAGGTGAAGGTGAAACAGGGTCTACAGCTGAGAACTTTTTTTTATTCATTTACAGGATGTGGGCATCACTGGCAAGGCCAGTTTTTACTCTTCATCCCTAGTTGCCCTTGAGAAGGTGGTGGTGAGCTGCCTTCTTGAACCGCTGCAGTCCATGTGGTGTAGATACACCCACAGTGCTGTTAGGGAGGGAGTTCCAGGATTTTGACTCAGCGACAGTGAAGGAACGGCGATATATTTCCAAGTCAGGATGATGCGTGACTTGGAGAGGAACTTGAAGGTGGTGGTGTTCCCATGCATCTGCTTTCCTTGCCCTTCTGGGTAGTAGAGGTCGTGGGTTTTGGCGCTGTCGAAGGAGCCTTAGCGAGTTGCTGCAGTGCACCTTGTAGATGATACACACGCTGCTGCCACTGTGCCTCAGTGGTGGAGGGAGTGAATGTTAAAGGTGGTGGATGGGGTGCTAGTCAAGCAGGCTGCTTGTCCTGGATGGTGTCAAGCTTCTTCAGTGATGATGCGCTAGTGGGGAGTATTCCATCACAGTCCTGATTTATATCTTGTAGATGGTGGGCAGGTTTTGGGGAGTCAGAAGGTGAGTTACATGCTGCAGAGTTCCCAGCCTCTGACCTGATCGTCACTGCTAGTTAATTACCCAAATAGGACAGCAAACAGCCCCATTAAGAAAAGCAAACCCGTCTTACCTTTACTTTCACTATCTGAGGAGCTGCTGCTTTCCCTCTCGCTCATCGATCCCTCGTACCGACCATCAGACTTCTGACTCTGCTTTTCATCATCCGAGCTCCATCTCTCCTTCTCCGGAGTCGCGGGTGACTTTTTCCCACTCTGGAACCTTCCTTCGCCTTTTTGTTCTGCTTCCTCGCTGGCCTTCTCTTCCTCCTCTTCAAAATCATCATCATACTCTGACAAATGGATTGAGATTTACAATCATGAGTTTGTAGTGGAAATATAGCACTGAAATCTTTCAAAGTTCACTATATAAAACACAGAGTCTGTCAAATTCTCGGGAGTGGGTGATATTGGTCTGGGATCCCAAGATTGTGTTAACATCACAGAAGAAAGAGACATGTTGCTGAAGCTTTTCACCTTCCACTCATCAGGACAAATGCAAGAATGCCAAATTTCAAATGATCACAACAATTTATACTACAAGAGAAAAAGGTCCTGATTGGTTAACAAGTTTACTCTGATTGGCTGAGGTGGTGCCATGGAGAAAGCAACAGGGAACTACAGGCTCCCCAAGCTCCAGGGTAATTCAAAAAAGGCTCAAGGTGTGAACATATTCCTTTTCTTTGCAGAGAACGTGGGTCCCTGCATTACCAATGTATGTCATTTCTAGCAAGTGCTAATGAGCCATGTTATAAGCTCAAGTGATTATCTTAAATTGGTTGTTAGTGTAGCTTTAGCACACGCAGGATTGTTCAGCAAGTGCTGCCCAATGGTGGAATCACATGTTTTAGTAGGTGTTTTGTTTTGGGTTTTGTAAGCGCGGACTGGTTGAGTATGGTCTGTATCCTGCCTCCTCGCTGGCCGACGAACAACTGAAGGAACATGTTTGATTCGATCAGCCAGTCGCTGGGACATACGGCCAAATTAAGATCATCACTTGCCTCAGCCTCTCAGTTTATCTTTCTATTCCCTTCTGCCTCCTTACTCATCATTTTCCTTTTGAAAATATGTAAACTATTTACCTCAATCACTTCCAGCAGTAGCAAGTTCTACATTCTAACCACTCGCTGAATAAAGAAATGTGGCCTTATTTCCCTATTGGATTTATTATATTTATGTCCCCTCGTTTTGACTTCTCCTACAAGTGGAAACATTCTCTCCACATCCACCCTGTCCGACCCATTCATAATTTTAAAGACCTCTATCAGGGCTCCTTTCTGTCTTCTTTTATCTCAACTGAAAAGAATCTAACCTGTTTAATTTTTCTCGTTGGCTGTAATCAAAAAGGCCAACCGGACACTGGACAAAAAGAGGCATAGAATATAAAAGCAAGCAAGCTATGTTAAACCCTTTTTAAATCACTGCTATGGCTCTCAGTTATGTGGAGAGAGTGGAGAAGCTGGGATTGTTCTCCTTGGAACAGAGATTTAATAGAGGTGTTCAAAATGATGAGAGGTTTTGAGTCAGGAGATAGGGAGAAACAGTTTCCAGTGGCAACAGGATCAGAAAGCAGAGGGCACAGACAATTATAGATAATTGGGGAAAAACCAGAGGTGGAGATGAAAGGAATTTTTTTCCCCCACAGCGAGTTGTTGTGATGTGGAACATGCTGCCTGAAAGGGCGGTGGAAGCAGATTCAATAATAACTTTCAAAAGTAATTGGAAAGCTCTTTTAATGAGCTGACACAGGCACGATGGGTGGAATGAGCTCCTATAGGATGCTATATAATCCTGTAACTTGAAAGATCGACCAATCAAAGCTCTGCGCACGGATTGCTGCAACCTAAAGTGCAATGCACAGCTCACAGTATAACTAAGCATTATGCAGGTGGAACCTTGTACCCAGCGGTCCCAAACTAGGAGGCTGAGTGCTGCGGCGGTGAAGATTCAGACACAAGTGTGAAGTTCCAGCCCATGTCTTGGGAATGACAAAGGTCTTGGCTTTTGGCAGTTTAGGGGCTAAAAGTGGTTTTGAATGGCCTGCACCCCGGGAATCCATAGCACGGGTCGGAATCAATTACTAACCATACAATAATGGGATCAAGCCTTTAGTTCTGTGGTAGCCATTTCCACCTCTGGGTTAGAAGGTGCAGGGTTCTGATCCCATTCCAGACAATCCCAGTGAGTGGAGATCAGATGCTCTGGCTCAGAATTCTGGAATGCTCTCTGTGGAAATGAGAGTTCACGCTACCTGAGTACCTGGGCTGTCTGTGGTCTCTCATTGCACTGTTAGTAACAACAGATTTCTGCTGAGCACAGTGTGCGTTGTGTAACTGGGTCAAATGCAAGGCTGCCTTAGGAGAAGTCAAAACAAAGGGACATAAATACAAGAAGGGGCTGATGGAATGTTTAAAATTCACTCCTCCTCGTCTCTGATGGTCTGCAAGATGTTTATCTGATCGCTTGTGTTTACAGTAATAAAATGATGGGAAGAGTTTGCAATGTCAAGATAACCATGGAGCTTAAGAGACAAAATAACCAATACAACAGGAGGGTTAGAATAAATTGAGAACAGTTAAGTCCATTTTGCTGTCTTCAAGCTGTTAATCTGATGTTATTTGTGTGAATCTGTGATGTCTGGTCATTCAGTGGCAGCATGCAGTGGTAATATGCATTAAGCACGGCGATTAAAGGGAGAATTATTGTTTGAGTTCTGAGTACTGTACATTCTCATAGCAGAACTGTAAAGTAAATTGGTGTACTTGAGCACACATACTGGATTTTGAAGTGGAATTTCTCAATAAATACCCGAGCATGCATTATTACAACTGCATCTGTGCAAACTCCGATCTTTGAAGTAACAAGATGAATTAGAACAAGAAATCTGTCCAACACCTGGGATCAGGTCCGATGGGCGTCGGTGACTCTCCCCTCATCGTTATGGGTTGTACAAGCGTGTAAAACTCTTGCACAGTATAGGGCTATATCCACCCATTGGCCGATTCAAAAATGGTTATGGCCATAGAAAGAGTGTTGATGTGACAGCATGTCTGGCCATTACATCGGCCTGAGAATCCTCCCACTAACTCTCACTATTCACTGGTGCACAAAGACATAAAAACAACCTACCCTCCTTGGAACCTCCGCCTTGGGTCTCGGTTGCTGGTGAACTTTCCCCCTCATCTTCGAGCATTTTCTCCTCTTCCTTCACTTTCTCCTCTTCAACTGAAGAATCCGCTGACATTGCTTCTTCCTGACTGGTCTCCTCGCCAGTGTCCACTACTGCTAATTGTTCCTTACTTTTCATCAACTCCAGCTTCTCTTTCTCCATTTCCTTCACCACTTCTTCCTTCATCCTTTTGGGAGGCGGTGTGGGTTTCTTATCTAAACCCATGGCGATAATACATCTGGAGAGGAGGGATTGGATGGAACAGATTGAGTGGTTATATTTTTTTATTCATTCACGTGATGTGGGCTTCACTGGCTGCACCAGCATTTATTGCCCATCCCTAGTTGCCCTTGAGAAGGTGGTGGTGAGCTGCCTTCTTGAACCGCTGCAGTCCCTGTGGTGTAGGTACATCCACAGTGCTGTTAGGGAGGGAGTTCCAGGATTTTGACCCAGTGACAGTGAAGGAACGGCGATATATTTCCAAGTCAGGGTGGTGAGTGACTTGGAGGGGAACTTCCAGATGGTGGTGTTCCCATCTATCTGTTGCCCTTGTCCTTCTAGATGGTAGTGGTCGTGGGTTTGGAAGGTGCTGTCTAAGGAGCCTTGGTGAATTTCTGCAGTGCATCTTGTAGATGGTACACACTGCTGCTACTGTGCGTCGGTGGTGGAGGGAGTGAATGTTTGTGGATGTGGTGCCAATCAAGCGGACTGCTTTGTCCTGCATAGTGTCAAACTTCTTGGAATATTGTGGGAGCTGCACTCATCCAGGCAAGTGGAGAGTATTCCATCACACTCCTGACTTGTGCCTTGTAAATGGTGGACAGGCTTTGGGGAGTTAGGAGGTGAGTTACTTGTTGCAGGATTCCTAGCCTCTGGCCTGCTCTTGTAGCCACAGTATTTATACGGCTAGTCCAGTTCAGTTTCTGGTCAATGGTAATGCCCAGGATGTTGATAATGGGGGATTCAGTGATGGTAATGCCATTGAACATCAAGGGGCGATGGTCAGATTCTCTCTTGTTGGAGATGGTCATTGCCTGACACTTGTGTGGCGCGAATGTTACTTGTGGTAATCATAAAAGCTTTTTGGGGAGAGAGATTTCCAGATTTCCACTCCCCTTTGTGTGAAGGAGTGCTTCTTGACATCACCCCTGAGTTGGCTTGGCTCTCATTTTAAGGTTATGGCTCCTTGTTCTGGAGTCTCCCCTCCACACCCACCACCCCCCTCCACCCTCCCCCTCCAACACCCCCACCCCTCCTCCCCCCCTGCAACGCCCTGAACCCTCTCCAGCCCCCCACACTTCCCTCCACCCCCTCCCCCCAACCCCCTCCCCCAACCCCTCCAGCAGAGGAAATAGTTTCCTAAGAATGGCGAAACAGCATCAAGGGGCTGAATGTCATCCACCTAACTGATCATAATGTTGTATGTAATCTTTAATTGAGGGAACAACTTATACCATTGTTTTTCTTTAATTCGATGGGGCTGGCTAGTTAGGTACAAAATGGCTGCCACATACAAAATGGCTGCCCTCGTGCACTTGCAGCATAACAATGGCTACATTTCAAAGTGATCCTTTGCACAGGGAGCATTTTTAGTCACATTTCTGAAAGGCTTAATACAGCAGATAAATCCCAGATCCTTCCCTTCCTATCAGTGCAAAGGAGGACTGGAGAAAGTGTGTTACCAAAACATTAACCCGATGGGATCTTGCCTACCTGTAGCATGGGGATGCCCCATCCACATCCAGGAAAGCAAAGTAAGCTTGTTTGCCCCCTAGCCGTGACCCCCTGCGGTGTTTATACTCGCAGCAGGAGCTCAGTCGATTCACCTGGATGCCGTTGAGGTAGAAGGTGAGGCTGAAGGGAAAACCGGAGTGTCGCCGGGACACAAACTGGAATTTCTCTGGAAAACCCGTGATGGAAAGGAGCAGGAGGAAGAATTGAAACAGTTTAAAAAAACATCGACATAGCAATCATCACATCAAACAAAACACCTGACAGTGCTAGGAAGGTGAATCAGAGCAACAGGAGGAGGCCATTCAGCCCCTCGAGCCTGTCCAACATCCGTAGGAAGAGCGTGGATTCTGAAGAAGAGTCATAGTGGGCTTGAAACGTTAATTCTGTTTCTCTCTCCAAAGGTGCTGCCAGACCTGCTGAGATTTTGCAGCACTTTCTGCTTTTTTTTTCAGATCTCCAGCATCCACAGTATTTTTGTTTTCATTCACAGGAAACCATTCCCTCTGGTGGGGGGCATCACATTACAATTCCAGCCAGGCTGTTCAGGGCTAATGATGATCTCAGGAAGAATCCTCCACACAAAAGAAAGCGGAAATCTGGAACCTTCTCCCCTAGAAAGATGTTGACACTGGAGGTCCACTGGAGCTTTGAAGACTGACGTGGATTGTTGGGTAAGGCTATTACGGGATATGGAGTTAAAATGGGTAAATGGGAATGAGAAATGAGATTAGCCATAATCTGATTGAATTGTGGAACAGACTTGTGGGGCTGAATGGCCTCCTCCTGTTCCTTCTCAGCTCAGCCTCATTTGGTGCTCTGTCTATCATCTAACCGAAAGTGGGCATTCTATTGCAAATGAACGCAAGGCTCAGAAGGGGAATTGCAAAAATAGATCCAAGTAATTGCCGAACTATATTCTTAGAATAAAAGAATGTGACAGCACAGAAGGAGGACATTCAGCCCATCATATTGTCCCGCTCTTTGAAAGAGTTATCCAATTAGTTCCATTCCCTTATTCTTTCCCTGTAGCTCAGGATATTATCCTCTTTGTGTTTATCCAGTTCCATTCTGAAAGTTATTTCTGAATCTACTTCCACCGCCCTGTCAGGCAGTGTATTCCAAACCATGACAACTCGCTGTGTAAGAAAAACTCTCCTCATCTCCCCCTCTGGTTCTTTTACCGATTCCCTTCAATCTGTGTCCCTCTGGTTACCGACCCTCCTGCCGCTGGAAACAGTTTCTCCTTGTTTACTTGATCAAAACCCCACCAGGATTTTGGATGCCTCAATGATATCTCCCCACTGTCCTGGGGAAAATATTTATCCCTCAATCAACATCACTAAACAGATTATCTGGTCCTTCATCCCCCTTCTGTTTGTGGGAGCTTGCTGTGTGCAAATTGGATGCAGCATTTTCCACGTTACAACAGTGGCTACACTTCAAAAGTACTTCATTGGCTGTAAGGTGATTGGAGATGTCCTGAGGATTGACAGGTGCTATGGAAATGTAAGTCTTTCTTTCTTAACCTTCTCTGCTCTGAAGAGAACAATCCCAGCTTCTGCAGTCTCTCCTATAACTGATATCCCTCATTCCTGGCACTGTTCTAGTAAATCTCCTCTGCTCCCTCTCCAAGGACGTGACATCCTAGTCTCTGGTTTAGCCACAAACCTGCTTACGGAGAATTTCCCTTTTCCAACTTTCAACACGGAGAAGAAGTGGTGAAAACAGACGCGACATGAGAATGTTTGATTCTAATCTCCCGTTGGCACCCTACCTGTTTCCAGAAGCTTCCCCTTGTACACGCAGAGGTTCTCTCCGCCACAGTGCTGCTGGTGAACCTTGACCTCATCTCCGACCTCCGCCTGGTCGTAGGAAAGATGCAGGTGTTTTCCACGGTAAACCATCGTGATCAGGACGTTGCTGTGTGTGACGGAGCGATGCGACTTCGGAGTGTCCTACAACAACAACTCAGATTTATATAGCCGAATGAAGATTGGCCAACGAGTTGGAGATGGGGGTTGGACTCGTGGCTTTAATTTAATCATGAACCACAGCAAACTCTGCACACAGCAGGATCAGGGAAAGTGCCAATGTCATAAAAACTGATCTGGTTCACTAATGTCCATTTGGTGGGGAGGAAGCTCATTGGCTGTAAACCACTGTGCAACATCCTGAGGTCCTGAAAGGAGTGACATAAATTCAAGTCTTCCTTTTACTTTTCTTTCATATAACCTACATCGTAGGAAGAGTCCATTTGGCCCAGCTGGAGACGAGTATTTCTGGGTGTTGACAGCAATGAACTTGATCATATCTTTAAAATTATGAAGGGATTTGATCGGGTAGGTGTGGAAAAAATGTTTACACTTGCTGGGGAGGTAAGAACCGGAGTCCACAACTATAAAACAATCACTAATAAATCCAATCGGGAATTCAGGAGAAGCTTCTTTACCCAGGGAGTGGGGAGAATGTGGAACTCGCTCCCACAGGGAGAGGTGAGAATGTGGAACTCGCTCCCACAGGGAGAGGTGAGAATGTGGAACTCGCTCCCACAGGGAGAGGTGAGAATGTGGAACTCGCTCCCACCGGGAGTGGTGAGAATGTGGAACTCTCTCCAACAGGGAGAGGTGAGAATGTGGAACTTGCTCCCACAGGGAGAGGGTGGAGGTGAATAGTATCGATACATTGAAGGGGGAAGCTGGGTGAACACACGAGAAAGAACGGAGTAAAAGAATAGACGGATAGGGTGAGATGAAGAAGGGTGGGAGGAGGCTCACGTGGAGGATAAACACCAGCATGGACCAGCTGGGCCGAATGGCCAGTTTCTGTGCTATAGATTCTGTGCAATGATTCTCCTCCTACCTTTGCTGGAAGGTTGGCAGGGCCATTGGGAGCGGTGGTCGGCCGCAGCCTCCTGCCCCTCATGGATCCATTCTTCTCTCGTTTGCGGGCTGGCGGTGGGACTGGAGTCACGTAGTTATTGATCACTGGAAGGCGGTAGGGAGACATCCCACTGGGGACATCCAAGGCGTGCCAGTTCCTGACCAAATCTCGGTCCAGCTGCCAGAAAACATAACCCGTTCAGCCAATCACAACCAGGGAGCCTTTTTCAACCAGCCGACCATTCCCGGATTTTATTTCTCAATCCACTAAACTCGGAAATGAAGCAAATGGGATGAGGAGGGTAGCAACAGAATTGAGGAGGACATCGACAGACTGGTGAAAATGGGCACGGCGTAAGGCAGATGCGGTGAATTGATACATTACAGAATTGTTACAGCACAGAAGAAGGCCATTCGGCCCATTGTGTCTGCACCTGCTCTCCCAATGAGCAACTCACCTAGTTCCATCCTCTCTCCCCTTCTCCCCCTAACCCTGCACATTTCTCCTTTTCAGATAACAGTCGAATTGCCTTTTGAATGCCTCTGATGACCCTGTCTCCCCCACACTATCGGGCAGTGCATTCCAGACCCTAACCACTCGATTGACCCTGCTTCCACCACACTATCGGGCAGTGCATTCCAGACCCTAACCACTCGATTGAACCTGCCTCCACCACACTATCGGGCAGTGCATTCCAGACCCTAACCACTCGATTGAACCTGCCTCCACCACACTATCGGGCAGTGCATTCCAGATGCTAACCATTCGATTGAACCTGCCTCCACCACACTATCGGGCAGTGCATTCCAGACCCTAACCACTCGATTGAATCTGCCTCCACCACACTATCGGGCAGTGCATTCCAGATGTTCACAACCTGCTGCATGAAAAAGATTTTCTTCATATCACATTTGCTTCTTTTACTAATTACTTTAAATCTGTGCCCTCTCGTTCTCTATCCTTTCACGATTGGGAACAGTTTCTTCCTATCTACTCTGTCCAGACCCCTCATGATTTTGAATACCTCTATCAAATCTCCTCTCAACCTTTTCTTCTCTAAGGAAAACAGTCCAAACTTCTCAAATCTATCTTTTTAACTCTAGTTCCTCATCCCAGGAATCATTCTTGTGAATCGTTTCCGCACTCTCTCCAATTCCTTCACATCCTTCTTAAAGTGCGGCGCCTAGAACTGGATGCAATACTCCCGCTGAGACCGAACTAGTGTCTTATACAAGCTCAATGTAACCTCCTTGCTCTTGTACTCTATGCCCCTATTAATGAAGCCCAGGATACTGCATGCTTTATTAACCACTCTCAACCTGTCCTGCCATATTCAATGACTTATGCACATATAGACCCCGGTCCCTCTGCTCTTGCACCCCCTTTAGTTTATATTGTCTCTCCATGCTCTTCCCACCAAAATGAATCACTTCACATTTCTCTGCACTGAACTTCATCTACCACCTGCCCACCCACTCCACCAACTTGTCTTTGTCCTTATAAAGTTCTACACTGTCCTCCTCACCTTTCACAATGTTTCCAAAGTTTCATATCATCAGCAAATTTTGAAATTGTGTCCTGTACGCCAAGATCTAAGTCATTAGGAAAAGCGAGGGTCCCAATACTGACCCCTGGGGAACTTCACTCCAAACCTTCTTCCAACCTGAAAAATATTCATTAACCACTACTCTCTGTCTCCAGACCCTCAGTCAATTTCATATCCATGTTGCTACTGTCCCTTCTATTATGAGCTATAACTTTGCTTAGAATTCTTTTGTGCAACACTATATCAAATGCCTTTTGGAAGTCCATGTACACCACATCAACAGCATTGCCCTCATCAATCCTCTCTGTTACCTCTTCAGAAATAAAAACTACAGCAAGTTAGTTAGACACAATTTTCCTTTAACAAATCCATGCTGCCTTTCCTTAACTAACCTTCATTTGTCCATGTGACTATTACTTTTGTTTCCCCAAATCATTGTTTCTAGAAGTTTTCCCACCACCAAGGCTAAACTGGCTAGTCTGTAGTTGCTGGTGGGTTTACCTTTGCACCATTTTTGAACAGGGGTGTAATATTTACAATTCTCCAGTCCTTTGGCACCACCCCAAGTCTAAGGAAGACTGAAAAATTATGGCCAGTGCCTCTGCAATTTCCACTCTCACTTCCCTCAGTATCCTCGAGTGCATCTCATCCGGTCCTGGTGCCTTGTCAACTTTAAGGATGGGCAGTCTAAGCAATGCCTCCTCCTGATCAATTTTAAACCCTTTTGGTGTCTGAATTTAGCTCCTCTTTCATCATGTCCTGTGCAGCATCTTCCTTGGTAAAGGTAGATGCAAAGAATTCATTCAAACCTCAGCTATGCCCATGACTCCATGTGTAAATCCCCTTTTTGGTCCCGAATTGGCCTGATCCTCCTTTTATCATCCTCAAACTATTTATATGCTTATAGAAGACTTTGGGATTCCCTTTTATGTTCGCTGCCAGTCTTTTCTCATACTCCCTCTTTGATTCTCTTATTTGCTTTTTCACCTTCCCTCTGAACCATCTATATTCAGCCTGGTTCTCAATTGTATTTTCTACCTGACACCTGTCATTAGGACACTTTTTCTTCTTTTTCTTAATTTCGATCTCTTTTGTCACCCAGGGAGTTCTGGATTTGTTTGCCCTATCTTTCCCTTTCAAAGGAATCTACCTTGGCTGTGTTTGACCGATCTCTTTTTTGAAGGTAGCCCATTGTTCAGCCACTGCTTTTCCTGCCAACATTTGACACCAATTTATTCAGCCCAGATCCATTCTTACCCAATTGAAATTGGGTTTCCCCCAATTAATTATTCTTACTCTGGGTTGTTTTTTGTTCTTTTTCATAGTCAGCCTAAACTTAACGATACAATGATCACTGTCCCCTAAACGTTCTCCTATTGGCACTTGATCCATCTGATTCCCAAGAAACAGGTCTAGCAGTGTCTCCTTTCTCGTCGGACTGAAAACATACTGCTGTAGAAAATTTTCCTGAACACATGCTTGGAACCTCTTCCCCACCTATGCCCTTTACACTACTACTATTGCTATGATCCCCAGCTGAGGTTACCACTGGACAAGCCTGATCCCAGGGTGGAACCCAGCCTGATAGACCCTAACTTTTATTTGTTTGTTTAGATACGTGGAGTGTAGCTACTGAACAGAGTCACAGGAGTCAGCTAATGAACTTTTAACAAAAGCTTAAACATTTATTAAACAAGAAAAGATGATATTATAATACTCCTTCACCCACAACTATACCTTTACAGATATATACGGATTTGTGAGGATAACACAAGTTATAAAAGCTATCTTATACTCTAGTGTTCACAATAAGTACACAGTCCGTGTAAACCACTTGGTGACCTGTGGTCGGACACACCACACTCTGAAACCAAGTGACAGATGCCACCTCAACCAGATACTATGGATCTCTTATCAACTCCCCCCAGACGCCTGTCACACCGTGAGCCAGCCAGTCTCACTGAACTCCGTCTTTCACACGAGGGTTTCCAATCTCCACTATCCAAGGACTCGCTTTGGAATCTTCTCCCAAACTGACGTTTTCTCTCAGACGCCTTCTGCAAGGGTTCACCTTCAGGATTTTGAACTCTCCTTCTGATGTTCCTCTTCCCTGGGTCACCACATGCATTTAAACTGTCTTCCATACACTCTCTCTCTCACTGACTCAGCTGTCAACAGTACACCACTGCTTCATATGCCCATTGCAAAAAGTTAGAGATTCAGCTGTCTCTTTGGACCTTCCGGCTTCTAACAAGCCTTCGTATCGCTTTGACTCTGTTTCCTGCAGTTTGAAACTTTAAGCTTGAAACTTGGAGCATTTCTCTGCCCCTCACTCTTAACTTCACTTAACAGGACCTTTTCCAGGTTGCTGTCCTTCATTTGACTAGAATGTCTGCTTCGAACTTCTCCAGTTTCACTCCCCTGGATTCTGGGACTTTTCTTTTAGCGATCTGTCCCCTTTGCTCCAGTCTCTCCTGGCAGCTACTTTCAGCCAACTTTAGCTTGGAGCTGGCTATCTGAGCCATCAAGGCTGCTTCTGCTTGACAGTTGTCTTCATACCAATTGAACTCAAACAGCTTCCAAATCAAACTGTTTCTAGTTTCTTCTGCGTGTGTGTCTGTTGGAGGGGCCTGCCTCTCTGGCCCCCTGTTGCTAGGCAACAGCCCAGTTTTTTTACTCGTGCTTGCTTAACTTACAAGTCGTAAACTCTCATTAGAAATGCAGACCTTTTAAAGTGAAACTAAAACTCAATTTGACCTTTTCTTAACACATAGATACAGAAATACAAATCAAACTTAAACATTAAAGTTAAACTCATTCCTAACACCCACAAATACCAATATAACTTACTTAAACTAGCTTTATTTCCTAACACTATCCCAGTCTATATTTGGATAATTAAAGTGCCCCATTATAGCTCTCTATAACTATTCTACTCTATAACTAGACTGTAGTGGTTCCAGAAGGCAGCTCATCCTCACCTTCTCAAGGGCAATCAGGGATGGAAAATAAATGCTAGCCTAGCCAGCGCCCCCACATCCTGTGAACGAATTTTAAAAACAACTTCCTGCACAAATGATTGTCCAGGACACAAGAAGCATCCTGGAGTTCCCACTCTAGAGGTCAGAGCAGCCCTGCTATTTCTCTGTTTATTAATAACGATGTTACTTCTAATCAATCCCACTGCTGTGAATAAATCTTTATTAGTACTAATAAACCTTATGACTATTTATAAACCTTACCTTACAAATAACCCTTATGCAGTCCATGTCCTAATGCAGCAAGACCTGGACAATATCCAGGCGTGGCAAGTAACATTCACATCACACAAGCCTATATTTTGTGTCTGGCAATGACCTTCTCCAACAAGAGAGAATCCAACCATCACCCCTTGATGTTCAATGCCATTACCAGCATTAAATCCCCCACTATCAAGGGGTTACCATTGACCAGAAACTGAACTGGACTAGCCTTATAAATACCGTGGCCACAAAAGCAGGTCAGAGGCTGGGAATCCTGTGGTGAGTACCTCACCTCCTGACTCCCCAAAGCCTATCACCATCTACAATGTATAAGTCAGGAGTGTGATGGAATACTCCCCACTTGCCTAGGTGAGTGCAGCTCCCACAACACTCAAGAAGCTGCACACTGTCCAGGACAAAGCAGCCCATTTGATTGGCACCACATCCACAAACATTCACTCCCTCCACCACTGAAGCACAGTAGCAGCAGTGTATACCATCTACAAGATGCACTGCAGGAACTCACCAAGGCTCCTTAGACAGCACCTTCCAAACCCACGACCACTACCATCTAGAAGGACAAGGGCAGCAGATAGATGGGAACACCGCCACCTGGAAGATCCCCTCCAAGTCACTCACCATCCTGACTTGGAATTATATCGCCGTTCCTTCACTGTCGCTGGGTCAAAATCCTGGAACTCCCTCCCTAACAGCACTGTGGGTGTACCTACACCACATGGACTGCAGCGGCTCAAGAAGGCAGCTCATCACCACCTTCTCAAGGGCAACTAGGGATGGGCAATAAATGCTGGCCCAGCCAGCGAAGCCCACATCCCGTGAACAAATAATAAAAAGACTATTTATAAACCTTACCTTACTAATGAGCCTTACTAATACTGACAAACTGTACTAATACTTAAAACACCTTACTAGTGGTAATAAACCTCACTTTAAATTAAGAAAGGTGAGTAGATAAAATTAATTGGAATTACTCACCGGCTAATCACCTACCTGCTTCCCTATGATGTCATATCTGGAGTTTTCTTTCCGAATGTTGGCTCTGACTGACTCCTGATGGTGGTGGCAGCAGCGGCGAGCTGTTTATGTCCTCGCTCCTGGTCTCGCTCTGTCCTGCTGCTCTGACTGAACTCTTGCCTTTTCTGTGTTCTTTATATCCTCGCTCTCTCCCGCTGCTCCAATGGAACCCTTGCCTTCTCTGTGTTGTTTACATGCCGGGTCCTGGTCTCGCTCTTTCCCTCTACTTGCTGACGTGTGGAAGGAGAACGAGGAGAAGTAATATAAAATAAATGGTACGATTTTAAATGGGGGTCAGAAACTGAGAGGCCTGAGGGAGTACAAATCAATGTGCTTGTTAAGAAAGCATGCAGGATCAAAAGAGGCAGAGAGTCCAAAAGCAAGGAAACCATGTCAAATCTTTATAAATCACTAGTTAGACCCCACCTGGAGTTGTGTGTTCAATTCTGGGATCCACACTTTAGGAAGGGTGTCAAGGCCTTGGAGAGGGTGCGGAGGAGATTTACTAGAATGGGACCAGGGATGAGTGACTTCATTAATGTGAAGAGACTGGAGAAGCTGGGATTGTTCTCCTTAGAGCAGAGAAGGTAAAAAAAAAGTCACTCCCTCAGTACTGCCCCTCCAACAGTGCAGCACTCCCTCAGTACTGCCCCTCGGACAGTGCAGCACTCCCTCAGTACTGACCCTCGGACAGTGCAGCACTCCCTCAGTACTGCCCCTCGGACAGTGCAGCACTCCCTCAGTACTGACCCTCGGACAGTGCAGCACTCCCTCAGTACTGCCCCTCGGACAGTGCAGCACTCCGTCAGTACTGACCCTCTGACAGTGCAGTGCTCCCTCAGTACTGACCCTCTGACAGTTTTTAAAAAATTCATAAATGGGATGTGGGCTTCGCTGGCTGGGCCAGCATTTATTGCCCATCCCTAGTTGCCCTTCAGAAGGTGGTGGTGAGCTGCCTTCTTGAGCTGCTGCAGTCCATGTGGTGTAGGTACACCCACAGTGCTGTTAGGGAGGGAGTTCCAGGATTTTGACCCAGCGACAGTGAAGGAACGGCGATATATTTCCAAGTCAGGACAGTGAGTGGCTTGGAGGGGAACTTCCAGATGGTGGTGTTCCCATCTATCTGCTGCCCTTGTCCTTCTAGATGGTAGTGGTTGTGGGTTTGGAAAGTGCTGTCTAAGGAGCCTTGGTGAGTTTCTGAAGTGCATCTTGTAGATGGTACACACTGCTGCTACTGTGCGTCGGCACACATTACTCCCTCAGTACTGACCCTCTGACAGTGCAGCACTCCTTCACTACTGACCCTCCTTCAGTATTGCCCCCTCTGACAGTGCAGCACTCTCTCATTACTGACCCTCCAATGGTGTAACACTCCCTCAATATTACACTGGGAGTGTCAGCCTGGATTTTTTTCTCTAGTCTCTGGAGTGGGGTCTTGAACCTAGACCTCCTGATCCAAATGATAGACCCCATGGTGGCACCATGACTACTATGAGTTATTCTGATGCTCAGTAGACTGTCAGCCTGCTTCATTATTCTCAATATTGTAATTTCAAATTAGCACCTCTTAGCGATTATAAAAACACCGAGTAAATACCCCATGACGATACTTGGAGTTGATGTCCTCAGTCACATCCAGATGTTGCTCCTTGTGCCGGAAGTGTGGTGTGGACTGCGCTGTGATCGCTGTTGCTGTTGTTACTCCATTGCTTTGGAGGGGGACGAGTCTCACCGGGCGCTGCAACTTCCCGGGGGCAGTGTTGGGCCGTGGAGACGATGGCTGTAATCCACATGGAAAAGCAGAGAACGATGAGTGTTATCTCACAAACACAACTGACAGTGCAGCCCCTGCATCACCACAATTACCCCATCCAACCCTTTCACCCCCATCCCTGCCCGACAGTCTGTGTAACAACCCATTGGGTGAATGAACTTCAGTGAGATAGTCTCTTGAACAAATATTAAAGCCCAATGCAGAATCCTGTGGATTACAAAGAAATAATACAGTTGTTCAGAGCACTGGCCACAGGAACAGGAGGCAGCCATTCAGCCCCTCTAGCCTATCCTGCTGCCATTCAATGAGGTCGATTTGAATCTTAAGCCCACCTGCATACACTTGGCTAGCAAAAGCCCATCCGTCTCAGATTTAAAATGATCATTTACTGATTTTTGTGTTGAGTTCCAAACATCTATCACCCTTTGTGTGAAGAAGCGCTCCCCGCCTTCCATCTCAGATGGTCTAGATCTGGTTTCAGGATTATGTCCCTTGTCCTAGTCTCCTCCACCAGCAGGAAAAGGTTTTCTATCTACCCATCAATTAGCTTCAAAATATTAGAAACCGCGATCAAATCACTGCTTAACTTTCCATTTTCCAGGAAGGACAAGCCTGACTTATGTAATCCCTTCTCCTAGTTTAAGTGAGAAAGACGGGCTACATAGACTAGGCTTGTATTCCCTCAAGTTTAGGAGATTTAGGGGTGATGTAGTCGAGGGGTTTAAGATAATTAAAGGGAGTTGATTAGGGTAAAGAGTGAGGAGCTATTTCCTCTGTTGGGGGGTGGGGGGGAGATTCCGGTAAAGGGGGACATAACCTTAAAACTAGAGTTCAAGATGTCAGGAAGCACCTCTTCCCACAAAGGGGAGCGGAAATCTGAAACTCTCTCTCTCTCTCTAAAACGTTGTTGATGCTGGGGGTCAATTGAAAATTTCAAAACTGAGATCGATAAGTTTTTTATTGGGTAATGGCATTGATAGGTTCTTGTTGGGTAATGGTGTTGATAAGTTTTTGTTGGGTAGGGGTATTAAGGGTTACAGAACTAGGGCAGATGTATGAAGATACAGATTAGCCATTATCTCACTGAATGGTGGAATGACTCGAGGGGCTGAATGGCCTCCTCCAGTTTCGGTGATGTAATTAGGAGCCAGACTCTGATAGCCCCACCACCCCCACCCACCCACATAAGTATCTGCTAAGGCTCACTGTCGTGAGGACAAAAAAGAGCAAAGGGGAAAGTTAGAGAAACATAGACTAGAAGAAATCTCTCAGGTGGTCAATACTCTAAAGGCAAAGCTAAAAAATAGAGAATCCATTGGCTCCTGACAACGCAAACCTTGGCTACATGAGCTGCAAGGCAAACTGTAAGGAGAAATCTCATGTTCTAATACTGAAGTCCAACTTGTACTGTTTCAGGCAGAGAATAATTAGGGTCAGTTTTACTCACTACGCCTCAGTGTAATTGGGCCTGGGAACGTTTTGGGAGTCACTCTACTGCTCCAGCTGTCATCCAGGGTAGGGTCCTGAGAGGCCACAGAGTTTGCCTGTTTAAACCCAATATCCAGGTGCCGCTGCCAAACTCAATGTTCTGAGGAATGGAAAGGTCCTATTAATCAATCGCCGTTTTAGCATCAGGAGCCCGCATGTTTATACTTACAGATGCTGATGAATCGGAGTGTTCCACATCTGGCCTCGAGACACTCCTGTGACAATTGCGAGGACAAACTGGGGGACGAGGGGAGAGGAAAGGGATATCTTCATCGGACCTTCGAGCCCGTTCAACCTTTATCAACATGAACGACAAATTGCATTTGTATGGCAACCGTAACATAGTTAAAATGCCCCAAGGGTCTTCATGGGAGCGATTAGCAAAGAAAATTTAACACCAATAGACGTAAGGAGATATCTGGGCGGGTGGCCAGAAGCTTTATCAAAGTGGGTAGGTTTTAAGGAGCATCTCAAGAGAGGACAGAGGTAGAGATGTGGAGAGCTTCAGGGAAGGTCCAGGCAGTGAAGGCATAGCTGCCAATGGTGGGAACTTCACGGGTGAAGGTGAATGTGGTTACTGTGAGCATTGTTATGTATTTAAGACTTCAATAAGGGGTCACAGGTAATGGCAGGAAAAGTGAAGAAACTCGTTTTGTGAATTCATTCTCTAAATATGGGTGTTGCTAACTAGACTAGTGTCAAAGGAATGGGCAATGTGGAATGAGTTGAAAAAGCCTTGAAAAGCACTGCCTCAGAAAGGAGCTTATAGGAATGTATCATAGTTAACGAGATCAAATAAGCAACAAAAACAATAACTGCTGTTTATATAGCACTTATGACACAATAAAACATCCAAGGTGCTTCCCAGGGGTGCAAAACAAAATGTGGCACCAAGCCACATAAGCAGCTAATAGGACAGATGGCCAAAAGCTTGGTCAAAGAGGTGGGTTTTAAGCACTGTCCTCAGGATGAAAACAAGGCAGAGAGATGGAGAGATGGAGGAAGGGAACTCCAGAGCTTAGAGCCCAGGCAACTGATGGCATGGCCACCAATGATTGAGTGATGGAAATCGGAGATATTGCATATGTCTCAGAAGGTTTTAGGGTTGGAGGAGAATGCAGAGATAGGGAGGGGCAAGGCCTTGGAGGGGTTTCAAAACAATGTTAAAATCGAGGCACTATTATACAGGAGCCAATGTAGGGCAGTGAGCACTGGGGGTGATGGGTGAAAGGGACACAGAATTTTGGATAGCCTCAAGTTTGCACAGAATAGAATGTGGGAGGCCAGTCAGCAGCATGTTGGAATAACCGAGTCTAGAGGTAATAAAGGCAGAGGTGAGTGTTTCAGCAGCAGATGAGCTGAGGCAGGGGCAGTGTGGGGATGTTACGGAGATGGAAATAGACAAACTAGTTGATGGCACGGTTATGTGGTTGAGAGTTCAGCGTGGGGTCAAAAATACAGCATCAAAGTTGTGAACAGACTGATCAACCTCAGAAAGCTACCAGGGAGAGGGATGGAGTGGGAGAGGGATGGAGTGGGAGAGGGATGGAGTGGGAGGGGGATGGAGTGGGAGAGGGATGGAGTGGGAGAGGGATGGAGTGGGAGAGGGATGGAGTGGGAGAGGGATGGAGTGGGAGGGGGATGGAGTGGGAGAGGGATGGAGTGGGAGAGGGAAGGAGTGGGAGAGGGATGGAGTGGGAGAGGGATGGAGTGGGAGAGGGATGGAGTGGGAGAGGGATGGAGTGGGAGAGGGATGGAGTGGGAGAGGGATGGAGTGGGAGAGGGATGGAGTGGGAGAGGGATGGAGTGGGAGAGGGATGGAGTGGGAGAGGGATGGAGTGGGAGAGGGATGGAGTGGGAAGAGGGATGGAGTGGGAGAGGGATGGAGTGGGAGAGGGATGGAGTGGGAGAGGGATGGAGTGGGAGAGGGATGGAGTGGGAGAGGGATGGAGTCGGTGAGAGGGATGGAGTGGGAGGGGGATGGAGTGGGAGAGGGATGGAGTGGGAGAGGGATGGAGTGGGAGAGGGATGGAATGGGAGAGGGATGGAGTGGGAGAGGGATGGAGTGGGAGAGGGATGGAGTGGGAGAGGGAAGAAGTGGGAGAGGGATGGAGTGGGAGAGGGAAGGAGTGGGAGAGGGATTGAGTGGGAGAGGGATGGAGTGGGAGAGGGATGGAGTGGGAGAGGGATGGAGTGGGAGGGAGATGGAGTGGGAGAGGGATGGAGTGGGAGAGGGAAGGAGTGGGAGAGGGATTGAGTGGGAGAGGGATGGAGTGGGAGAGGGATGGAGTGGGAGAGGGATGGAGTGGGAGAGGGATGGAGTGGGAGAGGGATGGAGTGGGAGAGGGATGGAGTGGGAGAGGGATGGAGTGGGAGAGGGATGGAGTGGGAGAGGGATGGAGTCGGTGAGAGGGATGGAGTGGGAGGGGGATGGAGTGGGAGAGGGATGGAGTGGGAGAGGGATGGAGTGGGAGAGGGATGGAATGGGAGAGGGATGGAGTGGGAGAGGGATGGAGTGGGAGAGGGATGGAGTGGGAGAGGGATGGAGTGGGAGAGGGATGGAATGGGAGAGGGATGGAGTGGGAGAGGGATGGAGTCGGTGAGAGGGATGGAGTGGGAGAGGGATGGAGTGGGAGAGGGATGGAGTGGGAGAGGGATGGAGTGGGAGAGGGATGGAGTGGGAGAGGGATGGAGTGGGAGAGGGATGGAGTGGGAGGGGGATGGAGTGGGAGAGGGATGGAGTGGGAGAGGGATGGAGTGGGAGGGGGATGGAGTGGGAGGGGGATGGAGTGGGGGAGGGATGGAGTGGGAGGGGGATGGAGTGGGAGGGGGATGGAGTGGGAGAGGGATGGAGTGGGAGAGGGATGGAGTGGGAGGGGGATGGAGTGGGGGAGGGATGGAGTGGGAGGGGGATGGAGTGGGAGAGGGATGGATGGGAGAGGGATGGAGTGGGAGGGGGATGGAGTGGGGGAGGGATGGAGTCGGTGAGAGGGATGGAGTGGGAGAGGGATGGAGTGGGAGAGGGTAGGAGTGGGAGGGGGATGGAGTGGGAGGGGGATGGAGTGGGAGAGGGATGGAGTGCGAGAGGGATGGAGTGGGAGGGGGATGGAGTGGGGGAGGGATGGAGTCGGTGAGAGGGATGGAGTGGGAGAGGGATGGAGTGGGAGAGGGTAGGAGTGGGAGGGGGATGGAGTGGGAGGGGGATGGAGTGGGAGAGGGATGGAGTGGGAGAGGGATGGAGTGGGAGGGGGATGGAGTGGGAGAGGGATGGAGTGGGAGGGGGATGGAGTCGGTGAGAGGGATGGAGTGGGAGGGGGATGGAGTGGGAGAAGGATGGAGTGGGAGAGGGATGGAGTCGGTGAGAGGGATGGAGTGGGAGAGGGATGGAGTGGGAGGGGGATGGAGTGGGAGAGGGATGGAGTGGGAGGGGGATGGAGTGGGAGAGGGATGGAGTGGGAGGGGGATGGAGTCGGTGAGAGGGATGGAGTGGGAGGGGGATGGAGTGGGAGAAGGATGGAGTGGGAGAGGGATGGAGTCGGTGAGAGGGATGGAGTGGGAGAGGGATGGAGTGGGAGGGGGATGGAGTGGGAGAGGGATGGAGTGGGAGAGGGATGGAGTGGGAGGGGGATGGAGTGGGAGAGGGATGGAGTGGGAGAGGGATGGAGTCGGTGAGAGGGATGGAGTGGGAGAGGGATGGAGTGGGAGGGGGATGGAGTGGGAGAGGGATGGAGTGGGAGGGGGATGGAGTGGGAGAGGGATGGAGTGGGAGGGGGATGGAGTCGGTGAGAGGGATGGAGTGGGAGGGGGATGGAGTGGGAGAAGGATGGAGTGGGAGAGGGATGGAGTCGTGAGAGGGATGGAGTGGGAGAGGGATGGAGTGGGAGGGGGATGGAGTGGGAGAGGGATGGAGTGGGAGAGGGATGGGGGAGGGGGATGGAGTGGAGAGGGATGGAGTGGGAGAGGGATGGAGTCGGTGAGAGGGATGGAGTGGGAGAGGGATGGAGTGGGAGAGGGATGGAGTCGGTGAGAGGGATGGAGTGGGAGAGGGATGGAGTGGGAGAGGGATGGAGTGGGAGAGGGATGGAGTGGGAGAGAGATGGAGTGGGAGAGGGATGGAGTGGGAGAGAGATGGAGTGGGAGAGGGATGGAGTGGGAGAGGGATGGAGTGGCGAGAGGGATGGAGTGGGAGGGGGATGGAGTGGGAGAGGGATGGAGTGGGAGGGGGATGGAGTGGGAGAGGGATGGAGTGGGAGAGGGATGGAGTGGGAGAGGGATGGAGTGGGAGAGGGATGGAGTGGGAGGGGGATGGAGTGGGAGAGGGGATGGAGTGGGAGAGGGATGGAGTGGCAGGGGGATGGAGTCGGTGAGAGGGATGGAGTGGGAGAGGGATGGAGTGGGAGAGGGATGGAGTCAGTGACAGGGGAATGTTGTTTATGGCAGAGTGTGAACCGAAAACAATATTCTCCATGAGGGATACCAAATTGAAAATGCTAGAAAAACCCAGCAGGTTTGCAGCATATGTGGAGAGAGAAACAGAGTTAACATTTTGAGTCCATATGACTCTTCTTCAGAGCTAAAGATAAGTAGGAATGTGATGAAATTTATACTGTTTAAGTGCGGGTGGAGCAGGTCAGGGGGAGGTGGGAATTCAGGAGAGGTTTGACAAAGATATCGTGGACACAGGACAAAGGGAGTGTTAAACTTAGTGTTAAAGGCTAAAGAAGGTGCTGTTAGTGGCTAAAAGCTAAGAGCAGAATGTGTTAATAGCAGGACAAGGGTCAGCGCTCTGTGAAAGCAAAACATAAAAACACGTGACAGATGGTCCTGTGTGTGAGGTGGGAGTGTGGGGGAAAAAGGCAAAAAAAAAAAATGAATAAGTAAATAAATAAATATTTTAAATAAATAATTGGATTAAAAAAGGAGTATAGGTGGAGGGGAGAGTTCATGTTCTGAAGTTGTTGAACTCAATATTCAGTCTGGAAGGCTATAAAGTGCCTAGTCGGAAGATGAGGTGCTGTTCCTCCAGTTTGCGTTGGGCTTCACTGGAACATTGCAGCAGGCCAAGGATGGACATGAGGGATTTTGATAGAGTAATTAAGGAGAAACTGATTCCGGAAAACAATCTTTATAAATTACAAAGTAGTAGAAAAAATTGGAACCTTGATCCTTTGTACACGTTCCCTCCTGGCAAAATCTTCCAACCTCTTCTTGATTTCGAGCTGGTGGTGACGCTGGGGGCAGCAGAGGAGATTAAACTTGTTAGGAATGTTGGCAGAACAAATTTCCCCACACAGCTTTCTCAGCCATCAAACTTGCATTTATATAAGAGAAGGAATACATACTTCTAAAGCACTTTTTACACCTTCAGGACATCCCAAAGTGTTTTTATGGCCAATGAAGTACCTTTCAAGTCTAATCGCTGTTGTAATTTAGGGAAAGTGGCAGTCGAATTGTGCTCTACAAGATCTCACCAACAGCAATGAGATAGTGAGCAGATAATCTGCTTTGTGATGTTGGTTGAGGGATAAGGATACCCAGGGATACCTCCCCTGTTCTTCTTCAGTACGGTGCCATGGGATATTTTACATCCACCTGAGTGGACAGATGAGTTTAATGTCTCACCCAAAAGACAGCAGCTCTGAGGACAGGGGGCTTATGTTAGAACTGTATAAAACAATAGTTAGAGTACTGTGTACAGTTCTGGTCACAGCATTCCAGGAAGGATGAGAGCGGGAGAGAGGAGGACCCGGACACAGACAGCAGCATCTAAAAGAGTGGGAGAAAGGAGGACCTGGATGTCCAGTCCAGTCCAGTCCAGTCCAGTCCAATCCATGGCTCCAGAGTGCACCGACTGCATTCTGAAAAAAATAAAAGTGCAACATCACAGGAAAACAGGTAGTTGATTAATTGATGAGTATTTTTCATCTTTCAAAACTCGGGTAATTTTAGTAAGTGAAAGGTTTTATTAGTAGTAGTGCAGCTTATTAATAGTAGTAAAGCTTATTAGATTGGCTGGTGAGTATTTACTATTTATCCTAATTAGGGAATTTGAATCGGGCCAAGTAGAAAGTTTATTGAAATCATAAGAATATCAGTACCTGCAGGACTAGAGATATTAATTAAAATTTAATCTGTAAAATAATTACCTAAACACTATAAAGATGGCGAGGGCAAGGGATGTGTGGCAGCTGCAGAATGTGGAAGCTGTGAACACTTGTGTGATCCAGGACAAACACATCTGCAGGAACTACCTGTGGCTGGAGGAACTTTAGCTCGGGGTCATGGAGCTGGACACTGAACAGCAGGTATTGCATCACATCAGGGAGGGGAAAATTACCAGCACTATTATTCCAGGAGGCAGTCGCACCCTTTAGGATAGGGTTGGAGTCTATTATAAAGGATTTAATAGCAGCGCATTTAGAAATACATAATCTAATCAAGCTGAGTCAGCATGGCTTCATGAAGGGGAAATCATGCCTGACAAATTTATTAGAATTCTTTGAGGAGGTAACAAACAGGATAGATAAAGGGGAACCAGCAGATGTAATATATTTAGATTTCCAAATGGCGTTCGATAAGGTACTGCACATAAAGCTACTTAATAAGATAAGAGCCCATGGTGTTGGGGGTAGTATATTAGCATGGATAGAGGATTGGCTAACTAGTAGAAGACAGAGAGTTAGGATACGGGGGGCATTTTCAGGATGGCAACCTGTAACTAGTGGAATGCCACAGGGATCAGTGCTGGGGCCACAATTATTTACAATGTATATTAATGACTTGAATGAGGGAAGTGAATGTACTATTGCCAAGTTTGCGAATGGCACAAAAATAACTGGGAAGCAAGTGGTGAGGATGACACAAAGAGTCTACAAAGGGATATAGACAGGTTAAGTGAGTGGGCAAAAACGTGGCAGATGGAATATAATGTGGGAAAATGTGAGGTTATGCACTTTGGCAGGAAGAATAGAGGAGCTGAATATTATTTAAATGGAGAAAGACTGCAGAGAGCTGCAGCACAGAGGGATTTGGGGGTCCTTGTGCATGAATCCCAAAAAGCTAAAGTACAAGTTCAACAGGTAATAGGGAAGGCAAATGGAATGTTGGCCTTTATTTCATAGGGAATGGGGCATAAAAATGGGGAAGTATTGCTAAAACTATACAAGGCATTAGTTAGATCACACTTAGAATACTGTGAACAGTTTTGGCCCCCTTATCTAAGGAAAGGTATACTGGCATTGGAGGCAGTCCAGAGAAGGTTCACTAGGTTGATGCCGAGGATGGAGGGATTTTCTTTCCTCCATCCTCCTTCTCAGGAGAGGTTGAGTAGGTTGGGCCTGTACTCGTTGGAGTTTAGAAGAATGAGAGGCGACCTTATTGAAACATATAAGATTCTTAGGGGGCTTGACAGAGTAGGTGCTGAGAGCTTGTTTCCTCTTGTGGGAGAGTCTAGGACCAGAGGGCATAATCTCAGAGTAAGGAATCGCCCATTTAAGACAGAGATGAGGAGGAATTTCTTCTCTCAGTGGGTAGTGAGTCTGTGGAATGCTTTACCGCAGGTGGCTATAGAGGCTGAGTCATTAAGTATATTAAAGGCTGAGATGGACAGATTTTTAATTGGCAAGGGAATCACGGGTTATGGGGAAAAGGCAGGAAAGTGGAGTTGAGGATTATCAGATCAGCCATGATCTAATTGAATGGCGGAGCAGACTCGATGGGCCGAATGGCCTGCTTCTGCTCCTACGTCTTATGGTCTTAGGTTCATCTGATTTGGTCCATGGTCAGGGATAGGAGGGTGTGACTGTGAGGCAAGTATGGAGATTGAGAAGGTAGGAGTGCAATTGTCCGACAGGTTT
This sequence comes from Cetorhinus maximus, assembly GCF_964194155.1. NCBI lineage: Eukaryota > Metazoa > Chordata > Chondrichthyes > Lamniformes > Cetorhinidae > Cetorhinus > Cetorhinus maximus. The sequence continues at coordinate 2,998,433 of NC_135895.1, read as the reverse complement.
GAGGGTCTTGCAGCCTGTATGGGTGAAAGCAGGATCTGCAGGGTGGATGAGTGAACTTACCATGGCACCATGGTACCGGAAGCTATTCAAGCGGGGAGAGTTGAAAGAAATGTAGTGGTAGTAGGGGACAGTATAGGCTTGGGGAAGACACAGTTATCTGCAGCTAAGAGTGAGCCCAGACGTATGTGTTGTTTGCCCGGTGCTAGGGTTCGGGACATCTGCTCTGCGCTGGAGAGGAACTTGCAGTGGGAAGGGGAGGATCCAGTTGTCATAGTCCATGTGGGTACTAACGAAATAGGTAGGACGAGGAAAGAGGTTCTGTTTAGAGAGAATGAGCAGCTAGGGGAGAAATTAAAAAGCAGAACCTCAAAGGTAATAATCTCTAGATTATTACCTGAGCGAGAAGCAAATTGGAGTAGGGTAAATCAGATTAGAGAGTTAAATGCATGGCTCAAATATTGGTGTGAGAGAAATGGGTTTCAATTCATGGAGCACTGGCACCAGTGCTGGGGAAAGTGGGAGCTGTACCACTGGGACCGTCTTCACCTGAACTGTGCTGGGACAAGTGTTCTGGTGAATCATATAACCAGGATGGTAAAGAGGGTTTTAAACTAAATAGTGAGAGTGGGGGATCAAGTGAGGGAAGATGTGATAAATTAAACTGAGAGGACAAGGCAAGAGAACAAGGTAGCAATAAGGGAATTGATAATCTTAAAGTGGCAGGAAGGATCAGAGTATGAAAATTTATGAGTGCACCAGCAGATAAGGCTGGAGGTTGCGAAAATAACAAAAAGACAGAATTAAAGGTACTCTATCTGAATGCACACAGCATTCGCAACAACATAGATGAACTGACAGCAGAAATGGAAGTAAACAGGTATGATCTAATTGCCATTACGAAGGCATTGCTACATGGTGACCAAGGATATATTCAAGGGTATTCAACATTTAGGAAGGATAGGTAAAAAGGGAAAGTAAGTGGGCTAGCGCTGTTAATAAAGGGTGAGATCAGTACATCAGTGAGAAAGGATCTTAGATAAGAAGATCAACGTGTAGAATCAGTTTTGGCAGAGCTAAGAAACAGCAAGGGGCAGCAAACATTGGTAGGAGTTATTTATAGGCCACCAAACAGTAGTGGTAATATAGGGCATGGTATAAATCAGGAAATTCGAGGTGCACATAACAAGGGTAATACAGTAATCACGGGGTCTTCAATCTACATATAGACTGGGGAAACCTCATGAGCACTAATGCTATGGAGGGCGAATTCCTGGAATGCGTATGAGATGGCTTTCCAGAACAGTATGTTGAGGCACCAACTAGAGAATGGGCTATTTTAGATTTAGAATTGTGCAATGAGAAAGGGTTAATTCATAATCTTGTTGTATAGGAACCACTAGGATCTCCTCAGAGTACTATCCTCTGCCCAATCATCTTTAGCTGCTTCAACCATCATAATGTTCGCTGATGATTGCACAATGTTTAGCACCATTCGCGACTCCTCAGATACTGAAGAGTCCATGTCCAACTGCAGCAAAACTTGGGCTGACAAATGGCAAGTAACATTTGCACCACAGAAGTGCCAGGCAATGACATTCTCCAACAAGAGAGAATCTAACGACCTCCCCTCGATATTCAATGGCATTACCATCACTGAATCCCCAAATATGAACATCATGGAGGGTTACCATTGACCAGAAACTGAACTCGACTAGCCATATAAGTAATGTGGTTACAAGAGCCGGTCAGAGGCTAGGAATCCTGTCATGAGTAACTCACCTTCTGACTCCCCAAAGCCTGTCCACAATCTACAAGGCACAAATCAAGAGTGTGATAGAATACTCCCCACTTACCTGGATGAGTGCAGCTCCAGCAACACAAGAAGCTCGACACCATCCAGGACAAAGCAGCCCACTTGATTGGCACCCCATCCATAAGCATACACTCCTTCCACCACCAAAGCACAGTGGTAGCAATGTGCACCATCTACAAGATGCACTGCAGGGATTCATCAAGGCTCCTTAGACAGCACCTTGCAAACCCAGGACCATTACCATCTAGAAGGACAAGGGCAGCAGACACATGGGAACACCTCCACCTGCAAGTTCTCTTCCAAGCCACTCACCATCCTGACTTGGAAATATATTGCCATTCCTTCACTGTCGTTGGGTCAAAATCCTGGAACTCCTTCCTAACAGCATGGTGAGTGTAACTGCACCACATGGACTGCAGTGGTTCAAGAAGACAGCTCACCACCTCCTTCTCAAGGGCAGTTAGGGATGGGCATTAAATGCTGGCCTAGCCAGCCACGCCCACATCCCATGAATGCATATAAAAAAACTAGGGAAGAGTGACCATAATATGATGAACTTTTACATAAAGTTTGAGAGTGATGTATTACAATCCAAAACTAAGGTATTAAATCTAATGAAGGAAACCACAACGGTATGAGAGGAAAATAGCTGTGGTAGATTGAGAAATTACATTAAAAGATTTGACAAAAGTAAAATACTGTGGATGCTTGAAACCTGAAATAAAAACAGAAAATGCCGAAAAACTCAGCAGGTCTAGCAGCATCTGTGGAGAGAGAAACAGAGTTAACGTTTTGAGTCCGTATGACTCTTCTTCAGAGCTAAAAGGTATGACATTAGGCAGGCAATGACTAGCATTTAAATAATTAATACTTGGGTTACAACAAAGTTACATACATTTGAGGCACAAAAACACTGCAGGAAAGGTTAATGCAACCATAGTTAACAAGCAGTTAATGATTGTATTAGATAAAAGAAGAGGCTTATAAAGTTACCAAAAAAGGAAACCTGAGAATTGGGAGCATTTTAGAATTCAGCAAAGTTGGACCAAGAAACTGATAAAGGGAAAATAGAATATGGAAATAAACTAGTGTGAAACATAAAAAGGGACTGCAAAATCTTTTCTAGGTATGTAAAAAGGAAAAGATTAGCAAAGGGCCTACTCCAGGCAGAGACAGCAAAACTTATGAAGGGGAATAAGGAATTTGCAGAGCAACTAAACAAATACTTTGTGTCTGTCTTCATGAAGGAATTATCATGAAATCCATTGATGTTTGTCCCTAATGCTAAATTAGAAGTCTGTGGAGATTGTAACATTTAAGGTACAGGATGTTACCGTGCTTGTACATTGGTTCCTGCCTAGTACAAGGGTGGGTCCCTCTGCGAGTTTTTTGATAGGTTCCCAGATCAGTTCAAGTGTCAGTGCACAACTCTTTTTGAGGCAGCCATTCGGGCAAAGGTACCCCTTTGGAGCAGTGGTGTTCTGCTTGGCATGGCCATGGATCTGAAAGTGTACTTGTAAGCTGGTGTTGAGTGTACTCGTGAGCCCAGGGACAAGAAGTCTCGGAAGGCGAGATTGAAACCCTGTGAAGTGGGCAATTGTTAAAGCGTCTTAAGGTAGGAGTGACTTTTGGAGAGAATTCCAAGGAGAGATCTTCGAAGGTGAAGCTAGGAATCCCTCGTGAGACAGAGTTTTAACAAGATTGTTTGACTTGGTGTTCACTGACGTCTGGGTAGGTTCTTGAGAAGTCCATGGACTCTGTCTTGGTTGCATCTGTCATTTACTCTGTAGTGTGGTGTGTTCAACCACAGTTCATCGGTTAATTCACATGTATGTCATACCTATCCTGAATGTTAGCATATAAGTTACATATTGTAAATTGTTTTATCTTTCTGAACTTGTTCAGTAAAATTTTTGTTTGTTAAAAACTTGTGGAATCTTGTGGCTTTATTCTCAAAGCAGGTGCCTTGAATCTCAAACTTTATCTACTTTAAATAAAACATTATTGGTCCCTAACCGTATCTCTCACCCAACGTCCTGGGCTTTGGCCAAGGATCGCAACATAAAATACAGGAAACGTCCCAGGAATACTAGAGAACCAAGGGACTAGCGAGAATGAGGAGCTGTAAGAAATTAGTATTAGTAAAAAAGTAACACTGTAGAAATTAATTGGACTGAAACTTGATAAATCACCTGGACCTGATGATCTATATCTCAGAGTGTAGAAAGATGTGGCCGGAGAGATAGTGGATGTATTGGTGGTCATCTTCCAAAATTCTATAGATTCTATAGCTTGACAACCTGAAAATGACCCACTTACCCCTACTCTCTGCTTCTGTTAGCTAACCAATCCTCTATCCATGCTAATATGTTACCCCCTATACCATGAGCTCTTACTTTGTGCAGCAGCCTTTGATGTGGCACCTTATCAAACATCTTTTGGAAATGCAAGTACACCACATCTACAGGTTCCCCTCTATCCGCATTGCTTCCTTAAAGAACTCAAATAACTCAGTCAAACACGGGACAAAAATTTTACCTCGGTGGTCAGGCGCGCACCCGACCCACTCGAACATAAAATGACGCGTGTTGACATCGGGCAAGCATCCCTACGTCAACGCACAGTCACGCAATATGGTCAGCTGGTGCGCGCCGGAGTCAGCAGCCTGCCTGCCGACAACTAAAAGGCCTTTTAAGGCCATTAAAAAGGTCCTACGGTTAGCGGGAAGGCAGAAAGGCCAAGTGGCCTTTGCATTTTTTTTAGGAAATCCAATTCACAGGCAGAATGAGGTTTCCAACAGCAAATAAAAATAAAATTAAAAATTTTACATTTTATTTATAACAAATCCCTGCTCATGACAGAGTCACGTGAGGGGACACGTTTCATCACATTTTAAAAATCTTCCTTTTAATCTCAAAGATTCTCCAAGTGTGCGAAGTTCCCCACTCGACCCCTTCCGCTCCCCCTCACCCAGGCTGCACAGGCCGCACTAGGTGCTGCCGCTCGAGTTTCACGGTGGGTGGGCCTTAATTAGTCCGCCAGCCTGAAATCGCCCCCCGGCCTCGATCGCGGGCAGCAATCGGCTTCCCGACCGCCCCCACTCGAACAAGGGTTAAATTCCGCCCGTGATTTCCCTTTCACAAAACATATTGACTCTGCCTGATTGCATTAAGATGTTCTAAGTGCTCTGCTGTAACCTCCTTAAATAATATTCTTGTGTTTTCCATATGACAGATGTTAGGCTAATGGGCCTGTAGTTTCCTGCCTTCTGTCTCCCGCCTTTCTTGAACAGAGGAGTTACATGGGCTATTTTCCAATCCGATGGAACCCTACCAGCATTAAAGGAATTTTGTAAAATTATAACCAATGCATCTATTTCAGCCACTTCTTTTAAGACCCTACAATAAAGTCTATCAGCTCCCGGGAACATGTCAGCTTTTAGTTCTGATATAGTTTTCTCAGTTCCCTTTCCCTGATGATTGTGGTTGTTTTAATTTCCTCCCTTCCTTTCACCTCTTGATTTACAGTATTTCCGGGATGTTATTTGTGTCCTTCTACAGTGAAGACAGACACAAAATATCTGTTCAAAGCTTCCACCATTTCCTTACTTCCTACTTCCTCCAAATTTTCTCCATATCCCTCATCACCTTTGGTTAATATAAATCCAATTCCCTAACAAGCTGATATTGTTTCATTCTCTCCACCCCATCAGATCCCTTAACATCTCAAAAACTTTGATTAATTCAGCAATCTTCCTAATTCCAGCCTGAGATTGTGTAACCTCTCCCTTTAATTTAACAGTTGGAGTCAGGTATCATTCTAATAAATCTAATTTGCTCTCCCTACCAACTGGGCTAAGAAATCCTTCCTAAGTTATGATGCCCAGAACTGCTCACCGTTCTCCAGGTATGGTCTAACGAGCTTTGTATAGCTGAAGTATGACTTCTACACCCTTGTATTCTCGTCGTCTTGATGGAAAGACCCCTATTCCATTGGCCTTTTTTCTGATCTGTGTACCTTGGCCCACACGTCTCTTTGGCCCTCCACTGTTTCTGGCTTTTCACCATTTAGAAAGCGCCCTATTCTATCCTGGTTAGGTCCAAACTGGATGACATTGAAATCCATTTGCCACAGGTTTGCCCAATCACTTCATCTATCAGTAGGTCTGTCATTTTCTGCTTCCATCTACCCTGCTGACAATGCTGCATATCTTTGTGTCAAGGGAAAATTTGGATATGTGCTTTTCTGTCCCGTCATCGAAGCCGTTATTAAATCCAGTGAACAGCTGAGGCTCCAACACAAATCCTTGGGGACACCAATAGTCACATTCTGTCAATTAGAATACCTACTCTTTATCCCAACTGTCTGTCTCCTGCCACTCAGCCAATTTCCTAACCAGGTCAATAATTTACCTCAATGCGATCAGCTTCCACTTTAGCTAACATGAGGGACATCTGTCAAATCAAGTCCATATAAATAAGATGTATAGACATTCCCCTTTAGTCACCTCTTCAAAAAATCCAATCAGCTTTGTCAGACATGACCTACCCTTCACAAATCCATGCTGCCGCTCTCTGATTAGCTGAAAGTCTCCAAGTTGTTCAGTTACTCTACTCTTAATTATAGACTCTAGAAATTTCCTAACTACAGATGTTAGGATAATGTTATGGCTGGGATGGGAGGAGTGTGCGTATAATCCAGCCCCACTACTCCACAGGCTGTACCATTAATTCAAAAGCTTAATTTTCTCACCAAAATAGCCAATCGTCTATTTCCCCTACTGGTGCCCAGAATAAAAGAGTCTTCAACCAGGCTTCTTTCAATAAACTCAAAACAATTGTTTATTATAAAACAAAACTTCTTTTGACAAGTTGCAACTACTGGTTAACACCCAATTGTAATCGGGAAGCATAACTATCTATCTCTTCCTAAAGAATTCCCCCAGCACACACACACACACAAACCGAGGACAAACAGTTAGAGTCTCTCTCTGCAGAGATGGGCTTTAGAGGAAGGGTGTTATAAAATAAAGGATAAAGTCTGCAGGGTCTCAACGCTGTCGACCTGGAGTTCTCTCGTGTGAAGACAGGCCGCTGGTCCTGGTGGTTGCCTGAAAGTTTTCACCAACTCCCAGCTTTGCTGGTCCAAATGCAGACCAGTTACACTCAGATGAGGGTTCTCTGGCTACAGGTTGATAGCCACACACAACTTTAGGGAAGGTAGAGAGAGGGAGCCAGTTAGGGTAACCTTCCTCCCTCAGCTTGTTCCCCAAGCAGATTGCCTTCATAACCAGCAGGTTCACAACTTAATGTTTTTTCTCTCTGCCATGTGATTTCCAGCAAGTTACCAACCTTTGCTCTTTTTCAGTTTTTTCCCTATCAATTAAAATGACTGCTGCTCAAAACAAATAACCAGGTCTTCCTCAAGCACCATATACGTCAGGCGATTTCTTGGAAAAGGCCTGCTGGTTGACAGTTCCAAGGTAAGCTTATGACCTTATTTTTTAAAAAAATCCCAGGTCAGCATCCAAATGTACAGAAATTGCCAAGTCCTTCCATTTTGTAAAAGAGCAACTCAGTCTTGAGAGATGTGATTCCAACGATAAGTAGTTTATAATTCCCTGGTTTCCCTCTCTCACCTTTCTGAAATACTGAAATGAAACAATGAACCTTCCAATCTTGACGAAAAGTTTCTGAATTGAGAGGGCTTTGGAAGATTACTGTTGGGGCATCTGCAATGTTCTCATCTACTTCCTTAAAACCCGGGCATGGTAACCTGCTGGTTCTGGGGAGTTTGTCACTCTTTAATGCCATTACTTTCTTATTTTGATCACATAAAATTTGGTGAGCCCCTGTCCCTGATGTAATAATTGTTTCCTTTGCATATCCAGTATGTTGACCTCTTCACCTACTGAAAATACTGAGGAAAAGTGATTATTCAACATGAATGCCATTTCTTTATTTTCCATTATAATATCACCATTATCGGTTTTTAAGGGGCCCATATTGCTCCTGATCCTCCTTTTTTTCCTAAGGTATCCCTGGCAAGTTTCTTTTGATACTCTATTTTTGTAGCTCTTGCTGCCCACTTTGGGGCAGGCTAGCCCGGTTGGCTCGATGACGAACATGTTGTTCAGAATAACGCAAACAGTGTTGGTTCAATTCCTGTTTCAGCTCAGACAGGATGTCCCTTTGTCCTTTGCATCCCGCAAATCCCGGCTGGAATTGTCTCACCGAACCAGATTTACCGTTCCGCCGCCGGGAAAACACACCGGCACAGAACACGTCTGGGCAAGCGTGACGTGCGAAAGTCGGGACTTAGCATCAGGATCTTGCTAACATCTGAGGAGCAGAAGATGCTGGAGCCCTACAGCTATCGGACCCTGGAGGAACACGTGCATCGCCTGCTGGGTGGACCCTCATGGCCATGGCTCCACCATGAAGCAGCTCACCGAAGGTGGGAGGTCTCTGCTGATGTCTCGGGTCTGCTTCGGAACATCACGGTCTTGGCCATTGGCTGCTACGGATGATCGGCGAGGGTGGGGAGGGGCAGAGGAAGGTCCAACTGTGGGTGGGAGAGGAAGGCGTACCCGCGGGGCAGGGGGGGTGGTGAGGCTGGTGGGGGGGGTGGCAAATGTGCTGGGGACGTGAGATTGGGAGGGGGAAGGAGGGAGTACGGGGGGGAGGAGGGTATAATGGGGAGAAGGTGGCAAATGAGGAGGTAGGTGTAAGGAGAGGAGTACAGAGGGGGTAAGGAGTTCGGAGGGGGGAAAGAGTCCTGGGGGAGAAAAGTGTTCAGGGGGAGGAGGTAGTAAGGTTGGAGGAGGGAGTAAGGTTGGAGGAGGGAGTAAGGGTGAAGGAGGGAGTAAGGTTGGAGGAGGGAGTAAGGGTGAAGGAGGGAGTAAGGTTGGAGGAGGGAGTAAGGGTGAAGGATGGAGTAAGGTTGGAGGAGGGAGTAAGGGTGAAGGAGGGAGTAAGGTTGGAGGAGGGAGTAAGGGTGAAGGAGGGAGTAAGGTTGGAGGAGGGAGTAAGGGTGAAGGAGGTTGTCCAGCTGAACATGCAAAGGAGGGGTCTGTGGAGTCAATGACTGTGGAGTGAACTGAGGATGGGCACTGTAGGAGGGAATGATGAGTATGGGGGGCGGTGAATGGAGCCGGAAGGGTGGGAGGGTGAGGATGTGACGGCAGGGGTAGAAGGGACGGCAAGGGTAGTTGCTGGGGACTTGGAGGCAGACGCGACCCTGGGGGTGGGAAGGAGGAGGTGGAGGAGGTCAATGTGGATGGGGTGGGGTTTTCAGGAAGGTAGAGAATGTGCACATTCACCTGGGCATTTTTAAAAATTCATTCGTGGGATGTGGGCTTCGCTGGCTGGGCCAGCATTTATTGCCCATCCCTAGTTGCCCTTCAGAAGGTGGTGGTGAGCTGCCTTCTTGAACCGCTGCAGCCCATGTGGTGTAGGTACACCCACAGTGCTGTTAGGGAGAGAGTTCCAGGATTTTGACCCAGCGACAGCGAAGGAACGGCCGATATATTTCCAAGTCAGGATGGTGAGTGACTTGGAGGGGAACTTCCAGGTGATGGTGTTCCCATCTATCTGCCCTTGTCCTTCGGGTTGATAGGTGACGGTGTGGAGGTGGAAGGTGATGCCAGAGGGTTCAACAAGTGATGGAGGAAAGGGTAAGGCTGACTGGGGGACGGGAAAGGACAGGGGAGTTGAGCAAAAATCTGACCAAAACCATCGTTGTTGAAATCAAAGGTGTGCGGAGCCTCGTGTTGGACGGGCACAGGTGCTTCATGGGAGTGAGGTCAGGGGGTGGGCGGAGATGCAGGTCGGATCAGATGGATAACTGAAAGCGAACCCCAGCAGACAGCACTGAAAACGCTCAGGACAGTGAGGTGAGTGTGAGGGAGGAAGGCTCTGTGTGTGTGGGAGAGGCTGGCACGAGGCTCCGAAAGGCCCTGCCACACACACACTCCTCCCTCCAGATACACTCATGGTCTGGCTCCGTGCAGCTGAACTGCTGGTGGGAGTGGGGATGGAGAGATGCAGGGGGAGGACTCGCAGAGCCTGTCAATGAAGCCGAAAGACAACATTATACATTATTCAGTAAAAGAGAATATATTTTCAGATTATAAAGTGGCAAAATATGTTCACCTGTGCAACCGCTTGTCAGGATTTCTTAACTTTTCTGGAGCTCCCACTTCTTCTAGGTGCTGCCCTGACATCTGCAGCAGGGGTGGAGACAGCCTGTCCAATGGTTGGCTCTGTTGCCTCTGACTTTGCGTGGGTTCTCTGGAGAGCCAAGGCCATGAGGGCCCCAGCTGGCTTTGGCTGTCCTCCTGTGGGCCGGCAGCTCCCTCTGCAGTGACAGAGGACGAGGTTGAGGGGGTCACAGGCAAAGGGGGCTCGGAGGCAGTGGGCAGCCTCTGAGATTCTGTGGGTGACCCCCCCAGGGGTGTCCAGCTGCTGCTCCTCCTCCCTTCGGGTGCCTGAGGGCCCAGGTCTGACTCCTTGAGGGGAAGGAGCACCTGGAGGGAAGTCGAGGTTCCCTGTTTCCCTCTCGCGTTGACGCTGCAGGAACTCACCCATGGCCCCTGTGATGGAGTGCGGGTCTGCACACATCTCCATGTTCCACTGGACCAGGGTCTCCATGGCGTCTGCCATCCTCCCCATGGAGACCTCCATACGCGCACATGTGGGCACCACTTCATCAGAGAGAAGGCGGATGCACTTCTCCGACTCAGGAGCCACTTTGTTCAGGGCTTCCAACAGCTCTGGGTGATATTCTCCCGCCTTCTGCTGACTCTCCACAATGAATTGGAAGGCTAAATTCGAGGCTCGTCATCTGACTTGGGCCTCAGAGGTGCCTCTTCCCCCGTAGTCCTCCGAGTGCCGGGGAGCTCGGCTGAACCTGCCTCCTCCTGCTGCTGTGGACACGTGTCCGTGCGGTGACCACCAGATTGTGAACCTGAGCCTGCTCTGGATCTAGGTCCCACCGAGGTGTGTGTCTCTGCGTTGGTGGAGGGTGTGGGTAAGCGCTGTGATGGGTCTTCCAGGCTGCTTAGTTCCAGCTCTTCAATGGAGGAGGTGTCCTCTTGGCTGGAGGTGAGGACCTGGATGGAGCTGAGGGACTGGCTGGCTGAGGGTGTTGGTCGCTTGGCAGAGCTCCCTGTGAACCAAAGCAGGTATAATGTGTGCATGGCAGCAGCAGAGTCAAAAGCAGGAGAGAGGCACTCACAGTTGTGTTGAGAGAGGGATGATGTGGTGCAGGATCCTCACGTGGGTGTTCGCCGCCGACCTCATCGTCACTGCAGGCACGGTCCACGTCCTCAACAGTCAGCGCGATGGCCGCTCCTCAAAGTGAGTGAGGGGCCTAATGTGGGCCACTCCACCCCTGGTCTGAGACCTCTCCCTGCTGCTCTGAGCCAGATTCTCCTGCATGAAAACAGATGGAGAGAGTGTGAGCAGGACACATGGCGCTGTGTGGAATGTTTGTGTGGTGAGCGGAGCCATGGACAGGATGTGGATGTGAGCTCCAGAGGGTATGAGGCTGATGGAGATGTGAGGGTGTGTGTGAGAATTAGTGATGTTGTCCCTTGAGATGTGAGATCCCTGTGGGTGTGTGATGAGTGTGAGTTGTGAGTGATGAGGTGGTTGACTTACCCTGACGGAACGGATAAGAACATTCATCCTCTTCCTGCACTGGATGGCTGACGTCCTCTGTGCTCTGGTGGTGCTGACCACCACCTCCCAGGCTGGATTGGTGACTCTGGTGGGCCTCCTGCTGCCAGAGCGGGGTTAGAGGACTAGTTAGGTAGGTTAGAGGAAGGCAGCAGCCTTCCATTGCATCCAGCAGGTGCCCCAGAGAGGCGTCACTACATCTGGGGGCTGCCGTCTTCTTTGCTTTCGGAGCCACCTGTCGCCTGGAGCAGCCCCTGGTCTGGAGACATGAAGGCGACTGCGCTCTGATGCGCTTTAAATATGGCGCCCGGACCGAGGGAGTGCTGAGGTCAGGGTGGGTCGGGTAAATCCGAGCCTGCCCAGCAGCGATCCGGCATGTTCCCTGTGAATGCATTATTAATGAGGCAGGATGTGCCGGGAATGGGACGGTGAAGCACGAAAACCCACCACTCAACCCACAGGCAAAACAACTTTATTCTCGCCCGCGACTGCACTTTGTGCAAATCTGGGACGATTCCACCCACATGGTCACCCTTTGCTGTTCTTTGTATCTCATCCATTCACCAGGATCTGATCAATGTTTTGCATGTTATTTCTTTTAGTTTTATGCTGTCCTTTACCTCTTTAGTTGTCCGTGTCTATTTTTTTTGGCAAGTAAAGAAAGCACTTGCCCTTTAGGGGTATAAACTGATTCTGTATAACATTAAATTATTTTTTAAAACATCTCATGGGTTTTCTGCTGTTTTATCAATTAACAGATTTACCCAGCTTACTGTGGACAGTATCTGTCTCATCCCATTGAAGTCAACCTTACCTAAATCTAGAATCTTCATAGCTGATTGCCATCTCTCCCTTTCAAACACAACATTGAAACTCAATCATGTTGTGATTGCTATCAGATAAATGTTAATGCATGGTTAAGCTGTTAACTAAATCTGGGTCATTACTCCTTGTTAAATCTAATATAGCCTGCCCCCTTGTTGGTTTTAGGGCATACTGTTGCTGAAGATTATCCTGGTACAACTGCCAATGGTGGAGCGATTAAAGTTAGGGAAATGCAGAGGCCAGAATTGGAGCAGGTATCTGAGAGGATTGTGGGGCTATATAAGATTACAGAGATAGTGAGGTCTTGAAGGGATTTGACCATGAGCATCAGAATTTTTAAATTAAAGCTTTGTTGGACTGGAAGCCAATGTACGTGAGCAAGTACAGGGAATGATGGGTGAGGGAACGGTACACCAGATGCTATCAGCAGTCTGGTTGCTGAGTACTGGGTCTCAGTTAGCAGGGTGCTCCGATTGTACCTCCATATCGAGGACCTTGTGGAATATAGCCTGGGCCAAGCTTTCCCGGACATATTTCTGATGGTCTTTTCGAACTATGTTGAGGCGATATTCTTTCTCCGACACTATCCTTCCATTTCTTGTGACCTGTTCAGGAAAACATTAATTAAAAAAAGACACATCAGGCAACATCAAAAGTAAACTTATTGATTCCAGTTGATGAGTTTAAAGCCATTTATATGATCAAAGTGAAGTTCTGAAGTGGTAATATTAAATCTATTTTTAAAAAAATTCATTCATTCAGCGATAGTGGAGGAACAGTGAGAAAGTTCCAAGTCAGGATGGTGAGTGACTTGGAGGGGAACTTCCAGGTGATGGTGTTCCCATCTATCTGCTGCCCTTGTCCTTCTAGGTGGTAATGGTCGTGGGTTTGAAAGATGCTGTTGAAGGAGCCTTGGTGAGTTCCTGCAGTGCATGTTGTAGATGGTACACACTGCTGCTACTGTGCGTCGGTGGTGGAGGGAGTGAATGTTTGTGGATGTGGTGCCAATCAAGCGGCTGCTGTGTCCTGGACAGTGTCAAGCTTCTTGAGTGTTGTGGGAGCTGCACTCATCCAGGCAAGTGGGGAATATTCCATCACACTCCTGACTTGTGCCTTGTAGATGACGGACAGGCTTTGGGGAGTCAGGAGGTGAGTTACTCGCCACAGATTCCTAGCCCCTGACCTGCTCTTGTAGCCACAGTATTAAAATGGCTGGTCTAATTCAGTTTCTGGTCAATGGTAACCCCCAGGATGTTGATAGTGAGGGATTCAGCGATGCTAATACCATTGAATATCATTTCTATATTCTCCCCAACAACCAACCTGCACCCCTTGAATGAGAGTACCAGTTTAGGGAAACCTTTGCCTTGAGGGCACAAGCTCAGTGGGAACTAGATGGAGGCTACTTCAAACTCATTTTATTTACCAACATTTTGCGTACCAGTATCTGAGTAATCGGAAACATGAATTGTGGTGAGTGGAGCGAGTTTGGGAGGAACAGATGATTTTGAACCTATGGTTCGCAAAGCTCCCCACCGCCGACTGGGGGTTTTCCTCACCTCATGTCTGGGGGCGTTGTAGACTCAATGACAGATTGATTGCTGTGATTGGTCAATAACTCCATTATTAATGGCTCATGTAACCACCAGGATGATAGACGGTGAGCTACATGGACCTGGCTCTTTTTCCACCCAACGGTTTCAACATTCTGAGTGTTGATAATCTGGGGCCGATCAGGGCTTTGAAGATCATGAATAACTCAGCAAACATCGAGGGCACCTACCAATCCTGCTCGCTGGAGATGTCTCCGGATCCTGGTATTGTTGAAGTATCCTGTCAAATGTTTGTCTGTCAGGCTGTTATAGGTGGCGAGTGGTCTGTAAGACAGAATGTATTGTCAGTCCTTTGAAGTCAACCAGCATCCTGTTTGGAGTATAGCAAACAGTTTATTGAACTGCTGCATGAAGGTTACAGACCTGAAACGTTAAACTCTGTTTCTCTCCACAGATGCTGCCAGACCTACTGAGGATTTCCTACATTTTCTGTTTTTGTTTTATAAAGCAGTCTCCTATTTCACTGCACAAGGGAAGCAGTATCATTTATGTTTAATGCCCGAGTTGAGACTCTAGAGGGTGGAACTTAAATGAACATATTAACTGCCCTTCCACTAATATCACCTGACAATAACATCCACAGTGTGATTTCTGCCGCCAACTGGAAGGGTATCAGGAACAGTTTCGCATAAGCACTTGGCCCACACCTTGGCTGCCAGTGCATGCTCAACTGCTCCTGACATCCTTCTGGTCAGCAGCAGGAGTTTGGATCTATCAAAGGCTGTGTACTTTCACCCTGCACTCGAACCTGCAACGTAGATATTTCCCTCGGGGATTCCAATGTTAAAATTCAATATTTACACGTGTGTATGTTGTCAGTAATCCCATCAAGTGGCATGATAATGGGAATTCCACTGTTGTATTTCGGTGCAGCACATTTATAGGGGGTAGGCAGGAATGTGAGATTAAAATCAGATCAGCCATGATCTTACTGAATGGTGCAGCAGGCTCGAGGGGCCGAGTGGCCTCCTTCTGCTCCTAATTCCAATGTTCAGATGCTAATCTGTGATGGAATCACAATCTCAATGAGATTTAATGCCAGTGCTGCCTCCCTTGGCTGGATCCAGTGTGTTAAGGCATTGTGCAGAGTTTCTACTCAGTCTGGGTAACTTGAGTGATAGATATTGGACTCATAATCCCAGGGTAAGCATCTTGAGTCCCACGTTGGGTAATGATATTTTTCTCAAATATTTTAGTCAAAATATCTCTTTTTTTCAGCAAAAAGTGTCCTTAAACTAAATATTACAATCAATTTTCCACCCTGGAAGTTGAGAATTTCATTTACTGAAATTTCCTTATTATACATCTTCTTCACTTACTGAGTCATCAGAAGCGCATTTTACAGAGGGAACAGTTGCTAAATGATAGTTGGACTAAAGACAAGAACTTGCAATTGATTAAGGACTGTACAGACATAAAAAGGAGTAACTTGAACTTTATTGCTAGTCTGTGTCAAATCAACTTGTTTGTTTAAATGCTGCCAGATGACACACTAACTGCAACTGAGCATGTGCAAGAAGTGCTCCCCCTAGTGCTGCTACACAAATAAACACAGACTGACATCTTCTTATGTTATAAATGCAAAATACTGCGGACGCTGGAAATCTGAAATAAAAAACAGAAAATGCTGGAATTACTCGGCAGGTCTGACAGCATCTGTGCAGAGAGAAACAGTTAACGTTTTGAGTTCGTATGACCCTTCTTCAGATCTCGTGAAGAGCTCAACATTGTGAAGCCAATTTTTGGCCTCCTCGCCATATTGTCCACTCACGCTGCCGAGCACGCCCAATGTCAGCGAACACGGACGATTCTGCCCATAGGCTCAACTATTTCAATGTCTACCTGGATGGCATCCCATCTTCTACCCTCCATAAACCTAAGTGCATCCAAAACGCTGCTGCCCATATCCAAACTTGCACCAAGACTCAAGAACAAGAGCAAATGAATAAAAAAAACCTTCTCCAACCAAAAGGTACGAAAATGATCAACAAGTATATCGCACCTGTAATATAGAAAAACAAATCCAGGCACCGTGACAAAGGAGGAGATACTAGGAGTGAAGACTGAAAAGCTCAACCAAAGAGAGAAGGTTTAAGGAGGGTCTTAAAGGAGGGGACAGAGTTGGAGGGATGGGGAGGGTTAGGGAGGGAATTCCAGAGCTTAGGACCCAGACAGCTGAAGGCACGGCCGCCTATGCTGGAGTGATTAAAATCAGAGATGCTCAAAAAGCTGGAATTGGAGGAGGGCAGGTATCTCGGAGGGATGTAGGGCAGGAGATTAGAGAGATTGGGAGGGGCGAGGCCATGGGAGAATTTGAGCACAATCTGCGCTAAGTAATATCAGATACATCCTATGTTTCAATAAAAGCAGTCAGCACTGGTAAAGAAAGAACTTGCATTTTTATACCACCTCTGGACACCCTAAATCACTCCCCAGCTGATGAAGTACTTGTGAAGTGTAGTCACTGTTGTAGTGTAGGAAACGCAGTAGCCAATTTGTGCACAGCAAGATCCCACAAACAGCAATGGGATTATGACAGATAATCTGCTTATGTAATGCTGGTGAGTATTTAATGTTGATCAGGATGCTGGGTAGAACTGCCCTGCTCTTCTTCACAATGGCATATTGTTAACCATTTACATACACCCGAGGGGGCAGCTAGAGCCTTGGTAGAAGATGGTGACTGTGACCGTACAGCGCATCCTCAGTACTGCCCCTCCGACAGTGCAGCACTCCCTCAGTACTGACCCTTTCTTAGTGCAGCACTCCCTCTATACTGACCCTCAGACAGTGCAGCACTCCCTCTATACTGACCCTCAGACAGTGCAGCACTCCCTCTATACTGACCCTCAGACAGTGCAGCACTCCCTCAGTACTGACCCTCTCTCAGTGCAGCACTCCCTCAGTACTGACCCTCTGACAGTGCAGCACTCCCTCAGTACTGACCCTCTGACAGTGCAGCACGCCCCCAGTACTGACCCTCTCTCAGTGCAGCACTCCCTCAGTACTGACCCTCTCTCATTGCAGCACTCCCTCAGTACTGACCCTCTCTCAGTGCAGCATTCCCTCAGTACTGACCCTCTCTCATTGCAGCACTCCCTCAGTACTGACCCTCAGACAGTGCAGCACTCTCACAGTACTGATCCTCTGACATTGCAGCACTCTCTCAGTACTGACCCTCAGACAGTGCAGCACTCCCTCAGTACTGACCCTCTGACATTGCAGCACTCTCTCAGTACTGACCCTCAGACAGTACAGCACTCCCTCAGAACTGACCCTCTCTCAGTGCAGCACTCCTTCAGTACTGACCCTCAAACAGTGCAGCACTCCCTCAGTACTGACCCTCTCTCAGTGCAGCACTCCCTCAGTACTGACCCTCTGATAGTGCAGCACTCCCTCAGTACTGACCCTCTGACAGTGCAGCACTCCCTCAGTACTGACCCTCTGACAGTGCAGCACTCCCTCAGTACTGACCCTCAGACAGTGCAGCACTCCCTCAGTACTGACCCTCTGACAGTGCAGCACTCCCTCAGTACTGACCCTCTGACAGTGCAGCACTCCCTCAGTACTGACCCTCTGACAGTGCAGCACTCCCTCAGTACTGACCCTCTGACAGTGCAGCACTCCCTCAGTACTGACCCCCTGACAGTGCAGCACTCCCTCAGTACTGACCCGCTGACAGTGCAGCACTCCCTCAGTACTGACCCTCTGACAGTGCAGCTCTCCCTCAGTACTGACCCTCTCAGTGCAGCACTCCCTCAGTACTGACCCTCAGACAGTGCAGCACTCCCTCAGTACTGACCATCCGACAGTGCAGCACTCCCCCAGTACTGACCCTCTCTCAGTGCAGCACTCCCTCAGTACTGACCCTCTGACAGTGCAGCACTCCCTCAGTACTGACCCTCTGACAGTGCAGCACTCCCTCAGTACTGACCCTCTGACAGTGCAGCACTCCTTCAGTACTGACCCTCTGACAGTGCAGCACTTCCTCAGTACTGACCCTCTGACAGTGCAGCACTCCCTCAGTACTGACCCTCTCAGTGCAGCACTCCCTCAGTACTGACCCTCAGACAGTGCAGCACTCCCTCAGTACTGACCCTCCGACAGTGCAGCACTCCCTCAGTACTGTCCTTCTCTCAGTGCAGCACTCCCTCAGTACTGTCCCTCTCTCAGTGCAGCACCCCCTCAGTACTGACCCTCCGACAGTGCAGCACTCCCTCAGTACTGACCCTGAGACAGTGCAGCACTCCCTCAGTACTGACCCTCTGACAGTGCAGCACTCCCTCAGTACTGACCCTCCGACAGTGCAGCACTCCCTCAGTACTGACCCTCCGACAGTGCAGCACTCCCTCAGTACTGACCCTGAGACAGTGCAGCACTCCCTCAGTACTGACCCTCTGACAGTGCAGCACTCCCTCATACTGACCCTCCGACAGTGCAGCACTCCCTTAGTACTGACCCTCTGACAGTGCAGCACTCCCTCAGTGCTGACCCTCCGACAGTGCAGCACTCCCTCAGTGCTGACCCTCTGACAGTGCAGCGCTCCCTCAGTGCTGACCCTCCGACAGTGCAGCACTCCCTCAGTACTGACCCTCTGACAGTGCAGCACTCCCTCAGTACTGACTGTCTGACAGTGCAGCACTCCCTCAGTACTGACCCTCTGACAGTGCAGCACTCCCTCAGTACCGACCCTCTGACAGTGCAGCACTCCCTCATTACTGACGCTCCGACAGTTCAGTACTACACTGGGAGTGTCAGCCTGCATTTTGTTCATAAGCTTCTATTTTTTTTGACCCCATGATCATCTGACTCAGGCAAGTATGGCAAGATGTAGACCTTTGTGCATGAAACAAAAGGAGGATAAATGGAGTGTTGCACAATATGTACAGTGCTGTCAAACACAGGGGGATTGGCAATTGTCTCAGCAGGTGATTTATTATCCTTGAACACTACCCTTTCTGCAAGTTGCTACATGTCTAACATGTCCCAGAGTATTGGGAGTCAGGATAAATAGACATTACCACCAACTTTCATTGATTGTTGGCAAACCCTGCCCATCAATGGAGATCACTGATTATTCAGATTATCGATCTTTCAGAGAGCTAGTAAAGGCACAATGGGTAGAATGACTTCCTTCAGTAATGTGTGATTTTCCATAACTTGAACTAATGCAAAACTCTCCTTGCCCCTCTCCTAACTTACCCCAAATTCACCCACTGTGATTGTTGACCTACACTGATTCCCAATCTAGCAGCTAATTGATTTCAAAAGCCTCACTCCTCTTTTCAAATCCCTTTATGACTATGTCCCTTCCCTACCTCTGTAATCTCCTTCAGCCCTAAAAACCCTCCGAGATCTCTGTGCTCCTCTAAGTTATCAAGAGAGGTTGGATAGACTTGGGTTGTTTTCATTGGAGCAGAGAAAGACTGAGGGGCGACCTGATCGAGGTGTACAAGATTATGAGGGGCATGGACAGGGTGGATAGGGAGCAGCTGTTCCCCTTAGTTGAAGGGTCAGTCACAAGGGGACATAAGTTCAAGGTGAGGGGCAGCAGGTTTAGGGGGGATGTGAGGAAAAACTTTTTTACCCAGAGGGTGGTGATGGTCTGGAATGCGCTGCCTGGGAGGGTGGTGGAGGTGGGTTGCCTCACATCCTTTAAAAAGTACCTGGATGAGCACTTGGCCCATCATAACATTCAAGGCTATGGGCCAAGCGCTGGTAAATGGGATTAGGTAGGTAGGTCAGGTGTTTCTCACGTGTCGGTGCAGACTTGATGGGCCGAAGGGCCTCTTCTGCACTGTGAGATTCTGTGATTCTAATTCTGGTCTCCTGCACATCCCTGATTTTAATTACTCCGCCATTGGCGGCCATGTCATCAGCTGCCTGGGCCCCAAGCTCTGCAATTCCCTCCCTAAATCTCTCAAACTCTCTCTTCTTCTTTGGGATGCTCCTTATAACAACGCTGGCATCAAGCTTCACCTATCTTAATAAATCCTAATGCTGTTTGGTGACAAATTTTGTTTACTAATTGACCCTGTGAAGCTCGGGATGCTTCACTACATTAAAGGGACTATAGGAAGAAACGTATAAATGCGGATTCTTCGCCTAGATGCAATTTTAGATCGGAAGGTCACTTTGGGTGAAACTTTTTTTCCGGCCCATGTCATATTGTACCAGAATCCCAACCCATTAAGTGGATACAGATTTTATTCCCCAACTGCTGAGGTTACCGAGTGATTATAGTGAGTGATCATCACTCTCTCAGTACCGCACTAGAGCTTCATGTTCTGATTAAGATCTGAAGCCTGCAGTGTAAGGGTGCTTGTCTTAAAATTCAAGCTGGGGCTTTCAATGTTGATGTTTTTTTATTCTTTCATGGGGCGCAAGCATCGCTGTCAAAGCTGGTATTTGTTGCCCATCCCTAATTGCCCTTGAGTAGGTGATGGTAAGCTGTGAAGTGTAGGTACACCCACATTGCTGTTAGGGAGTGAGTTCCAGGATTTTGACCCAGTGACAGTGAAGGAACGGTGATATATTTCCAAGTCAGGATGGTGTGTGACTTGGAGGGGAACTTCCAGGTGGTGGTGTTCCCATCTATCTGCTGCCCTTGTCCTTCTAGGTGAAAGAGGTCACTGGCTTGAAAGCTGTTGTCAAAGGAGCCTTGGCAAGTTCCTGTAGTGCATCTTGTAGATGGTACACACACTGCTGCTACTGTGCATCGGTGGTGGAGGGAGTGAATGTTTGTGGATGGGGTGCCAATCAAGTGGGCTGCTTTGTCCTGGATGGTGTTGAGCTTTTTGAGTGCTATTGGAGCTGTACTCATCCAGGCAAGTAGAGAGTATTCCATCACACTCCTGACCTGGGCCTTGTAGATGGTGGACAGGCTTTGGGGAGTCAGGAAGTGAGTTACTTGCCACAGAATTCTCAGCCTCTGACCTGCTCTTGTAGCCACAGTATTTATATGGCTAGTCCAGTTCAGTTTCTGGTCAATGGTAACCCCAGGGTGCTGATGGTGGGGATACAGCAATGGCAATGTCATTGAATGTCAAGGTTAGATTCTCTCTTGCTGGAGATGGTCATTGCCTGGCACATGAATGATGCAAATACTTGCTCAAGCCTGAATGTTGTCCAGGTCTTGCTGTATATGGACACGGACTACTTCAGTATCTGAGGAGTCACGGAAAGCACTGAACACAAGATCTCTACAGTGCCGGAGGCCATTCAGCCTATCGAGTCTGCACTGGGTCTCTGAAAGAGCAATCTACTTAGCCCCACTTCCCTGTCTTATCTCTGTAACCTTGCACATTCATTTCAGGTAGCAATCCAATTCCCTTTTGAATGCCTTGATTGAACCTGCCTCCACCACCCTCTCAGGAAGTTCATTCTAGACTCCAACCACCCTCTGGATGAAAAAGTTTTTCCTCACATCATATTTACTCCTTTTGCCAATTATATTGAATCTGTATCCTCTAGTTCTTGATGTTGTCTTGAGTGGGAACAGTTTCTCGCTGTTTACCCAGTCCATACCCCTCAGAATCTTGAATACTTCCATCAAGTCTCCTTTCAGCCTTCATTTCTCCAAGGAAAACAGTCCCAACCTCTCCAACCTACCCTCACAGCTACAGTTATTTATCTCTGGAATCATCCTTGTGAATCTCCTCTGTACTCTCTCTAATGCCTTCATATCCTTTCATGAGTATGGCACCCAGAACTGGACACAGTTCTCCCGATGAGGCCTAACTTGTGTCTTATAAAAGTTCAACATGACCTCCTGACTCTTGTACTCAGTGCCCCTATTAATAAAGCCCAAGATATTATCTGCTTTATTAACTGCTCTCAGCATACCCTGCCATATGAATTATGTACATGTACACTGAGGTCCCTCTGTTCCTACACCTCCTCTATAGGCTCTCCCTTTATTTTGTACCATCTCTCCATATTCTTCCTACCACTTCTCTACATTGAACTTCATCTGCCATTTGTCTGCCCAACTCACCAATATGTCTATGTCCTTGGTGCAATCAGGAATAACTTATTCTCACAAAGGGGAGCGGAAATCTGGAACTCCCCCTTCCAAAAAGCTGTTGAGGTTGGGGGTTAATTGAACATTTCAGAACAGACTCAAGGGGTTAAATAGCCTCTTCCTCTTCCAATGTTCCTCAGGGATGAACTCCCAGCCAGAGACAAGCTATCTATGGGTTAAGTCTATTACCTTATAAAAATAAAGGCTTGCATTTATAGAGCACATTTCACCATCTTAGAATTTCCTAGGGTGCGTTACAGCCAATTAAATATTCCTTGAAGTGTAGATTAAGATTTTTAGTTTGGTAAGGGTATTATGGGCTGTGGAAGCAAAGCAGTTAAATAAGTTTGAGTTGAAGAACAGCAATGGTCGAATGGAATTTTGGAACCAGCTCGAGGGACTGAATGACCTCCTGTTCGTACGAGCAGGAGAATAACAACAACTGATTTACAGTACTAAAAATTACAACAGTCTCAGGGAACAGTCTGGTCTGTTTTCAGTGCTCATTTTTCACACTCTTCATGCTTCACAAGTCACTGCTTTGAGTTTTATTAAGGAACCTGACCGCTTTTCCAGCCTAATATCTAATGTCCCGTAAACAGCCCATGTTATCAGATCAGCCAGACCTGCGCTGGCACGGGCCATTCATTCTCGAAGCTGTACCACTTCCTTATCTTACCTTCCCGACAGCACTGTGGCTGTACCTACACCACATGGACTGCAGCCATTCAAGAAGGCAGCTCACCACCACCTTCTCAAGGGCAATTAGGGATGGGCAATAAATGCTGGCCCAGCCAGCGAAGCCCACATCCCGTGAATGAATTTTAAAAAAAATCTATAGAGGAAATAACATGGCTCTGTTGAACACACTCACTTCCGTGTAACGGAAAGTACACAATGAGTTTTCTGCTTTGCAACTCGTGGGCCTATATGAAAGAATTTTTTTTAAAACCTCACATTCTTATAGGGCCTTTCACCACCTCAGGAATTTTTTTTATTCATTCACCTTGCCTTTGGAGTTCAGCTCTTTTGTCCATGTTTGAACCAAGGCTGTAATGAAGTCAGGAGCTGAGTGACCCTGGCAAAACCCAAACTGGGCATCAGTGAGCAGGTTATTGCTAAGCAAGTACCGCTTGATAGCGCATGATAACCCCTTACATTACTTCACTGATGATCGAGAGTAGACTGATGGGGCGGTAATTGGCCGGATTGGATTTGTCCTGCTTTTTTCATATGGGACACACCCGGGCAAGTTTCCACATTGCCAGTGTTGTAGCTGTACTGGAACAGTTTGGCTAGGGGCGCAGCAAGTCTTCAGTACTATTGCCAGAATATTGTCAGGCCCCATAGCCTTTGCCGTATCCAGTGCCTTCAGCTGTTCCTTGATATCACGTGGAGTGAATCAATTTGGCTGAAGACTGGAATCTGTAATGCTGGGGACCTCCGGAGGAAGCTGAGATGGATCATCCACTCAGCACATCTGGCTGAAGATTGTAGCAAACGCTTCAGCCTTATCTGTTGCAGTGATGTGCAGGGCTCCTCCATCATTGAGGATGGGGATATTTGTGGAGGCTCTTCCTCCAGTGAGTTGTTTAATTGTCCATCACCATTCACGACTGGATGTACGTATGAACAAGGAGCAGGTGTAGGCCATTCAGCCCCTCGAGCCTGCTCCGCAATTTAATAAGGTCATGGCTGATCTGATAGTAATCTGAAATCGGCATCCCAACTGCCCCCGGTAACCTATCACCCCCTTGCTTACCAAGAATCTATCCACCTCTGCCTTAAAAATATTCAAAGACTCTGTTTCCACCGCCTTTTCAGGAAGAGAGTTCCAAAGACTCACGGCCCTCTGAGTGAAACAATTATGCCTCATCTTTGTTTTAAATGGCCGACCCCTTATTTTTAAACAGTGACCCCTAGTTCTAGGGTTTTCCACAAGAGAAAACATCCTCTCCACATCCACCCTACCAAGACCCCTCAGGATCTTGTATGTTTCAATTAGGTCACCTCTTACTCTTCCAAACTCTAGTGGATAGGAGCCCAGCCTGTCCAACCATTCCTTGTAAGATAACCCACCCATTCCAGGTATTAGTCTGGTAAACCTTCTCCGAACTGCTTCCAACGCATTTACATTCCTTAAATGTGACCAATATTGTACATAGTCCTCCAGATGTGGTCTCACTAGTGCTCTGTATAACTAAAGCATAACCTCCCTACTTTTGTATTCAATTCCCCTTGCAATAAGTAATGACATTCTATTAGTTTTCCTAGTTACTTGCTGTGGCAGGACTGCAGAGCTTAGACCTGATCTGTTGGTTGTGGAATCGCTTAGCTCTGTCTATCACTTGTTGATTATACAGTTTGGCATGCAAGTAGTCCTGTATTGTAGCTTCACCAGGTTGACACCTCATTTTTAGGAATGCCTGGTGCTGCTCCTGGCATGCCCTCCCTCACTCTTCATTGAATCAAGGTTGATCCCCTGGCTTGATGGTAATGGTAAAGTGGGGGATATGCCAGGCCATGAGGTTACAGATTGTGGTTGAGTACAATTCTGCTGCTACTGATGGCCCACAGCGCCTCATGGATGCCCAGTCTTGTGGTGCTAGATTTGTTAGAAACCCATCCCATTTAGCACGGTGGTAGTGCCACACAACATGATGGAGGGTATCCTCAATGTGAAGATGGGGCTTTGTCTCCACAACACTGTGCGGTGGTCACTCCTACCGATACGGTCATGGACAGATACATCTGCGGTAGAGAAGTTGGTGAGGATAAGGTCAAGTATGTTTTTCCCTTTAGTTGGTTCCCTCACCAAATGCCACAGACCCAGTCTAGCAGCTATGTCCTTTAGGACTGAGCCAGCTCGGTCAGTAGTGGTGCTACCGACCCACTCTTGGTGACGGACTTTGAAGTCCCTCACCCAGAATACATTCTACACCCTTGCCACCCTCAGTGCCTCCTCCAAGTGGTGTTCAACATGGAGGAGCATTGATTCATCAGCTGAGGGAGGGCGGTACGTGGTCATCAGCAGGAGGTTTCCTTGCCCATGTTTGACCTGGTGCCATGAGACTTCATGGGGTCCATAGTCGATGTTGAGGACCCCCAGGGCAACTCCCTCCCGACTGTATACCACAGTGCCGCCACCTTTGCTGGTATTAGTCTGGTTACCGCTGGGACAGGACATACCCAGGGATGGTGATGGTGGTGTCTGGGACATTATCTGTAAGGTATGATTACGTGAGGATGACTATGTCAGACTTTTCCTTGACTAGTCTGTGAGACACCTCTCCCAATTTTAGCCCCCGAGAAATGAGGAGGATTTTGCTGGGTCTGAGTTTGCTGTTGTCGATTCCGGTGTCTAGGTCTATGCTGGATCGTCCATCCTTATTATTGACTTTAGCGGTTTGATGCAACTGAGTGGCTGGCTAGGCCCCAGAGGGTAGTGAAGAGTCAATCACATTGCTGTGGGGTTGGAGTCACATGTAGGCCAGACCGGGTACAGACAGCAGATTTCCTTCAATGAACCAGGCATATTTTTCTGACAATGGTTTTAACATTAGACTTTTAATTCCAATTCTTTTTTTCTGCCGCGGTGGGATTTGAGCCCCGGTCTCCAGAGCTTTCCCCTGACAACACCGCTACTTACCGTCACCGCTACTCACCGTCACCACTTTCCCCTGACATCACCGCTACTCACTGTCACCACTTTCCCCTGACATCACCGCTACTCACCGTCACCGCTTTCCCCTGACATCACCGCTACTCACCGTCACCGTTTTCCCCTGACAACACCGCTACTCACCGTCACCGCTTTCCCCTTACATCACCGCTACTCACCGTCACCGCTTTCCCCTGACAACACCGCTATTCACCGTCACCGCTTTCCCCTGACAACACCAATATTCACCGTCACCGCTTTCCCCTTACATCACCGCTACTCACCGTCACCGCATTCCCCTGACATCACCGCTACTCACCACCACCGCTTTCCCCTGACAACACCAATATTCACCGTCACCACTTTCCCCTGACAACACCGCTACTCACCATCACCGCTTTCCCCTGACATCACCGCTACTCACCATCACCGCTTTCCCCTGACAACACCAATATTCGCCGTCACCGCTTTCCCCTGACATCACCGCTACTCACTGTCACCGCTTTCCCCTGACAACACCAATATTCGCCGTCACCGCTTTCCCCTGACATCACCGCTACTCACTGTCACCGCTTTCCCCTGACAACACCAATATTCGCCGTCACCGCTTTCACCTGACAACACCGCTACTCACCGTCACCGCTTTCCCCTGACAACACCGCTACTCACCGTCACCGCTACTCACCGTCACCGCTACTCACCGTCTCCGCTTTTCCCTGACATCACCGCTACTCACCGTCACCGCTTTCCCCTGACATCACCGCTACTCACCGTCACCGCTTTCCCCTGACATCACCGCTACTCACCGTCACCGCTTTCCCCTGACATCACCGCTACTCACCGTCACCGCTTTCCCCTGACATCACCGCTACTCACCGTCACCGCTATTCACCGTCACCGCTTTCCCCTGACAACACCAATATTCACCGTCACCGCTTTCCCCTGACATCACCGCTACTCACCGTCACCGCTTTCCCCTGACAACACCGCTATTCACCGTCACCGCTATTCACCGTCACCGCTTTCCCCTGACAACACCAATATTCACCGTCACCGATTTCCCCTGACAACACCAACATTCACCGTCACCGCTTTCCCCTGACAACACCAACATTCATCGTCACCGCTTTCCCCTGACAACACCAACATTCACCGTCACCGCTTTCCCCTGACAACACCAACATTCACCGTCACCGCTTTCCCCTGACAACACCGCTACTCACCGTCACCGCTTTCCCCTGACAACACCAATATTCACCGTCACCACTTTCCCCTGACAACACCGCTACTCACCGTCACCGCTTTCCCCTGACATCACCGCTACTCACCATCACCGCTTTCCCCTGACATCACCGCTACTCGCCGTCACCGCTTTCCCCTGACAACACCGCTATTCACCGTCACCGCTTTCCCCTGACATCACCAATATTCACCATCACCGCTTTCCCCTGACATCACCGCTACTCACCGTCACCGCTTTCCCCTGACATCACCACTACTCACCGTCACCGCTTTCCCCTGACATCACCGCTACTCACCGTCACCGCTTTCCCCTGACATCACCGCTACTCACCGTCACCGCTTTCCCCTGACAACACCGCTACTCACCGTCACCGCTTTCCCCTGACATCACCGCTATTCATCGTCACCGCTTTCCCCTGACAACACCAATATTCACCATCACTGCTTTCCGCTGACATCACCGCTATTCACCGTCACTGCTTTCCCCTGACATCACCGCTATTCACCGTCACCGCTTTCCCCTGACAACACCAATATTCACCGTCACCGCTTTCCCCTGACAACACCGCTACTCACCGTCACCGCTTTCCCCTGACAACACCGCTATTCACCATCACCGCTTTCCCCTGACAACACCGCTATTCACCATCACCGCTTTCCCCTGACAACACCGCTATTCACCGTCACCGCTTTCCCCTGACATCACCGCTATTCACCGTCACCGCTTTCCCCTGACAACACCGCTATTCACCGTCACCGCTTTCCCCTGACAATACCAATATTCACCGTCACCACTTTCCCCTGACAATACCGCTATTCACCGTCACCGCTTTCCCCTGACAATACCAATATTCACCGTCACCGCTTTCCCCTGACAACACCAATATCCACCACGACCGCTTTCCCCTGACAATACCAATATTCACCGTCACCACTTTCAGTACTGAAGGAGTGCTGCACTGGCAGAGGGTCAGTGCTGAGGTAGTGCTGCACTGGCAGAGGGTCAGAACTGAGGGAGTGCTGCACTGTCAGAGGGTCAGTACTGAGGGAGTGCTGCACTGTCAGAGGGTCAGTACTGAGGGAGTGCTGCACTGTTAGAGGGTCAGTACTGAGGGAGTGCTGCACTGTCAGAGGGTCAGTACTGAGGGAATGCTGCACTGTCAGAGGGTCAGTACTGAGGGAGTGCTGCACTGTCAGAGGGTCAGTACTGAGGGAGTGCTGCACTGTCAGAGGGTCAGTACTGAGGGAGTGCTGCACTGTCAGAGGGTCAGTACTGAGGGAGTGCTGCACTGTCAGAGGGTCAGTACTGAGGGAGTGCTGCACTGTCAGAGGGTCAGTACTGAGGGAGTGCTGCACTGTCAGAGGGTCAGAACTGAGGGGGTGCTGCACTGTCAGAGGGTCAGTACTGAGGGAGTGCTGCACTGTCAGAGGGTCAGTACTGAGGGAGTGCTGCACTGTCAGAGGGTCAGTACTGAGGGAGTGCTGCACTGTCAGAGGGTCAGAACTGAGGGGGTGCTGCACTGGCAGAGGGTCAGTACTGAGGGAGTGCTGCACTGTCAGAGGGTCAGTACTGAGGGAGTGCTGCACTGGCAGAGGGTCAGTACTGAGGGAGGTGGCATCTTTCAGCCCTTATATTAAACCAAACCCTGTCTGCCCACTCTTTAGAAGAAGGGCAAGAGTTTTCCCCCTGGTGTCTTCACACCAAGATTAATACCTGAAGCAATACCAGTGAGAGACAGGCAATCTATTCATTATCACATTGCTGTTTGTTAGATTGTGCTGTGTGCATGTTGTCTGCAATGTTCATGAAATTAAAACAGCTACTACACTTCAATAATGTACTTCCTTGGGTGCAAGATGATTTGGGATGCAATGAGGTCATTACTAGGCAAGACTGAATTGCAAGACTTTTCTTTCTCTAACTGAGATAACAGTTATTTAGCATCTTGTTTGAAACCAGCTTGCTGATTGTAGTTAGAGCAAGACATGTCACTATATCAGTATGATTGCTGTGACTTAAAGCAATCACAAACACAGCAGACAGCATCTCAACCTTAAAATATACATCCTCATGTTAAACTTTCTCCTTGGCCTCGCCCTTCCTGAGCTCTGTAGCCTCCTCGATCCATAAAATTCCCTTCGAGATCTCTGTGCTCCTCTAATCCTGGCCTCTTGAGCATCCCTGATTTCCATCGCTCCATCAAAGCTTGAGCCCCCAGCTCAGGAATTCTCTCCCTAAACCTCTCCACCTCTCTCTCTGTCTATCCTTTTAGTTGCCACTTAACACTAACCTATTTGACCAAGTTTTAGGTCACCTATCGTACAGGCTCGGTGTCAAACTTTGTTTGATAAACGCTCCTGTGAAGCCTGTTGGAACACTTTGCTGTGTTAAAGGTGCTATATCAATGCAAGTAGATGTTATTGTCTGGCACGTTCCGCTGGAATGTGTAAGGAGCAAAGGCTTCAAGTGCAGACTTAATACACAGAGATTCGAGCTGCTCACAGCCCTGGTACAGAATGTAACCAGTGACACACATACATTTGATGAATCAGTGATAACCAATCCACTCCCCCGGTATTTTATCTGGTTGCCAGGAGAACGGACCAATTATGTAAGAGTCTAACATTACAGTGTCAATTCACTATTTGTCTCAAAGCATTAATAATAACTTGAAAAGCTGAGGGCCAAATTATTGTTTCAAAATCGTTTCTACTTTGACCATCCCTCATGTTTAAGTGCAACAAATGAGCTGTCAGGACAATGATGCAGGAACATAGACTGATTATATCGCCTCAAACTAACAGATTAACATTTTAAGAAGAAATGGAGTAGAAAGAGGCCATTCAGTGAGATCATGGCTGATCTGTAGCTTTACTCCATCTAGCCGGCTTAATAACTCTTAATCTCCTTAGCCAACAAATACCTATCAGTCTCAGTTTTGAAATTTTTAATTTCAATAATTTTTTGGGGGAAGAGAGTTCCAGATTTCCACTCCTCTTTGTGTAAAGAACTGCTTCCTGACATCACTCCCTCTCTCTGTATCTCCCCCATCTCGGTCTCTATCTCCCTCCCCTCTCTGTATCTCCCCCTCTCACTCTTTGCATTTCTCTCTGTATTTCCCTCTCCCTCTGTATCTTCACCTCTCTCTGTATCTCTCTCCCTTTCGCTGTATCTCCCGCTCTCTGTGGTACTTCTCTCTCTCTCTCTCCCTCTGTATCTACCTCATCTCGCTCTCTGTGGGGGGGAGATGGTGGTTTAGTGGTCATGTCACTGGACTAGTAATCCAGAGTCCCAGGCTGGTGGAGACATGGGTTCTAATCCCACCACAGCAGCTGGTGGAATTTAAATCCAAATTAATAAAATCTGGAATTGAAAGTTAGTCAGTGATGGTGACTATGAAACTATCATGGATTGTTTTAAAAACCCATCGGGTTCACTAATGTCCATTAGGGAGGGAAATCTGCTGTCCTTACCCAGTCTGACCTACATGGGACTCCAGACCCACAGCAATGTGGTTGACTCCTAAATGCCCCATGAAATGGCCCAGCAAACCACTCAGTTCAAGGGTAATTAGGGAAGGGCAACAAATGCCGGTCTGCCTACCCATGCTCACATCCCATGAAGGAATAAATTCTGTATCTCCATTTCTCCACTAGTTACAGCTTGCCAACTGAAAAAGACACATTCCTGGTAGGTAAGCAGTCCTTTACCCATGTTACCCCCCTACACCAAGAGCTACTATTTTGTGTGTGGTGCCTTATCAAAAGCCTTTTGGAAATCCTTTATCCATCTTGCTTGTTACTTCCTCAAGGGACGCTAATAAATGAGTTAAACAGGATTTCCCTTTCACAAAGCCATGTTGACTCTGCCAGGTCCTATTATGATTTTCTAAGTATCTTGCTATAACCTCCTTAATAATGGATTCTAGCAGTTTCTCTATGACAGATGGTAGACTAATTGGCCTATAGTGTCCTGCTTTCTGCCTCTTTGCTTTCTTGAATAAAGGTGTTACTTTTGCTATTTTCCAATCCACTGGGACCCTTCTATAGTCTAAGGAATTTTGGAAGATTATAACCAATGCAGCCACTTCTTTTAACACCCTAGGATCCAGGCCATCTGGTTTCTGGAGACTTGTCGGTCTTTAGGTCTGATAGTTTTCCCAGCACCTTCTCCCTGATGATGGTGATTGTTTTAAGTTCATCTCTCTCTATCACCTCTTAATTTTCAAGTATCTTTGGGATGTTTTCTAAGTCTTCTACAGTGAAGACAGGTACAAAATGCTTATTCAATTCTTCCGCCATTTCCTTGTTTTCCATTATTAACTCCTCAGACTCTCTCTCTAGAGGACCAACACGAGCTTTAGTTACTTTTTTCCTATTTAAATCCTTGTAGGAACTCTTACTATCTGTTTTTATATTACTAGCTAGCTTTCTCTCATTATCTAATTTCTCTCTTTTTTTTGTCATTCTTTGCTGGTTTTCAAAATCTATGCAATCTTCTGACCTGCCTAATCTTCGCAGATTTGCACAGTGTTTCTTTCAATCTGATACAATCCTTAACTTCCTTATTTAGCCACAAATGGTGTATCCTTCCCCCTTGAATGTTTTTAAGGCAGAGGTCACAGGTTCTTGGTGAGCAAGGGGGTGATAGGTTATTGGGTGGGGGTGTGCGGGATGCAGATTTCAGATTACTATCAGATCAGCCATGATCTTATTAAATGGCAGAGCAGGCTCGAGGGGCCGAATGGCCTACACCTGCTCCTTGTTTGTATGTTCTCACTGGGGTAAATCTTTGCTGAGAATTATTAAATATCTCCTTAAAAATCTGCCATTGCATCTCTATTGTCCTACCTTCAGACCCTTATAGTTAACTTTACTTAGGTTTATAACACCAGTCTTAAAACTGCACTTAGACCTTCAAACTGATCACAGAATTCCATCATTTAGTCGTTCGATGGTACAGAACTTGAGTGTTTCTGAAAAAAGGGACATGCTATCAAAGCTTTTCATCTTGCACTCATCAGGACAGGAACAAGAATACAAATTGTAAAGGGAAGAACAAATTATACTGCATAAGAAGAGGGTGCTAATTGGTTGGCAAGTGGGTAGAGACGTTGCCATGGAGAATGCACGAGGGAACAGTTAACTGCTGACATTTTGTTTAAATTCAAAGCAAGCAGGTCGACTCTGATTGGTCAAGGCATTGCCATGGGGAATGAACCAGGGAATGTCTGTTCCCCAAGCTTTAGTTTAGTTTAAAAACATGGACAAAAGAGCTAAACTCCAGAGGTGAGGTGAGAGTGACTGCCCTTGACATCAAGGCAGCATTTGACTGAGTGTGGCTTCAAGGAGTGCTAGCAAAGGGGGAAAACTCTCCACTGGTTGGAGTCATACCTAGCACAAAGGAAGATAGTTGTGGTTGTTGGAGGTCAATCATCTCAGCTCCAGGACATCACGGCAGGAGTTCCCGAGCATGGTTCCCTAGGCCCAACCATCTTCAGCTGCTTCATCAATGACTTTTCCTTCCATCATAAGGTTGTGTTTTTCTGTCTGCGTTTGTAATTTAATTACATTTTGTAGTCAAGCAGACTGCAAGTTGAAGTTATCAAAAGAAGTAAGGTGTAGAAGTGTCTTTGAAATGCTAAGTAGGCAAACATGGTTGGGGTCTTAGCGTATATGGTGTGAAGGGAATTTGCATTTTTAGATAGATGAAGGGGGATTTGAATTTTAAAGAGGTTAACGAGAATATCGGCAACTTGAAAAGATTTATGTTATAAGAAGGGTAAAGTTCCAAAGACATATGGAAACAATGGAATTTACATATTAAACAGGGAGAACCATATATAAAGGAGAATGACACTATGTGTCAGGGAAGGCATTGTAAGATCTAACAGAAGCGTGTGAAGTAGCCTTCATGAAGCCTCCAGCATTTGTTCATAGACCTGCTGTGTACAGAAACCGAAGCTGGGGAGAGACACTTTGAATTCCACTGTCCAAGGTCTTGTGTTAATTTGCTGGACCTGTTTCAATTCTAAAAAATCTATTTTTGGAGCATTGCCTTAAAGGGGGTGTCAGGTTAATTAGGGATTTTAGGAGTAATTATAGTAGCAATTTGTAGTTCTATGTATGCACTTGAAATCTTCTCTTTTGTTAATAAATATTTTTATTTTAATTTTTAAAAAAATCTCTAAAGACTTATTACTTCTGAATTCGATGTACACATCTCGAAATAAATACAAATTGCAAAACAGTTGTGATAGCGCGATCAGGTTTCCCTCGTGGATTTGATCTGCCTGGCACACATCATCTGCCACATCATAACAATGTCCAAATGCAGCAAGAACTGGACAATATCCGGGTTTGGGGTGACAAGTAATATATGCACCACACAAGGCAATGACCAGCTCCAACAAGAGAGAATCTAACCATCGCCCCTCTCCCTCTTTCTCTGTATATCTCCCTTGCTATGTGTGTGTGCATCTCCCTCTCTGCATCTACCTGTGTGTGTATCTCCATTTCTCGCTCTGTAACTCGCTCTCTCTCTTTGCCTATCTGCCCTTCTGAATCTGTCTCTCTCTCTGTATCTCCATCTCTCTCTCTGTATCTCCATCTCCCCCTCCCTCTCTCTGTATCTCCCTTTCTCTCTGTATCTCCATCTCTTTCTCCCCCTCTCTCTCTCTGTATCTCCATCTCTCTCTCTCTCTCTGTATCTCCATCTCTCTCTGTATCTCCATCTATCTCTCTCTCTCTCTCTGTATCTCCATCTCTCTCTCTCTCTCTCTGTATCTCCATCACTCACTCTCTCTGTATCTCCATCTCTCTCTCTGTATCTCCATCTCTCTCTCTCTCTTTATCTCCATCTCTCTCTCTCTCTGTGTATCTCCATTTCTCTCTCTCTGTATCTCCATCTCTCTCTCTCTCTGTATCCATCTCTCTCTCTCTCTGTATCTCCATCTCTCTCTCTCTATCTCCATCTCTCTCTCTCTCTCTGTATCTCCATCTCTCTCTCTCTCTGTATCTCCATCTCTCTCTCTCTGTATCTCCATCTCTCTCTCTGTGTATCTCCATCTCTCTCTCTCTGTATCTCCATCTCTCTCTCTCTCTCTGTGTATCTCCATCTCTCTCTCTCTGTATCTCCATCTCTCTCTCTCTCTGTATCCATCTCTCTCTCTCTCTGTATCTCCATCTCTCTCTCTCTATCTCCATCTCTCTCTCTCTCTCTGTATCTCCATCTCTCTCTCTCTGTATCTCCATCTCTCTCTCTCTCTGCATCTCCCCCTCTCTCTCTCTGTACCTCCATCTCTCTCTCTCTCTCTCTGTATCTCCATCTCTCTCTCTCTCTGTATCTCCATCTCTCTCTCTCTCTTTCTGTATCTCCATCTCTCCCTCTCTCTCTGTATCTCCATCTCTCTCTCTCTCTGTATCTCAATCTCTCTCTCTCTGTATCTCCATCTCTCTCTCTCTCTCTGTATCTCCATCTCTCTCTCTCTGTATCTCCATCTCTCTCTCTCTCTGTATCTCCATATCTCTCTCTCTCTGTATCTCCATCTCTCTCTCTCTGTATCTCCATTTCTCTCTCTCTGTATCTCCATCTCTCTCTCTCTGTATCTCCATCTCTCTCTCTCTGTATCTCCACCTCTCTCTCTCTCTGTATCTCCATCTCTCTCTCTCTGTATCTCCATCTCTCTCTCTCTGTATCTCCATCTCTCTCTGTATCTCCATCTCTCTCTCTGTATCTCCATCTCTCTCTCTCTGTATCTCCATCTCTCTCTCTCTGTATCTCCATCTCTCTCTATCTCCATCTCTCTCTCTCTGTATCTCCATCTCTCTCTCTCTCTTTGTATCTCCATCTCTCTCTCTCTCTCTCTGTATCTCCATCACTCTCTCTCTGTATTTCCATCTCTCTCTGTGTATCTCCATCTCTCTCTCTCTGTATCTCCATCTCTCTCTCTCTGTATCTCCATCTCTCTCTCTCTCTCTCTGTATCTCCATCTCTCTCTCTGTATCTCCATCTCTCTCTCTCTGTATCTCCATCTCTCTCTCTCTGTATCTCCATCTCTCTCTCTCTCTCTCTGTATCTCCATCTCTCTCTCTGTATCTCCATCTCTCTCTCTCTGTATCTCCATCTCTCTCTCTCTCTGTATCCCCATCTCTCTCTCTCTGTATCCATCTCTCTCTCTGTATCTCCATCTCTCTCTCTCTGTATCTCCATCTCTCTCTCTCTCTCTGTATCTCCATCTCTCTCTCTCTGTATCTCCATCTCTCTCTCTCTCTGTATCTCCATCTCTCTCTCTCTGTATCTCCATCTCTCTCTCTCTCTCTCTGTATCTCCATCTCTCTCTCTCTGTATCTCCATCTCTCTCTCTCTCTGTATCTCCATTCTCTCTGTATCTCCATCTCTCTCTCTCTGTATCTCCATCTCTCTCTCTCTGTATCTCCATCTCTCTCTCTCTGTATCTCCATCTCTCTCTCTCTGTATCTCTATCTCTCTCTCTCTCTGTATCTCCATCTCTCTCTCTCTCTGTATCTCCATCTCTCTCTCTCTGTATCTCCATCTCTCTCTCTCTGTATCTCCATCTCTCTCTCTCTGTATCTCCATCTCTCTCTCTCTGTATCTCCATCTCTCTCTCTCTCTGTATCTCCATCTCTCTCTCTCTGTATCTCCATCTCTCTCTCTCTCTGTATCTCCATCTCTCTCTCTCTGTATCTCCATCTCTCTCTCTCTCTGTATCTCCATCTCTCTCTCTCTGTATCTCCATCTCTCTCTCTCTGTATCTCCATCTCTCTGTATCTCCATCTCTCTCTCTCTGTATCTCCATCTCTCTCTCTCTCTCTGTATGTCCATCACTCTCTCTCTCTGTATTTCCATCTCTCTCTCTCTGTATCTCCATCTCTCTCTCTCTGTATCTCCATCTCTCTCTCTGTATCTCCATCTCTCTCTCTCTCTCTGTATCTCCCTCTCTCTCTCTCTCTGTATCTCCATCTCTCTCTCTCTGTATCTCCATCTCTCTCTCTCTCTGTATCCATCTCTCTCTCTCTGTATCTCCATCTCTCTCTCTCTGTATATCCATCTCTCTCTCTCTCTCTCTGTATCTCCATCTCTCTCACTCTCTGTATCTCCATCTCTCTCTCTCTCTCTGTATCTCCATCTCTCTCTCTCTGTATCTCCATCTCTCTCTCTCTCTGTATCTCCATCTCTCTCTCTCTGTATCTCCATCTCTCTCTCTCTCTGTATCTCCATTCTCTCTGTATCTCCATCTCTCTCTCTCTGTATCTCCATCTCTCTCTCTCTGTACCTCCATCTCTCTCTCTCTGTATTTCCATCTCTCTCTCTCTGTATCTCCACCTCTCTCTCTCTCTGTATCTCCATCTCTCTCTCTCTCTGTATCTCCATCTCTCTCTCTCTCTGTATCTCCATCTCTCTCTCTCTGTATCTCCATTCTCTCTGTATCTCCATCTCTCTCTCTCTCTGTATCTCCATCTCTCTCTCTCTGTATCTCCATCTCTCTCTGTATCTCCATCTCTCTCTCTGTATCTCCATCTCTCTCTCTCTGTATCTCCATCTCTCTCTGTATCTCCATCTCTCTCTATCTCCATCTCTCTCTCTCTGTATCTCCATCTCTCTCTCTCTCTGTATCTCCATCTCTCTCTCTCTCTGTATCTCCATCTCTCTCTCTCTGTATCTCCATCTCTCTCTCTCTGTATCTCCATCTCTCTCTCTCTGTATCTCCATCTCTCTCTCTCTGTATCTCCCTCTCTCTCTCTCTGTATCTCCATCTCTCTCTCTCTGTATCTCCATCTCTCTCTCTCTGTATCTCCATCTCTCTCTCTCTGTATCTCCATCTCTCTCTCTCTCTGTATCTCCATCTCTCTCTCTCTGTATCTCCATCTCTCTCTCTCTCTCTGTATCTCCATCTCTCTCTCTCTGTATCTCCATCTCTCTCTCTCTCTCTCTGTATCTCCATCTCTCTCTCTCTCTCTGTATCTCCATCTCTCTCTCTCTCTCTGTATCTCCATCTCTCTCTCTCTGTATCTCCATCTCTCTCTCTCTCTGTATCTCCATCTCTCTCTCTCTCTGTATCTCTGTATCTCCATCTCTCTCTCTCTGTATCTCCATCTCTCTCTCTCTATATCTCCATCTCTCTCTCTCTGTATCTCCATCGTCTCTCTCTCTGTATCTCCATCTCTCTCTCTCTCTCTGTATCTCCATCTCTCTCTCTCTCTCTGTATCTCCATCTCTCTCTCTCTGTATCTCCATCTCTCTCTCTCTGTATCTCCATCTCTCTCTCTCTCTGTATCTCCATCTCTCTCTCTCTGTATCTCCATCTCTCTCTCTCTCTGTATCTCCATCTCTCTCTCTCTGTATCTCCATCTCTCTCTCTCTCTGTATCTCCATCTCTCTCTCTCTCTGTATCTCCATCTCTCTCTCTCTGTATCTCCATCTCTCTCTCTCTCTGTATCTCCATCTCTCTCTCTCTCTGTATCTCCATCTCTCTCTCTCTGTATCTCCATCTCCCTCTCTCTCTATCTCCATCTCTCTCTCTGTATCTCCATCTCCTCTCTCTGTATCTCCATCTCTCTCTCTCTGTATCTCATCTCCCTCTCTCTCTATCTCCATCTCTCTCTCTCTCTGTATCTCCATCTCCCTCTCTCTCTATCTCCATCTCTCTCTCTCTGTATCTCCATCTCTCTCTCTCTGTATCTCCATCTCCCTCTCTCTCTATCTCCATCTCCCTCTCTCTCTATCTCCATCACTCTCTCTCTCTGTATCTCCATCTCCCTCTCTTTCTATCTCCATCTCTCTCTCTCTGTATCTCCATCTCTCTCTCTCTGTATCTCCATCTCCCTCTCTCTCTATCTCCATCTCTCTCTCTCTCTGTATCTCCATCTCTCTCTCTCTGTATCTCCATCTCTCTCTCTCTATCTCCATCTCTCTCTCTCTGTATCTCCATCTCTCTCTCTCTGTATCTCCATCTCCCTCTCTCTCTATCTCCATCTCTCTCTCTCTGTATCTCCATCTCCCTCTCTCTCTATCTCCATCTCTCTCTCTCTGTATCTCCATCTCTCTCTCTGTATCTCCATCTCTCTCTCTCTATCTCCATCTCTCTCTCTCTCTGTATCTCCATCTCTCTCTCTCTCTGTATCTCCATCTCCCTCTCTCTCTATCTCCATCTCTCTCTCTCTGTATCTCCATCTCCCTCTCTCTCTATCTCCATCTCTCTCTCTCTGTATCTCCATCTCCCTCTCTTTGTATCTCCATCTCCCTCTCTCTGTATCTCCATCTCTCTCTCTGTATCTCCATCTCTCTCTCTCTCTGTATCTCCATCTCTCTCCATCTTCCTCTCTCTCTATCTCCATCTCTCTCTCTCTCTGTATCTCCATCTCTCTCTCTCTCTGTATCTCCATCTCTCTCTCTCTGTATCTCCATCTCTCTCTCTCTCTGTATCTCCATCTCCCTCTCTCTCTATCTCCATCTCTCTCTCTCTGTATCTCCATCTCCCTCTCTCTCTATCTCCATCTCTCTCTCTCTGTATCTCCATCTCTCTCTCTCTGTATCTCCATCTCTCTCTCTGTATCTCCATCTCTCTCTCTCTCTGTATCTCCATCTCCCTCTCTCTGTATCTCCATCTCCCTCTCTCTCTATCTCCATCTCTCTCTCTCTCTGTATCTCCATCTCCCTCTCTTTCTATCTCCATCTCTCTCTCTCTGTATCTCCATCTCCCTCTCTCGTTCTGTATCTCCATCTCTCTCTCTCTGTATCTCCATCTCTCTCTCTATCTCCATCTCTCTCTCTCTGTATCTCCATCTCTCTCTCTCTTATCTCCATCTCCTCTCTCTCTGTATCTCCATCTCCTCTCTCTCTGTATCTCCATCTCTCTCTCTCTCTATCTCCATCTCTCTCTCTCTGTATCTCCATCTCCCTCTCTCTCTATCTCCATCTCTCTCTCTCTGTATCTCCATCTCTCTCTCTCTCTGTATCTCCATCTCCTCTCTCTCTATCTCCATCTCTCCTCTCTCTGTATCTCCATCTCTCTCTCTCTCTGTATCTCCATCTCCCTCTCTCTCTATCTCCATCTCTCTCTCTCTGTATCTCCTCTCTCTGTATCTCCCTCTCTCTCTATCTCCATCTCTCTCTCTCTGTATCTCCATCTCTCTCTCTCTGTATCTCCATCTCTCTCTCTCTGTATCTCCATCTCTCTCTCTGTATCTCCATCTCTCTCTCTCTGTATCTCCATCTCTCTCTCTCTCTGTATCTCCATCTCTCTCTCTCTCTGTATCTCCATCTCTCTCTCTCTCTGTATCTCCATCTCCCTCTCTCTCTATCTCCATCTCTCTCTCTGTATCTCCATCTCTCTCTCTCTGTATCTCCATCTCTCTCTCTCTGAATCTCAGTCTCCCTCTCTCTCTATCTCCATCTCTCTCTCTCTCTGTATCTCCATCTCCCTCTCTCTGTATCTCCATCTCTCTCTCTCTGTATCTCCATCTCTCTCTCTCTGTATCTCCATCTCCCTCACTCTCTATCTCCATCTCCCTCTCTCTCTATCTCCATCTCTCTCTCTCTCTGTATCTCCATCTCCCTCTCTTTCTATCTCCATCTCTCTCTCTTTCTATCTCCATCTCTCTCTCTCTGTATCTCCATCTCTCTCTCTCTGTATCTCCATCTCCCTCTCTCTCTATCTCCATCTCTCTCTCTCTCTGTATCTCCATCTCTCTCTCTCTGTATCTCCATCTCTCTCTCTCTGTATCTCCATCTCTCTCTCTCTGTATCTCCATCTCCCTCTCTCTCTATCTCCATCTCTCTCTCTCTGTATCTCCATCTCCCTCTCTCTCTATCTCCATCTCTCTCTCTCTGTATCTCCATCTCTCTCTCTCTGTATCTCCATCTCTCTCTCTCTGTATCTCCATCTCTCTCTCTCTATCTCCATCTCTCTCTCTCTCTGTATCTCCATCTCTCTCTCTCTCTGTATCTCCATCTCCCTCTCTCTCTATCTCCATCTCTCTCTCTCTGTATCTCCATCTCCCTCTCTCTCTATCTCCCTCTCTCTCTCTCTGTATCTACATCTCCCTCTCTCTGTATCTCCATCTCCCTCTCTCTGTATCTCCATCTCTCTCTCTGTATCTCCATCTCTCTCTCTCTCTGTATCTCCATCTCTCTCTCTCTCTGTATCTCCATCTCTCTCTCTCTGTATCTCCATCTTCCTCTCTCTCTATCTCCATCTCTCTCTCTCTCTGTATCTCCATCTCTCTCTCTCTCTGTATCTCCATCTCTCTCTCTCTCTGTATCTCCATCTCTCTCTCTCTGTATCTCCATCTCTCTCTCTCTGTATCTCCATCTCTCTCTCTCTCTGTATCTCCATCTCTCTCTCTCTCTGTATCTCCATCTCTCTCTCTCTCTGTATCTCCATCTCTCTCTCTCTGTATCTCCATCTCTCTCTCTCTGTATCTCCATCTCTCTCTCTCTCTGTATCTCCATCTCTCTCTCTCTCTGTATCTCCATCTCTCTCTCTCTCTGTATCTCCATCTCCCTCTCTCTCTATCTCCATCTCCCTCTCTCTGTATCTCCATCTCTCTCTCTGTATCTCCATCTCTCTCTCTCTCTGTATCTCCATCTCTCTCTCTCTCTGTATCTCCATCTCTCTCTCTCTGTATCTCCATCTCTCTCTCTCTGTATCTCCATCTCTCTCTCTCTCTGTATCTCCATCTCTCTCTCTCTCTGTATCTCCATCTCTCTCTCTCTCTGTATCTCCATCTCTCTCTCTCTCTGTATCTCCATCTCTCTCTCTCTGTATCTCTATCTCTCTCTCTCTCTGTATCTCCATCTCTCTCTCTTACCCGGGGTGTCTCTGGCTCATTCTCTGATCCTCCGCTGCGGCCGCGCTGCAGACTCCGCTCCGGCTTCACTTCCCCTGATCCGCTTCGGGAGTCTCTGGGACTCGGAGTCCGAGCTCCGGCTTCCGGGACAGAGCGACGCGTTGCTAAGGGAAGGGCGGAGCTAATGGCGGTTACTAGGGGGCGGGGTTAAAGGCCGTTACTGGGGCGGGGCGCAGTGGGATAACTCGGGGCGGAGCTAATGTTGGTTACTAAGGGCGGAGCTAATTGTGGTTAGTAGGGGCGGAGCTAATTGTGGTTACTAGGGGCGGAGCTAATTCCGGTTACTAGGGGCGGAGCTAATCGCGGTTACTAGGGCGGAGTGTTCGTGAGCTGCTAAGGAGTGGGGCTCATGGCGGTGTCGAGGGGCGGGGCTTTGCTCATATGACGCATTTAGACACGTGCCTTTCGCTTCCAGCCAATCACAATAAAGCTGACGTCCCGCCTTTCTGCAAGAAGAGGAGAACATTCTGGAATTTGTTGGCGGTCCGACGGTGATTGTGTGGATGGAGGAGCTGAGGTAATGTTCCCAGTCCAGCTTCTGGAGCAGAGTCACATTGAACTCTGACCTGATGAGTGCTTCCAGAATGTTCTCTGTTTTCTATCAGATTGACAGTATCTGCAGAATCTTTCCCAGTGCCTGCGGAGATTCCGCAATCTCAGTTAGATCCCAATAAACACCCCATAAAATCATCATAAACCCTAATAAACTGGATAAATCCAAATAAAATCCCCCCCAAATCCTAATAAATTCCCCAAAAAACCCTCATGAATCCTCCAAAACCCCATAAATCCCCCCCAAAAAATCTCCATTAAATGCAGGATAAATCCCCAATAAGCCCTGCTCACCAGCCCCTCAGGGTTGGGCAATAAGTGCTGGCCGAGCCAGCGATGCCCACATCGTTCAAAACAATTTAAAAAAACCCCTCAAAACCCCATCAACCCCACATTGAGCCCCACAAAACACCAGCTTCAAAACCCCCCTGAACCCAGCCACCCACCATAAGCTGCTCTGTTATTTGGAGGAGGGGGGCAAGGGGGGTTCATTGTCCACATCAAACCACTGAGTCCCATAAACCCACTGTAAAAACATCCTGCGTAACCCCCACTCCCAACATCACATAAAGCTTAGGGGCAGGATGAGGCCATTCAGCCCCTCGAGACTGCACCGCCATTCAATCTGATCAATGGTTGTTCTGGTCGTGGCCTCAGTTACACTTTCCTGCCTGTCCCCTATAATGCTTGACATCTTGTCCATCAAAAGTTTATTGTCATGTTAATGTATATAATATTTTTTCTTTTTAAAACAGGTTTAGTTAGTGGGTTTGTCTTAATTGGATTAAAGCCGGCTTTGATGGGCACTAGTTTTGAGATGTAAGAGAGAGCTGCATTTGCATTTTTTGAATAGGGAATTTAAGAAGTGGGGTGAAAATTGATGCCTTTCTCACAGATACTAAGCAATACGTTCATATTACTAATAAACTGGGTACTATGAAAGGTAATTGTTAAAAGGTGAAGTTCAAAGAGGTTGTTGATACAATGAGAATTAACGTTCAATGGGGCTGGTGGGTATAACTTCAGTAGTTTTCGGGTGTACGGGGCAGAGGCAATGTGAGATCAAAAGGCAGCTGCAAGCCTCCAACTGGCTCCACAGTGAAAATAACCTCATTTTGAATTCGCAAGGTGAAAATGCTTTGCCTGGTGTTTGGTTAAGTCTATGGGTTGCTGTTGCCTTAATGGAGATTAGTTTGGGAATTTGTTAAAAGGTATGATAGTAGTAATTTGTAGCCATGTGTACATATACTTTAACCTGTGTGAATTAAATAAAATGTTTCATTTAGCTTAATGTAAAACCTTGAGAACTAGTGGTCTGATTCCTGAGTTTAGAGTCGCATCTCAAACATAACACTTAAAATTATTGGTTAGGACAGATGTTTAAAGCTTCCCTCTGGGATTTTAAAAAATAACTCCACTTTACCAACTGCATTGGTCATAACATCCATCTAACTCAGCTTTGAAAAATTCAAGGATGTAACCCAGCCTTCACTGCTTTCTCCTGAAGAGAATTCCACAGACTAACGACCTGCTAAGAGAAAAAAATCCCCTCATCTTTGTCATAAAAGGGAGACCTCTTATTTTTAACCTGTGTCCCCTAGTTCTAGTCCTCCCCAAAGAGGAAACATCCGTCCAGTACCCACCCTTTCAAGTGCCCTTAAGATCTTACGTTTCAATAAGATCGCCTCTCATTCTTTTAAACTCCAATGAGTTTCAGCCTAACCTGCTCAACCTTTCTTCAAAAGATAAGCCCTTCACCCCAAGAATGAGTTGGGTGAACCTTCCCTGAACTGCTTCTAAAGCAATAATATTGCTTTTCAAATAAGGAGACCAAAACTGTACACAGTATTCAGCAGGTCTGACAGCATCTGTGGAGGGAGAAACAAAGTTAACATTTCGAGTCCGTATGACCCTTCTTTAGAGCTAAAGAGAAGTAGAAATGTGATGAAATTTATACTGTTTACAGGGGGTGGAGCAGGTGAAGCTGAATAGAAGGTCAGCGATAGGTGGGGGCTAAGGAAAGATTGACAAAGATATCATGGACACAAGACAAAGGGAGTGTTAATGGTAGTGGTAAAGACTAAAGAAGGTGCTGATAGTGGCATAAAGGTAAGAAAGCAGAATGTAAGTGGCAGAACAAGGGTCAGCACTCTGTGAAAGAACAACATAGAACAAGTGACAGGTGGCCCTTTTGGGGGTGGGGCGGGTTCAGGGGGCGCTGGTTGGGGGAAAAGGTTAGAAAAAGGGATAAAAAGGATATAAAATGGGTTGTGGAATCGCTCAGCTCTATTATGCTGTTTGGCATGCAAGTAGTCTTGTGCTATAGCTTCACCAGGTTGACACCTCATTTTTAGGTATGCCTGGTGCTGCTCCTGGCATGTCCTTCTGCACTCTTCATTGAAATAGGTTGATCCCTGGCTTGATGGTAATGGTAGAGTGGGGGATATGCTGGGCCATGAGGTTACAGATTCTGTTTGAGTACAATTCTGCTGCTGCTGATGGCCCACAGCGCCTCATGGTTGCCCAGTCTTGAGTTGCTAGATCTGTCTGAAATCTATCCCATTTAGCACGGTGGTAGTGCCACACAACACGATGGAGGGTATCCTCAATGTGAAGGCGGGACTTCATCTCCACAACGACTGTACAGTGGCCACTCCTACCGACACTGTCATGGGCAGATACATCTGTGGCAGGCGGGTTGATGAGGAAGAGGTCAAGTATGTTTTTCGCTCTTGTTGGTTCCCTCACCACCTCCCACAGACACAGTCTAGCAGCTATGTCATTTAGGACTCGGCCAGCAGTGATGCTACTGAGCCATTCTTGGTGATGGACATTGAAGTCCCCCACCCAGAGTA
Source organism: Cetorhinus maximus (assembly GCF_964194155.1). NCBI lineage: Eukaryota > Metazoa > Chordata > Chondrichthyes > Lamniformes > Cetorhinidae > Cetorhinus > Cetorhinus maximus. The sequence continues at coordinate 2,954,297 of NC_135895.1, read as the reverse complement.
CATTCTGCACCCTTGCCACCCTCAGTGCTTCCTCCAAGTGGTGTTCAACATGGAGGAACACTGATTCATCAGCTGAGGAGGGGTGGGGTACGCGGTAATCAGCAGGAGGTTTCCTTGCCCATGTTTGACCTGATGCTGTGAGATTTCATGGGGTCCAGAGTCAATTTTGAGGACTCCCAGGGCAACTCCCACCTGACTGTATACCACTGTGCTGCCACCTCTGCTGGGTCTGTCCTGCTGGTGGGACAGGACATACCCAGGGATGGTGATGGAGGAGGCTGTGGCATTGGCTGTAAGGTATGACTTAGTGAGTATGACTGTGTCAGGTTGTTGCTTGACTAATCTGTGGGACAAATCTCCCAAGTTTGGCGCAAATTTTCAGATGTTAATGAGGAGGATTTTGCACAGTAGACAGGGCTGAGTTTGCCATTGTCGCTTCCAGTGTCCATATGCTTTTGTTTCTTATTGACTTTTCTGTAGCAGTTTAATGCATCTGAGTGGCTTGCTAGGCCATTTCACAGGGCAGTTTGGAGTCAACCACATCGCTGTGGGTCTGGAGTCACATGTAGGCCAGACCAGGCAGAAACGGCAGGTTTCCTTCCCTAAAGGACATTAGTGAACCAGATGGGTTTTTACAACAGTCAACAATGGCTATCATTACTGAGACCAGCTTTATATTCCAAATTTATTAATTGAATTTAAATTCCACCAGCTGCCATGGTGAGATTAAATCCATGCATGATTGTCAATGTCACTAGATTAGCAATCTAATAATATAATCACCAGGCTACCATTCCCCTTGGGCCTAATAACTCCTTTAGTGGCTGGGGGGGGGTCACAATTTTCTGATTAATGCTTCTGTAGGCAGAGTTTTACTGGTTGGGTGGACTGCCCTCCTGTGGGGTGGAAATGTGAGTTGCCGACATGCAAATGGGTGAATGCTGGGCCTCCCATCTGAATTTTACAAATGGCAACTAATTAAATGTCGTCCTATCCAGGATGGCTGCCAGCCAATCAGAGGGCTGTCAGCTCAGCCACTGCAGCAACATCACCAGGAGGCATGGTCACTCTGAGGCAGGCAGGGGCCCTGCAGCCTATAGCAGGTAGGATGAAATATATTTTTAAAACTTGATTTACTCAGTGTGAAGCCCCCTCTGAGGATATCTCTGGGGTTGTGAGTTTTGCTTTTCCTGCCCGTAGCCTCTTTTTTGACTTAAATATTCTGCCTTCCAGGCTGATTCTGGGAAGCTGCCTTCCCGTGCAGGGCGGGGTCGGGGGGCCGGCGGGGGGTTTAATTCACCACCAGCAAAGCCAAAGGCCTGATAAGATGGTGATTAATGAGGCCTTTACATATTTAAATTAGAAGCTAGTCTCCTTGGGGCAGGCAGGCCTGATCCTGTTCACGCCATTGGTAAAATTCCCAATGGCGAGACATGGTCAGTGAGATAACCCGGCACAACCCCTTGCAGTTTAGTGGCCCCAACCCCACCCCCATTCCCGTCTCTCGGGGCTGGTAAAATTCTGCCAGCAAGCAGCTTGTTTTATTACGCTAAAGGTGCTATATAAATGCAAGTTGGTGCTGCAGTAATTATTCAGTTAAAAGCAAAGTACTGCGGATGCTGAAAATCTGAAACAAGACCAAAAATAGCTGGTAAAACTCAGCAGCTCTGACAGCATCTGCAGAGAGGAATACAGTTAATGTTTCGAGTCTGAACGACTCTTCATCAGAACTGTTCTGATGAAGAGTCATACGGACTCGAAACGTTAACTGCATTCCTCTCTGCAGATGCTGTCAGACCTGCTGAGTTTTTCCAGCTATTTTTGCAATTATTCAGTTGTGCACTGACCCTCATTGGGAGCATGGATCAGCAAAGAGATGACACAGATTTTCCACCACTGTCCTTTTAATCGGAGCTGGCAATTACAGTTTAGAGCCAACATGAATAGCCAGCATGGGATCCTCAGCAGTATTACTGATCTGGAGCGACACTTTGCCGTCTGGACCAACATTGACTTGCGAACCCGTGCAGCGATCACCCTCCTTCTGTCCTGAGATCACGTCACAGTATGTCCCAGCAGGGAGACCCGTCTGTAAAGTAACACCCATATTCCTGGATTGGAAGAGAAACCAGATGATAGACCACTTGCAGAGTCTCCACATCCATGGACTACAAAATAAAGAGATAGGAACATGGGACTGAGGAGCAGGAGGTCAGACCCTCGAACCCGCTCCACCATTCAATAAGATCATGGCTGATTTGGTTGTGTCTCAACTCCACTTTCCTGTAATTCCCCCCCCATAACCCTTGACTCCCTTGTTTATCAAAAATCTGTCTAACTCAGCTTTGAACAAATTCAATGACCCAGCCTTCACTGCTTTCTGGAGAAGAGAATTCCACCGACGACCCTCTGAGAAAAAAATTTCTTCTCACCTTTGTCTTAAATGGGAAACCTCTTATTCTTAAACTGTGTCCCCTGGTTCTAGTCTCTTCCACAAGGAGAAACATCTGCCCAGTATCCACCCTATCAAGTCTCCTCAGGATCTTAAATGTTTCAATAAGATCATCTTTCATTCTTCTAAACTCCAATGGGTATAGGTCCAACCTTTTCAACCTTTCCTCATAAGATAACCCCTTCATCCTAGAAATGATTCGAGTGAACCTTCTTCAAACCGCATGCAATAAAGGAACATCTGTAATTATGGGTGACTTTAATCTGCATATGATTGGGCAAATCAAATTAGTAACAATACCATGGAGGAGGAATTCCTGGAGTATATACAGGATGGTTTTCTGGACCAATACGTTGAGGAACCAACTAGAGAACAGGCCATCCTAGACTGGGTATTGTGTAATGAGAAAGGAATAATTGGCAATCTAGTTGTGCGAGGCCCCTTGGGGGTGAGCGACCATAATATGTTAGAATTCTTCATCAAGATGGAGAGTGACGTAGTTGATTCTGAGACTAGGGTCCTGAATCTTGATAAAGGAAACTACGATGGTATGAGGCGCGAGTTGGCTGTGATGGATTGGAAAACGTTACTGAAAAGGATGATGGTGGATAGGCAATGGCAAACATTCAAAGAGCGCATGGGTGAACTGCAACAATTGTTTATTCCTGTCTGACGCAAAAGTAAAACAGGAAAGGTTGCCAAACCATGGCTTACAAGGGAAATTAGAGATAGTATTAGATCCAAGGAAGAGGCATAAAAATTGGCCAGAAAAAACAACAGATCTGAGGACTGGGAGCAGTTTAGAATTCAGCAAAGGAGGACCAAGGGATTGATTAAGAAGGGGAAAATAGAGTATGAGAGTAAGCTTGCAAGGATCATAAAAACTGACTGTAAATATTTCTATAGGTATGTGAAGAGAAAAAGATTGGTGAAGACAAATGTAGATCGCTTACAGTATGAAACAGGGGAATTTATAATGGAGAACAAAGAAATGGCTGACCAACTAAATACATACTTTGGTTCTGTCTTCACAAAGGAGGACACAAATAACATACCAGAAATGTTGGGGAACACAAGGTTTGGTGAGAGGGAGGAACTGAAAGAAATCAGTATTAGTAGGGAAATGGTGTGGGGAAATTGATGGGATTGAAGGCCGATAAATCCACAGGGCCTGATAATCTACTTCCCAGAGTACTTAAGGAAGTGGCCCTAGAAATAGTGGATGCATTGGTGGTCATCTTCCGAGATTCTATAGACTCTGGAACAGTTCCTACACATTGGAGGGCAGCTAATGTAACCCCACTATTTAAAAAGGGAGGTAGAGAGAAAACAGGGAATTATAGACCAGTCAGCCTGACGTCGGTAGTGGGGAAAATTCTAGAGTCCACTATAAAAGATTTAATAGCTGAGCACTTGGAAAACAGAAGCAGAACCGGACAGAGTCAGCATGGATTTATGAAAGGGAAATCATGCTTAACAAATCTACTGGAATCTTTCGATGATGTAACTAGTAGAGTTGATGAGGGGGAGCCAGTGGATGTGGTTTATTTGGACTTTCAGAAGGCTTTCGACAAAGTCCCACATAAGAGATTAGCGTGTCAAATTAAAGTGCATGGGATTAGGGGTATTGTATTGAGATGGATAGAAAACTGGTTGGCAGACAGGAATCGAAGAGTAGGAATAAATGGGTCTTTTTCCGAATGGCAGGTAGTGACTAGTGGGGTACCGCAGGGATCGGTGCTGGGACCCCAGTTATTCACAATATATATTAATGATTTAGATGAGGGAACTAAATGTAATATCTCCAAATTTGCAGATGATACAAAGCTGGGTGGGAGGGTGAGCTGAGAGGAGGATGCAGAGATGCTTCGGTGTGATTTGGACAAGCTGAGTGAGTGGGTAAATGCATGGCAGATGCAGTATAATGTGGATAAATGTGAGGTTATCCACTTTGATAGCAAAAACAGGAAGGCAGATTATTATCTGAATGGCTATAAATTGAGAGAGGGGAATGTGCAACGAGACCTGGGTGTCCTCGTACACCAGTCGCTGAAGGTAAGCATGCAGGTGCAGTAGGCGGTAAAGAAGGCAAATGGTATGTTGGCCTTCACAGCGAGAGGATTTGAGTACAGGAGCAGGGATGTCTTGCTGCAATTATACACCTGGAATATTGTGTGCAGTTTTGGTCTCCTTATCTGAGGAAGGATGTCCTTGCTATAGAGGGAGTGCATCGAAGGTTTACCAGACTGCTTCCTGGGATGGCGGGACTGACATATGAGGAAAGATTGAGTCGGTTAGGATTATATTCGCAGGAGTTCGGAAGAATGAGGGGGGATCTCATAGAAACCTATAAAATTCTAACAGGATAGACAGGGTAGATGCAGGAAGGATGTTCCCGATGGTGGGGGAGTCCAGAACCAGGGGTCGCAGTCTGAGGATATGGGGTGGACCACTTAGGATTGAGATGAGGAGAAATTTCTTCACCCAGAGAGTGGTGAACCTATGGAATTCGCTACCACAGAAAGTAGTTGAGACCAAAACATTGTATGTTTTCAAGAAGGAGTTAGATATAGCTCTTGGGGCAAAAGGGATCAAAGGATATGGGGAGAAAGCTGGAGCAGGCTATTGAGTTGAATGATCAGCCATGAGCATAATGAATGGCGGAGCAGGCTCGAAGGACCGAGTGGCTGACTCCTGCTCCTAGTTTCTATGTCGCTATCCAGAAATGAGTCAAGTGAACTTTCTTTGAACAACTTCTAATGCAATGATATAGTTTTTCAAATAAAAGACCAAAACTGTACACAGGAGTCCAGGGGAAGAATTTCCCCCCCGTTGGGGGGGAAGTGCAGGCGAGGGCGAGCGCACTGCCATTTTACATGGGGGGCCAATTAAGACCCGCCCAGTGTGTTGTCCGCCAGGAAGCGCTATGCGCTCCCTGTGCGGCAAGGGGGTGGATTCCCTCAGCTGGGAATGTGCTCTTCCGCGTGAAAGAGCACACTGATCTCCCTGAGGCTAAGTGCTGCCTCAGGGAGATTGGCTCAGAATTAAAACTTTTAACATAAATGTTTTAAAAATTTCCCTGACATGTCCCCTCATGTGACACTGTCACGTGAGTTGGGACATGTCCATCACTTAAACTCAAACCTTTATTAAAAATTTTAAAACCCTCATGTCCCGCCCATGGATGAGGTTTCATGTTTTTTCTGAAGCCTGCCAGAGCTCCCAGCTTGCCCACCAATCGTAAGGTTAGATGGGCAGGTCCATTAATTAGGTTAATGACTTTTTAAATGGCCTCAATAGGCTGTTGACAGGTCGGCGAGTGCAATGCTAATTTGGCTGCGCCCCCTGTCCACCTGAAAATGGAAATGACGCAGAGTGATGTTGGGAGTTCCGCCCGATTTCATTTTAAGTGTCGGCGAGCGGGCCCCGCTCCCGCCCTAAAGATCCTGCCCCAGATGTGGTCTCACCAAGACCCTGTACAGCTGCAGTAAAATTTGCAATATTGCAATTCCCCTTTTAATAAACAGCAACATTCCATTTGCCTTCCTAATCACTTGCTGTACCTGCATACTAACTTTTTGAGAATCATATAGCAGGACACTCTGTAGCACTGAGTTCTGCAATCTCTCTCCATTTTTAAAGTTTATTCTTTCATGGGACCTAGGTGTCACTGGCAAGGCCAGCATTTGCTACCTAATTGTCCTTGAACTGAGTGCCTTGCTAGGTCATTTCAGAGGGCACTTAAGAGTCAGCCACATTGGTGTGGGTCTGGAATCACATGTAGGCCAGACCATTTAAGGACAGCAGATTTCCTTCCCTAAAGAACATTAGTGAACCAGATGGGGTTTTACGGCAATTGATGATAGTTTTTTGGTCACCGTTACTGAGACTAGCTTTCAATTCCAGATTTATTAATTGAATTTAAATTCCATCAGCTGCCCGTGTCCCCAGAGCATTAGCCTGGGCCTCTGGATTACTAGTTCAGTGATATTACCACTATGCCACCATCTCACACTAGGTGCACTGGCGAGGAACATTAAATAGTGTACTGCTTTTCTATTCTTCCTGCCAAAATGGACAAGTTCACATTTTCCTACATTATACTCCATCTGCCAAATTTTTGCCACTCACTTAACCTGTCTCTAACCTATTGCAGACTCTTTACCGCCTCTTGATACCTTACTTTCCTGCCTATCTTGGTGTCATTGGCAAATTTAGCTACCATACATTTAGTCCCTTATTTCAAGTCATTGATACAGATTGTAAATAGTTGAGGCCCCAGCTCTTTGTTGAGAGTTGTTAAATAACTCCTTAAAAATCTGCCACTGCATCTCTACTCTCCTACCTTTTAACCTTGTTTCCCAGTTCACTTTAGCCAGCTCTGCCTTCATAACCTCATAGTTACTCTATCCAGGTTTAAAACACTAGTCTTAGACCCACACTTCTTCCCTTCAAACTGAATGTGAAATTCTATCCTGTTATGATTGCTGTCACCTAGAGGCTCCTTTACTATGAGTTAATCCTGTCTCATTGCACATTACCAGGTCCAGAATAGCTTGCTCCGTGGTTGACTCTAGAACACGCTGCTCTAAGAAGTTGTCCCTAATGCACTCTATAAACTAATTTTCCAGGCTACCTTTGCTAATCTGATTCCCCCCAATCTACATGTAGATTGGGATGGGCAATAAATGCTGGCCCAGCCAGCGAAGCCCACATCCCATGAATGAATAAAAAAAAAGTCACCCATGATTATTGCAGTACCTTATTTCTTCCTGTGAACTCTGTCTGTACTCATGAACTGTATCTGTCTATACTCTCTGGAGTTTAGAAGAATGAGAAGTGATCTCATTGAAACAAATAAGATTCTGAAGAGATTTGACAGGGTAGACACTGAGAAGTTGTTTCCGCTGGTTGGGGAATCTAAAACACCTGGGCACAGTCTCAGGATAAGGGGACAAACATTTAGGAGTGAGATGAGGAGAAATTACTTCACTCAAAGGATTGTGAATTTTTGGAATTATCTGCCCCAGAGGGTTATGGATGGATGCTCCATTGTTGAAGACATTTAAGGCTGGGATAGACAGATTTTTGGTCTCTCAGGGAATCGAGGGATATGGGGAGCGGGCGGGAAAGTGAAGTTGAAGCCCAAGATCAGCCATGATCATATTGAATGATGGAGCAGGCTCGATGGGCCGTGTGGTCTACTCCTGCTCCCATTTCTTGTGTTCTTAAGCATCTCCAATTTACCAGTGGGCTAGTGTTTGCTACTGTTGCATTACTGAGTTGCTGCCACATCGCTGTGTTGCTGCTGCATTACTGTGTCACTGCATTGCTGCTGCATCACTGTGTCACAGCTGCATCACTGTGTATTTCTGCTATACATACTATTACTGTTATGTGACTGAGTACTAAGTCCCTATTATGTTGCTGTGCTCCCTGTACAACATTACTCACCAGTTGTCATTGTTGATTGCGATGAAGCCTCTATTTCCACGTCCGAATGCAATCTGATTGCTTCCGTTGTCCCACCAATTTGCAAAGGGCTGCCCATCCACCACATTGCGAAACATGACCATGTTCCTGCAAACAAGGCACAATTACCAGGTTTTTTAAAATCACACTGCTTTAGAAGGGATCTTAGCTTGTTAGAGTGGACTGGCGAATGGACTAACCTGATCTGACGCCACCGATGCTCACATACCCAGCCATTCCCACATGTGGTGTCAGCATTGAGGGTCACATGCTTGGTGGATCCGTTACTATTGCTCGGCGGTCCCATCCAATCATTCACATCCTTTGGGAAAGAGAAAGTGGACAGAGTATGACAATCTTTTCATTTCTTCCCCCCAACCCACTGTTCTTTCCCTATAGTCCTGCAAATGTTTCCTTTTCAAGTATTTATCCAATTCCCTTTTCAAAGTTATTGAATATGCTTCTGCCGCCCTTTCAGGCAGGGCCTTCCAGGTCACAACAACTTGCTGTGTAAAAGAAATTCTCTTCATCTTCCCCTCTGGTTCCTTTCCCTGTTCTCTTTAATCTGTGTCCCTCTGGTTACCAACCCTCCTGTACTGGAAACAGTTTCTCCTGATTTACTCTATCAAATGCTTCATGAAATAAAATTCTCCTTATCTCTCCTCTAAATATAAACCTTTTGAAGACATCATGGAATCAAAGAGTTATCTTCTAATGATGAAACATAAAATCTATCAGGCATTGAATACAAAAACAAGAAGTTGCTTTCAATTTAAAGAAAGGCCATACATTTCTATAGCACCTTTCACAACCTCAGGGTATTCCAAAATGCTTTGCAGTTAATGAAGTACTTTTTGAAGTTTAGTTACCATCGTGACGTCGGAAATGTGGTAAAATTGCACACAGCAAGATCCCACACGTCTGAAATAAATGACCAGATCAGCTGTTTTATTTTACAATGTTGATTGTGCATGAACGTTGGCCAGGACACTGCGGAGGGAAGGGAATCCCTGCCATTCTTGTAAAGAGTTGCCATGGGATCTTATACACTCACTTGCGAGGACAGACTATTTTTTGTTCACTCATTGTATGCGGCCATCGCTGCCTAGGTCAGCATTTATTGCCCATCCCTAATTGCCCTTGAGAAGGTGGTGATGAGCTGCCTTCTTGAACCGTTGCAGTCCATGTGGTGTAGGTACACCCACAGTGCTGTTAGGGAGGGAGTTCCAGCATTTTGACCCAGCAACAGTGAAGGAACGGCAATATATTTCCAAGTCAGGATGGTGTGTGGCTTGGAGGGGAACTTCCAGGTGGTGGTGTTTGCATGCATGTGCTGCCCTTGTCCTTCTAGGTGTCACGGGTTTGGAAGGTGCTGTCAAAGGAACCTTGGTGAGTTGCTTCAGTGCACCTTGTAGATGGTACACACCGTTGCCACTGTGCATTGGTGGTGGAGGGAGTGAATGTTTAAGGTGGTGGGTGGGGTGTCAATCAAACTGTATGTAAGTGGGGAGTATTCCATCACACTCCTGACTTGTGCCTTGTAGATGGTGGACAGGCTTTGGGGAGTCAGGAGGTGAGCTACTCGCTGCAGGATTCCTAGCCTCTGACCTGGTCTTGTAGCCACAGTATTTATATGGCTAGTCCAGTTCCGTTTCTGGTCAATGGATAACTCCCAGGACGTTGATAGTGGGGAATTCAGTGATGGTAATGCCATTTAACGTCAAGGGGTGATGGTTGGATTCTCTCTTGTTGGAGATCATTATTGCCTGGCACTTGTGTGGTGCAAGTGTTACTTGCTACTTGTCAGCCAAGCTTGGATATGCATGTTGCATTTGGACATGGACTGCTTCAGTATCTGAGGAGTCATGAATGGTGCTGAACATTGTGCAATCATCAGCGAACATCCCCACTTCTGACCTTATGACGGAAGGAAGGAAACAGCAAGGATGTTTCGGCCTAGGACACTACCCTGAGGAACTCCTGCAGTGATGTCCTGGAGCTGAGATGATTGACCTCCAACAACCACAGCCATCTTCTTTTGAGCTAGTTATGACTCCAACCAGTGGAGAGTTTTCCACCTGATTCCATTGACTCCAGTTTTTCTAGGGTCCTTTGATGGCACACTTGGTCAAATGCAGCCTTGATGTAAAAGGCAGTCACTATCACCGCACCTCGGGAGTTCAGTTCTTTTGTCCATGTTTGAACCAAGGCTGTAATGAGGTCATGAGCTGAGTGGCCCTGGCGGAACCCAAACTGAGCGTCAGTGAGCAGGTTATTTTGAAGCAAGTGCTGCTTGATCACATTGTTGATGACCCCTTCCATCACTTTACTGATGATCGAGAGTAGACTGATGATGTGGTAATTGGCTGCGTTGGATCTGTCCTGCTTTTTGTGTATAGGACACACCTGGGCAATTTTCCACATAGCCGGGCAGATGCCAGTGTTGTAGCTCTACTGGAACAGCTTGGCTAGGGGCATGGCAAGTTCTGGAGCACAAGTCGTCAGTACTGTTGCCAGGATATTGTCAGGGATCATGGCCTTTGCAGTATTCAGTGCCTTCAGCCATTTCTTAATATCACGTGGAGAGAATCGGATTGGCTAAAGACTGGCATTTGTGATGCTGGAGACCTCCGGAGGAGGCCGAGATGGATCATCCATTCGGCTTTTCTGGCTGAAGATTGCTTGCTTCAGCCTTATCTTTTCCACTGATGTGCTGGGCTCCATTCCAGAGAGCCATGAAGCACAGAAACATAGAAACATAGACATAGAAAACAGGAGCAGGAGTAGGCCATTTGGCCCTTTGAGCCTGCTCCATCATTCATTATGATCATGGCTGATCATCCAACTCAATAGCCTGCTCCTGCTTTCTCCTCATACCCTTTGATCCCTTTCGCCCCAATAGCTATATCTAACTCCTTCTTGAAAACATTCAGTGTTTTGGCCTCAACTACTTTCAGTGGTAGCGATTTCCACAGGCTCACCACTCTCTGGGTGAAGAAAGTTCTCCTCATTTCAGTCCTAAATGGTCTACCCCTTATCCTTAGACTGTGGCCCCTGGTTCTGGACTCCCCCATCATCGGGAACATCCTTCCTGCATCTACCCTGTCTAGTCCTGTTAGAATTTTATAGTTTTCTATGAGATCCCTCCTCATTCTTCTGCACTCCAGCGAATATAATCCTAACCGACTCAATCTCTCCTCATATGTCAGTCCCGCCATCCCAGGAATCAGTCGGGTAAACCTTCGCTGCACTCCCTCTATAGCAAGAACATCCTTCCTCAGATAAGGAGACCAAAACTGCACACAATATTCCAGGTGTGGTCTCACCAAGGCCCTGTATAATTGCAGCAAGACATCCCTGCTCCTGTACTCAAATCCTCTCGTTATGAAGGCCAACATACCATTTGCCTTCTTTACCGCCTAATGCACCTGCATGCTTACCTTCAGCAACTGGTGCATGAGGACACCCAGGTCTCGTTGCACATTCCCCTCTCTCAAGTTATAACCATTCAGATAATCTGCCTTCCTGTTTTTGCTACCAAAGTGGATAACCTCACATTTATCCACATTATACTGCATCTGCAATGCATTTTCCCACTCAATCAGCTTGTTCAAATCACCCTGAAGCATCTCTGCATCCTCCACACAGCTCACCCTCCCACCCAGCTTTGTGTCATCTAGAAGGAAGCCAAATCTTTACAGATTTATAAACTTTAATTTATAGGGATATACATTAAACTATGCTCCTCTGCAACTGCACTTTCAGTCTCTTCCTATACAGGAACACACAACGAATCCTCTGTTAATGCCCAGCACATCAATAGAAGGCACCCCCTCAGTGCTGACCCTCTGACAGTGCAGCACTTCCTCAGTACTGACCCTCTGACAGTGCAGCACTCCTTCAGTACTGACCCTCTGACAGTGCAGCACTCCCTCAGTACTGACCCTCTGACAGTGCAGCACTCCCTCAGTACTGACCCTCTGACAGTGCAGCACTCCCTCAGTACTGACCCTCTGACAGTGCAGCACTCCCTCAGTACTGACCCTCTGATAGTGCAGCACTCCCTCAGTACTTACCCTCTGACAGTGCAGCACTCTGTCAGTACTCACCCTCCGACAGCGCAGCACTCCCTCAGTACTGACCCTCTGACAGTGCAGCACTCCCTCAGTACTGACCCTCTGACAGTGCAGTAACTCCCTCAGTACTGAATGTCTGACACTGCAGTATGTTATTTTCTGAGCGACTGCCCTAATTTCCATCTGAATGAATCAATATTAACAGCTTCCACTGTCTCCCTAGGGAGCCTGTTCGATAGATCAATCACTCACTCACTGAAATGTGGCTTGCCCGGATTGGGTTTAAATTCTCCTCCCCTGTCAAGCTCAGGCCGTCTCTCTGGATCGACTGTTCAGGACACAGTGAGACAGCTGCTCATGGCCGACATTGTCCAATCCCTTTAGAATCTAACAACAGCAATCATGGTGAGAAATGGAATGGGAGGAGGCTCATGTGTAAAAAAAACACCAGCACTAACCAGTTGGGCTGTTTCTGTACTGTAAAACAATGTAATTTTATGCTGAACATGTTGATTTTAATTAAGCGGTGTTTATTGATTCCGTGCTGATAAACATTCGCTCATTTTTGTGAGTGTGGTGTAAAATTATCGGAAAGTCAGATTTACCTTTCCATTAACGAAATAGCGATCCCAGCGGTAGCTAGACATCACGCGTGTCTGGCCATAAGGGTGAGCAAGCATGAATGCGACAGCCACTTTGTAGAGCCTGCAGAGTTGCAATGAGACCACAGCTGAGAGATTAAATTAAACAGAAAAGGCTGAATAGGGCTGTGGCTCTATTCTCTAGAACACAAGAAATAAGAGCTGGAGTAGGTCATCTGGCCCTTTGAACACACTCCGCCATTCAGTAAGATTATGGTTGATCTTCTGTCTCAACTCCACCTTCTAATGCTGTCCCCCACAACCTTTAATTCCCTTAGTACCTAACAATCTATCAACCTCTGCCTGGAATCCTGAAAACTGATCATCTTTCAACCTTCACTTTTCCAGTGAGAAGTCTTGTTCCCAGGTCTCACCTTTCAAAAATATCTGCTTTTCTATTTTTCTTAGCAAAGTGGATAACTTCACACTTTCCACATTATACTCCATCTGCCATGTTTCTACCGAATTGCTCACAGGCAGCCAACCTGAAAATGTCCTATTTATTCCTTCTCCGTGTTTTATGGCCATGAACCAATCCCCAATCCATGCTAATATGTTACCCCCAATCCCAGGAGTCCTAATTTTGTGAAATAATTTACTGTGTGAAACCTTATCAAATGCTTCTTGAAAATCCAAATATACCACTGGTTCCTCTTTATTTAACTGCTAGTTACAAACTCAAGAAACTAATTGATTTCTCAAACACAATTTCCCTTTCATATTTTTCTTACCAAAGTGAATAACTTCACACTTTCCACATTATACTCCAGTTCTGATGAAGAGTCATATGGACTCGAAACATTAACTGTATTCCTCTCCACAGATGCTGTCAGACCTGCTGAGTTTTTCCAGCTACTTTTGTTTTTGTTCCCTTTCATACATCAGTGTTGACTCTGCTTAATCATATGATTTTCTAAGTGTCCTGTTAACACATTACTAATAATGGATTCTAGCATTTCATCTGCTACTGATGTCAGGCTAACTAGTCTATAGTTCCCTATTTTCTTTCTCCCTCCTTTCTTAAATAGCAACATCATGTTTGTTCCATTCCAATTCAAGAGAATGTTCTAGAGTCTAAAGAATTGCTGAAGATCAAAACCATTGCATCCACCATCTATGCAACTACTCCTTTTAAAAAGCTGGGACATAGGCCATCAGGTCCAGAGGATTTGTTACCTCTTAATCTTGTTAATTTCTCCAGTACTATTATTATTAATTTGTCACTTGTTAGTACAGAACTTGAATTTTGCTGAAAAGAGAGGCAGGTTGCAGAAGCTTTTTGTCTTGCACTCATCAGGACAAATGCAAGAATGCCAAATTTCAAACAATCACAGCAATTTACACTACTGCAGAAAAGGGTGCTGATTGGCTGGCAAGTCAACTCTGATTGGCCATGGCATTGCCATGGAGAAAGCAACAGGAACCATAGGCTTCCCAAGCTTCTGAGTAATTCAAAAAAGGCTCAAGAATTGAACATATTTGCAGGGAATGGGTCCCTGCTTGTGAATGTATGTCACTTCGAGCAAGCGTAAATGAGTTAAATTACAAGCTCAACTGATTATCTTAAATTGGTTATGAGTCTAGCTATTAGTGCACTCAGGATCGTTCGGCATGTGCTGCCCAATTGCGGAATCACATCTAACAGTGACGTTTTGTTTTGAGTTTTGCGAGCACAATATTAATTTCTTTAAAAGGGTTCACTGCAGGGTAATCCGATTGAGCTCTTCATGAAGGAGTTCTCTCTGGTCGGTTAGTCAGGCTGAATGGCCTGTTTCTGTACAGTAAATGTTATGTAGTTTGGATTGTAAGTAAAATGGGTTCAAACACATGAGTGTCCTTCCCTCTGAACCTCACGGGGGCAGAACGTTGGCACGTGACCCATACCTGGGGTCCCAGAAGGTGAGAATGGAAGCGCCACCAGGTCCGTGCCCTCGCTGGTTATCATGGTTATCGACAAAGACCAATGCCCGGTCAGTGGGCATGAAGGCCCATCCTTCTCCCCAATTCCTGCACACAGAAAGTTTAAAATGGTTAGCAGACAAATAGAGACAGGAATAGCTCCTTGAATTGATAGGAAAAAGAAGATTGTGCATTTATACTGACTCTTTCATGATTTCAGGCCAAGCCAAAGAGTTTCATAGTCAATCACATACTTTTTAAAGCATAGTCACTGTTATAATTTGGGAAATGTGGCAGCCAATTAATGCACAACAAGATCCCAAACAAAAACATGATGATGACCAGATAACCTGTTTTTCAGAGATGTTGGTTGAGGGATGAATGTTAGCCAGAACACCATGGAGAACTCTCCCTCTCTTTTCTTCAAAGCAGTGCCCTTGGGATCATTTACTTTCAACTGAGAGGGTAAAAGGTGTCCGGATTCAACTGGTACACTTGAAGAATTTACAGTTGACAAGGAGGAGGTGTTAGAAGGGCTATTTTTACTTAAAATATATAAAGTACTAGGACTGGATGCGATGCATCCAAGGATACTGAGGGAAGTGAGAGTGGAAATTGCAGAGGCACTAGTGATAATCTTTCAGTCTTAGACACAGGGGTGGTGTCAGAGGACTGGAGAACTGTGAATGTTACACCCTTGTTCAAAAAGGGGTGCAAGGATAAAGCCGGCAACTACAGACCAGTCAGTTTGACTTCAGTGGTAGGGAAACTTCTGGAAACGACAGTCGGGGCAAAATAAATAGTCACTTAGACAAGTGCAGGATAATTAAGGAAAGCCAGCATGGATTCATTAAGGGAAAATCATGTTTAACTCACTTGCTGGAGTTTTTTGAGGAGGTAACAGAGAAGGTTGATAAGGGCAATGCTGTTGATGTGGCATATATGAATTTTCAAAAGGCATTTGATACAGTGCCACACAATAGATTTATAAGCAAAATTCTAGCTTATGGGATAAAAGGAAAAGGAGGCAAGTGGATAAGAAATTGGCTGAGTGACAGGAAACAGAGAATAGTGATAAATGGTTGTTTTTCAGATTGGTGGAAGGTTTGTAGTGGAGTTCCTCAGGGGTCAATATTGGGACCCTTGCTCTTCCTGATATATATTAATGACCTAGACTGTGGTGTTCAGGGCATGATTTCAAAATTTGCAGATGATATGAAGATTGGAAATGTTGTTAACTGTGATGGGGATAGTCTTGAACTTCAAAAGAACATAAACATGTTGGTGAATTGGACAAACAAGTGGCAGATGAAGTTCAATGCAGAGAAGTGTGAGGTGATTCATTTTGTCAGGAAGAATATGGAGAGACAGTATAAAATAAAGGGAGAAACTCTAAAGAAGGTACGGGATCAGAGGGACCTCGATGTATATGTACATAATTCATTGAAGATGGCAGGGAATGTCGAGAAAGCACTTAATAAAGCGTATAATATCTTAGGCTTTATTAATAGGGGCATTGGGTACTAGAGTAAGGAGGTCATGTTGAACTTATATAAGACACTAGTTAAGCCTGATCTGGAGTACTGCGTCCTGTTCTGGGCACCATACTTGAGAAAGGATGTGAAGGCATTAGAGAGAGTACAGAGGAGATTCACAAGAACATATGAACAAGGAATAGGAGTAGGCAATTCGGCCTCCCAAGCCTGCTCCGCCATTTAATAAGATCATGGCTGATGTGATAGTAACCTCAAGTCTGCACTCCGCCTATCCCCAATAACCTATCCACCTCTGCCTTACAAATATTCAAAGACTGCATCCACCGCCATTTCAGGAAGAGTTCTAAAGACTCACGGCCCTCTGAGAGAAAAGATTTAGCCTCAACTCCATTTTAAATGGGCGACCCCTTATTTTTAAACAGTGACCCCTAGTTCTGGATTCTCCCTCAAGAGGAAACATCCTCTCCACATCCACCCTGTCAAGATCCCAAAGATTCTTATGTTTGAATCAAGTCACCTTTTACTCTTCTAAACTCCAGTGGATACAAGCCTAGCCTGTCCAACCTTTCCTCATAAGACAACCTGCCCATTCCTGGTATTAATCTGGTAAACCTTCTCTGAACTGGTTCCAACGCATTTACATCCTTCCTTAAATAAGGTGACCAGTACTGTACACAGTACTCCAGATGTGGTCTCATTAGTGCTCTGTATAATTGAAGCATAACCTCCCTAATTTTATATTCAAATTCCCTCGCAATAAATGATAACATTCTATTAGCTTTCATAATTACTTGATGCACCTGCATACTAGCCTTTTGTGATTCATGCACAAAGAAACCCAGATCCTTCTGAATCTCAGAGCTCTGCAATCTCTCACCATTTAGATAATATGCTTCTCTTTTATTCTTCCTGCCAAATTGGACAATTTCACATTTTCCCATATTATACTCCATTTGCCAGATCTTTGTTCACTCACTTAACCTAGCTATATCTTTTTGTAGCCTCCTTATGTCCTCTTCACAACTTACTTTCCTACCTATCTTTGTATCATCAGTAAATTTGGAAACCATCCCATCCATCCCTTCATCCAAGTCATTTACACAAATTGTAAAAAGTTGAGGTCCCAGCACTGATCCCTGTGGCACATCACTCGTTACATCTTGCCAACCTGAAAAAGACCCATTTATGCCTACTCTCTACTTCCTGTTAGCCAACCAATCTTCTATTAATGCCAATATGTTACCGCCTATGCCATGAGCTTTTATTTTCCGCAATAACCTTTGATGCGACACTTTTTCAAATGCCTTCTGGAAATCTAAGTACAGTACATCCACCAGTTCCCCTTTATCCACAGCACATGTTACTTCCTCAAAGAACTCCAATAAGTTGGTTAAACATGACTTCCCTTTCACAAAACCATGTTGATTCTGCCTGATTACCTTGAACTTAGCCAAGTGCCCTGCTTTAGTTTCTTTAATAATAGTTTCTTACATATTCCGTATGAGAGATGTTAAGCTACCTGGCCCATAGTTTCTTGCTTTCTGTCTCTCTCCCTTTTTGAATAATGGAGTTACATTTGCTATCTTCTAATCTAATGGGACCTTCCGCGAATCTAGGGAGTTTTGGAAAATTAAAACCAATGCATCAACTATCTCACTAGACACTTCTTTCAAGACCCTAGGATGAAGTCCAACAGGACCCGGGCACTTGTCAGCCTGCAGCTCCAACAATTTACTCAGTACTACTTCTCTGGTGACTGTAATTTTCCTGAGTTCCTCCATCCATTCCATTTCCTGATTTATAGCTGCTTCTGGGATGTTACTTGTATCATCTATAGTGAATATACTGATGCAAAATACCTGTTCAATTCATCTGCCATCTCCTTATGTACCTACACCATGTCAACTGCAGCAGTTCAAGAGGGCAGCTCACCACCGTCTTAAGGGCAATAAATGCTGACCTAACCAGCGATGCCCACATCCCATAAATGATTTTAAAAAAACCCTCAGTACTGATCCTCCGACAATGCAGCACTCCTTCACTACAGTGATCCCTCCCTAGGAATGCCAGCCTGGGTTTTGTTTGTTCAGGTATGTAGATGGGACTTGAACCCAAAACCTTCTGATCATGGGATGATCAACTCAGCAGAAAGGCCATTGCAAATTAAATAAAAAGATAACAGGAACACCCAGAAATATAGAGCAGGCTCTGAGTGAAGACAGATTCAAGCTTCAAATTGAGTCAGAAGATTATGGGTTTTGGGCTCACTCCAAAGACTTGAACATAAATATCAGGCTGACACTCCCAGTGCAGTACTGAGGGAATGCTGCAGTGTCAGAGGGTCAGTACTGAGGGACTGCTGCACTGTCGGAGGGTCAGTACTATGGGAGTGCTGCACTGTCGGAGGGTCAGTACTGAGGGAGTGCTGCAATGTCAGAGGGTCAGTACTGAGGGAGTGCTGCAGTGTCAGAGGGTCAGTATTGAGGGAGTGCTGCACTGTCGGAGGGTCAGTACTATGGGAGTGCTGTACTCTGAGGTCCTGGTTTTTGGATGAGATGTCA
The DNA here is from genome assembly GCF_964194155.1 of Cetorhinus maximus. Classification (NCBI taxonomy): domain Eukaryota; kingdom Metazoa; phylum Chordata; class Chondrichthyes; order Lamniformes; family Cetorhinidae; genus Cetorhinus; species Cetorhinus maximus. The sequence continues at coordinate 2,935,700 of NC_135895.1, read as the reverse complement.
AACTGAGGCCCTGTCTCCCCATCAGCTGGATGTTAAATTCCCATGGGACCACTTCAAGGAAGTGCAGGCGAGATTTTCCCAGGGTCCTCGGGCTGTTATTTATCCCTCAAACGACATCACTGAAAACAGGTTATCTGATTGTTATCATATTGCTGTGTATGGGAGCATGCTGTGCACAAATTGGCTGCTGTGTTTTCTCCATTACAACAGTGAGTACCCTTCAAACAATTGAATTTCATTGACTGTAAAGTGCCTTGCGATGTCCTCAGGTTGTGAAAGGTGCAACACATGCCTTTTAATTTACATTTGTTTTCATGAACAAACTTTCCAGGGTTTCGACAAAGCAGCAACAAAAATTAAAGGCAAGATTCAGCACCTACCTTAAATAAGTCATCTTCTCACCATTCCACCTGCGAACCACTGTACCTAGCTTGGCGCTGTACTTGAATTCAGTCACTCGCCCCAGCCCAAAATACTGGGAGGATTTGACAGGCTCACCTCCCAAATCAATCACCTGGCGGATGAGAAATTAATACAAAAGTCCTGAGTGATGAGGATATTTAGGGAAGAATATGAGCAGAAACAGACTGACTCACCTCTTGATAGATGAAAGGCTTGGAGCCACTGCTGAACCAGCGAGTGTTGAGGTTGTTTAACTGGCTGAAGATAGCTTCCATGTCGCCAGGCCACATGTGTTTGGATGCATCCACTCTGAAGCCGGCCACCCCCAGGTCAATAAGATGGTTCAGGTACTCCGCAACCTTGTCCCTCACATAATTCATCTGCAATGCGAGGTCCAGAAGGCTCACAAGCCTGCAGTCCCTGACCTGTCAGAGCACATGCTCAGTTCAGTTTGCAAAGCCATTCAAAGAAAACAACTTGCATTTCTGTAACGCCTTTAAGAAAGGAAGAGCTCCCAAGGTGCTTCACAGGAGTGTTTGCAGACAATATATGACACAAAGTCATAGAAGGACAGATATTAGACAGTTGACCAAAAGGTTCTAGGGAGTGTTTTCATGGAGAAGAGAGAGATGGAAAGGTTTAGGGAGGGATTCCAGAGCTTAGCTCCCAGGCAGCTGATGACATGGCAGCCAATGGTGGAGCGATGGAAATTAGGGAGGATCAAGCGGCCGGGATTAGAGGAGCACAGAGATCGCAAAGGGTTGTGGGGCTGGAGGAGATTACAGAGATAGGGAGGGGCAAGGACATGGAGGGATTTGAAAACAAAGATGAGAATTTTATAATTGAGGTCAGCTGGACTGTGATCCAATGTAGATCAGCAAGCTCCAAAGGCAATCAGTGAATGGGACTTGGTGTGAGTTAGGTAATGGACACTAAAGTTTTGCATGAGCTGACATTTACAGGTGGTGGAAGGGGAACAGTGGATTAATTGACTGTAGAGGCTGATGGTGTCACTGCCCGAGTATGCCTGGCATATTCCAGTGAATGTCCTGCACTCTTGTATCACCTCCACTATCCCACTGCTCCCTCCCTCTCTTCATCATTGGCCATAAGGTTTCCAACCATCTGGAACTCGACAAACCCCTCAGTACTGACCCTCTGACAGTGCGGCACTCCCTCAGTACTGACCCTCTGACTGTGCAGCACTCCCTCAGTACTGACTCTCCGACTGTGCAGCACTCCCTCAGTACTGACTCTCTGACAGTACAGCTCTCTCTCAGTACTGATCTCTCTACATTGCTCCTTCCCTCCCTTTCTTCAGAAACTTCCTCAAAAGCCTTATCATGCCCTTTGATCTTGCCTTCACGTTGCTAACCCCTGATCACACCTCCGCCACCCAGCACTAGATATATATATATATATTTTTTTTTGCAATGCTGTAATGATTTGGGGTGTTTGGTAATGTTTATGGTGCTCGAGCAGAGCAAGCTACTGTTCTGAATAATTTTTCTCCATCGCCCCAGTTGAAGGGCTGCAGTGAAGTGAAGGATACAAGTGAGAATGCGACTGCACTGGGCGATGCAACTTGAATGTGGATGTGCCTAACAGTGAAACAAACCAAGAGATGGGGTTAACTGTAGAGATGCTCCTTACTTGGTGGATGTCATTATAGTTTTCGATGTTGCCACTCAGAGTTCTGCATTTGCCATCGTTAAAATCCTGGGTAGAGTATGGAACAGCTGGAAAGCTTTCAGATCCGGCATCAAAGTACGAACCACAGGATGAATGATTGCCAGACCCACCTGATGCTCCACACATGTGATTAATCACAGCATCTGCATAGATACGCACCTGAAAGGGTTAAAAAAAGGTGAAAGGCCTTGCATTTCTATAGCACCTTTCACAACCTCAGGATGTGCCAAAGTGCTTCACAGTTAATGAATTACACTTTTTAAAATGTTCTCACTGTTGGAATGTAGGAAACGCAGTATCAACTTTGCACACAGCAAGCTCCCACCAACAACGTGATAATGTCCAAATCGTCTGTTTTAGTGATGTTGGTGGAGGAAATAAATATTAGCCAGGACCTGGGGGAGAACTGCCCCTGCTCTTAATGATATCCCATATATCAATTTCAAATGACAGATGAGGCCTCAATTTAATGTCTCACCTCGAAGATGCATCATCAACAGTGCAGTTTCCTTCAGTACCGACCCCCCGGCAGTGCAGCACTTCCTCTGTACTGACCCTCTGACAGTGCTGCGCTCCCTCAGCACAGACCCTCGACTGTGCAGTGCTCTCTCAGTACTGACCCTCTGACAGTACAGCACTCTCTCAGTACTGACTTTCTGACAGTACAGCACTCCCTCAGTACTGACTCTCTGACAGTGCAGCACTCCCTCAGTACTGACTCTCTGACAGTGCAGCACTCCTTCAGTATTGGCCCTCTGACAGTACTGACCCTCTGATATGCAACTCCCTATATGGAGTTAAATTACAGATCAGCCTTGATCTCTTTGAATGATAGAATAGTCCTGAGGGTAAAATGGCTCATCCTGTTCCTATTTGCCAATATAGACAAATATGACATATTATACTTTAATAAGAAAAATAAGAAGGCCACTTATTACCTACAATATAAGAATCTATATGGGATGGAGGAGGAGGGGGATCTGGGAGTACAAATCTGCTAAAAATAGCAAGGCAGGCTAATAAGACTCCACAAAATGCAGAAAAAAAGTGATGGGTTCATTTCCAGAGGCATGGAATTGAAAAACTGAGAAGTTAATCTAAATCCATTTTGAACCTTGGTTAGGCCACGCTTGGAGCACTATGTACAGCTCATTTTGCATATCACAAAAGGGGGAGACTGAGGGGTGACCAGATGGAAGTCTTTCAAACATAAAAGGGTTTGAAAGTGCGAACAAAGAACAGATATTTCCACTTATGGGCCACACCAAAACTAGTGGGCATAGATATAAGGTCGTCACCATTAAATCCACCAGGGAATTAAGGAGAAACTTCTTTACCCAGAGAGTGACGAGAAAGTGGAACTTGCTTCCACAGGGAGTGGTTGAGATGAATAGTATGTTTAAAGGAAGCTGGATAAACACGAGGGAGAAAGGATTAGAAAGATATGGTGATCGGGTGAGATGAAGGGAGGGTGGGGGGAAGCTCATATATGCTGGAGTATAAAAACCAGCGTGCATCAGTTGGGCCGAATGGCCTGTTTCTGTGCTGTAGATTCTATTTAAAACAGGCGGGTGGCTCGAACACTGACAATAGTCTCCTTCCTAAATGGAATCGCTGTTAACGAGGCATTAAGGCCCATTCTGAGGCTGTTACCAATTCTGTTAACCCGAGTCAATGGAAGTCAATCTCCTTCTCCGAAAGTTTGAGATCCTGGGGTAGAGTCGTAGTTTACAGTGATTGGAAAAAGAAGGGTCCATTGACCAACTTACACCAACATTGTTGCATCTTGTCACCATGTCCCTGAATTCCACTTTGTTGCCTGATCTAGAACAAAGCCTGTAACTGATTGGCTGGTACCTCTCCCACCAAGGTCTCCAAGGATCATTGAGGACAATGTGTTCATTGGGTGGAGAGATCTGTCACGGAAACACATGCAGAGCCAGTTGTGATGGAACCAATCATTACTGTAGTTTTAATTATCATCACCACAGAGCCCGTCTTGACTGAACATCAAGAAGTTGCCGCACATTAATGAAGATTGTTTTCATATTCCTCCATGGCCTCACCCTGATATCTGTAACCATGTCCAGCCCTACAAACCTCCAGATCCCTGTAATAGCCTAAAATCCTACACCTTCACTATCTCTGTAACCTCCTCCAGCCCCTACACCCCTCCCTATCTTTGTAACCTCCTCTAGCCCCTACACCCCTCTGTATCTCTGTAACCCCCTCCAGCCCTGACACTCCTCCATATCTCTGTAACCTCCTGCAGCCCCTTTACCCCTTCCTATCTCTGTAACCTCCTCCAGCTCCTACACCCCTCCCTATCTCTGTAAGCTTCTCCAGCCCTGCACCCTTTTGAAATCTCTGCACTCCTCTAATTCTGGCCTCTTATGCACCCCTTATCATTTCAGCACTGGTGGCTGTGCCTTGAGCTGTCTGTGTGCCAAGCTCTGGAATTCCCTCCTTAAACATCTCCATTTCTTTACCTCTTTCTCCTTCTTTATGATGCACCTTAAAACCTACCTCTTTGACCAAGCTTTTGCTCACCTGTCCTGACATTCCTCACATTGTTCAGTCTCAATTTTTGTTTCATAATGCTTCTGTGAAAAGCTTTTACTATGTTGTGAGGTGCTATATCAAAGCATATGTCCAGGGTGAATTTTCATGTCCAGGGGTGGTTCAATTCGGTTAAAAAGACTAATGTAAGTCTAGTTCTGAATTTGGCCCCTGGATTTTCTGGTCAGGTAAATCTATCCATTTCTGTCTTGAACATGCTCAATGATTGAGTTTCCACAACCCTCTGGGGCAGAGAATCGAAAGATTCACCACCCTCTGAGTGAAGAAATTCCTCCTTATCTCTGACAAGAGAGAATCCAACCATCGCCCCTTGATATTCAATGGTATTACCACCATTGATTGCCCCACTATCAACATCCTGGGGGTTACCATTGACCAGAAACTGAACTGGACTTGTGATATAAATACTGTGGCTACAAGAGCAGATCAGAAGCTAGGAATCCTGCGATGAGTAACTCACCTCCTAACTCCCCAAAGCCTGTCCACCATCCAGAAGGCACAAGTCAGAAATGTGATGGATGAGTGCAGCTCCCACAACATTCAAGAAGCTTAACACCGTCCAGGCCAAAGCAGCCCGCTTGATTGGCACCATATCCACAAACATTTACTCCCTCCACCATCGACACACAGTGGCAGCAGTGTGTACCATATACAAGATGCACTGCAGGAATTCACCAAGGCTCCTTCAACAGCACTTTCCAAACCCATGACCACTACCATCTAGAAGGACAATGGCAACTGATGGATGGGAACACCATCACCTGAAAGTTCCCTTCCAAGTCACTCACCATCCTGACTTGGAAATATATTGCCGTTCCTTCACTGTCACTGGGTCAAAATCCTGGAACTCCCTCCCTAACAGCACTGTGGATGTACCTACACCACATGGACAGTTCAAGAAGGCAGCTCACCTTCTCAAGGGCAATTAGGGATGGGCAATAAATGCTGGACCAGCTAGCGAAGCCCACATCCCGTGAGTGAATAAAAAAATTCTGAAATGCCTGTCCCTTATTCTGAGACTGTGTCCCCTGGTTCTAGGCTCACCAGCCAAGGGAAACATCCTATCCACTTCTACCCTCTACACCCTGTAAGAATTTTGTAAATTTCGAAAGATCACCTCTCATTCTTCGAAACTCTAGAAAATACAAGCCCAGTTTCCACAATCTCTCCTCATAGTACAATCCCACCATCCCAGCGATTAGTCTGGTGAACCTCCGTTACACTTCCTCTACATCCTTTCCTAATTAAGGAGACCAAAACTGTACACAATACTCCAGGTGAGATCTCACCAAGGCTCTATACAGCTGCAGCAAGACATCTTTACTCCTGTACTCAAATCCTCTTGCAATGAATTTGCCTTCCTAATGGTTTGCTGCACCTGCATGCTAGCTTTTAGTGACTCATGAACAAGGAAACCCAGGTGCCTTTGGACATCAACACTTCCTAACTCTCAACATTTAAGAAATACTCTGCCTTTCTGTTTTTTCTACCAAAGTGGATAACTTCATGCTTATTCACATTACATTCCATCTACCATGTTCCTACCCACTCACTTAGCCTGTCAAAGTCCCCTTGGAGCCTCCTTGCATCTTCCTCACAACTCACATTCCCACCTAGCTTTGTGTCATCAGTAAATTTGGAAATATTACGTTTGGTCCCTATAGTCATATCATTTATATAGATTGTGAACAGCTGTGGCCCCAGCACTGATCCTTGTGGTACTTCAATTGTAACAGCTTGCCATCCTGAGAATGACCCATTTATTCCTACTCTGTTTTCTGTCTGTTAACCAATTCTCAATTCATCTGAGTATGTTACTCCCAATCCCACGTGCTTTAGTTTTGTTTACTAACCTCCTGTGTGGGACCTTATCGAAAGCCTTCTGAAAATCCAAATTCACCACATCCACTGGTTCTCCTTTATCAATGCTACAAGTAACATCCTCAAGGAACTCCAACAGGTTTGTCAAACATGATTTCCCTTTCATAAATCCATGTTGACTCTGCCCAATCATATCATGATTTTCTAAGTGCCCAGTTATCACATCCTTTATAACAGATTCTAACATTTTCTGTAATACTGACGTCAAACTAACAGGGCTGTAGTTCTCCATTTTCTCCCTCCCTCCCTTCTTAAATAGCGGTGTTACATTTGCTACTTCTCAGACTGCAGGAACCTTTCCAGAATCTATAGAATTTTGAAAGATAACCAGCAATGCATCCACTGTCTCTATAGCCACCTCCTTCAACACTCTGGGATGTAGCTCATATGCTCCAGGGGATTTATCAACCTTCAATCCAATTAATTTTTTGAGTGCTACCTCTTTATTAATACTAATTTCTTTCAGTTCCTCATTTTTGCAAGCCCCTTGGTTCCCTCGTATAACTGGGAGATTTTCTGTATCTTCCTCCATGAAGACAGACACAAAGTAATTGTTTTGTTTCTCCTCCATTTCCCTATTCTCCATTATAAACTCTCCTAGCTCTGCTTGTAATGGACTCACATTTGTACTTATTAATCTTTTCTTTTTCACATACCTAAAGGAACTTTTATAGTCCACCTTTATGTTACTCACTAGCTTGCATTCGTATTCTCTTTTCCCTTTCTTTATCAGTTTCTTGGTCCTCCTTTCCTGGATTGTAAATTGCTCCCAATCCTCGGCTTACCACTTTTTCTGGCAACCTATAAACCACTTCCTTTGATCTAATGTAATCTTTAACTTCTTTTGTTAGCAACGATTGATTCACTTTTCCTGTTGGGTTTTTGTGTCTCAGAGAAATGTATTTTGTTGTAGACCATGTAATACTTCTTTAAATACTAGCCATTGCCTGTCTACTGTCAAATTCTTTTTACTATATTTTCCCAATCCACCATAGCCAACTTGCCCCTCATACCTTCATAGTTTCCAGACCCTAGTTTCAGAATGAACTGGAGCACTTTTAAACATAATGTGAAATTCTATCATATTATGACCACTATTTCCTAAAGGTTCCTTTACAGCAAGGTTATTAACTAGCCCTTTCCGATTACATAATATTAAATCTAAAATTGCCCGATTCCTAGTTGGTTCTTCAATTTACTGCTCCAGAACCCATCTCGTACACATTCCAGGAACTCATCCTCCACAGCATTAGTGGTGGTTTGGTTTAACCAGTCTGTGTAAATTGAATATTACCCATGTTACATGCAGCTCTAATTTTGTGATTGATACCGTGCCCAACATTATCACATTTTGGTGGCTTACAAACAACTTCCACCAATGTTTGCTGCCCCTTGCTATTTCCTAGCTTCACCCAAACTGATTCTACATCTTGACCCTTCGATCAAAGATCCTCACTCACAAATGTTCTGATCTTGTCCCTTATTAACAGCGCTATCCCACCTCCTTTTCTTTTTTGCCTATCCTTCCTAAGTGATAAATATCCTTGAATATTCAGTTCCCAGTCTTGATCGCTCTATAGCCATGTCTCTGTAATGGCAATTAGAACAGACACATTTACCTTAATTTGTGCCTTCAAAATTATCTACCTTGTTGCGAATGCTGCATGCATTCAGATAGAGTGCTCCTAATTTTGTCGTTTTAACATTATTCCACATTCTGATCCTATTTGATACTTGCCTACACTTCATCTGCCTTCTAATTTTGCTTACTATTTTTCTACTTGCTGTTACCAGTTTTGCTTCCCTCCAATCTGAGCTCCCTCTCTGGTTCCCATCCTCCTGACAAGCTAGTTTAAACCTTCCCTAATAGCACTAGTAAATCTCCTTGTGAAGATGTTAGTCCCAGTCCTGATAAGGTGTAACCTGTCCATCGTGTACAGGTCCCATCTGACCCAGAACCAGTCCCAATGCCTCAGAAATCTGATGCCCTCCCCCCAAGCTAATTCTCCAGCCACATGTTCAATCGCTCAATCCTCCCTTTCTTATGTTCACCAGCATGTGACACTGGGAGTAATCCTAAGATTACTGCTCTTGATTTTTAATCATGCTTTTTAATTTCCTTCCTAACTCCCTAAAATCTGCTTTCAGGACCTTATCTCTCTTCCTTCCTATGTCATTGGTACCAAGATGGACATGACCTCTGGCTGTTCACTCTCTCCCAGAAGGATGTTCTGCCACCGCTCTGTGACAACTTTGACCCTGGCACCAGGGAGGCAACACACCATCCTGGAATCATGTCTAGGGCTGGAGAAACACTTGTCTGCTCCCCTAACTTACAAACCCCCAATCATTATTGTCCTTCCACTCTTCTTTCTCCCTCTTGTCCAGCCGAGTCACCCGTGGTGCGATGTGGGTCTTACTGCACTCCTGTGAGGAACCATTGCCCTCACCACTACCCAAAACGGAAAACCGGTTAGCAAGCGAGATCAACACAGTGGCTCCTGTACTACCTGCAAAGTTCCATTAGACTGCTTGGTGGTCACCCATTCCTTCTCTGCCCGATTGAACAAAGAACAAAGAAAAGTACAGAGATAAAAACAAAAAACTGCAGATGCTGGAAATCAAAAACAAAAACAGCAATACCTGGAAAAACTCAGCAGGTCTGGCAGCATCAGCGGAGAAGAGTCCAGCTGACGTTTCGAGTCCTCATGACCCTTCAACAGAACTAAGTCAAATTAGGAAAGGGGTGAAATATAAGTTGGTTTAAGGGGGGGAGGGGTGTTTGTTGGGACAAGCAGCCAGTGATAGGAGGAGATAACCAAAAGCTATCACAGACAAAAGAACAATGAGGTGTTGAAGGTGGTGATATTATCTAAAGGAATGTGCTAATTAAGAGTATAAGACAGGACAGATAAGGTACAGATAGCTCTTTGTTCTTTTGTCTGTGACAGCTTTTGGTTATCTCCTCCTATCACTGGCTGCTTGTCCCAACAAAACCACCGCCCCACCCCCCCCACCCCACTTAAACCAGTTTATATTTCACCCCTTTCCTAATTTGACTTAGTTCTGTTGAAGGGTCATGAGGACTCGAAACGTCAACTGTACTCTTCTCCACTGATGCTGCCAGACCTGCTGAGTTTTTCCAGGTATTTCTGTTTTTGTAAAGGAAAGTATAGCACAGGAACAGGCCCTTTGGCCCTCCAAGCCTGCGCCGATCATATTGCCCATCAACTAAAACATTTTGCACTTCCGGGGTCCATATCCCTCTATTCTCATCCTTTTCATGTATTTGTCAAGCTGCCTTTTAAACACCACTATCGTACTTGCTTCCACCACCTCCTCTGGCAGCGAATTCCAGACACTTACTACCCTCTGCGTAAAAAACTTGCCCCGCACATCTCCTCTATAGTTTTCTCCTCTCACCTTAAATCTATGTCCCCTAGTAATTGACTCTTCCACCCTGGGAAAAAGCTTCTGACTATCTACTCTGTCCATGCCACTCATAATTTTGTAAACTTCTATCAAGTCGCCCCTCAATCTCCGTCACTCTAGTGAGAACAATCCGAGTTTCACCAACCTCTCCTCATAGCTAATAACCTCCAGACCAGGCAGCATTCTGGTAAATCTCCTCTGCACCCTCTCCAACGCCTCCATATCCTTCTGGTAATGTGGTGACCAGAATTGCACGCAATATTCCAAGTGTGGCCTAACCAAGGTTCTATACAGCTGCAGCATGATTAAAGCTTTTATACTCCCAGCTTTTATACTCAATACCCCTGCCAATGAAGGCAAGCATGCCATATGCCTTCCTGACTACCTTATCCACCTGCGTTGCCACTTTCAGTGACCTGTGGACCTGTACACCCAGATCCCTCTGCCCGTCAATGCACTTACGGGTTCTGCCATTTACTGTATAATTCCTGCCTGTATTACAGCTTCCAAAATGCATTACCTCGCATTTGTCCGGATTAAATTCCATCTGCCATTTCTCCGCTCAAGTCTCCAACCGATCTATATCCCGTTGTATCCTTTGACAATCCTCTTCACTATCTGCAACTCCTCCAACCTTAGTGTCATCTGCAAACTTACTAATTAGCCCAGTTACATTTTCCTCCAAATCATTTATGTATACTACAAACAGGAAAGGTCCCAGCACTGATCCCTGCGGAACTCCACTAGTCACAGCTCTCCATTCAGCTCTGTCTTCTATGACCAAGCCAATTCTGTATCCATCTTGCCAGCTCACCTCTGATCCCGTGCGACTTTACCTTCTGTACCAGTCTGCCATGAGGGACCTTGTCAAAGGCCTTACTGAAATCCATGTATATAACATCCACTGCCCTTCCATCGTCAATGATCTTTGTCACTTCCTCGAAAAACTCGATCAAGTTAGTGAGACATGACCTCCCCTTCACAAAACCATGCTGCCTCTCACTAATACGCCCATTTGCTTCCAAATGGTAGTAAATCCTGTCACGAAGAATCTTCTCCAATAATTTCCCTACCACTGACGTAAGGCTCACCGGCCTGTAATTTCCTGGATTATCCCTGCTACCCTTCTTAAACAATGGAACAACATTGGCCATTCTCCAGTCCTCTGGGACCTCACCCGTAGCCAGTGAGCATACAAAGATTTCTGTCAAGGCCCCAGCAATCTCCTCCCTTGCCTCCCTCAGTACTCTGGGGTAGATCCCATCTGGCCCTGGGGACATCCACCTTAATATTCTTCAAGACGCCTAACACCTCTTTTTTGATCTCAACATGATCCAGGATATCTACACACTCTTCCCTAGACAAATCGACCGCTAAGTCCTTCTCTTTGGTGAATACTGATGAGAAGTATTCATTTAGTATCTCTCCCATTTCTTCTGGCTCCACACACAGATTCCCACCTCTGTCCCTGAGTGGGCCTACCCTTTCCCTGGCTACCCTCTTGCTTACATATGTATAAAAGGCCGTGGGATTTTCCTTAATCCTGGTTGCCAGTGACTTTTCATGACCCCTTTTAGCCCTCCTGACTTCTCGCTTAAGTTTCTTCCTACTTTCTTTATATTCTCCACGGGCTTCATCTGTTGCCAGCCTTCTAGCCCTTCTGAATGCTTCCCTTTTCTTTTTGACTAATCTCACAATATCCTTCGTTATCCAAGGTTCCTGAAACTTGCCATGCTTATCCTTCATCCTAGCAGGAACATGCCGGTCCTGAATTCTTATCAACTGACGTTTGAAAGCCCCCCACATGTCAGTTGTTGATTTGCCCACAAACATCCGCCTCCAGTCTAGATTCCTCAGTTCCTGCCTAATATTGTTATATTACCGCGGCCTAGTTCCAGGGAGCAGAGTCGGAGGGCAGAGTTCCAGAGAGGTTAGTATAAAAACCTTACCTCGGGGATCCGCGGCCTAGTTCCAGGGAGCAGAGTCGGAGGGCGGAGTTCCAGAGAGGTTAGCATAAAAACCTTACCTTGGGGATTCACGGCCTAGTTCCAGGGAGCAGAGTCGGAGGGCGGAGTTCCAGAGAGGTGAGTATAAAAACCTTACCTCGGGGATTCGCGGCCTAGTTCCAGGGAGCAGAGTCGGAGGGCGGAGTTCCAGAGAGGTTAGTATAAAAACCTTAACAAAAACAAAAATACCTGGAAAAACTCAGCAGGTCTGGCAGCATCTGCGGAGAGGAACACAGTTAACGTCTCCAGTCCATATGACTCTTCAACAGAACTAAGGAAAAATAGAACAGAGGTGAAATATAAGCTGGTTTAAGGGGAGGGGGGGGGGGGGGGGGGGCGGACAGGTAGAGCTGGATAGAGGGCCAGTGATAGGTGGAGATAACCAAAAGATGTCATAGACAAAAGGACAAAGAGGTGTTGACGGTGGTGAAATTAGCTAAGAAATGTGCTAATGGTGACATTAAGGGTAGAAAGCAGGACAAGCAAGGTACAGATAGCCCTAGTGGGGGTGGGGTGGGAGGAAGGGATCGAAATAGGCTAAAAGGTAGAGATAAAACAATGCGTGGAAATAAATATAAAAATAATGGAAATAGGTGGGAAAAGAAAAATCTATATAAATTATTGGGAAAAAGGGAGATCGGAAAGGGGGTGGGGATGGAGGAGAGAATGCATGATCTAAAGTTGTTGAACTCAATATTCAGTCCGGAAGGCTGTAAAGTGCCTAGTCGGAAGATGAGGTGCTGTTCCTCCAGTTTGCGTTGAGCTTCACTGGAAGATTGCAGCAGGCCAAGGACGGACATGTGGGCATGAGAGCAGGGTGGTGTGTTGAAATGGCAAGTGACAGGGAGGTCTGGGTCATGCTTGCGGACAGACCGAAGGTGTTCCGCAAAGCGGTCACCCAGTCTGCGTTTGGTCTCTCCAATGTAGAGGAAAGCGCATTGGGAGCAACGAATGCAGTAGACTAAATTGAGGGAAGTGCAAGTGAAATGCTGCTTCACTTGAAAAGAGTGTTTGGGCCCTTGGACGGTGAGGAGGGGGGAAGTAAAGGGGCAAGTATTGCACCTTCTGCGGTTGCATGGGAAGGTGCCGTGGGAGGGGGTTGAGGTGTAGGGGGTGATGGAGGAGTGGACCAGGGTGTCCCGGAGGGAACGATCCCTGCGGAATGCCGCCGGGGGGGGTGGGTGAAGGGAAGATGTGTTTGGTGGTGGCATCATGCTGGAGTTGGCAGAAATAGCAGAGGATGATCCTTTGAATGCAGAGGCTGGTGGGGTGATAAGTGAGGACAAGGGGGACCCTATCATGTTCTGGGAGGGAGGGGAAGGTGTGAGGGCGGATGCGCGGGAGATGGGCCGGACACGGTTGAGGGCCCTGTCAACCACCGTGGGTGGAAAACCTAGATTAAGGAAGAAGGAAGACATGTCAGAGGAACTGTTTTGGAAAGTGGCATCATCAGAACAGATGCGACAGAGGCGAAGGAACTGAGAGAATGGGATGGAGTCCTTACAGGAAGCGGGGTGTGAGGAGCTGTAGTCAAGGTAGCTGTGGGAGTCGGTAGGCTTGTAATGAATATTGGTGGACAGTCTATCACCAGAAATGCCTGGACCTGGAAAAATATATTAATTTTACTTCCAATTTCCACCCCTCCATCATTTTCACATGGTCCATCTCTGACACTTCCCTTCCCTTCCTTGACCTCTCTGTCTCAATTTCTGGTGATAGACTGTCCACCAATATTCATTACAAGCCTACCTACTCCCACAACTAGCTTGACTACAGCTCCTCACAGCCCGCTTCTTGCAAGGACTCCATCCCATTCTCCCAGTTCCTTCGCCTCCATCGCATCTGTTCTGATGATGCCACTTTCCAAAACAGTTCCTCTGACATGTCTTCCTTCTTCCTTAACCGAGGTTTTCCACCCACTGTGGTTGACAGGGGCCTAAACCGTGTCCGGCCCATCTCCCGCGCATCTGCCCTCACACCTTCCCCTCCCTCCCGGACCATGATAGGGTCCCCCTTGTCCTCACTTATCACCCTACCAGCCTCTGCATTCAAACGTTCATCCTCCGCCATTTCTGCCAACTCCAGCATGATGCCACCACCAAACACATCTTCCCTTCACCCCCCCCCCGGCGGCATTCCGCAGGGATCGTTCCCTCCGAGACACCCTGGTCCACTCCTCCATCACCCCCTACACCTCAACCCCCTCCCACGGCACCTTCCTATGCAACCGCAGAAGGTGCAATACCTGCCTCTTTACTTCCCCCCTCCTCACCATCCAAGGGCCCAAACACTCCTTTCAAGTGAAGCAGCATTTCACTTGCATTTCCCTCAATTTAGTCTACTGCATTCGCTGCTCCCAATGCGCTTTCCTCTACATTGGAGAGACCAAACGCAGACTGGGTGACTGCTTTGCGGAACATGTCTGTCCGCAAGCATGACCCAGACCTCCGTGTCGCTTGCCATTTCAACACTCCACCCTGCTCTCATGCCCACATGTCCGTCCTTGGCCTGCTGCAATCTTCCAGTGAAGCTTAACGCCAACTGGAGGAACAGCACCTCATCTTCCGACTAGGCACTTTACAGTCTTCCGGACTGATATTGAGTTCAACAACTTTAGATCATGCACTCTCTCCTCCATCCCCACCCCCTTTCCGATCCCCCTTTTTCCCAATAATTTATATAGGTTTTTCTTTTCCCACCTATTTCCATTATTTTTAAATGTATTTCCATGCATTATTTTATCTCTACCTTTCAGCCTATTTCGATCCCCTGATTCTGCTCTAGATACCCTCTACTTATTAATTAAGTGATTAATTTACTTGGTTTAATTAGTTTAACAATGTTTTAGTTTCAAATTCAGTGTAGATTCTCTACCAGCCAATCAGGTCACAGATTTACCGTGACGCACTTTTAATTTAATTTTTTTTAAAGACCCGAGGTCCGCGAATCCCCGAGGTAAGGTTTTTATATTCACCTCTCTGGAACTCCGCCTTCCAACTCTGCTCTCTGGAACTCTCCTCGCGCTCTTTTATCCTGTGTCTCCGCTCTCCTCACGCTCTTTTATCCTGTGTCTCCGCCGCTGTCCTCGCACTCTTTTATCCTGACCCTCACACTCTTTTATCCTAACCTGCAGTGTGACCTCCTCCCTAAACGTGATATCCGCAAAGCCCTCAACCACAGTGGCTCCATCCATTGCTTGAGTTCTGAAATTCAGAGCTCAAGCTTCTTCAGCTGGTGACATGTCCTGCAAATGTGTTTGTCTAGGACACGTGGTGTGTCTGTGACTTCCCACATGCAACAGGATGCACATTCCACTCAGCCAAGCTACTCTACCATACCTTAACTTCACAAACTCTTCATCATATGTAGAATAAGAAGGATAACTTACCAGTTACTCACTAATCAACTTCTTCCCTTGTACCGAAATGAGAACCAAATACTGGAGGCTGAAAGGGGTAGAAAAAGGAGTACCCACTCACCAAACATCCAGCTGTTCACTCTATCCAAATGTACCCCGTTTGCAAGCTGCACTGACAGGTCTGTATTTATACTAGCTGAGACTCAGATGAGTCAACTCTGCCAAAGCTATAGAAACCGGATACGCTAGTTACTTAATTAACTAAATACAACTGCTCTCTAATAGAGAGCTTGCTTATCTCTGCTTAAGACTGGATTTAGAAATATAAACTTAAATAATAATTTTTAGTTAAATGCTAAAGGCAAACAAGACTAGATTTTTAGAAAGAGATTAGCCTTTAAGATCCCCTC
Organism: Cetorhinus maximus; assembly: GCF_964194155.1. NCBI lineage: Eukaryota > Metazoa > Chordata > Chondrichthyes > Lamniformes > Cetorhinidae > Cetorhinus > Cetorhinus maximus. The sequence goes on along the minus strand of NC_135895.1, from coordinate 2,919,939 downwards.
AGTCACCAAACTCCCAGCAGTTCACTCTGTGAGACTACACTTGGCCCTGGAGTAACAAACTCCCACTGTCTAAGTGCTCCACATTGCTGCATTGCTCCTAACTCTTGAGAATGTTCTGTCTGAGAGGCAATCTGGTTTTATTCTTATATCATAAAACAACTTTGGCCCATGCCTCAGTAACACATAGGTACATAAATACATAGATTGCACATTGAGCTGAGGCCACATTTTTAGGCGTTTAGCCAGCTCGTAAGCTTTATAGCCTTTGTCTTCATGCCACAAGGGTAAATGCTTGAGCGAACTGTTCACCTTGTTCCCTAGACATGGATGTCTTCGTTCTAAGCCCATACATTTCTAAACTGTCTCTTTATAATGTGAGGCGGGGTTAAGAATTCCATTTCTCTCACATTTGCTCTACCAGTAAAACTGCTTAAAAGGAATGCTGGAATAGCTTGACTTTTTTAAATCTCCTGAAAACATTTGAACACCCTCTAGTCCCTTCTAAAAACTTTCTTTGCTCACCTTATTTTCTTTCTCATTTCTCTATTTCCTTTACCGATTCTCTTCAATCTGTTTCCCCCTGGTTACCGACCCTCTTGCCACTAGAAACAGTTTCTCCTTATTTACTCTATCAAAATTGTTCATGACTTTGAAAGCTTCTATTAAATCTCCCCTTAACCTTCTCTGCTCTAAGGAGAACAATCCCAGCTTCTCCAGTCTCTCTATGTAATAAAAGTCCCTCATCCCCAGCAGCATCCTGGTTAATCTCCCCTTTAACCTTCTCTGTTTTATGGGGAATGACCCCAGGTTCCGTGGTCACTCTGATTAACAATGAGAAGGGTGATGGGAAGAATTGGAACAATAGATACTAATGGCTACCTGAACACCCCCAAATCCATTGGGGGCCAAGTAACGCTCACACTCATCTGCAATATCCATCCAGCGCCACTCAAATAAATGGACGATGGATGTTCGGCCGGGCACCATGTGTGGGTTGTACTGTGCCAAACACCCTCCAAGAAACGCCAGCAGAACCAGAACCTTCATCTTCACTGCAGAGTTGGCTGGATGAGCTCAGAAGCTCTTAATTTATACTTCTTGTGATATTTGAACAAATAATTAATAATGGTAATCAGAATTTTCCATGTAACAGAAAAACGAACACTTATAAACAAAATGGCATTGATAAAGGGTGAGTACAGCTGGACAATGACAAAGACTGTCCCACTCTGGTTTACCTTGAATCCCAGCCCAATCGCTGAGCATTAATGATTAATCAACAAAGTAGAATTTTAGATCAACAAATCGCACTTAACTAAGCTGCACTTTTGTTTGCAAAGAATTACACAGAATGTAAGGCACAGAAACAGGCCATTCAACCCAAATGATCCATGCTGGTATTTATGGTCCACACGAGCCCCCTCCCACTCCCTCTTCATCTTATCCTATCAGCATATATTTCTGTTCCTTTCTTCTTCATGTGTTTATCAAGTTTCCCATTCTATACTATTCACCTCAATCATTCCCTGTGGTCGTGAGTACCACATTCTCACCATTGTCTGAATAAAGAAGTTTCTCCTGAATTCCCTATTGGATTTATTAGTGACTATCTTGTATTGATGAACCCTAGTTCTGGTCCTGCCCACAAGTGGAAACAACACCCTTATATGTTTTTTTATATTCATTTACAGGATGTGGGCATCGCTGGCTGGGGTCAGCATTTATTGCCCAAACAATTCCCCTTGAGGTGGTGGTGGTGAGCTGCCTCCCTAAACCACTGTAGTCCTGTGGTGTAGGTACACCCACAGTGCTGTTCGGGAGGGAGTTCCAGGATTTTAGCAACAGTGAAGGAACAGAGATATATTTCCAAGTCAGGATGTTGAGTGACTTGGAGGGGAACTTCCAGGTGGTGGTATTCCCATTTATCTGCTGCCCTTGTCCTTCTAGATGGTAGCAGTCGTGGGTTTGGAAGGTGCTGCCAAAGGAGCCTTGATGAGTTCTTGCAGTGCATCTTGTAGATGATACACACTGCTGCCATTGTTCGTTGGTGGTGGAGGGAGTGAATGTTTGTAGATGGGGTACCAATCAAGCGGGCTGCTTTCCCCTGGATGGTGTCCAGCTTCTTGAGTGTTGTTGGAGCTGCACTCATTCCATCACACTCCTGACTTGTGCCTTATAGATAGTGGACAGGCTTTTGGGAGTCAGGGGGTGAGTTACTCGCCTCAGAATTCCTAGACTCTGACCTCTTGTAGCCACATTATTTATATGGCTAGTTCAGTTTAGTTTTTGGTCAATGGTACCCCCAGGGTGTTGATAGTGGGGGATTCAATGAAGGTAATGCCATTGAATGTCAAGGGCAATGGTTAGATTCTCTCTTCTTGGAGATGGTCATTGCCTGGCACTTGTGTTGCACAAATGTTATTTGCCATTTGTCAGCCCAAGCCTGGATTTTGTCCAGGTCTTGCTGCATTTGGACATGGGCTGCTTCAGTATCTGAGGAGTCGCGAATGGTGTTGAACATTGTGCAATCAGCAGTGAACATCCCCACTTCTGACCTTATGATGGAAGGAAGGTCATTGAAGCAGCTGAAGATGGTTGGGCCTTGGACACTAACCTGAGGAACTCCTGCAGTGATGTCCTGGAACTGAGATGATTGACCTCCAACAACCACAACCATCTTCCTTTGTGCTAGGTATGACTCCAACCAACAGAGCTTCCCCGCTGATTCCCATTGACTCCAGTTTTGCTAGGGCTCCTTGGTGCCACATTTGGTCAAATACTGCCTTGATGTTAAGGGCTGTCACTCTCACCTCACCTCTGGAGTTCAGCTCTTTTGTCCATGTTGACCAAGGCAGTCATCAGGTCAAGAGTTGACTGACCCCAGTCGAACCTAAACTGAGCAACAATGAGCAGGTTATTGCTAAGTAAGTGCCGCTTGATAGCACTGTTGATGACCCCTTCCATCACTTTACTGATGATCAAAAGTAGACTGATGGGGCGGTAGTTGGCCAGGTTGGATCTGTCTTGCTTTTTGTGTACAGGACATACCTGGGCAATTTTCCACATTGCTGGGTTGATGCCAGTGTTGCATCTGTACTGGAAGTTTGGCTAGGGGGACAGCAAATTCTGGAGCACAAGTCTTCAGTAGTATTGCTAGATTATTATCAGGGCCCATAGTCTTTGCAGTATCTAGTGCCTTCAGCTGTTTCTTGATATCATGTGGAGTAAATCGAATTGGCTGAAGACTGGCATCTTGTGATGCTGAGGACCTCTGGAGGAGGCCGAGATGGATCATTCACTCGGCACTTCTGGCTATAGGTTGTTGCGAATGCTTCAGCCTTTTCTTTTGCATGATGTGCTGGGCTGCCCCATCATTGAGGGTACAGATATTTGTGGAGCCTCCTCCTCCAGTGAGTTGTTTAATTGTCCATCACCATTCACGACTGGATGTGGCAGGACTGCAGAGCTTAGATCTGACCCATTGGCTGTGGAATCGCTTAGCTCTGTATCAATTGCTGCTTATGTTATTTGGCATGCAAGTAGTCCTGTGTTGTACCTTCACCAGGCTCACACCTCATTTTTAGGTATGCCTGGTGCTGCTCCTGGCATGTCCTCCTGTACCATTGAACCAGGGTTGATTCCCCGACTTGCTGGTAATAGTAAAGTGGGGGATATGCTGGGCCATGAGGTTACAGATTGCGGTTGAGTACAATTCTGCTGCTGCTGATGGCCCACAGCGCCTCATGGATGCCCAGTCTTGAGTTGCTAGATCCGTTCAAAATCTATCCCATTTAGCACAGTGTTACTGCTACACAACACGATGGAGGGTATCCTCAATGTGAAGACGGGATTTTGGCTCCACAATGATTGTGCAGTGGTCATTCCTACCGACACTGTCATGGATAGATGCATATGCGGCAGGCAGGTTGGTGAGAATGAGGTCGTGTTTTTCCCTCTTGTTGGTTCCCTCGCCACCTGCCACAGAGCCAGTCTAGCAGCTATGCCCTTTAGGACTCAGCCAGCTTGGTCTGTGGTGGTGCTACTGAGCCACTCTTGGTGATGGACATTGAAGACCCCACCCAGAGTACGTTCTGCACCCTTGCCACCCTCAGTGCTTCCTCCAAATGGTGGTCAACATGGAGGAGCACTGATTCGTCAGCTGAGGTGGAGTGGACGGTGCGGTAAGTGGTAATCAGTTTGACTCGATACCACGAGACTTCATGGGGGCCGGAGTTGATGTTGAGCACTCCCAGGGCAACTCTTTCCCGACTCTGTCTCCACCTCTGCTGGGTCTGCCCTGCTCGTGGGACAGGTCGTACCCAGAGATGGTGGTGTCTGGGATATTATCAAGATATGATTCCATGAGTATGACTACGTCAGGCTTTTGATTGACTAGCCTGTGAGACAGCTCTCCAAATTTTGGCACAAGCCCCCAGATGTTAGTAAGGAGGATTTATCCTTTCATAATTTTAAAGATCTTTCATTGGTTATCCCTCAGCCTTCTCTTTCCCAAAGAAAAGAATCTCACAGTTCATTCATCTTCTCTCAAAACGTACAACCGCTCAGTACTGGTATCTTTGGACATCATATTCGCACCTTCTCTAGGACCTCTATACCCACTGTCTGGTTCAACCTCAAGTTTAACATAATTTTTCTGCTTTTTAAATTCTATCCTTCTAGAAATTAACCCCATTAAAAAAATGATTTTATTAACTCGTGTTGCTAATTTTAGTGAATTGTATCTCTGGGCCCCTTTTTAGCTGATCGAATAAAAAACACCATGCAAATAACATGGTCAGTGTGACCTGTGACATTTCACCTCTCAGACGGAATCAAAAATTATTTTCATTGGAACAATGGACCATCCACCTCACTGGAACTCGACTCCACCATGGGAGTGCAGCGGTGCCCGGGCCATTTAAAAAATTTCGATCGAGTTTCCTGTTAGACTCTCTCCTGTTAAGACTGTCTCCCAGATAAATAACTGTATTGACTCCAATCCAGGATTTATGGAAAGATGAATATGGGACAGAGAACCGGAGAGCAGCTAATGTAAAAACACCAAACCCTTGACCACTACCACCTAGAAGGACAAGGGCAGCAGATGAATGGGAACACCGCCACCTGGAAGTTCCCCTCCAAGTCACTCACCATCCTGACTTGGAAATATATCGCCGTTCCTTCACTGTCACTGGGTCAAAATCCTGGAACTCCCTCCCTAACAGCACTATGGGTGTACCTACACCACATGAACTGCAGCGGTTCAAGAAGGCAGCTCACCACCACCTTCTCACAGGCAACTAGGGATGGACAATAAATGCTGGCCTAGTCAGCGAAGCCCACATCCTGTGAATGAATAAAAAAAAACATTTTTATGAATTGAAGCAGAGTTAATGACATAACAAGGAGTAGGCCATTGGGCCCCTTGAGCCGTCTCTGCCATTTAATAAGATGTCTGATCTGATCATGGCATCAACTCCACTTTCCTGTCTGTCCCTCATAATGCTTGACTCCCCTATGCAGTTATCTTAACATCTAAGCTAGGGAAAACGTTAGTCATCAAGTAAGACTGAAATAGCCCTGTATCTGGATAAAGAAAAAATAGTATTAACCAGCAGAGATTTCAAAAGCTATCAATGTGTTTGATAAACATATGGAATTCTTTGAAGAGGTAACAGATTTTGGATAAAGGAAGTCTGTACATGGACTTTAGCAAAGCATTTGACAAAGTACCACACGGCAGATTACTGGAGAATATTAGAGTGTAGAGTTAGAAAAGATAGCACACTTGGTTAAACGTTAGTTAGATTGGAAGAGAGAGATTAGCAGTTAAGGGTAAATGTTCAGACTGATTGAAATTGGGTAGTGATGTGTCCATGATTTGGGTTATAGATCCTGAGGGAGCAGTGTCAAAGTTTAGAAGGCCAAAGGAAGAGGCGAAGGGAATAAATGAGCAAATGGGGGAAATGGGTGTTGTCCGTTGATGTTTATACTTCACATGAGCAGTGGTGTTAATCCTATGTGCCTGCTGGAGCTGTACTGGGCTCGTTCAGAAAGGAGCGCTGTGAGGACAGGGATGGGCCACAGAGATGAGGAGGAGCAAAGAACAGTTGACCATTATAAAAGGCTGAGAGTGGACAAGGAGGGACAGCTTGCTATAGCACCATTTTGGAATAGGAGGCAGCCATTCAATCCCATTTTGCTATTCAATTAGATCATGGCTGATCTGCATTTTAAATCCCTCTACCTTAGCCTGGTTATAACAGTCAAAAAGAAAATTCACTGGTTGTAGAGCACTTTGAGACATCCTCAGTTGTGTAAGGTGTTATTAAAATGCAAATTCTTTCTTTCGTAAGAGAGACTGTCTTGAGGGACAGATGTTTATAGAACCAGAAACTTCCTGATAAAGACTGATACATCCGAGATCAGGTGGAAATAGTGTAGGTAGAAAGGTATTGGAATGGTGAAACCGTAATCAAAGGTGGGAGATCTGTGATGTTTTGAGCTGAATGGACTGTAAACTTGCTGTGAATGAATCCAGGTGTTAGCTGTAATTTGGCTTCAAATATTTTTACTTCATGTTTTAAACTCATTATCAATAAAAGCATACGGCAGTAGTCATTGTCTCAATAAGATTACAAAATGCTCATTCCCAGCAGCACACAGAGCTCTAAACGAGGAGATCAGAGAACATTCCGTCTTTCTGTTCATGCTAACGAGGATGATTCCAGGGCTGAGACAGTTAAAGAAAGAAACCAGTTTATAAGCTAGACTTGTATGCCCTCGTTTATAGATGACCAAGGAATGATCTAATTGAGGAGTTTATGATGATTAAAGGATGTAATACGGTCAATGTAGAAAAACTATTTCCTTGGGGCTGGGTGGGAGGCGGAGTCCAGGCCACTGGGGCAGAATCAGGCCTTTCAGGAGTGATGTCAAGAAGCACCTAGAACACTGTCCCCAAAACGCTGTTGAGACTGAGGTCAAGTGAAGATTTCAAAATTGAGCTGAATGGAGTTTGGCTAGGTAAGAGTATCAATGGTTCTAGAACCAAGGCAAGCAGATGGACTTACAGATCAGCCATGATCCAACTAAGTGGCAGAGTGGAAGGGTTCAATGACCTCTTGATTTGAGGGAACCACAAAGTTTTCTCCTACTGGGTTAAAAGGTTGGCACAGTGGGACTGGAGGCAGGTGGGCAAATGAGGATGGTGAGGCCAAGTGATAGAACCGTGAGGAGGCAGATGCCTTGTGTAATGCTGAGTCTAGGAAATAACTATAGGTGTGGGTGTGGAACAATGTGTGTACAGGTTGAGTTGAGAAATCAGGTGTAATCGCTTAGGATGGACTGCTGCTTGGCTGAGAGATTAAACAGGGAGAGCAGGCAGAAGACTTTACTGAAGACATTACCTTGGGAATTAGGAGGATGGTAGGTGGAAGACTTCAGGAGAATAGGAGCAGAGGAGAAGTGAGGGTTATCTAAATGAGAAGCAGGGAAGATAGTCCGAGTCTAGGCCAGGAGATGGGGAGCCACGGTTTGGGAGGTACTGGAAGACAGGTGACTCTGGAAATCGAATTCTCTAATCAAAAAGATCAGATAAGACATGGATGCAAAACAGAAACAAATCAAGGTGAACAAAAATAACCCAACTCTGTAACAGCAACTTTTATTTTTATTGTACACATTCATTGAGGGCAAGCAATGAGAAATCAGTGATTGACTGTAGTCATTGACATTTCAAAAGTACAAAACAAAACAGTATCCCAAATACAATGCCCTTTAAAAACAGAACGAGGATTTCCATGCAGCCCCTGTAGTCGTCTCATGGCTGGGACTGTTCTAAGTTAACCATAATCAGACACTCCACCAGAGCTCAAACTGCACCACTGGAGGCACTGACAAACACCATACACATCATTCACCCTCATTGTGGATCTCATTCAACCCTCAAGCTTGAACATCCCTGAACAGGATGGCAGTGGACGCCAGAAACACAGAGACATTCTTGGGAGGAGAGAGTTTTCCATTCAGCCTGTACACAAATTCACAACGATAGTGCCAGAACAGAAAATTTATCAGGAAAGGCTGGACAACTGTTCTCTAGGAAAGAGAAGGCTGGTAGGCGGGACCTGTTAGATGACTTTAAGATTCTGAAAGAGCATGACACAGGAGTTGTGGAGAAGATATTTTCACTTGTCGGGGAGGCCAGAACACAGAGCCATAAATATAAGATAGTCATTAATAAATCCAATAGGGAATTCAGAATATGCTGATAGAGTGAGATGAAGAGGGGTGGGAGGAGGCTCGTGTGGAGCAGAAACACTGGCGAGGTCAGGCACGAATAAGTGAGGGATAGCTCAATGTCCCACCCCTGTTCTGCTGTTACAGCAAATTGAGATTTTAATGCCTGTACCTGATATTTGCTGGCAGGTGGATTCTCCGAGCCCAAGCTGATTGGCTGGCGCATGGTTATGTTTGTCCTTCATTCTGGGGAAGCAGGACAGAGTAAAGGAAGGACAGACACGGTACGATCGCTGGTCTCCTGTCCCCTCAGTGCGGCCTCCTGGTATAGTCTCATCAGTTCAAAGGGGTTGGAGAGAAACTCCAACCAAACCCCATCCCCCAACCCCTGCATAATTAGCTGGGATTTAACCTGGTTTTCTACCTCTCCCAGGAGAGGATATGGTGGGTGGGGAGTGTCTGAAATGTGAGGCATTGGACATTAGGACTGGACGACCAGGGTCAATTCTTGACTGACATTTCTGCAAGATCTGATTGCGCCAGTCAACACTTATATTCCTCTTAATTGTAAAAAAAAAATTCCAAAGGCAATTGGACTTGCCACTGTGTTTTTGATCCAAAAGGAATTTAATTATCTTCGAAAATTATTTCCTATTTTTTCTTGAATTATTACTGGGAGAAATGATTTGCTGTTTGATCTGTACGATTTTTGGCATCATTGCTGCTTTCACGGGTTCCTGATGCAGAGGTTGCACATCACGCTCCAAGTAGGAAGAATTGAGGCTACGTATTTTTAGTGCGTGTGCGATGTCTTGATGCGGTGAATTGCTTACAAGTCATAGCAGCAGAAGAATTTTTAAAAAGCTATCATTACTCAGCTGAAGATCAGAACTGAGTTATTATTCTTTCACTAAAAAAAAAACGAAAGCCCCAATTGCACCCCATTTCCCAACCCATTCTCAGTGACTGAACGGCAGGAACACCAATGCTGCCTTTTGCATTGCATAACGGTACTTTGTTTATATATAAAGGATACATTATAAAGGATACACTGAATTATCATTCCCCCAAACTGATGAGCTGGACTTTTACTGTGCACAGTGTGAACTGTAACCAAGAGAAAAACACATAAACTAGCCTCAGAAGCTTGCTCTATGAGTCACACCAGCGTGAAACGCTACGTTAATGAGCACAGCAAGAAACCCACCATATGACCCTCCGGTCCTCATTTTCCTCGGCCTCTCTTGTTCTCTGCTGAATCTTGCTTCGGCCGTGCAGAGCGTGCAAATTGCTGTAAAGTCGCTAAGGACCAACATTAGGTACAATTGAAGAGATATCAATGACAACAACTTGTATTTAAGAACTTAAGAAATAGGAGTAAGAGTAGACCATTCAGCCCATCGAGTCTGCTCTGCCATTCAATACGATCATGACTGATCTTCTACCTCAACTCCACTTTCTTGCCTGCTCCTCATATCCTTTGACCACCCAATAGACAAAAAATCTCTCTATCCCAGCCTTAAAAATATTCAATGATGGCGCAGAGAATTCGAAAGATTCATAACCCTTTGAGTGAAGAAATTTCTCATCTCAATCCTAAACGATCAGCCCCTTATCCTAAGACTGTGCCCCCATGTTCTAGATTCCCCAGCTAGAGGAAAAATTCCTCCCGGTGTCTACCTTATCAAGTCCCTTCAGAATCTTGTTTGTTTCAATGAGATCGCCTTCTGAACTCCAGAGAACATAGACCCAATTTACTCAGCCTCACATCCCAGGAACCAATCTAGTGAACTTTCGCTGTACTGCCTCCAATGCAAATATATCCTTCCTTAAATATGGAGACCAAAACTGCACACATTATTTCAGGTGTTCTCGCACCAAAGTCCTGTCCAATTATTGCAAGACTTCCTTATCTTTGTACTCCAATCCACTTTGCAATGAAGTCCAACATGCCATTTGCCTTCCTCATTGCTTGTTGTACTTGCATGCTAACTTCCTGTGTTCCTTGTACGAATACACCTAAATTCATCTGAATGAATTTCACGCCTTGTAAAAAATATTCTGCTTTTCTATTCTTGCTACCTTTAACATAGGCACTATACAGGAGCATAAGTCAGACAAAAATCTGACACTGAGCTACATGAGAAGATATTAGAACAGGTGGCTAAAAGATTGGTTAAAAAAGGTTTTAAGGAGCATCTTAAAGGAGGAGAGAGACGTACAGAGACGGAGAGGTTTAAGGAAGGAGTTCAAGAACTTAGGGCCTAGGCAGCTGAAGACATGATCACCAAGGTGGAGTGATTAAAATGTGAGAATGCACATGAGACCAGATTCAGAGGAGCGCAGTTATCTTGGAGGGTTGTGGAGCTGAAGGAAATTAGAGATAGGTAGGGGAGAGGTTAGGGAGGGATCTGAAAACAAGGATGAGAACTTTGAAAGTATAGAGAAAGCCTCTACATAGAATCTAAAGCAATTTACTCAGAGAAAGGTACTTGTTAAACATGCTGCTCTTCTCTAAGTTTAAACCGGATATGAGCCATGCACGAGTTATTCTTTGGAAAGATTATTTTTGACCACCAGATATATATCCCAGAATATCTTGCTTCCAGGCTGCTGCTGAATAGATATTTACAAGCTGTTAGCTAGCTAATGGAAACAGCTATAAAAATTTCACCCTGGAAGAGCAGTCTGTGTGTGTATAGGCCAAAATGCCCAAGTTCAGAGATTCAATTCAGCAGCTGAATGACCAATTATTCAACCGAGATCGCCAATAGTTAAGTTTCCCTGGATAATAGAAGTCTGCAGAAATAACTAACATTTGGTTAATATCAGACATATGGAATCACACTTTAGACAGCACAGATGAAAAATAGATTGAGTGATTGCAGAGCTGAAGATCTTCATACAGTCTAGAAGCATCGCCCTGTGCTGTCAGTCACTTGCCATTTTAATTCTCAGTCTCACTCCTACTCTGTCCTCAGTCTCCTACGCTGTTGCAATGAAGCTCAACACAAGCTCGAGGAGCAGCACCTCATCTTTTAATTAGACACTTTAAACAATTAGAATCCCCCACTATCAGCATCGACCAGAAACTGAACTGGACTATCCATATAAATACTGTGACTACAAGAGCAGGTCAGAGGCTCAGAATCCTGTGCCGAGTAACTCACTTCCTGACTCTCCAAAGCCTGCCTGCTATCTACAAGGCAGAAGTCATGAGTGTGATAGAATACTCCGCACTTGCCTGGATGAGTGCAGCTCCAACAACACTCAAGAAGCTTGACACCGTCCAGGACAAGGCAGTCCCGCTTGATTGGCACCCCATCCACAAACATTCACTCCCTCCACCACCGACGCACAGTAGCAGTGTGTACCATCTACAAGATGCACTGCAGGAACTCACCAAGGCACCTTCCAAACCCACGACTACTACCATCTAGAAGGACGAGGGCAGCAGATACATGGGAACACCACCACCTGGAAGTTCTCCTCTAAGTCACTCACCATTCTGACTTGGAAATATATCGCTGTTCCTTCACTGTCGCTGGGTCAAAATCCTGGAACTCCCTCCCTAACAGCACTGTGGGTGTACCTACACCACACGGACTGCAGCGGTTCAAGAAAGCAGCTCATCAAGGGCAACCAGGGATGGGCAGTAAATGCTGGCCCAGCCAACAAAGCCTACAGCCCGTGAATGAATTTGAAAAAAGCCATCCGCTCTCAACAATTTGAGATCATAATCCTCTGCCCTCATTTCTTCAGGTAGCAGCTGTTTCCATTTACACCTCCTCTAGACCCATCTTTTGTTTCTCTGCTTGCCCCATTACTATCTCCTTTTGCCTTGCACCATCATCCCTTTTGTCAATTAATCTCTTCAGCCCTCCAACCTATCATAGACCTCCCCTTTTTTGATCCCACTCCCTTTTTTCTTTTACTTGCTTAAAACCTATTACATCTGTAACTTTTCCCAGCTCTGATGAAACACCATTGAGCTGAAACTCTAACTCTGTTACTTTCTCCAGATACTGTCAGATCTGCTGAGAATTAGCAGTATTTTCAGTTTTAATTTCAGATTTCCAGCACCTGAAAGTATTCTGATTATGCAGAAGAAAAATATTTGCTATACTTGCCAGCATGATTACATCACCAAATCTACACTGGTAAAATATTAACTCAGGAATTAAAAATATTTACATGAATTAAAACCCACAGGGAAATTAAACCATGTGTTATGTGGAGAGACTGGGGAAACTGAGATTGTTCTCCTGTGGGCAGAGAAGGTTAAAGGGAGATTTAGTACAGGTGTTTGAAATTATGAAGGGCTTTGAAAGAATAAATAAGGAGAAACTGTTTCCATTGACAGGAGGGCCGGCAACCAAAGATTGAAGACAAGTGAAGAGGGCACTCAGTGGAGTGCATACCGCCACCACACTGTATTAACTCAATCTTATTACACTTACATAGCTCTTCCTTGAGGCTTTTCCCTGACTTGTGGCTCCATAGCTACAAAGCTGAAAAATTAGATCTTTTGATTAAGAGATTCCATCTCACTGAGAAGGCTTCAGGCCAATCCACGTCCAACAACCTGCTCAGAAAACCTGGCTCACATTTTGACAGCTCTGACAAGTTGCACCACAGCAGCTGAGACAATCCACAGCATTCCAAAACAATCAACAACATTCTAAATAAAAGATTAAAAAATGTCAATTTGCCCTATCTTCCAATGTTAACAGATCTTTGAAAAAAATTTTTAGGATCCGCATCGATATCTATGCCAAAACCTAATCAGTTCTTTCTTGGACAATAACCTATATGTGGACCAAGTTTCATTGAAATCTGTCAATTAGTTTTTGAGATATATTGTTTACAGATTTCCTCAGGGTAGTGTCCTAAGCCTAACCACCTTCAGCTGCTTCATCAATGACCTGAAAGGAAGAAATTTTGCAGAGCTATGGGGAAATAGCAGGGGAATGGGACTAATTAGATAGCTCTTTCAAAGTGCCGGCACAGACATGATGGGCTGAATGGCCTCCTTCAGTGCTGCATCATTCTATAATCTGCAATTGTCCTGCAATCTTCTCCTCCTCAACAATTTATTCAAATCCTTTTGAAAGTTATTACTGAATCTGCTTCCACTGCCCTTTCAGGCAGCGCACTCCAGATCACAACTCATTGTGTGTAAAAAAAATTCTCATCTCCCCTTCTGGTTCTTTGACCAATTATCTTCAATCTGTGTCCCGCTGGTTACTGACCCTCCTGCCCCTGGAAACAGTTGTTATTTTTACTTTACTCAAACAGGAAAATAATTGTGACATTGATTAATTACTGATAAGAAGTCCCATTTCCTAATGGTGCTTCTAATTCCTGTTGTTCTGTGAAAGGATACCACCACCATTGGTTTCTCTTTGAGCTCAAACCCATTTACTTCCTTCAATGCTTTGGCTGCTGCCTTCTCATTGGGAAGCCCAACGAAAGCTTGTCCCTTCATCCGCCCTTCTTTCATCAATCGGATATCAAACCTGTGAAGGCAAAACAACAGCTTTTAAAATAACCCATCGTTCAAATTCAAAACTAACAGAAGAGACAGGTGGGATTTTCCAGCACTGCCTGCTGCCGGGATCATCCGGTCCCACCAAAAGTCAATGGATTTTTGGCTGGGCCGCCAGATCTCCCGTGGCGGGTCCTGCCACAACAGGGCCGGAAAATCCCTGCTGAAATCTCTTTTTTGATCAGACAGCCACTCAACATCCCTCCCTAAAGCGCTGAACTATATACGAGCTCGCTGATCTATACTGTCTGTCATAAAACCATAGAAAAGTTATGCCGCAGAGAGAGGCCGTTCAGCCCATTGTGTCTGCACCAGACTGCCAGTCCAGTAACACCTTGATTTTAAAATTCTCATTCTCACATTCAAATCCCACAATGGCTTTGAACCCTCCCTATCTCTGTAACCTCCACCAGCCCTAAAACCCTCCCCATCTCTGTAACCTCCTTCAACCTCTACACCTTCCTCTACCTCCCCCAGCTCGACAATCCTCTAAGATATGTCCACTTCACCAATTTTGGCTACTTGAGCATCCCCAATTTTAATTGCTCCTTGGTATTTTCCTTTTATTTAATTGCTCCACCATTGGCTTCTTTAAGCTGCCTGGGATCTAAGCTCTGGAATTCTCTCCCCAAACCTCTTCTCCTCTTTACCTCTCTTTCCTTCTTTAAGAAACTCCTTAACACCTACCTCTTTGACCAAGCTTTTGGTCATCTGTTCTAACATTTCCTTACATGGATCGTGTTCTTCCTAGTCAATTATTTTGCCTGATTATGCTTCTGTGAAGCATCTCGGGACATTTCTTACTTTAAAAGGTGCCAGATAAAGTTGTAAACAGGAAAATAAATACAATATGACATAGAGGTTCTGTAACATAATAGTTAATGAAGTACTTCTGAAGCGTAGTCATTTTAGTAATCTAGGAAACATGGCAGCCAATGTGCATGCAGCAAAATTCCAGAAACAGCAATGTGAAAATGACCAGATAATCTGTTTTTGTGAACTGCTTTTCTTGAAATAAGCACTGTGGCATCTTTTACATCCACTCGAGAAGGCAGATGGGCCCCTCTATTTAATTTCTCATCCAAAGGTGACACCTCCAACACAGTAGCACTCCCCTCAGTACTGCACTGGGAGTGACAACCTACTCCAGGTGCTCAAGTGCATGGAGTGGAAATTGAACCCAAGACTTTCAGTATTTCAATAGATATTGAAATATCAACAAAGAACAAAGAAAGAGAAAGTACAGCACAGGAACAGGCCCTTTGGCCCTCCAAGCCTGCGCCGATCATATTGCCTGTCAAACTAAAACTTTGCACTTCTGGGGTCGGTATCCCTCTATTCCCATCCTATTCATGTATTTGTCAAGCTGCCTCTTAAACACCACTATCGTACCTGCTTCCACCACCTCCTCTGGCAGCGAATTCCAGACACTCACTACCCTCTGCGTAAAAAACTTGTCCCGCACATCTCCTCTATAGTTTTCTCCTCTCACCTTAAATCTATGTCCCCTAGTAATTGACTCTTCCACCCTGGGAAAAAGCTTCTGACTATCTACTCTGTCCATGCCACTCATAATTTTGTACACTCTAAAGTCTCTCAATACTGCATCAGTGAAACAGAACTCAGATCTCTTACATGTTCCTTTCGGCTTGCGATGAAAAATCAACATATCTGCCAAAGATGAACTTCAAGTCCTGGAATGAGATCAAAGGGTGAAAACAACAAATGCACCAACTTCGCAACTGAGTATCTTACTAAAGCTCCACTGAAAAGAGAAAGCAGCTAGCAACGAGAGGAGCTGAGAGAGAGAGATTACCTTCTCTTCGACTTGCTTGGACAGATTCTTTACGTACAGTCGACAGGTCGGTTCACCTGGACTGTAATTCTTAAACATCGACATGCTCTCCAGTTCTGTTAGAAATCAAACACAAACTGCGTATCAGTAGCAACACAGGAACAGGAAGCCACTATTCAGCCCCTCGATGCTGTAACACCATTCAATTAAATCATGCTAATCGGTTTCTTAACTCCAATAAAAATATATCAATGTCAGTTTTTACATCTCAGCATCCACAGCCTTTTGGGGAAGAGAGTTCCAGATTTCCACGACACTTTGTTTTAAGAAGTGCTTTCTGACATCACCCTTGAAGGGCCTGGCTCCCCATGTGCTGGACTCTCCCGCAAGAGAAGCTACTTCAAGCTTTAAGGTTTTATTCTCAACACTGGCTAATGAAGTTAAAAAAGACAGTTCTATTCTAGCGAACACATATATTTGTTAAACAGTTTCAAAGATCAACATTTTGGAATTCTACCATTGTTATAAAATGGCAATAAGGTATTTTTGGATTTCAAAACAAGACTGCTTCAAGTAAGCTAAACACAACTTAGCACCAGACCATCCACTCCCAGCCCTGGCAAACACACCCTCGCACCACAGCATCCTGCCAGCAAGCCCACAATAACCACCACCACCACCCCATCCAGAAACTCCACATCCCCTTCCCTGCCTCATCCCTCCAACCCCACAGCAAACCCCAACTGACCACCACTCCCCCTGGCAACCCTCAGCAAACATGCAAACACACCCCGCTGTCCCCTCCCCTCACCCAGGCAATCCGAACCCTCCAGTCCATCGGGCACCACACAAAACCCCTCTTCCCCAACCCTGACAAACACGCATACCACACGCCCACCACCCCCCGCCCAACACCGGGCAATCCCAATCTCTCAACCCGCCTCGTCAACCCCACACCCACCCACCTCCACCCCCAAAATCCTGGCGCTCTCACACTGGAGCTGCGACATTTCACCTGGCACTCTGTCTCTCACACTGGCACTCTCTCTGCCCATCACCACGAGATCTTGGCACTTACTACACCTTAACACTGCAGCCCCAGGCCTCATTCCCCTCACACACAGAGGCTGTGACATTTCACCACCCTGACACACATACTCAGGCATTCATTCTGCCCTCACACAGATACCCTGACACACACACACACACACACACACACATACTGCTCCTCACACTTACCGTCTCTGGTGATTCTACCCTTTGCCAACTGTTTCCTGGAAATGAACTCAGAGGGAATCTCTTCCTCTTCCTCCTCCTCACTTTCACTTTTAGAACAGACAGGAACAGGCTGGATTTTTCCAAATCCTGAGTTTTGAGGTTCAGAATTCTCCTGTGGCTCTGTAAATGTGATATCAGGTAAACAGTGTTCAACAACCATACACAAATCACTGTCAATGGCCTCATGTTGAAGCCACTACTTTGTTTACAGTATCTTCCATCTAGAATATGACTAGACTCGTAACTAACAGTGTAGCAACTTGCATTGCCTTAAAAGTAGTAAAACACTCCAAGATGCTTCACAAGACTGTAAATCAGACACAGCCACACAAGGAGGTAATAGGACAGTTGACCAAAATCTTGGTTAACAAATGGCATTTTAAGGAGCATCTTAAAAGAGTATAGAGCGAGAGAGATTTAGGGAGAGAGTTCCAGAACTTAGGGCCCAGGCAGCTGAAGGCACAGCCACCAATGGTGAACGGTTAAAATCGAGGATGAGCAAGAGGCCAGATTTGGAGGAATGCAAAGATCTCGAAGGGTTGCAGTGCTGGAGGGGATTACAGAGATAGGGAGGGGGTGAGAACATGGAAGAATGTAAAAGTGAAGATAAAAAATTTTAAATAGAGATGTTGCTGGAGTGGGAGCCAATGTATCATTCCTGTTATAATTCACATATTAAAGGAGCAATTATATTTAATCAACTCTATTAATTGCATAACAAATAGGTGCTAATTGGTGGTGGGTACTAATTGTATTCAGATGGTGGGCATTATTTTGAGATTTACTTGTGCTCATATATACATATGTATGCAATACATGTGTACACATGTGAAAGAGGGGTTGTTGGTTCGAGATGTATGACATGCAATCTGTGTCTCTGAAAATAAAAGTTTATTACAGTATGTAGTCTAGACTCTAGTGTTCTATTCTTCACTGCCTGACTCTGAATTGTAACACGCAACGCTCCACAAATCTTTTGATGAGAATTGATGCTTCCAGTCAGTCGTTTCAATGAAGGAATTATTAGACGTGACAAAGTTATGAACGAGGGATTCACCTGCAGATGGTCTAAGGCAGGGACAGTGATGCTGTGGAGATAGAAGGTGATCTTCTTTGATGGGAGAATCTTTCTTTACACTTATATCATGTCTCAAAAGGCGGTACACGCCAGCTACACATCAGCAGTTAATTAATTTGCTGCAAAGGGCTTTGACAAAAGCATAATTAAAATCATTTTTTTATTTTTATAACTGGGAAAGGACTTAAACAGCCGACACAGGAATGCGCACTGAAACCACAACAACCTACCTGGTCGACGCTCCCCTCCCTCCAACAAGCTGCTAACGTCGGCAGAGATGTGGAACTCGATTTTCTTTTGACCGTGAGGCTGTGGCTGGTCAAAGACTTCGGATGGTGGCACTGCGGGATGTGAGCTGAGAAGGCACAGGAAGATGCAAATTAGCCCTAAACAGAAACCACTGACTGCGAGTCTCTGTGAGGTCTGAAAGACCATGAGGTTGTTTACACTCAGCAGTTGGTACGGTCTCATTTTCTCAGTTTAGAGGAATGAGAAGTGACCTGAGTGAAACATATAAGATTCTGAGGCGGCATGACTGCATTATTTGTAACTGCTGAGAGAATGTTTTCCCTCATGGGAGAATCTATAACTAGGGCGCACAGTTTCAAAATAAGGGGTTGCCCATTTAAGATGGAGATGAGGAATTTCTTCTCTCAGAGGGTCGTTTTAGAATTCTCTTCCACAGAGAGCTGCACAGGCTGGGTCATTAAATATATTGAAAGCTGAGTCAAAGGTTGCAGGCAGCGGGCAGGAAAATAGAGTTAAGGCCACAATCAGATCAGCCATAATCATATTGAATGGCAGAGCAGACTCAAAGGACTGAATGGCCTACTCCTGCTCCTATTTTTTATGATGTTATGGTCCTCACTGGTTACTACAGGGACATTGGTGTCAACTCAATTAACCTGGCATAGACAGGGTGGGCACTGCAGCCAAGAAATGAAAAGATTTCCTGATTAAACCGCACAGTATGCACAGAGTGCAAGAAAAAGTTAAAACACACTATACACTGACATTCTATTGTGCCTTTTTTCCCAACAACCAGTTCCAAATGATCTGAGCACACTGTGTTCATAAAGTACGGTTGCTTCTTCCCAACCAACATAAAGAGGCATTGAGTACAAAGGCAGGGAAATTATGCTGAACCATCATTAAGGTCACAACTAGAGCATTATCTCCAGTTCTGGTCACCACACTTTGGGAAGGATGTGAGCATCCTTGAGAGGATGCAGAGAAGATTTAGCAGAACGTAGAGTGGGACTGACTGGACTGCTCTACAGAGAGCTGGCATGGACTCAATGGACCAAATGACCTCCTTTTGTGCAGACAATGAGTCTCTGACATAACAACCCCCCACGTTTTGCTCCAGGGTCAGGGTTGGGTCATATGTTGAATCAATGGTTGATCAATCTCCTTCCTTCTAAAGTGCATACCAACACACTTCGAGAGGGATGAGACAGCTGATGGAAGAGCATACATAACAGAATTTATTCATATTCAGCTGATTCACAATCAAGGGTAGATGGTGTCGTAGGTGTAATGTCACTCGACGAGTAATCCAGAGAACCAGGTTAATGCTCTGGGAACATGGGTTCAAATCCCACCACGGCAGCTGGTGGAATGTGAATTCAGTTAATAAATCTGGAATATAAAGCTAGTCTCAGTAATGGTAACCAAGGAACTATCAATTGTTGTAAAAACCCATCTGACTCACTAATGTCCTTTAGGGAAGGAAATCTGCCGTTCTTACGTGGTCTGGCCTACATGTGACTCCACACTCAAGCAATGTGGTTGACTCTTAACTGCCCTCTGAAATGACCTAGCAAGCCACTCAGTTCAAGGGCAATTAGGGATGGACAACAAATGCTGGCCTTGCCAGTGGCGGCCACATCCCATGAAAGAATAAAACATAAAAAAACACATATGATTGGTCTATGCCACATAGAATGCATCTTTATAGTTTCACTGTCTTTGGAGCTCTCCGGCTCCAGACCACATGAAGTCTCATGGCATCAGGTCAAACATGGGCAAGGAAACCTCCTGCTGATTACCACCTACTGCCCCCCTCCTCAGCACTGAGGGTGGCAAGGGCGCTGAATGCATCCTGCGTGGGAGACTTCAATGTCCATCAACAAGAGTGGCTCGGTAGCACCACTACAGACCGAACTCACCGAGTCCTAAAGGACATAGCTGCTAGACTGGGTCTGCAGCAGGTGGTGAGGGAACCAACAAGAGGGAAAAACTGACTTGACCACATCCTCACCAACCTGCCTGCCACAGATGCATCTGTTGATGACAGTAGTGGTAGGAGTGCTTGTGGAGATGAAGTCCCGTCTTCATATTGAGGATACCCTCCATCGTGTTGTGTGGCACTACCACCGTGCTAAGTGGGATTGATTTTGAACAGATCTAGCAACTCAAGACTGGGCATCCACGAGGTGCTGTGGGCCATCAGCAGCAGAAGAATTGTAATCAACCATAATCTATAACCTCATGGCCCCGCATATCCCGCAATCCATCAAGCCAGGGGATCAACCCCGGTTTAATGAAGAGTGCAGGAGGACATGCCAGGAGCAGCACCAGGCATACCAAAAAATGAGGTGTCAACCTGGTGAAGCTATATCACAGAACTACTTGTGCATCATGCGGCATAAGCAACATGCAACAGACAGGGGTAAGTGACCCCGCAACCAAAGTATCAGGTCAAAGCTCGGCAGTCCTGCCACATGCAGTCATGAATGGTGGTGGACAATTAAACAACTCACTGGAGGAGGCGGCTCCACAAATATCCCCATCCTCAATGATGGGGGAACCAACACATCGGTGAATAAGATAACGCCCAAGCATTCGTAACAATCTTCAGCCAGAAGGGTCAAGTGGATGATCCATCTCGGCCTCCTCCAAAGGTCCCCAGCATCACAGGTGCCAGTCATCAGCCAATTCGATTCACTCCAAGTGATATCAAGAAACGGCTGAAGGCACTGGATACTGCAAAGGCTATGGGCTCTGACAACATTTCGGCAATAGCACTGAAGACTTGCGCTCCAGAACTTGCCGTGTCCCTAGCCAAGCTGTTCCAGTACAGCTACAACACTGGCATCTACCCGGCAATGTGAAAATTGCCCAGGTATGTCCTGTACACAAAAAGCAGGACAAACCCAACCCGGCCAATTACCGCCCCATCAGCCTAGTCTCAATCGTCAGTAAAGTGATGTAGGGAGTAATCAACAGTGCTGTCAAGCACTTAGAAATAACCTGCTCATTGACGCTCAGTTTGGTTTCCACCAGGATCACTCAGCTCCTGGCCTCATTACAGCCTTGGTTTAAACATAGACATAAAAGCTGAACCCCAGAGCTGAGGTGAGAGTGACTGCCCTTGACATCAAGACAGTATTTGACTAAGTGTGGCATCAAGGAGCCCTAGCGCCTAGCAATGGAGTCAATGGGAATCGAGGGGGAAACCTCTCCACTGGTTGGAATCATACCTAGCACAAAGGAAGATGGTTGTGGTTTTTGGAAGTCAATCACTCAGTGCGAGGATCTCACTGCAGGAGTTCCTCAGGGTAGTATCCTCGGCTTAACCATCTTCAGCTGCTTCACCAATGACCTTCCTTCCATCATAAGGTCAGAAGTGGGGATGTTCGCTGATGATTGCACAATGTTCAGCACCATTCGCGACTCCTCAGATATTGAAGCAGTCCATGTCCAAATGCAGCTAAACCTGGACAGTATCCAGGCTTGGGCTGACAAGTGGCAAGTAACATGTGCACTACAAAAGTGCCAGGCAACGACCATCTCCAACAAGAGAGAATCTAACCATTGCCCCTCGACATTCAACTCATTACCATCACTGAATCCCCACTATCAACACCCTGGGGGTTACCATGGACCAGAAACTGAACTGGACAAGCCATTTAAATACTGTGGCTACAAGAGCAGGGTAGAAGCTAGGAATCCTGCAGCAAATAACTCACCTCCGGATTCCCCAAAGCCAGTCCACAATCTACAAGGCGCAAGAGTGTGATGGAATACTCTCTATTTGCCTGGATCAGTGCAGCTCCCACAACACTCAAGAAGCTTGACACCATCCAGGACAAAGCTGCCTGCTTGATTGGCACCCCAGCCACAAACATTCACTCCCTCCACCACCAACACACAGTAGCAGCAGTGTGTACCATCTACAACATGCACTGCAGCAAATCAGCAAGGCTCCTTAGACAGCACCTTCCAAACCCACGACCACTACCATCTAGAAGGACAAGGGCAGCAGATAGATGGAAACACCACCACCTGGAAGTTCCCCTCCAAGTCACTCACCATCCTGACTTGAAAATACATCGCTGTTCCTTCACTGTCGCTGGGTCAAAATCCTGGAACTCCCTCCGTAACAGCACTGAGGGTGTACCTATGCTATATGGACTGCAGCGGTTCAAGAAGGCAGCTCACCACCACCTTCTCAAGGGCAATTAAGGATGGGCAATAAATGCTGGCCCAGCCAGCGACTCCCACATCCAGTGAATAAAAAAACTAACGCTTGAAGACCATTCTCCTTTAAAACTGCTTAGTTTGAATAGCACAGGTACGACCTCATGTATGTATTCCTGAATCCTGAGAACCATTTATTTACATAACAGTCTTAATTGTTTACTTCAAAGATACTTCCCTTAACCAAGCTTTCCTGACATATTTCATCATGAATCATTTGAAAAGTTGCTTTGTTAATAGTTCATCTTTTTAAATAACCCATCTGTACCACAGTTCATGACCCCTCCCCCCCTCTGCTTTTGTGATAGTTACACTAGCCATTAAAGCTATGCTGTAATCATTCATGGTAATGTCCTGTGTTATTTTCCTCCTGGGGCACATGGCTCTTTTCCTATTCTAGAAAGTTTTTTTGGCAAATACCAGACAGTTTGTTCATTAATTCATCAGATTAAACAGCCAAGATTCTGGAGCTTGGCTTCATGAGGATAGTACAGGTCGTCCTGATTACAGTCAATGGGTTAGTCCAACATAAAACTGAGATGTTTAAACCTCATTATGAAACAGAGCCTGGTGCTTGTGAGCAGGGATACTAACGGACATACAAATTGGGAGCAGGAGTTCTAAAAGGCCCCTCGAGCCTGCTCCACCATTCAGTAAGATCATGGCTGATCAGAATACAACCTCAACCCCACATTCGTGCCTAACCTCGATAACCTTTCACCCCCTTGTTAATCAAGAACCCATCCAGCTCTGCCTTAAAAATATTCAAAGGCTCTGCTTCCACTGCCTTTTCAGGAAGAGAGTTCCAAAGACTCACTACCCTCTGGGAGAAAAAAATTCTCATCTCTGTCTTAAACAAGACACCCCTTATTTTCAAACAGTGACCCCAGGTTCCAGATTTTCCCCCAAGTGACCCCAGGTCTAGTACAGCCTGCTTTCTGGTTCGCTCCGGAATGAGTTCGAAGATAGTATCCTGAAAACATTCTATGAGCTCCTCATCCACGCCGTGTGGGTGGCAGCACAGCTTCTGCAATCAGCTGCTCCAACAAACTGATATAGTCAGCGCACTTCACATGGATTAATTGTTTCATGGGGTCATCGTAAATGGCATTTTTCACGATCTGGCCAGCTGTCTGGCATCAGTGGAAATGATGTGAGTAGTGGTGACTGTACATCCAGTTTATTGCTTCTTGTTGGATCTGACTGTGTGCTGAATGGCCACTGAGCTTCACCACATAACTGAAGAATTGTGAGACCAAGAACACCCATAATCCACCCAGTTCACATTCTGCCATCTGGAAATCGTCTAAACCAGGATAATGGAGTTGTTGACTAAACATAACAATCAGGAATGGGGAGGGGGTATAAAAATCAATTAACTGCACACGTTCCGACTGCTCCTGCGCTGCACACGTTCCGACTGCTCCTGCGCTGCACACGTTCCGACTGCTCCTGCGCTGCACACGTTCCGACTGCTCCTGCGCTGCACACGTTCCGACTGCTCCTGCGCTGCACACGTTCCGACTGCTCCTGCGCTGCACACGTTCCGACTGCTCCTGCGCTGCACACGTTCCGACTGCTCCTGCGCTGCACACGTTCCGACTGCTCCTGCGCTGCACACGTTCCGACTGCTCCTGCGCTGCACGCGTTCCGACTGCTCCTGCGCTGCACGCGTTCCGACTGTTCCTGCGCTGCACGCGTTCCGACTGTTCCTGCGCTGCACGCGTTCCGACTGTTCCTGCGCTGCACGCGTTCCGACTGTTCCTGCGCTGCACGCGTTCCGACTGATCCTGCGCTGCACGCGTTCCGACTGATCCTGCGCTGCACACGTTCCGACTGATCCTACGCTGCACACGTTCCGACTGCTCCTGCGCTGCACACGTTCCGACTGCTCCTGCGCTGCACACGTTCTGACTGCTCCTGCGCTGCACACGTTCTGACTGCTCCTGCGCTGCACACGTTCTGACTGCTCCTGCGCTGCACACGTTCTGACTGCTCCTACGCTGCACACGTTCTGACTGCTCCTGCGCTGCACACGTTCTGACTGCTCCTGCGCTGCACACGTTCTGACTGCTCCTACGCTGCACACGTTCTGACTGCTCCTGCGCTGCACACGTTCTGACTGCTCCTGCGCTGCACACGTTCTGACTGCTCCTACGCTGCACACGTTCTGACTGCTCCTGCGTTGCACACGTTCTGACTGCTCCTACACTGCACACGTTCTGACTGCTCCTGCGCTGCACACGTTCCGACTGCTCCTGCGCTGCACACGTTCCGACTGCTCCTGCGCTGCACACGTTCTGACTGCTCCTACACTGCACACGTTCTGACTGCTCCTGCGCTGCACACGTTCCGACTGCTCCTACACTGCACACGTTCTGACTGCTCCTACACTGCACACCTTCTGACTGCTCCTACACTGCACACGTTCTAACTGCTCCTACGCTGCACACGTTCTGACTGCTCCTACACTGCACACGTTCTGACTGCTCCTACGCTGCACACGTTCCGACTGATCCTGCACTGCACACGTTCTGACTGCTCCTACACTGCACACGTTCTAACTGCTCCTGGGCTGCACACGTTCTGACTGCTCTTGCGCTGCACACGTTCTGACTGCTCCTACACTGCACACGTTCTGACTGCTCCTACACTGCACACGTTCTGACTGCTCCTACACTGCACACGTTCTGACTGCTCCTGCGCTGCACACGTTCCGACTGCTCCTGCGCTGCACACGTTCTGACTGCTCCTGCGCTGCACACGTTCTGACTGCTCCTGCGCTGCACACGTTCTGTAAATGGAATGATGTATCTGTGCTTCACAATCTATAATATGCAATTTGTTCATTGGGAAGATTAAATCAAAATTACAGGTTAAAATGTGTTTCAAGGTGAGCTAATGTTAGGGATGTAGCAATTTTGAAACACCACCATTTTATCATTTGCAAGTTTATATTCACCTGCTTTCTAATTTTACAATTTAATTTAATTGGCGAGGGTGGGGTGGGGGGTGGTGGTTAGAAATGGATTCTGTGCTGCATGATGTCTTTTTCAGATCATACATTTGAACTTCATGCAGCTTACAAGGTTATGCTGATAGGGTGAGATGAAGAGTGGTGGGAGGAGGTTCATGTCGAGAATAAACACCTGCATGGACCAGTTGGAGCAAGTGGCCTGTTTCTGTGCTCCACATCCTGTGTAATCTATCAATTAATCTACAACAGATAAGAGGCAAGGAAAACACTCAAGTTTGTTTTAGAAAACAATTTTTATGTCTTCTGTCAAAAGATTGAGATGAAAACTCTCTATGTTTACATTTCTACTCACTTTCTTGGGATGTGGGGGCCGCTGACAAGACCAGAATTTACTGCCCATCCTCATTATTCCCAAAATGGTCTTGATACACCGAGCGGCTTGTGAAGACACCTCAGAGGAGCATCAGGACCTAATCACAGCCAGACCCGGTGAGGGGTGTACTGATAAGGGTTATCACAGTGAGCACTTGGACAATGTTGGGGTGTGCTGGTAAAAGATGCCCCAGTGTGTGCACTGGAGAACTGTGAATAGATGGCCCACTGTAAGCCAACAAGTGCAGACTGGGGCTCAGGTGTGAGGCTCTGCTGGAAATAGGAGCCTGTTAGCTAAAATGCTCCTGAACCTGTGACAGGCTTGGTATTACATTTGTTAAAGACACCACATAGGAGCCAGACATTAAATTCTGTATTCATTACACAAGTTGGGGAGATGACAATTTTTTTACACAGCGTGTTGTTGTGATCTGGAATGCCCTGCCTGAAATGGTGGAAGCAGATTCAATAATACATTTCAAAAGGGAATTGGAGAAATACTTAAAAGGAAGAAATTTTGCATGGCTATGGGGAAAGAGCAAAGGGAGTAGGACTAATTGGAAAGCTCTTTCAAAGAGTCAGAACAGACATGATGGGCCAAATGGCCTCCTTCTGTGCTCTATCATTGTGTGATTGCAAATTCCAAGCCGAGACTTATTTTCTTCTTACCTTTGGGTAGGTGCTTTTGGCACATTAATCAGGTCCTTTAATCTGGGTCGTTTTCGGACTGAAACCCGTTTTCTCTTTTGTGTCTGTTTTGGTGGAAGTGAGGTTAATCCCATTAAACGTGTCATTCTGCAGAGAGAAAGGAAATGATTTAGGTATTAAACAGATTCCCAGGAATGAAGCATTACAGTTACTTGGAGAGAATGGAGAAGCTGGGACTGTTCTCTTTAGAGCTGAGAAGATTAAGGAGAGATTTCACAGAGGTATTCAAAATCATGAGGGGTTTTTATAGAGTAAATAAGGAGAAACTGTTTCCACTGACAGGAGGGACCTCGGTGTATATGTACATAAGTCACTGAAGATGGCAGGGCATGTTGAGAGAGCAGTTAATAAAGCAAATAGCATCTTAGGCTTTATTAATAGGAGCACTGAGTACAAGAGTAAGGAGGTCATGTTGAACTTGTATAAGACACGAGTTGGGCCTCATCGGGAGAACTGTGTCCAGTTCTGGGCACCATACTTGAGGAAGAATGTGAAGGCATTGGAGAGAGTACAGAGCAGATTCACAAGGGTGATTCCCGGGATGAAGAACAGTAGCTATGAGAATAGATTTTAGGGGTTAGGACTGTTTCCCTTGGAGAAAAGAAGGGTAAGAGAAGACTTGATAGAGGTATTCAAGATCCTGAGGGGTATGGACAGGGTAAATAGTGAGAAACTATTCCCACTCAAGACAGCATCAAGAACTAGAGAGCACAGACTCAAAATAATCAGCAAAAGGAGTAAAAGTGATGTGAGAAAAATGTTTTTCACCCAGAGGGTGGTTGGAGCCTGGAATGAACTTCCTGAAAGGGTGGTGGAGGCAGGTTCGATCGAGGTATTCAAAAGAGAATTGGATTGCTACCTGAAAAGAGAGAATGTGCAAGTTTATGGGGATAAGGCAGGGGGAGTGGGATTAGGCAGAATGTTCTTTCGGTGATGCAGTGCAGATTAATGGACTGAATGGCCTCCTTCTGCACTGTAAAGATTCTGAGATTCTGTGAGGGTCAGTAAACAGAAAACACAGATTGGAGGTAATTGGCAAAAGAACCAGAGAGCGACATGGAGAATTTTATTTCAATTTTCAAAAGGAAACTGGATAAATATTTGATGTAAAAAATTTGCAGGGATATGGGGAAAGAACAGGGGAGTGGAATTGTTCTTTGAAAGAGCCAGTACAGACTTGTTGGGCTGAATGGCCTCATTCATTCTGTGTTGCTTGACTCAATAAATTAACTTCCTATCCTGTCGGGTGTCAGCAGTGGTTCAGTGGGCAGCGTTCTCCTCCAAGTCAGAAGGATTTGGGCCCAAGTCTCGAGACCTTGAGCACATAATTCAGGCTGACCCTTGGATGCGGTACTGAGGGAGTCTCTTCCTTGGGATCGAGGATGACTTGCTTCCACTCCAGTTCAATGGGTTCTGAAATGGCTGATAAGTCCAATGCAGACTCTGTCACATGCGGGGCAGATGGTGCTTGAAGGGATGGGTGGATGAGTTGTTGGGAGTTTTGTGAACTCCCTCCGACATCTCGACTTGGCCTCTGCATGTTCCGATGAAGTCTCTCGATGTGTTCGGTGACTTCTCTGTTTTGGTCGGTCACAAGCCAGGGACACCCAGGAGTCGGTGGGGATGTTTTACCTCTTTAGGGATGTTTCGAGGATATCCCTAAAGCATTTCTGCTGTCTGCCTGGGAGTTTCCTGCTGTGACTGAGTTCCAAGTAGAGTAGTTGCTTCGGGAGTCTGGTGTCAGGCACACGAACAGCATGAGGGAGAGTTGCACTGTCAGGAGGTACCGTCTTTCAGAGGAGAAATTAAACTGAGGCCCCCTCTGCCCTCTCAGATAGATGCAAAAGATCCTAGTTTCCTACATTACAACGGTACTTCAGAAGGATTTCATTGGCTGTAATGCGCTTTGGGATGTCCTGAGGTCACAAAGGCACTATATTAATGAAGTAACTTTCGTTCCTGTACCATCTGAAGCAACTGTGTGGTTCTACAAACACATGTTGAACATTAATCAAAGGATCCTTGAACCTGCAAAGTGAGAAGTTGCTGAGGTGATCATGTTGAGAAAAGGGACAGATGGCGGATACACAATCAGAATGTTCCAGCACTGAAACCAGGCCCTGGGGCACACGAGTGCTTCCCCATCCCGCCATGCATCACCTACTCAAATCCCACTCCTGCTTCGAATCAGACCACACAGGAGGAGGCTAGTGTCCACTGCGCCTCTTCGAAACAGCTGGCTCATTAGTTACACTTGTTCGAGCTCAGATAGCCAGTCAGTGAAGGCTAGAACACCGAGGGCAAGTTTTTATACACTTACGAATTTGAATTGTAGAGATACACATTAAATATGGTGCATCTCCACAACATCATTAAACGTTTCAGCTGCCCCTATGTATGAACACAAGGTGAGTCCCCACCACCTGAATATCATTAACGCCCAATTAATCATACAATTAAAACCACTCCCCCCATTCTTTTCCCCATTGCCCTGCAATTACTTTCCCCCTCAGGTATTTATCCAAATCTCTTAAAATTATTATTGAATCTACTTCCACCACCCAGGTCACAATAACTTGGTATAAAAACAATCTCATCTCCCCTTCTGGTTCGTTTCTCTTCAATCTGTGTCCCTCTGGTTACCGACTCTCCTGCCACTGGAAACAGTTTCTCCTTATTTACTTTATCCAAACTCTTTCTGATTGTGAACACCTCTATTAAATCCCCTCTTAGCCTTCTCTGCTCTAAGGAGAACAATCCCAGCTTCTCCAGTCTCTCCACATTAACTGAAGTCCCTCATCCTTGGTCCCATTGGAGTAAATCTCCTCCGCACCCTCTCCAAGGCCTCAACATTCTTTCTAAAGTGTGGAGCCCAGGATTAACTCAATACTCCACCTGAGGCCTAACTAGTGATTTATAATGGTTTCACACAACTTACTTACAGTAAGTCCTCACTTAGCGTTGTGGTTGCATTCCTGAAAACTTGTAGGTTCCCATAGGGATCAATGGTAAAGCCAGAAGAGTCTGGGTCTTTGACATTTCTCTCCCAGAAAAACCAAAGTACAAATTGGAATACCGTATCATGCATTGCAACACTGTGCATCCTAGCTGAGGTAACTTGCAAAATAAAGTACATCACTAAACATACAAATTCAATATACGACACACCAATTAAATTCTTTTTAAAAAATTACCGTACCCACCTTAGTATAGTTACTTTTCAATTGACCAGTTTCCATCTAGTAGCAGAAGTTGGCTGGTGCAACTGAAGTCCCAGGACTACCTGCACAAGCCAACTTCTGCCACAAGCAGCAGCCAAGGACTTCAACGCGAGTTCAGAACGGGAGCCAGGAGCGAGGCCAGCAGGGAAGCCAGAAGTTGGGAGCCGCTGAAGAACATACCCCAAGGACTGAGACAAGGGCAAGGGCCGGAGTCAGCAAGGGTGGGAGGAAGAGGGACTGACAGCGAGGATGGAAGCACTGTCTGAAAAGTCATGTGAGCACACAGGCGACAGAAGTTTCCTGTGATAAATGACGTTAATGCGAAACTGGCACTGTTAAATGGATATATCAACAGTGCTTTGTGATGTTAAAGTGAAACAATGTTAAATGGATATGTCAACAGTGCTTTATTTGTGATGTTAAAGTGAAACAATGTTAAATAAGTCGGTGCTAAGCGGGAACTAACTGTATGTTGTTTAATCCCCATATCCTTGAATATTCATCCTTTTTAAGAAACTATCCAATTCTCTCAAAACAATTAAATAATTCTTTATCAACAACTAATTGTGCCATGAAAGCTCCACATTCTCACTGCACTGCATAAAGAATTTTGCTCCAATCATCTCATTGTGATTATCTTAAATTTGTACTCTATTATTCCAGCTTACTAGCAATGGAAGCAATCCATTGTCATTCACATCACCATATCCTAATGTATAACAAGTTCTGTTCACCCATCACCCCTGTGCTCACTGACCCACACTGACTGGAAATATCTCTATTTTAAAATTCTTGTTTTCAAATCCCAACATGACCTTCCCCCCTCCCTATGCCTGTAACCTCCTCCAGCCCCCACATCACTCCCTATCTCTGTAACCTCCTCCAGCCCCTACACCACTCCCTATCTCTGTAACCTCCTCCAGCCCCCATACCCCTCCCTATCTTTGTAACCTTCTCCAACCCCTACACTCCTCCCTATCTCTGTAACCACCTCCAGCCCCCATGCCCCTCTATCTCTGTAACCTCTCCCAGCCCCTACACCCCTCCCTATCTCTGTAACCTCCTCCAGTCCCTACACCCCCCTCTATATCTGTAACCTCTCTAAACCTCTACAAGATCTCTACTCTCTTGCAATTCTAGCCTCTTGTAAATCCTTGATTTCCATCATTCCACCATTGGTGGCTGTGCCTTGAGCTGCCTGGGCCGCAAGCTCTAGAATTCCTTCCCTGAACTTTTCCTACCCTCTCTCCTTCTTTAAGAGGCTCCATAAAACATAACACTTTGAGCAAGCTTTTGGTTGCCTGTCCTAATATCTCCTTTAGTGGCTCAATGTTAAATTCAGTTCAGTAGGGCTCCTGTGAAACACCTGGGGATGGAGAGAATCTCTTTCCCCTAGTGCAGAGTCCAGAACAAGGGGGTATAACCTTCAAACCAGGGGTGATGTCAGGAAGCATTTCTTCACACACAGGGTAGTGGAAATCTGGAATTCACTCCCCCAAAAAACTTTTGGGGCTGGCAGTGGCGGGCAGGGGGAGGGGTGTAATTGGAAATTTCAAAATTGGGAACAATACAACAATGCTTTTTTGTTTGTTGTGGTTTGCAGAACCCATGGGTGGAGTTAAGACACAGATCAGCCATGATCTGACTGAATGGCAGAACAGTCGAGTGGCTGAATGGTCTCCTTCTGCTCCTTTGCATTGCTATATTAAAGGTGCGGGATACATCTGAGTTACTATTGTTGTTTTACTCACCTTTCTTTATCCTCTTCACTCCCACTTTCATACTCCGATTCTTCCTCACTGGAAACGTCCATCTCTTCCTCTGGCAGAGGTGGTTCCTCAGGGGGTAGTGGAGGCATCGGAGGAGGAGCAGGAAAGTATTCATCATACTAGCAGAAATAGTTTAAAAAAAATACTCAATTACCCAGGGAACGGAGATAGCTCAAATTATTAATGATAACAATTTTGTGACCTTAAACATAGCTCCAAACCCTTCCATAAGAACATAAGAGATAGGAGGAGTAAGCCATTCGGCGCCCCAAGCCTGCCCTGCCATTCAATAAGATCATGGCTGATCTGCCCCAGGCCTCATCTCCTCTTTTGTACCAGCTCCTCATAGCCTCAGCTCCAAGATATTTCAAAGTCTATCTACCTCCTCTTTAAATACTTTCAGTGATCTAACCATCAGAACTCTCTGGGGTAGAGAATTCCAAATATTCACGACCCTTAGAGAAGAAATTCCTTTGGAGAGGAACTCAAGCTCAACCTTCTGACTCTCAAGAGGTGAGAGAACTACATCTGACCACCCTTTGAAGAGGCAGCCCTGGCAAAGTAAGTGGCCAATTATTTTTGTGGTTCCTGGAAAAGCTGGAGTGACCCACTAAACTAATCAGGGTCCCACAGGGACCCCCTCCCTTTGCAATCTCAACTGTCCTTCCTCTCTTAATTTAGATAATCCTGGGGTGGGTTTGAAGTGGAGTGTCTTCCCCCCCAGGAACATCCAAGTCCCCAGATCAGCCCCGAAAATCAAACCCGGCAATCATTTTACACCTCATTCTTTGTCTTTTCCCGTGACCATTTGCTCCCTTGCTCCCACCAAACCAACCATCCTCCCCACTCTTTATCCCTCCTCTCCATTCTAACACCCTGTAACATCTCCAACTTCTGAGGAAGAGGTATCAAGCAGAAACATTCACCCAACCTCTGACCCCCTCTGTCTCCCTGATGGATGTTGCCTGACCTGCTGAGTGTTTCCAATACACTCTGCTTTTATTTCTAAAATATTTTCTATCGCTTTTGCACCAAAAATGAAATTAAATTACCCTCAACCCAAATGCAGGGCTGAGCTCCCCAGTTTTGCTGTAATCAACATAGGAGGCCATTCTGCCCATCAGGTCTGTGCTAGCTCTTTGAAAGAGCTATCCAAATAATTAGCTCCCTAACCCCCTGTTTTTTCCCCACAGCCCTGAAAAAAATTCCCCTTCAAGTATTTCTCCAATTCCCTTTTGAAAGTTATTATTGATTCTGCTTCCTCCGCCCTTTCAGGCAGCGCATTCCAGATCACAACAACTCACTGTGTAAAAATAATTGACTTCATCTACCCCTCTGGTTCTTTTGTCAATTGCCTTAAATCTGTGCCCCTCTGGTTAACGACCCTCCTGTTAGTGGAAACAGTTTCTCCTTAACTCTGTCAAAACTCATGATTTTGAACATCTCTGTTAAATCTTCCCTTAACCTTCTGTGCTCCAAGGAGAATAATCCCAGCTTCTCTAGTCTCTTCACATTAACTGAAGTCCCTCATCCCTGTTCACATTCTAGTAAATCTCCTCTACACTCTCTCCAAGGCCTTCTTCAAAGCCTCTCACAATTGGGATAGGTTTGGATACTCCTTGTATTATTTTTACAGTTTTCATCTCTCAGATTACCATTGGAGGGCGAGTCGTGATGGGTCCGAAGGGAGCAGGCAAATTCATTTTGTTCATCAGATGCAGAACCTGTAAGCACAAGTGCAAGATATTCATTACCTATGTGAATGTGAGATATTCAGTACCTGTGTGAACGTGAGATATTCATTACCTGTGTGAACGTGAGATATTCAATACCTGTGTGAACGCGAGATATTCATTACCTGTGTGAAGGTGAGATATTCAGTACCTGTGTGAACGTGAGATATTCAGTACCTGTGTGAACGTGAGATATTCAGTACCTGTGTGAACGTGAGATATTCAGTACCTGTGTGAACGTGAGATATTCAGTACCTGTGTGAATGCGAGATATTCAGTACCTGTGTGAAGGTGAGATATTCAGTACCTGTGTGAACGTGAGATATTCAGTACCTGTGTGAACGTGAGATATTCAGTACCTGTGTGAAGGTGAGATATTCAGTATCTGTGTGATCGTGAGATATTCAGTACCTGTGTGAACGTGAGATATTCAGTACCTGTGTGAACGTGAGATATTCAGTACCTGTGAGAACGTGAGATATTCAGTACCTGTGTGAACGTGAGATATTCAGTACCTGTGTGAACGTGAGATATTCAGTACCTGTGTGAACGTGAGATATTCAGTACCTGTGTGAACATGAGACATTCAGTACCTGTGTGAACGTGAGATATTCAGTACCTGTGTGAACGTGAGATATTCAGTACCTGTGTGAACGTGAGATATTCAGTACCTGTGTGAACGTGAGATATTCAGTACCTGTGTGAACGTGAGATATTCAGTACCTGTGAGAACGTGAGATATTCAGTACCTGTGTGAACGTGAGATATTCAGTACCTGTGTGAACGTGAGATATTCAGTACCTGTGTGAACGTGAGATATTCAGTACCTGTGTGAGCGTGAGATATTCAGTACCTGTGTGAACGTGAGATATTCAGTACCTGTGTGTGAACACAAGCTGCTGTCTCTACAGCAGGGTGGGGAACCTATGGCCGGTGGGCCGGATCTGACCTGTTGCTCAATTTCATCCGGCCTGCAGCAAGATTTCTAAAAATATAGACCTATGACAGTGGGGCCTTCAAAATAGCATTTATCATCATTGTTACAAATGTGCTTTGGATAACAGCATCAGCTAAATGAGTATAATAATATTTAACAATACAATATTCAAATTCAGCCATCGCAATAAAACAGCGGGTGAGTTGAATGTTTCTGTATTCTCTCTAAAAAAGGAAACTTAAATTGAGTTGATTTTTATGTGTGTGTGTGGCTCGCAGCTGATTTTGTCTATGTGTGAATGGACCGTGATAAGAAAAAGGTTCCCTACCCCTGCTCTACAGAATGGCTTGCATTCCATCATCTCAAATGTCCCAAAGAATTTTACAACAAATGAGGTACTTTTTAAATGTAGTACCTATTGTAAAATAAGAAAGGCAGCATTCTGTTGTGCACATTGTGAAGATTGGACAGAATATAAAGAACAGCAAGGAGTGACTAAAAGATTAATAAGGAGGGAGAAATTACAGTGCGACAAAGCTAGTTAGAAACGTAAAGAGTTTCTTCAGGTATTTAAAAAGAAGAGTAAAGTGAGCATTGGTCCTCTGGAGAGTGAGAATGAGGAATTAATAATGGAAAATAAGGAAATGGCGGATGAATTGAACAAATATTTTGCGTTTGTCTTCACTGTAGAGGATAGAAATAACATCCCAAAAATAATTATGAATCAGGAGGTGAAAGGGAGGGAGAAACTTAAAACAATTACATTCACCAGGGAAAGGGGACTGAGAAAATTATTAGAACTGAAAGATGACAAGTCCCCAGGTCCTGTTGGACTTCATCCAGGGTCTTAAAAGAAGTGGATGCTGAGATAGTAGATGCATTGGTTTTAATTTTCCAAAATTCCCCAGATTCTGGAAAAGTTTCGTCAGATTGCTCCTCTATTCAAGAAAGGAAGGAGACAGAAAGCAGGAAACTACAGGCCAGTTAGCTTAACATCTGTCATAGGGAAATTGCTGGAATCTATTATTAAGGAGATTATAGCGGGGCACTTAGAAAATCTCAATGCAACCAAGCGGAGTCAACATGGTTTTGGTTACGGGAAATCATGTTTGACTAATTTAGGTTCTATGAGGAAGCAACTTGGATAAAGGGGAACATGTGGGTGCGCTGTACTTTTCCAGAAGGCATTCGACAAGGTGCCACATTAAAGGCTGCTATGCAAAATAAGAGCTCATAGTGTACGGGGTAACATATTAGCACGGATAGAGGATTGGTTAGCTAACAGGAACAGGGATAAATGGGTATTTTTCGGGTTGGCAAGATGTGTCAAGTGAAGTGTGTCACGATTCACTAGGGATAGCGCGCTGTAATATCAATCCCCACTGCTCCCCGAGCCACGACAAATGTCAAAAGTTTGATCAAACCACCAGATTGCCCCAATTCTACCGAACTGTTTAATTTAGGTTAACAGAATATGAGCACCAGGTTTGTAAACTTAATAAATAAATAACTGTTTATTGAACAAACTGTCGTTAACCAGTGGCAAAAGAAAGAAATATGAACTGCTAATTTCTAACTCTATAACTTAAACTCTACTCCTTCTGAAATCCCTATACACACACATAAGACATAAAAACATGGATTTTAAGGGTGGGATAAAACAGTTCAATTGCACCAATTCTAGAGTACAGGATTCGATGGGATGATTTTGATCAATGTCTTCCAAATTCCTTTCAGTTCTTGCTGACAACATGAGGTGGTCTTCCAGCACTTTCAATCTTTAGTTCACTGGCTGAGCACTTGCCTTTCAAAGTCTCTAACAGTGATTTTCCCCTTTTCCTCTTGACATGGGTTTTGATAGAGACAGAGCAGGTTATAGAGATATGAGGAGAAAAAGCCAGCTAGCTATTATTGTGGAATTACTGGAATCTTTCACAGCCAGGAGAAAATGGTTTTAAGTCTTGTTCCTTTCAGGCTAGGAGCTATTCTGTTGCACTGCCCTCGCACAAAACCTGGTCACCTGGTCAAGAGCCAATTAAAATATTGTTGCCAGGCAGCTCCCTTGGTGCAGGACTCCTTTCTGGCACCATCCTCTCTTTCATGGCATACTCTGTTCCAGGACTGCAACATTGTATATATCTCATCCTGTTCCAGTGGACATGTCTTTCAAACTGCAGCCGTTGTAATTTTAATCCACAGTCCAACAGAAAATAAAAAGATGCGCTCTTTACAAGTGCCACAGGGATCAGTGCTGGAACCTCAACTATTTACAATTTATGTCAATGACTTGGAAAAAGGGACTGAATGTATAGTTGAAAAATTTGCTGATAACACAAAGATAGGTAGGAAAGTAAAATGTGAAGAGCACATAAGGAGTCTGCAAAGGGACATAGATAAGTTAAGTGAGTGGGCAAAAATTTAGCAGATGGAGTATAATGTGGGAAAAATGTGAACTT
This sequence comes from Cetorhinus maximus, assembly GCF_964194155.1. Taxonomy (NCBI): domain Eukaryota; kingdom Metazoa; phylum Chordata; class Chondrichthyes; order Lamniformes; family Cetorhinidae; genus Cetorhinus; species Cetorhinus maximus. The sequence goes on along the minus strand of NC_135895.1, from coordinate 2,883,341 downwards.
GTCTGCTTTGGCAGGAAGAATAGAAAAGCAGCAAATTATTTAAATAGAGAGAGATTGCAGACCTCTGAGGTACAGAGGGACCTGGGTGTCCTGGTATATGAATCAGGAAAAGTTAGTATGCGGGTACAGCAAGTGATTAGGAAGGCAAATGGAACTGCAGTTTACTGTAAGGGGAATGGAATATAAAAGTAGGAATGTTTTGCTACAGTTGCACAGGGCATTGATGAGACCACATCTGGGCTACTGTGTACTGTTTTGGTCTCCTTATTTAAAAAAGGATATAACTACATTAGAAGCATTTTAGAGAAGATTCACTTGACTGATAGTTTGGATGGGGGGAAATTATTGCTTATGAGGAAAGGTTGGGCAAGCTGGGCCTCCCTCAGTGTAGCACTCCCTCAGTACTGACCATTTGACAGTGCAACACTCCCTCAGCACTGATCCCCTGACAGTGTAGCACTCCCTTAGTACTGACCCTCTGACAGTAACCATTGAAGTTTAGAAGATTGAGAGGCGATCTTATTGAAACATATAAGATCCTGAGGGGGCTTGATAAGGGGATGCTGAAAGGATGTTTCCCCTTGTGGGAGAGACTAGAACTAGGGGGACACAGTTTAAAAATAAGGGGTCTCCCGTTTGAGATGGAGATGAGAGGAAATTTTTTCTCTCAGACAGTTGAGAGTCTTTGGTACACTCTTCTCCAGAGAGTAATGGAGGCAGGGCCAATGAATCTTTTTAAGGCAGAGGTAGATAGATTCTTGACTAACAAGGGAGTCAAAGATTATCAGGAGTAAGTGGAATGTGGAGTTGAGGCTACAATCAGATCAGCCATGACCTCATTGAATGGCAGAGCAGGCTGGGGGGCTGAATGGCCGACTCCTGCTCCTAATTAGTATGTTTGTATGTACATTCACAGCAAACATCAAGAAACAGCAATGTGACAATGACCAGATTATCCTCACTGAGCCTCATAAGGAGATATTATGCCAGATGATCAATAACAACAAGAAGAACTACCCTGTTCTTCTTCAGAATAGTGACTGCGGCACCTTTTACATCCACCTGAAAGAGATAATTATCCGTTCATTGGCAGTAGCACTTAAGGGAGAAATGATGACCAAGAACCTAGAGTTCACTGTTGGTTAAATCTTGCTGTGGGATATTACAATGTTCCCAAGTGGCAAACAGTGGCCTCAGTTTAGTATCATTGCTGAGGGAATGAATACACTGCAGCAGATTCAATTCCCGTTAAAGCAGCGAAATTCAATTTGTAAAGAATTATGGTTTGACCACACTTGGGAGATTTTGTGCATGGTTCTTGTCTCCACATTATGAAAAGGGTATTGAGGCAGTGGAGAGGCTGCAAAAGAGGTTCACAAGGATGGTACAGAGAACTGAGAGATTCTACCTATCAGGAAGATTAAGGAGGCTGGGGTCTTTCCGCAAGAAAAGAGAAGACTGCTTGAGGTTTTTAAAATTAGAAAAGGGTTTGATAGGTTAGACAGAGAGAAGCTTCCACTTGTGGGAGAAACCAGAACTAAGGGCCATAAATATAAGATAGTCACTAATAAATCCTAATCGGGAATTCAGGGGAAACTCCTTTACCCAGAGAGTGGTGAGAATGTGGAACTCGCTACCACAGGGAGTGTTTGAGGTGAACAGAACAGGTACATTTAAGGGGAAGCTGGATAAATACATGAGGGAGAAAGGAATAGAAGGATATGCTCATAGGATGAGAAGAGGAGGGATGGGAGGAGACTTGAGTACATTGTTATTAGCTGAATGGCTTAATTCTGTGCTGTATATTGTATATAATTTGACTCAAAAATTCAGTAAAAGCAAAATGCTAAGATTTTCTTGCAGCAAAATATTAAAAATATACGAGCTGATTCTTTTACCTGCACATAGAACTTGGGTACACTTGCCATGGCGTTGGCAATATTGGCCAGAATGACACTGGTTGGCGGTGGGTAGAGGTATTTCAGGCATGGGTTCATGGGATAGGTCAACCTGTAACACAAGGACGACAAAGCCTGAGACACACACCTGAGGATCACACAGCTCAGTAACTGGAGACATGGCGACAACCACACGCAGAAACTAAAATCCTCACGTTAACATAACTTGAACTCTGCTGTGGTGACAAGCCTGGTGGTAAATCTGCTGCCATTTTTATGGATTCTTATCACCTGTTTTTTTAAGTGATGTTGGTTGAGAGATCAATATTGGTTCCTGGACACTGCGGAGAACTCCCCTGCTCTTCTTCAAAATACTACTATTGGTGTCATTTGCACACGGCCATGGGATCTTTTACATACACCAGAAAGAGCAGACAAGGCTTTGCTTTAATGCCTCATCTGAAAGCTGGAATCTTAGACAGTGCAGCACTCCCTCAGTACTGACCCCAACGATAATGCAGCACTCCCTCAGGACTGACCCCAACGATAATGCAGCACTCCCTCAGTATTGTTCCCCCCAACAGTGCAGCACTCCCTCAGTACTGACCCTCTGACCCTTTTGTGATCAAGTCTCTGGAGTGAGATTTAACCAATGACCTTCCAAGGAGAGAACGGTACCAAATCACAGCTGAAGACGACACTTTGATCTTGCTGCCAGCAGTGGATTGAGTGAGGATCCTGTCAAGCTGATTACAGGTGACTTGCAATTTGAAGTCATGTTACTAACCCCAAGCTCACTGCGATCCCATCCTCGATAACAGGAACTCGTGGTTTCAGAACCTGTTTCTCATCTTTGTTGTTCGAAACTTTATCTGCACTACAACCATAAGCAGAATAAAAAATATATTAGGAGAAATCCCCACAGTTTAAAAAACATCATGACAATAATGAGCAGTTACATAGTGTCTTTAAGGTAGTAAAACCTGGTGCTTCACAGAAGTGTTCTCAAGCAAATTCCAAGACATGTACGGGTGGGAATTCCAGAGTTTAGAACCAAGGCAGACGAAGGCACAGTCGCCAATACTGGAGGAGCTCAGAGATCTCTGAGGGTTGTAAGGGGAGGTTACAAAGATAGGGAGGGGCGAGACCATGGTGAGATTTGAACACAAGGGTGAGAGTTTTAAAATTGAGGCTCTGCCAGACTGGAGTTCAATGTAGATCGAAGAGTACGGGGGTGACGGGTGGACTGGACTTGGCTTCATCAAGGTGAGGGCCCAGGGCAAAACCATTCCAGTCTCACCGGTCAGGGATAGATCACACAGCAAACAAACAGATTTGCTCTCCTCAGTGAAACACCGATCTCTCTGCTGCCCTCCCACGGATATGAACAGCCACTGCCAACTTGTATGGATGAGGGAGTTTTCATGCTGTAATCCCATTTGGAATGAGATTAAACATCCAGCACAGAAGCGGATAATTTGGCCCCACCGACCCATTTCACGTTATCTTGAATCTTTCATGACCTCAGGATGACTCAAAGCACTTTACAGCCAGGAAGTATTTTGGAAGCGCAGTCACTGGTAATGTGCTAAAGGACACACTGCTGTTTGTGGGAGCTTGCTCTGTGTAAATTGGTTGCTAGGATTCCTATGTTGCCAGTGACTGTGCTTCCAAAATACTTCCCGGGAATCTGCTTTTTAGCAAGTTGGTTCAGGCATAAATATTGGCCAGGACACCATGGAGAGTGAATGGAAAACTCCCCTACACTTATTCATAATAGTGTTATGGAATCTTTTAACCTTTACTTGAGGGGCCAACTCTCCTTCAGCGCTACCCCTCAAATAGTGCAGCGCTCCCTCAGCATTGACCCTCCAACAGTGCAGCACTCCATCAGCACTGACCCTCCGACAGTGCAGCGCTCCATCAGCACTGACCCTCTGACAGTGCAGCACTCTCTCAGTACTGACCCTCCGACAGTGCAGCGCTGACTCAGCCCTGACCCTCTGACAGTGCAGCACTCCCTCAGCTCTGACCAAAGAGTTTAATGTGTGGCCCAAAAATTGGTGTGGAAGCAATGAGTTTCAATTCATTGGGCACTGGCACCATAGCACCAGGAAAGTGGGAGCTGTACTGTTGGGACGGTCTTCACCTTGGCCAGGCTGGAATGAATGTTCTGGTGAGTTGTATAACTAGGGTGGGTAAGAAGGCTTTCAACTAAGTAGTTCGTGTGAGGAATAACATGAAGGAAAATGTGATAAAGTAAAGAGAGAGGACAAAACAAGAGAGCAAGGTAGCAATAAGGGCAATGATGAGAGTGTGACAGCAAGGGACAGAGTGCACAAACATAACTTGTGTGCCAGCAGATAAGGCTAGAGATTGCAAAATTAGTAGAAAAGAACAGAACTAAAGGCTCTTCATCTGAACGAGCATAGCATTCTTAACAAAATGGATGAATGGTCAGCTCAAATTGAAATAAATGTGTATGAGCTGATAGCCATTACAGAGATGTGGCTGCAAAGTGATCAATGCTAGGACCTGAATATAGAAGGGTATTTGACATTTCAGAAGGACAAGAAGCTAGGAAAAGGTGATGGCGTAGCTCTCGTAATTAGGGATGACATGAGTAATGAGAGATGACCTTAGTTTTAATGATCAGGATGTAGAATCTATTTGGGTAAATATAAGAAATAGTAAAGATAAGAATTCACTTGTGGGAGTAGTTTCTATGCCCCCTAAAAGTAACCACACGGTAGAACGGGGTATACAGGAAGAAATAATGAGGACTTGAGACAAAGGTACTGTGATAACCTTGGGCGATTTTAATCTATGTATGGCTTGGACGAGTCAGATTAGCAAAGTTAGCCTGGAAATGGAGTTCAGAGTGTGCTTTCTGGAGTTTCTTAGACCAGTATGTTCTAGAGCCAACCAGAGAGCAGGCTATTCTCGACCTGGTAATGTGCAACAAGACAGGATCAATTAATGACCTCATAGTCAAAGCCCCACTAGGTAGCAGTGATCACAATATGATTGAATTTCATGCTCAATTTGAGGGAGAGAAAAGTGGGTCTAACACTAGTGTTTTAAATTTAATAAAGGCAATTATAAGCATACGAAGACAGAGGTGGCTAAAGTGAACTGAGAAAATAGGTTAAGGGATAAGTCAACAGAAATGCAGTGGCAGACAGTTGAGCAGATATTTCATAACACTAAGCGAAGATACATTCCAGTGAGAAAGAAAGACTAGGGGAAGGACACACCATCTGTGGCTAACTAAGGAAGTTAAGGATAGTGTCAAATTGAAAGAAAAAGCATACAATTCCACGAGGATTAGTGGCGGGTCAGAAGATTGGACAGAATATAAAAAACAGCAAAGAATGACTAAAAATAAATCAGTGCAAAATTAGAAGAGAGAAAGTTAGCTAGAAATGTAAAACAGATAAGAGTTTGTACAGGTATTTAAAAAGGAAGAGAGTAACCAAAGTGAGCGTTGGTCCTCTAGAGAGGTTGGAGAATTAATAATGGTAAATAAGGAAGTGGTGGATGCATTGAACAAATATTTTGCATCTGTCTTCACCGCAAGGGATACAAATAACATCCCAAAAATAACTGTGAATCAAGAGGTGAAAGGTAGTGTGGAACAAAAAGTGCTGGAAAAACTCAGGAGGTCTGGCAGCACCTGTGGAGAGAGAAACAGAGTTAACATTTCGAGTCCGTATGACTCTTCTTCAGAGCTAAAGAGAAGTAGAAATGTGATGGATTTTATACTGTTTAAGGAGGGTGGAGCAGTTGAAACCGGATAGAAGGTCAGCAATAGGTGGGGGCTAAGGAGAGATTGACAAAGATGTCATGGACACCAGACAAAGAGAGTGTTAATGGTAGTGGTAAAGACTAAAGAAGGTGCATAAAGGTAAGAGCAAAACGTATTAATAGCAGAACAGGGTCAGCGCTCTGAGAAAGCACAACATAGAAACCAGTGACAGGTGGCCCTGTGGGGAATGGGGAAAAAGGATTTTAAAAAGTATAAATAAATAAAAATAAATAAAACATAAAAATTAAAATAAAAACAAACAATCGGATTTTAAAAAAGTGGTAAAGATAGAGGAGAGAGCTCATGGTCTGAAGTTGTTGAACTCGATGTTAAGTCCGGAAGGCTGTAAAGTGCCTAGTCGGAAGATGAGGTGCTGTTCCTCCAGTTTGCGTTGAGCTTCACTGGAACAATGCAGCAGGCCAAGGACGGACATGTGGGCATGAGAGCAGGGTGGGGTGTTAAAATGGCAAGTGACAGGGAGGTCTGGGTCATGCTTGCAGATCGATCCAATTGTTTTTTTTTAAATTTTAATTCTTTTTAATTTATTTTTATTTATTTATGCTTTTTTTAAATCCTTTTCCCCCCCCAACATCTCCCTCACACAGCCCATAGGGCCATCTGTCACTGGTTTCTATGTTTTGCTTTCACAGAGCACTAAACCTTGTTCTGCTATCAACACATTCTGCTCTTACCTTTATGCCATTATCAGCACATTATTTAGTCTTTACCACTACCATTAACACTCCCTTTGTCTAGCTCCCAACTATCCATAACCTTCTATCTTGGTCCACCTGCTCCACCCCCTCTTAAACAGTATAAAATCTATCACATTTTTACTTCTCTTCAGCTCTGAAGATGTCATACAGACTCAAAACGTTAACTCTTTCTCTCTCCACAGATGCTGCCTGACCTGCTGAGTTTTTCCAACATTTTCTGTTTTTATTACAAAAGTGAGGATGTTATGCTTCAGTTATACAGGGCATTGGTGAGACCACAGCTTGGATATTGTGTGCTGTTTTGGTCCCCTTATTTAAGGAAGGATGTAAATGCGTTGGAGGCAGTTCAGAGGAGGTTTAGTGGATTGATACCTGGAATGAGTGGGTGTCTTATGAGGAAAGGTTAGACAGACGGGGTTTGTTTCCACTGGAGTTTAGAAGGGTGAGGGATGACTTGATCGGAGTATATAAGATCATGAAAGGTCTTGACAAGGTTTTTTTAAATTCGTTCATGGGATGTAGGCATCACTGGCTAGGCCAGCATTTCTTGCCCATCTCTAATTGCCGTTGTTCAGAGGGCTTTTTTTCAAAGAGTCAACCACATTGCTGTGGGTCTGGAGTCACATTTGGCCAGACCAGGTAAGGGTGGCAGATTTCCTTCCCTAAAGGGCATTAGTGAACCAGATGGGCTTTTACAACAATCGGCAATGGCTTCATGGTCATCATTTGACTTTTAATTCCAGATTTTTTAATGAATTCAAATTTCATCATCTGTCGTAGCGGGATTCGAACCCGGGTGCCCAGAGCATTACCCTGGAACACTAGTCCAGTGACAATACCATTATTGCATCGCCTACCCACAAGGTGGACGTGGAAAGCATGTTCCCTCTTGTGGGTGAGTCCAGAACTAGGGGACATTGTTTCAAAATTAGGAGTTTCCCATTGGGACAGAGATGAGAATTTTTTTCTCTCAGAGGGTTGCGCGACTTTGCACTCTCTGCCTCAGAAGGCGGTGGAGACGGGGTCAAGGAATATTTTTAACGTAGAGATAGATAGATTCTTGTTAGGCAAGGGAATCAAAGGTTATCATGGGAATGTGGAATTCGATACACATGAAGATCAGCCATGATGTTATTGAATGGCAGGGCAGGCTCGAGGGGCTGAATGGCCTACTCTTGCTCCTATTTTGTATGTTCACAACCCGCAAAGCCTTCAGTTGCAGCTCCAAAACATGACTGAATTCAAAGTACATACGGTTTGCTTTCATTGGAGATTAGCTTCTGTTCCAGTAGGTCGATGTGCTCTTGCTCTTTTGCATACTCCACCACCAAAGTGTGCCCCAGGAATCTTAACTGGTGCAGCCTGGTCAGAGCCTGAAAACAGCACATTGGAGGATAACTCAACACCAGCTTCATTCCCACATATCAGACGGCAGATATGATCAGCAAAGTCTTATCCTTTCTCAATAACCCAGAGGACTGAAAGTCGATTATGTCAACTTGCATTTATATAGCACCTTGAACAGAATAAACACCCAAGGTGTTCCACAGGAGTGCCAGGCAAAATCTGACTCTCAGCCACATAAGGAGATATGAGGACAGGTGAGAAAAAGCTCGATCAAGGAGGTAGGTTTTAAGGAGCGTTTGAAAGGAGCAGAAAGGGAGATGGGGAGGAAATTCTGGAGCTAAGGGCCCAGGCAGCTGAAGGTACAGACGTCAAAGTGAAAGACAGTGAGGAATGGTAATCTCCAGAAATCCTTTCAAGAGATCACTCTGATTTAGTACTTTGTAATATACAACGTTCATCAGCTGTAGGGAATTAACCTCTAAACAAACTCCAGCCGTGAACTATAAGGTCACCAAAATGACAAACGCATCTAATTCCTGATTGTTGCTAAACAGAAACAGGCCATTAGACCATCGAGTCAGTTGCTAGTGCTATTCCTTCAGGAGTCACTGAATCTAATTACGTTTTAATTTTCCACGTTTTATTCAAGTATTTGGAATCATGAATCTCACAGCACAGAGGGATGTCATTAGGGCAACGTGCGTGTACCGTCTTTATAAAACAGTGATCCAATTAATCCCACTCCTCTTCTCTTTGCACATAGCCCTGCGAATGATAACATTTCTTTTGAAAGTTATTGTTGAATCTGCTTCCACCGCTCTTTCAGGCAGCGCGTTCCAGATCACAACAACTCACAGTGTAAAAAAAATTCTCATCTTCCCCCTGTGGTTCCTATCTTATTGTCTGATTATGCCGATTCTCTTCAATCTGTGTCCCTCTGGTTACTGACCCTGCTGTTACTGGTAACAGTTTCTCTTTGTTTACTCTATCAAAATCCTTCCCGACTGGGAAATCAGTCAATAAATCTCCCTATAACCTCACTGCTCTAAGGGCAGCAATCGGTGTCTCTAGTCTCTCTTCTTATGGTATTACTTCCTGACCAGGCTTGGCTTCACAAATGACCACTGGTGCCACTGCCAAGCAGTTGCCCTCTCTGTCTGCGCGCAGATACTGAGTGACATGGCATCCAGTGTTTACAAATGCAGGCTGCCTTTCAATTATCCTTTCAGAGGATAAGCATGCCCAGGCAAGGCCAGAATTTGTTGTTCATCCCTAACTGCTCTTAAAAGTAGCAAGCTGCATTCTTTTGCATCCGCCTGAAAGAGCAGAAGGGGCCACAGTTTAGAGTCTCATCTAAAAGACTATCCCTCCAACAATGCAGCAGTCCAATAATACTGACCCTCCAACAGTGCAGCACACCCTCCGCACTGACCATGCGACACTGCAGCGCTCCCTCAGTACTGAACCTCCAACAGTGCAGCGCTCCCTCGGTACTGAACCCCCAACAGTGCAGCGCTCCCTCAGTACTGAACCCCCAACAGCGCAGCGCTCCCTCGGTACTGAACCCCCAACAGTGCAGCGCTCCCTCAGTACTGAACCTCCAACAGTGCAGCGCTCCCTCAGTACTGAACCTCCAACAGTGCAGCGCTCCCTCAGTACTGAACCTCCAACAGTGCAGCGCTCCCTCAGTACTGAACCTCCAACAGTGCAGCGCTCCCTCAGTACTGAACCCCCAACAGTGCAGCGCTCCCTCAGTACTGAACCTCCAACAGTGCAGCGCTCCCTCAGTACTGAACCTCCAACAATGCAGCGCTCCCTCAGTACTGAACCTCCAACAGTGCAGCGCTCCCTTAGTACTGAACCTCCAACAGTGCAGCGCTCCCTCAGTACTGAACCCCAAAAGTGCAGCGCTCCCTCAGTACTGAACCTCCAACAGTGCAGCGCTCCCTCAGTACTGAACCCCAAAAGTGCAGCGCTCCCTCAGTACTGACCCTTCAACAGTGCAGCGCTCCTCAGTACTGAACCTCCAACAGTGCAGCGCTCCCTCAGTACTGAACCTCCAACAGTGCAGCGCTCCCTCAGTACTGAACCCCCAACAGTGCAGCGCTCTCTCAGTACTGAACCTCCAACAGTGCAGCGCTCCCTCAGTACTATACCTCCAACAATGCAGCGCTCCCTCAGTACTGAACCTCCAACAGTGCAGCGCTCCCTTAGTACTGAACCTCCAACAGTGCAGCGCTCCCTCAGTACTGAACCCCAAAAGTGCAGCGCTCCCTCAGTACTGAACCTCCAACAGTGCAGCGCTCCCTCAGTACTGAACCCCAAAAGTGCAGCGCTCCCTCAGTACTGACCCTTCAACAGTGCAGCGCTCCTCAGTACTGAACCTCCGGCAGTGCAGAACTCTCATCAGTTTGATCTATGGGTAATTACTTGTTTCTTTTCATGTATAACCAACCTACCTTAGCTGCTGCATGGGCAGATGAAAAAGTAGCAAAAGCTGTATGTTTCTGTAAAGGAAGAACAGTGTAATGTTAATAGAGTTCTGAGAATAGAATGCTTTATTGCTGATTAAAATCAGGAAAATTAGTGCCTCATCCCCCAGGAAGGATTTTCCTGGACACCACCCCTGAGCAGGGTGAAGTTTCCCAAAACCAGTGTCATAGGAACATAGGAAGAACATAGCAGCAGGAGTAGGCTATTCGGCCTGTTGAGCCTGCTCCACCATTCAACTAGATCATGGCTGATCATCGACCTCAATGCCACTTTCCCGCACTATCTCCATATCCTTTGATGTCACTGGTCTCCAGGAATCCACCGATTTCTGTTTTGAATATGCTCAATGATTGAGCTTCCACAGCCCTCTTGGGTAGAGAATTCCAAAGATTTACCATCCTCTAAGTGAAGAAATTCCTCCTCATCTCAGTCTTACATAGTCTACCCCTTATCCCGAGATTATGTCCCCTGGTTTTAGACTCACCAGCCAGGGGAAATGTCTTTCCTATTTCCATTCTGTCAGGCTCTGTAAGAATTTTTAAAGTTTCAATGAGGTCACCCGTCATTCTTCGAAAAGCTAGAGAATACAGATCCAGTTTCCTCAATCTCTCCTCATAAAACCAAGCCCGCCATCCCAGGGATTAATATGGTGAACCTTCGTTACACTCCCTTTTTAGCAAGTATATCCTTTCTTAGATAAGGGGACCAAAACTGTACACAATACTCCAGGTATGGTCTCACCAAGGCTCTATACAGCTGCAGCAAGACATCTTTACTCCCGTACTCAAATCCCCTTGCAATGAAGACCAATGTACCATTTGCCTTCCTAATTGCTTGCTGCATCTGCATGCTAGCTTTTAGTGACTCATGAACAAGGATACCCAGATCCCTTTGGACATTAACACTTCCCAAACTCTCACCATTTAAGAAATACTCTGCCTTTCTGTTTTTCGACCAAAGTGGGTAACTGCACACTTATTCAAATTATATTCCATCTGCCATGTTCCAGCCCATTCACTTAGACTGTCCAAATCCTCTTGAAGCTTCCTTGCATCCTCCTCACAACTTACATTCCCGCCCAGTTTGGTGTCATCAGCAAATTTGGAAATATTACAATTGGTCCCCACTTCCAGATCATTTATATAGATTGTGAACAACTGTGTACCTAGCATGGATCCTTGCAGTACCCCATTAGTAACAGCCTGCCATCCTGAGAATGATCCATTTATTCCTTCTCTCTGCTTTCTGTCTGTTAATCTCTCGATCATCAGTAAAGTAATGGAGGGGGTCATCAACAGTGCTATCAAGCGGCACTTGCTTAGCAATAACCTGCTCACTAATGCCCAGTTTGGGCTAGTCAGCTCCTGACCTCATTACAGCCTTGGTTCAAACATGGACAAAAGAGCTGAACTCCCGAGGTGAGGCTAGAGTGACTGCCGTTGACATCAAGGCAGCATTTGACCTAGTGTGGCATCTAGGAGCCCTGGAAAAACTGGAGTCAATGGGGATCAGGGGGAAAACTCTCCGCTGGTTGGAGTCAAAACCTAGCACAAAGGAAGACAGTTGTGATTGTTGGAGGTCAATCATCTCTGTTCCAGGACATCACTGCAGGAGTTCCTCAGGATAGTGTCCTCGGCCCAACCATCTTCAGCTGCTTGGTCAATGACCTTCCTTCCAACATAAGGTCAGAAGTGGGGATGTTCGTTGATGATTGCGCAATATTCAGCACCATTCTCGACTCCTCAGATACTGAAGCAGTCCATGTCCAAATGCAGCAAGACCTGGACAATATCCAGGCTTGGGCTGACAAATGGCAAGTAACATTCGCACCACACAAGTGTCAGGCAATGACAATCTCCAACAAGAGAGAATCCAACCATCGCTCCTTGATGTTCAATGGCATTACCATCACTGAATCCCTCACTATCAACATCCTGGGGATTACCATTGACCAGAAACAGAACTGGACGAGCTACATAAATACTGTGGCTACAAGAGCAGGTCAGAGGATGGGAATAGCATGACGAGTAACTCACCCCCTTACTCCCCAAAGCATGTACACCATCCACAAGGCACAAATCAGGAGTGTGATGGAATGCTCCCCACTTGGCTCCTACTACACTCAAGAAGCTCGACACCATCCAGGACAAAGTAGCCCACTTGATTGGCACCACATCCACAAACATTCACTCCCTCTACCACCGATGCACAGTAGCAGCAGTGTGTACCATCTACAAGATGCACTGCAGGAATTCACCAAGGCTTCTTCGACAGCACCTTCCAAACCCATGACCACTACCATCTAGAAGGACAAGGGCAGCAGAGAGATGGGAACACCACCACCTGGAAGTTCCCCTCCAAGTCACTCACTATCCTGACTTGGAAATATATCGCCGTTCCTTCGCTATCGCTGGGTCAAAATCCTGGAACTCCCTTTCTAACAGCACTCTGGGCGTACCTGCACTGTGTGTATCCGCACTGTGTGCAGCTCACCACCACCTTCTCAAGGGCAACTAGGGATGGGCAATAAATGCTGGCCCAGCCAGCAACGCCCACATCCCGTGAATGAATTAAAAAAAACAATTCTCAATCCATACTAGTACATTACCCCCAATCCCATGTGCTCTAATTTGATTTACTAACCTGTGTGGGACCTTATCAAAAGCCTTCTGAAAACCCAAAAACACCACATCCACTGGTTCTCTTTTATCTATGCTACAAGCAACGTCCTCAAAAAACATGATTTCCTTTTTATAAATCCATGTTAACTCTGTCCAATTTTACCATTCCTTTCTAAATGCCCAATTATGACATCCTTAATATCAATTTCTATCATTTTCCTTATTACTGATGTCAAATGAACAGGTCTGTAGTTCTCTATTCTCCCTCTTCCTCCCTTCTTAAATAGTGGTGTTACATTTGCTACTTGTCAGTCCGCAGGAACCTTTCCAGAAACTAAAGAATTTTGAAAGATAACCAGCAATGCATCCACTATCCCGATAGCCATGTCCTTCAACACTCTGAGATGAGGCTCATCTGCTCCAGGGGATTTATCAACCTTCAATCTAGTTAACCAATTAAGTACAACCTCTACTAATTTCTTTTAGTTCCTCAGTTTGACAAGTCCCTTGGTTGCTGAGCATTTCCCGGAGGTTTTCTGTATATTCTTCTGTGAAGGCAGGTGCACAGTAACAGTTTTTTTTCTCTGCCATTTCTCTGTTCTTCATTATAACTTCCCCGGTGCCCACCTGTAAAGGGCCCACATTTGACCTTGCTAATCATTTCCTTTTCACATACCTAAAGAAGTTTTTACAGGCCACCTTTATGTTCCTCGCTCATTTGCATTCATATTTGGTCTCCATCTCACTCAGGCATAGTCTCCTGTCTCTTCATGTGCCCCTTAGGGGTCAGTGCATGTTATGCAGACAAAGTGGTCATAGCCACCTTGAGCCACTGGTAACGCAGTGACTTGCTGGCCCGCTTCAGACAGCAGTTAAGAGAGAACCATGTTTGTACTGGACTAGAGTTCCACACCAAGAAAGGTCAAACTATCAAAATATTGTGCATTTTGCAGTTCGGGACATTGCAAAGTGCGATGCAGCAAATGAAATATAAGTATAGTTACTGGTGTAATGTAGGAAATACCACAGCCAATGTGCACGCTCCCTCAGCATTGACCCTCCAAACATTGGCACTTCATTAGTACTGACCTTCCGATGGTGCAGCACTCCCTCAGTACTGGCCCTCCGATGGTGCAGCACTCCCTCAGTACTGGCCCTCCGCAAGTGCAGCACTCCCTTAGTACTAAAATGGGAGTGTCAGTCTAGATTTTTGCTCCAGTCCCTGGAATGGCAATTGACCAAATAGCCTTCTGATACCAAGAGGAGGGAGTGTCTCACTGTCTCAGAGCTGATCTGAATGGCCCAGGTAGAGTAAGGATGGGGCAGGTTTCATTCTTTCCAGGACAATGGGATTTAATGACAATCTGACAGCTTCATGGTCACTTTCCTGAGACCAGCTTTTTTTTCAGGTTGATTTATTTTCCTTAAAATCTGAATTTAAATTCATGATGGGAGTTGAACTCGTTCTCTGAACTTTTAGTTCAGGCTTCTGAATTACGAATTTAGTAACATGACCCCTGCAATATGCTGCTATACCTGAAGATCCATGAGGGATTAAATGTTAAGGAAGTGTTTGAGGATGTGAACACAATACCATTACAGCAGTAACACAGTTTTTACTGTGCCCTTACCAGCCTTCCTTTGTCCGATAATACTCGCACGAACAGCGCTCCAAAATATTTCAGCAGTTCCACCTTCTCATTTCGTGTTAGTTCAGATGGAAGATGGCGAACCAGAATTGTCTTGCTGCTTTTGGTTGGAAGGGCAACATTCTCTGTGGAGACTGCAGCAGCCATAGTCCTGGAAAGGTGAAGAAACAAGTGGCGTTAGACAATAAGCCAACATAACTGAAGGATACCAGGTCCTGTATTTAAACCAGTCAGTGGACACCGGGAACTGGAATTAAACCGGGCCCTGATATCAAGCCAGACTCTGGTCACCAGGTCCTGTATGTAAACTGGGCCCTGGACACCAGGTTCTGTATTTAAACCAGACGCTGGACCCTATATTTAAACAGGACACCAGGCCCTGGAATTAAACCAGACACTGGACACCAGGTCCTGTGTGTAAACCAGACACTGGATACCGGGCCCTGTATTTAAACCAGACACCGGGTCCTTTATTTAAACCAGATTCTGGACACCAAGTCCTGTATTTAAACCAGACACTGAACACCGGGTCCCATATTTAAACCGGACCCTGGACACCAGGTCCTGTATTTAAACCAGACGCTGGACACCATGTCCTGTATTTAAACCAGACACTGGATACTGGGTCCTCTATTTACACCAGACAATGGACACCTGATCCTGTATTTAAACTAGACACTGAGCCCCCAGTCCTGGGATTAAACTGAGCACCAGGCTCTGGAATTAAATCGCGAACTGAGCCCTGGAACTAAACTGGAACTGGGTCCTGGAATTAAACCAGATCCTGGACATCAGGGCTTTGAATTAAACTGGGCACTGGCCCTGGAATTAAACTGAGCCCTGGGCTCTGGAATTAAACCGGGCACTGATCCTGAGATTAAAGTGGATTGGACAGCACAGGCAGGGAGATTGTAGCAGGCATGGGTTGAGGGCCCGGCCTCTATTCTCCGCAGAACCAGATGGGGGATGGGAATGTGGGTTAGGATATGGTGGGCATAGTGCCTCTGTTCTCCCCTCTCTCCTTCAAGGCAAATAGGCATTGGGGAGAGGATAGTGAGGTAGCAGGGGATTGGGGTTGGTGCAGAGCCTCAGTCTCTGTTCTCCAACACTCATCCCGAGCTGGAATAGGGACGAGAAAAGGGGTTTAGTAGGTACTCGGGGCGGGGCAAGGGGGGGCTGGGTTCAGCAGGTTTAAAGATTTAGGTGGCTTAAGGATTTAGAGGTTTAAGCATTTGTTAGGGTTTTAGGGGGTTGAAGGGTTTAGGGTCCAGGATATAGAATATAGGTTTTAGGGTTTAAAGTTTGATTATTGGGGATTTTAGGGTTCGGGGTGTTTGATTATTGGGGATTTTAGGGTACGGGATGTTTGATTATTGGGGATTTTAGGGTACAGGATATTTGATTATTGGGGATTTTAGGGTTCGGGGTGTTTGATTATTGGGGGTTTTAGGATTCGGGATGTTTGATTATTGGGGATTTTAGGGTTCGGTATGTTTGATTATTGGGGATTTTAGGGTTCGGGATTTTTGATTATTGGGGATTTTAGCGTTCTGGATGTTTGATTATTGGGGATTTTAGGGTTTAAAGTTTGATTATTGGGGATTTTAGGGTTCGGGGTGTTTGATTATTGGGGATTTTAGGGTTTAAAGTTTGATTATTGGGGATTTTAGGGTTCGGGATGTTTGATTATTGGGGATTTTAGGGTTCGGGATGTTTGATTATTGGGGATTTTAGGGTTTAAAGTTGGATTATTGGGGGTTTTAGGGTTCGGGATGTTTGATTATTGGGGATTTTAGGGTTTAAAGTTTGATTATTGAGGATTTTAGGGTTCGGGATGTTTGATTATTGGGGATTTTAGGGTTCGGGGTTTTTGATTATTGGGGATTTTAGGGTTCGGGATGTTTGATTATTGGGGATTTTAGGGTTCGGGGTGTTTGATTATTGGGGATTTTAGGGTTCGGGGTGTTTGATTATTGGGGATTTTAGGGTTCGGGATGTTTGATTATTGGGGATTTTAGGGTTCGGGATGTTTGATTATTGGGGATTTTAGGGTTCGGGATGTTTGATTATTGGGGATTTTAGGGTTCGGGATGTTTGATTATTGGGGATTTTAGGGTTCGGGATGTTTGATTATTGGGGATTTTAGGGTTCGGGATGTTTGATTATTGGGGATTTTAGGGTTCGGGATGTTTGATTATTGGGGATTTTAGGGTTCGGGATGTTTGATTATTGGGGATTTTAGGGTTCGGGGTGTTTGATTATTGGGGATTTTAGGGTTCGGGATGTTTGATTATTGGGGATTTTAGGGTTCGGGATGTTTGATTATTGGGGATTTTAGGGTTCGGGATGTTTGATTATTGGGGATTTTAGGGTTCGGGATGTTTGATTATTGGGGATTTTAGGGTTCGGGGTGTTTGATTATTGGGGATTTTAGGGTTCGGGATGTTTGATTATTGGGGATTTTAGGGTTCGGGATGTTTGATTATTGGGAATTTTAGGGGTTCCGCGGTCCCGCCGTCCTGTTTTCAGCCACTTACCGGAAGTTGATCCGCGAAGCTCTGCAGCCTCTACACATGCGCACTGCAGTTCCGGTGACGCGTTGAGCTGAACAGCCAATGGGAGAGAGGGAGGCGCTGGCCCCGCCCCCCAGTAACTGCGATCCCCAGAGCGCCTGCGCAATGTTTCCAGCGGCCCGGGGCAGCGCCAGGAGGTTGCGGAAGGCGCTATAGCAATGCAACTTTCCCCTTTTCATTCCATATTGGACATTTTGTCACTTTAAAAGCCATGAGGTTGATTTGCATTGTTAACATTGCTTGAAATAATTGTTCTTTCCCTGTAGGGTGTAAATATTTGACAGTTTTACATTTCTTTGCAGAGTTTAGAATTTGAATTAACTCAGTACAAAACCCATTCTCTCTTTTTAATCATTTACTCCCCTCACCTTCTAAACTTTGACACTGCTCCCTCTGGATCTATAACTCAAATCATCACTAGCCAATTTCAATCACACTGAAAATCTGCCCTTAACTCCTAATCTCCCTTTCTTCCCCTCTAACTAATGTTTAACCATTTCTATCCTCTCTCTAATTCCACACTCACCAATGTTCTCCAGTTATCTGCCGTGTGGTACTTTGTCAAATGCTTTCCTAAAGTCCATGCACTTTGCTAAAGTCCACCACACAAGCGCAATACGCTTTCTGCATCCACCATCTCTGCTACCCCTTCAAAGTCTTCTGAGCTTTGTCAAACACAATAATCCTTTGTGAAATTCATGCTAATTAACTATTTTTCTTTTCCCAGATACACGGCAATTTCTGTATTCATTAACTACTTATTTTTCCTAGCTCAGATGTTAAGCAAACTGCCCTGTAATTAGCTCTGTCCCCCTTCTGTTATGATCCTAGACCAGAGCCCCAAGAGTTTGGTAAGATCAGGTTAGGGACCGATAATGTTTTGCTTAAAGTAGACAAAGTTTGAGATTCAAGACACTTGCTCAGAAAATAAAGCCATAAGATTTCACAGGTTTTGAATAAAACAAAAATAAACTTTACTATACAAGTTCAGAAAGATAAAACAATTTACAATATTTATCTTATACTCTGACATTCAGGGTTAACATTGAGGTATATGTGCATTAACAGGCAAACTGTGGTTGAACACACCACTGCACAATAAATAGCAAATGTGACCAAGACAGATCCAATAAATTTCTCAGCAACCCACCCAGACGTAAGTAAACACTGTAAATCAGCCATTCCCATTGAAACTCTGTTTCCCACATGAGGAGTTAACTTTTTACTTTTGAAGATCAAGCCTCTGAATTCCCTCAAAACCACTTCAACTTGGACTGCACACCCCTCAGGGTTTCAATCTTGTCTCCTGAGTCTCCGTCCCCTGGATTTCTGAGCCTGCATTCCAGCCTCTACTTATTGGCACAATTTCTGCCGTTTAATAGCTGTCTAGTATCACTGGGCTGGCACTGCCCCTGGATTTCACCAAATTCCATTCTCCCCAGCTACACCAAGCTATAAATGGCTCCCAGTGCCTCTCCTGGGCCCTAACCCTTTCCAGCATGCAGCCGGTGACCTTCTGCCACCTTCTCAGCTCCCCAGGACTTCTCTTAAGCCCTAACTGCACAGAGCCAGTTAACAGCAACACTTTTTTGTCTGGAGCCTCCTAACAGCAAGCAGCACCTTTTCAGTATAGCCTTTTCCCCTGCTGCAGAACACTCCCTCCCCCAGCAAACATACAGATAAATTGAAACACTAGAACTTCCTTAAGCTCTACCCATCTCCATGATGATGTAGCCTTCCAGGACTCACTGAATGCTTTTAAGTTAATTGTAGCTTTAACTCACCATCCTGACTTGGAAATATATCACCGTTCCTTCACTGTTGCTGGGTCAAAATCCTGGAACTCCCTCCCTAACAGCACTGTGGGAGTACCTACACCACAGGGACTTCAGCGGTTCAAGAAGGCAGCTCACCACCACCTTCTCAAGGGCAACTAGAGATGGGCAATAAATGCTGGGCCAGCCAGCGAAGGCCATATAGAAACGTAGAAACTAGGAGCGGGAGTTGGCCATTCGGCCCTTCAAGGCTGCTCCGCTATTCAATATGATCATGGCTGATCCTCTATCTCAATGCCATATTCCCACTTTCTCTCCATACCTCTTGATGCCCTTAATATCCAATAAATTATCCATTTCTTTCTTTAACAGACTCAATGACCCAGCTTCCACAGCCTCTGTGGGAGAGAATTCGACAGGTTGACCACCCTCTGAGTGAAGACATTTTTCCTCATCTCAGTCCTAAATGGCCTGCCCCATATCCTGTGACTGTGGCTCCTGGTTCTAGACTCCCCAACCAGGGGAAACATCCTCCCTGCATCCAATCTGTTCAGCCCTGTTAGAATTTTAAACATTTCAATCAGATCCCCTCTCATTCTTCTAAACTCTAGTGAATACAGGCCCAGTCGAGCCAATCTCTCCTCATACGACAGTTCTGACATCCCCAGCATCAGCCTAGTGAATCTTCGCTGCACTCCCTCTATGGCAAGTATATCCTCTCTTAGGTAGGGAGACCAAAACTGCACACAATAGTCCATGTGTAGTCTCACCAAGGCCCTTGTATAACTGCAGTAAGACATCCCTACTTCTGAACTCAAATCCTCTCGCAATGAAGGCCAAAGATCCACAACCCGTGAATGAATTTTTAAAAAAAAACTCCCAAAACAAAACAACTCTTTGGGCTACATTTCTTTCTAAACAGTGTAGACTCCCCTTCAATTCTCCAGCCAAGCCCACTTGCTGTTTTATGATCTTACCTTTCTTGCTGTTAACACCTTAATTCAATATGGCCCCAGCCTTTAAGTGTAATAGACTCCAAGCTGTTTTATTTCCATTTATCCCATTTTCTACAGTCAAACTTTAATCTTCCCAAAACTAACAATTATCTCTAAAAATATTAATATGAACCATGAACTAGGTATTTGTAGCGATTCATAAAAATCAAAAACTCATAGAATCATGGGATGATTACAGCAGAGGAGGCCAATCAGCCCATCATGTCCATGCCAGCTATCTGCAAGAGCAACTTAGCTCATCCCATTCCCCCTGCCTTTCCCTGTAACCCTTCAATTATTTTCTTCTTGGATAATGATCCAATTCTCTTTTAAAGCCACAATTGAATCTGCCTCTGCCACACTCTCAGGCAGTGCAGTCCAGATTTTAACCACTTTGTAAAAAAAGTTTCTCCTCGTATGGCCATTGCTTCTTTTGCCAATAACTTTAAATCTGTGTCCCTCTGGTTCTCAGTCCTTCCACCAATGGTACCTATCTACTCTGCCCAGGCCCCTCATGATTTTGAACACCTCTATCAAATCTCCTCTCAACCTTCTCTAAGGAAAATGGACCCAACTTCTCCAATCTTTCCAGGCAACTGAAGTTTCTCATCCCTATAACCATCCTTTTCTGCACTCTCTCTAATGCCTTCACATCCTTCCTAAAGTGTGGTGCCCAGAGCTGGAGGCTATACCCCAGCTGAGGCTGAATCAGTGTTTTATACACGTTTAACATCACTTCCTTGCTTTTCTCGATCCTTTCATGGGATGTGGGCGTCGCTGGCAAGGTCAGCATTTGTTGCCCATCCCTAATTGCCCTCAATCTGGGTGCCTTGCTCGGCCATTTCAGAAGGTGTTAAGAGTCGGCCACATTGCTGTGGGTCTGGAGTCACGTGTAGGCCAGACCGGGTAAGGGCAGCAGATTTCCCTCCCTAAAGGGTATTAGTGAACCAGATGGGGTTTTACCACAATCGACACCGTTACTGAGACTAGATATTTATTCTTAACTGAATTTAAATTACACCAGTATCTCTCCATGTGGAAAGCTGTTCTCAGTGATGGAGACCGTGACATCTCATCATCGGCTAGTGTCAAAACCCATCTGGGGACTATGGAGGGGAGGGGTGGGAGAAGGGGGCGGGGTCTGGGGAGGGGCGGGGACTGGGGAGGGGGCGGGGTCTGGGGAGGGGCGGGGACTGGGGAGAGAGCGGGGTCTGGGAAGGGGCGGGGACTGGGAAGGGACGGGGACGGTGGAGGGGGCGGGGACTGGGAAGGGGCGGGGTCTGGGGAGGGGGCGGGGTCTGGGGGTGGGCGGGGACTGGGAAGGGGCAGGGACTGGGGCGGGGTCTGGGGGTGGGCGGGGACTGGGAAGGGACGGGGACGGTGGAGGAGGCGGGGCTGTGGAGGTGGCGGGTTCTCGGGTGGGGCGCGGTTGCTCTGATTGGTTTCCAGCCGGATCGTTGTACATGCGCAGTGACCGTAGAGCGTCAGTGCCGCTATCTCCATAGCAACCGGAAGCTCCGCGATATCGGGAGTCCCTGGAACAACACCAGGACATGGCGCACGCCGGGAACAAGGAGCTGCAGAGCTGCCATTTGGTTAGTGAATGTTAGGGGCAATGGCTGGGAAGGGGCCTTAGTATGGGAGGAGTTTCAGTGTGGGAGGCATCAGCGGGGGCGGGGCCTGAGTGCGGCGAGAGTCTGTGTGGGAGGAGTCTCAGTGGGAGGAGTGTCTAGGTGGGGGGAGTGTCTAGGTGGGGGGAGTCAGTGTGGGAGGAGTCTCAGTGTGGGGGGAGTCTAAGTGTGGGAGGTGTGTCTAGGTGGGGAGAGTCAGTGTGGGAGGAGTCTCAGTGTGGGGGGAGTCTCTGTGCGGGAGGAGTCTCAGTGTGGGAGGAGTGACTAGGTGGGGGGAGTCAGTGTGGGAGGAGTCTCAGTGTGGGGGGAGTCTCTGTGCGGGAGGAGTCTCAGTGTGGGAGGAGTCTCAGTGTGGGGGGAGTCTCAGTGTGGGGGGAGTCTCAGTGTGGGGGGAGTCAGTGTGGGAAGAGTCTCAGTGTGGGAGGAGTGTCTAGGTGGGGGGAGTCAGTGTAGGAGGAGTCTCAGTGTGGGAGGAGTCTTTTGTGGGGGTGGGCTCTGTGTGGGAGGAGTCTCTGTGGGAGGTGTCTCAGTGTGGGAGGAGTCGCTGTGTAGGAGGAGACTCTGTGCAGGAGGAGTCTTGTGGGAGTGGGCTGTGTGGGTTGAGTCTCAGTGTAAGAGGAGTCTCTATGTGGGGTGTCTCAGTGTGGGGGGGTGTCTCAGTGTGGGAGGAGTCTCAGTGTGGGAGGAGTCTGTGAGGGAGGATTCTGTGAGGGTGGATTCTCAGTGTGGGAGGAGTCTAATAGAAACAGAAAATGGGAGCAGGAGTAGGCCATTCAGCCCTTCGAGCCTGCTCTGCCATTCATTATGATCATGGCTGATCATCCAACTCAATAGCCTGCTCCCACTTTCTCCATGTCCTTTGATTCCTTTCGCCCCAAGAGCTGTATCTAACTCCTCCTTGAAAACATACAATGTTTTGGTCTCAACTACTTTCTGTGGTAGCGAATTCACCACTCACCACTCTCTGGGTGAAGAAATTTCTCCTCATCTCAGTCCTAAATGGTCTACCCCATATCCTCAGACTGTGACCCCTGGTTCTGGACCCCCCCACCATCATCGGGAACATCCTTCCTGCATCTACCCTGTCTAGTCCTGTTAGAGTTTTATAGGTTTCTATGAGATCCCCCATCGTTCTTCTGAACTCCAGCGAATATAATCCTAACCGACTCAATCTCTCCTCATATGTCAGTCCCACCATCCCAGGAATCAGTCTGGTAAAACTTCGCTGCATTCCCTCTATAGCAAGAACATTCTTCCTCAGATAAGGAGACCAAAACTGCACACAATATTCCAGGTGTGGTCTCATCAAGACCCTGTATAATTGCAGCAAGACATCCCTGTTCCTGTACTCAAATCCTCTGGCTATGAAGGCCAACATACCATTTGCCTTCTTTACCGCCTGCTGCACCTGCATGCTTATCTTCAGCGACTGGTGTACAAGGTCTCGTACATTCTCTTCTCTTAATTTATAGCCATTCAGATAATAATCTGCCTTCCTGTTTTTGGGAGGAGTCTGAGTGTGGGAGGAGTCTGAGTGTGGGAGGAGCCTCAGTGTCAGGGGCTTCAGCAGGGGTGGGGCCTGAGTGCGGCGAGAGTCTCTGTGTGGGCGGGGCTTCTGTGTGGGGACTTCAGTGTGGGTGGAGTCAATGTAGGTGCTACAGAGTGGGAGGAGTCTGAGTGTGGGAGGAGTCTGAGTGTGGGAGGAGTCTGAGTGTGGGAGGAGTCTGAGTGTGGGAGGAATCTGAGTGGGGAAGGAGCCTGAGTGTGGAAGGAGTCTGAGTGTGGGAGGAGTCTGAGTGTGGGAGGAGTCTGAGTGTGGGAGGAGTCTGAGTGTGGGTGGAGTCTGAGTGTGGGAGGAGTCTGAGTGTGGGAGGAGTCTGAGTGTGGGAGGAGTCTGAGTATGGGAGGAGTTTGAGTGTGGGTGGAGTCTGAGTGTGGAAGGAGTCTGAGTGGGAGGAGTCTGAGTGTGGGAGGAGTCTCTGTGCAGCAGATGTCCCAGTGTGGGAATCGAATGATGGAATGGTTACAGCAGAGAATGAGGCCATTTGGCCCATTGTTCCCATGCCAGCTCTCTGTGAGAGCAACCCACCTAGTCCCCCTTACCCCAAAACTCTGCAAATCAGATAATTATCCAACTCCCTTTTGAAAGCTACAATTGAATCTGCCTCCTCCAGACTCTCATGCAGTGCATTCCAGATCGTAACCACTTGCTGTGTGAAAGAGTTTTCCCTCATGTTGCCTCTGGCTCTTTTACCAATTACCTTAAATCGGTGTTCTCTGGCTCTTGATCCTTCCCTCAATGGGAACAGTTTCTTCCTATCTGCTCTGCCCAGGCCACTCATGATTTTGAACACCTCGATGAAATCTCCTCTTAACCTACTCCTCCAAGGAAAACAGTCCCAGCTTCTGCAATCCATCTACATAACTGAAGTTTCTCATCCCTGGAGCCATTCCTGTAGCTCTTTTCTTCACCTTCTCCAATGCCTTGACATCCTTCCTAAAGTGTGATGCCCAGAACTGAGCACAATACTCCAGCTGAGGCCAGTTTTTTTTTTTTACAAAGATAAAAGCAAAATACTGCGGATGTTGGAAATCTGAAACAAAAACAAAAATTGCTGGAAAAACTCAGCAGGTCGGACAGCATCTGTGGAAAGGAACACAGTTAACGTTTTGAGTCCGTATGACTCTTCATCAGAACTCAATGATGAAGAGTCATACGGATTCGAAACATTAACTCTGTCTTCCTTTCCACCGATGCTGTCAGACCTGCTGAGTTTTTCCAGCAATTTTTGTTTTCATTGTTTTTTTACAAAGGTTCACCATAACTTCCTTTTTTTGCACTCTATGCTTCATTTATAAAGCCCAGGGTCCTGAATGCCTTTTTAACCACTCTGCAACTTTCAATGACTTATGCACATAAAGGCCGAGGTCCCTCTGCCCCTGTATATTTTATATTGTGACTCCTTGTTTTTCCTTTCAAATGTATCAGTCTGCAGTTCTCTGCATTAAATCCACTCAATAGTCTTGCCCTCTGTCCTGATCGTAATAATATCCTTTCTGCTTTCTCTCTGACTGTTTGATGATTTTGTATATTCCACAGGTCTCCACAGGTGTGAGACGTCAGGTAGACAGAAGTCACCTTGTGTCTCCTTCAAAATCATTAATCCTGTCGTGTGGAGAGATGGACAGTGCGTTCAAAGAGAAGAAACTGGAGAAGATTGTAGTGGTAAACTTGCCTGGACATTATCTGAAAAACCTGGGCAACTTGTCTAATTGTTCTGCTCTGAAGATTTGCATCCTGTCCAGGAATTACATCACTAAAATCGATGCTCTCTCAAGCTGTCCCAATTTAATCAAGCTGGATCTCCACGGAAACCATGTAAGTGATATAGGATGTGTGTTCAATAAAACAAGTGTCACACAATTGGAAATTTCAGAACCTGACAGATCTGTGTCCCGAATGTTAAACGTTTGTAGAAACAATACAGCTACGAATCAGTGCATAGTCAGACTCATTGCTTTCCTTGGGAACATGAGTTGTCAAAGGGACTTGTGCCTCACCATGACCCCTGTACATCCCAAAGTGCTTGACCGGCAATACGGTACATTTTATAGGCAGTCACTATAAAGAATTCCTTAGAGGGAGAAAGTGCCCCAGGACATCCAGGACTCCACAGGCTGGAAGGGTCTGATGTGGACCATGGCTTTCAACTTGGTGAATTTTGCTCCCAGCAGTGCCAGTCAGGTATGTTGAGTGGAGGCCATATGCTTAGAGCATTACTGAGCAACACAGCTCTTGTCCACTAAGTGGGTAGCCCTCTTTTTGTCCTTTATTCTTTCATGGAATGTGGGCGTCGCTGGCAAGGCCAGCATTTGTTGCCCATCCCTGATTGCCCTGCTAGACCATTTCACAGGGCAGTTAAGAGTCAACCACATTGCTGTGGGCCTGGAGCCACATGTAAGCCAGACCAGGTAAGGATGACAGATTTCCTTCCCTACAGGGCATTAGTGAACCAGATGGGTTTTTACAACGATTGACAATGGCTTCATGGTCACCATTACTAAGACTAGCTTTTCAATTCCAGGTTATTACTTTAATTCAAATTCCACCAGCTGCTGTGGTGGGATTTGAACCCCTGTCCCCAGGACATTAGCCTGGGCTTTGGATTACTAGCCTGGTGACATTACCACTACGCCACCATTTCCTCCCTCTTGCCTCTGTCAGAAGTTTGAGGGCCCGGGTTCCACTCCAGAAACTGGAGCACAGAATCTAGGTCAATGCCTCCAGTGCAGTACTGTCTGCCAGGGCCCAGGAGCCCCCTCCAAGGAACCACACTGGTGAGTCAGCCTGGATTCCATGCTCAACTTCTGGTGTGGAGCTCAAACCCATAACATGACTCGGGCGGTCTTTCAGCTTGTGTAGGGAATTTGGTAAGTGAGAAAATTTTAAGGGTTGATCTCTTTCTAAAATCTAGCCAAGTTTGCCTTTAGCATTTAATTTAACTGTAATGTAACTTGCTGTTTCGTTCAGCCTTAGTCAGTGAAAAAGAAGCTTTCTGCTGAAAGGCAGCTGCAGTTATTAGTTAGGTCGCTAGTTAAAACTGGTTCCCTAGCCAGCAGTAGCTGATTCAGGCCACTGAAATCACATCTAATATAAATACAGGAGGTTTAGCAGAGTCACAAAGCAAGTAACTCAAAGGTGCAGTTTTGTCTGAGTGCAGCAAGGATGAGTACTTCACTATGGGAATTTGGGAAGTGAGGGAATTTTGTGCAGTGAGGGAGGAGGTGCTGTCTGGACTTTTACTAAAAAAGAGTGGTCTGATAGAAGGAGCTGAAGACAGCAAGACCTGAGGGCTGACACCCAGAGGCATTAATTAGGTGAGCATGTAGGTGACTGGTGAGGTTTAAGTTTTTATTCTTTCTCTACTGGGACAGTAGTTTAAACTGGCACTGGGGAGATATAAATAATTTATTTAAGTTGATAGCATAACTGGCTAAAATCCATAACATAACTACAGAAAATTGTTA
This sequence comes from Cetorhinus maximus, assembly GCF_964194155.1. Taxonomy (NCBI): domain Eukaryota; kingdom Metazoa; phylum Chordata; class Chondrichthyes; order Lamniformes; family Cetorhinidae; genus Cetorhinus; species Cetorhinus maximus. Next base: position 2,856,807 of record NC_135895.1, on the reverse strand, counting down.
TTTCTATTTCCCATTCCATCTCCAGAGCCCTGTAACTGGCTGCAATGCACTAATATAATTGTTTTGTTTATTTTTCCTCCATTATCAGATTTCCAATCTCCCAGATGAAGACTTTTGGTCTGATATGAAGTCTCTACAGATCCTCTATCTACATGACAACATCATTGGGAACATGAACAGCGTTGAACCCCTGTTTTCCTGCCCAAACCTCGTTGTTCTGACCCTGTTTGACACCCCAGTCAGCCTTGTCCCAAAATATAGGCATAATATTGTCAACTGCATCTGGTCCCTCAAAGCCATGGATAACTTTGTCATTGGAGATGAGGAAGTCATTGAGGATTGGCCGAAAAGTGATGAATTCAAAGCTTTAGGTCTACATTTCTTCCTTGATCTTCCCATATGTTTACAGGTTGGTGCCCATATCTATTGTAGAGCGGCTGAAACATTTTGGTTTCCGCATGGAAACAGGCTGAAAATCAGAAGTAATAAATGCTGGAAACATGCAACAAATCTGTCAAGATTGAAAGGAGTGAAAGCAAAGTTATTTTTCTCATTCATGTAATGGGCCAGCATTTATTGCCCATTCCCTAATTGCCCTTGAGAAGGTGGTGGTGAGCTGCCTTCTTGCGCCGCCGCAGTCCCTGTGGTGTAGGTACACCCACAGTGCTGTTAGGGATGGAGCTCTAGGATTTTGGGCAAAGTTTTAAAATGCAAGGAGAAGGGTCAGGTTCCTGTGGTGGGCAGAGTATGGGAATAGGGTGTAATTGTCAGCAAATTGGAAACCAATCTGCTCACTTTAACTGGTCCACGTTTGAAGGTGCATGGGAGGTGTCAGCTGTGGCTCAGTTCATAGCACCCTCGCCTTTGAATCAGAGGGTTGTGGGTTCATGTCCCACTCCCGGAAAAAAACCAAGAACTGTGATTGTACTCGAAAGAGTTGCAATCTGTGACTGTTGATAACTCGAAAGAGTTTGAAGGTGCATGGGAAACCTCTGTTGGTCATTTGAATATGTTATGAGGCAATTGTTTGTAAATTTGACCCAGCATTCTACCTTTAACAGATTGCATTTGGGTTTCCTGAGCTGTGTGAAATTTCCCAGGGTCAACAAGGTCAGAGCATTGTGGAGATTGACTCTGTGAAATCAACAGGCTAGAAAGCCTTTAAGGCTTGAGACAGCCTAGGTGAAAGGCTTTTATTCACAGGAATTGTTCTGAATGCGCTTTCACTGTTTTACAACATTGGTGATTTGGTGATGCTGATTTCCATCATTGTGGGAGGTCATTTCTGCTATTTTGGACTTTAATCACCTTGAGCTTCACTACCCAGCTGTCTGCCTTCACTGCAGCATGGGATTAGCTTATACAGCTATACCTTGGACCTGTGACGTGGAATAGGAGTAACAGTCCCAGCAACACCAGCAGCAGCAGCCTTCTCCTCAGCCACATGTTTCTTCACAGGACAGAGCGGATGGACATAGAGAATCAGCTTCATCAACATGTCAACATGTCCCAGGGGGCTCAGGCTTTCAGGCCTGTTCCAATCTGCAGCCTCCTGCAACAAGACCTCCTTCCAAGTGGTCCAGGTGGGCATTGCCTGTAGTCATCAAGACCACCGTAGCACTAAACTCCTTTGCCTCCAGCCCCTTCCAGGGATCGACTGGTGACATCTGTAGGATTTTACAATCTGCGACCCACAGGTGACTGCCATTTGCCAAGGCGCCCTTACATCCACTTTGCTACTGATGAGGCCAGTCAGAATGAGTGGCTCCTCCGATTTGCTGCACTAACTAGATTCCCACAGATCCAGGGATCCATAACCTGCACGCATGTGGTTACCAAGGTGTCCTCAGATCACCCAAAAGGGATTTTATTCATTAACCAAAAGGGATTCTACTCCATCAATGTTCAGCTGGTTTGTGACTAGCAGAAGATTTTCTCCTATGTCTGGATGAGACATCCTGGAAAGTGCAATGATGTCTTCATTCTGCACCAGTTACCCACAGGTATTCACAGCTCCAAGCAGAGTCAAGTGGCTCCTTAGAGACAGGGCCTACTCTCTAAGGATGTGGTGGATGATTCCAGTGAGGAGCGATTCCACTGATACAGAGTGGAGCTAAAACCAGAGCCACATGAGCACCAGAGCAGTCATTCAGCAAATCATTGGGCTACTGAAGTTGTGAATCAGGCTCCTGGACAGATCTGGGGCCATCCTTCAGCAAGAGTATCCATAATGGTTGTGTCTCACACAACATGGCACTGCAGAGAGGAGTGGGACTGAAGGAAGAGGGAGGCAAGGACTGCACCACATCTTTGGAAGAGGAAGATGAGGAGGAGGCCAATGTGACCAGGGTACCTGAAGCCCATGGCAGACCCATATGGGCATGGTTCAGCTAAACTGAGTGTGAACCTTTATGACACACCAGTGCTGAACCCACTGTTGCCCCCTCAACAACCCACAACACAAATAATTCCCACAGTCAAAAACCCTTCCACTGCATTAACACTCGTGGCTCATTGTCCATTCTGATTATTGCATTCTCCTCAAAGCTATGGCCATTTTGAAGATGGAATAGTTACGATTCATTAACATTTGCAAATACATTACGATGGTGACATTGAAGACCCAAGTGTATCCCATGTGCAACTTAAAATGCTCTCTCTTCCTTTTCCTATTACTTGTACATGGTGCTACCCTGTGGGTTCAGCAGAGCTTGAGGCAGGCAGTATATGCCCTTGCTTTGACCTCTGAGGTGCCCCTGGCTGAGCTGCTCTAGGTTTTGAGGCCCGTGAAGATGCCACTGAAGATTGTCCCTCCTATCTCAGTGCAGGGGCAGACTTGGCCATCAGGGCAGGAGGCAGCATGTGGAGTACTGACAGGGTGGGGGAAGGGGGTTGGGGTGGAGGAGTAAGAGGGGAGACATAGGCAGAACCTTTCTGTAAAATGTGGTTGTGTGGCATAGGTGATCATTACAAGCATATTGTCCACCCTGAAAAGGTAATAATGGGTCCTCTTCTTGAACCAGTGCAGTATAACCTGGTGGTTATATTCCTCCTACAATGTTGTCAGGTGGGTAGTTCCTGAGAAGAAACATCCAGCAGTGCAGTTCAACCTTTCTATAAAGCCATTGTCATGACCATGCGAGAGGAGTTTCCTTCAAGTGATCCATTAACTAACAATGTGTGTGCGTCCTTTTTAATGTATGAGTGGTTCAATTTCAAAATAACAGAGTAGACAAGCTTTAGTCTTAAACAAGATTACAACACTACTACCAAAAGTTATTCAAGTAAGAAGTGATAGTTATTAACTAAAAATACAAAAATTAAAACCAGATATATAAGAAGATACCTAAAAAATTAGATTTCAAATCAGTTCCTGTGAGATATCGTGTCGGGCCCGTTGTTTGAGCTCCTTCTTTCCGAAATGTAGGGGTTGAAATTTGAGGTTTGGTTAGCAGCTACGATGGCTTCTGCAATTGACCAATTGGTGTTTGCCTTTTTCAGGTGGATTCAGCAGGATTTTGGGAGAGAGAAGGTTTCCTATTCCTCACTAATTCGGCGGTTATGGAACTTGCAGATTGCCTTGATGTTTTTGACAGAAACAGCATTTGATACCTTCCTTTTTATCCCCTCTTGGCCAGGAACCCTCACTGAAGTTATTTCTCAGACTTCTTCCTGGGGTTCTGCATGCAAAATGGCTGCTTGCAGCCTGTTTTTATACAGTTCTCAAACTTAAAATGGCTGCTATCCCAAACTGTTGAACCATACTTCCATGTTAGGTAGTGGGTTGGCCTGGGGGCATAGTCACATCCATTGTGTTTTTAGCCAAAATAATTATGTTAGGAAATAGTTTAAGTAAGCTATATTGGTATTTGTGGGTGTTAGGAATGAGTTTTAGCTTTAATGTTTAAGTTTGATTTGTATTTCTGTATCTGTGTGTTAAGAAAAGGTCAAGTTGAGTTCATTTCACTTTAAAAGGTGCCTGCATTTCTAATGAGAGTTTATGACAATGTAAGTTAAGCAAACACCAAGAGTAGAAAGGTCTGGGCTGTGACCTGGCAACAGGGGTCCCGAGAGGTAGGCCCCTCCCACAGACACACACACACACACACACAAGAAACTAGAAAGAGCAGTTTGATTTGGAAGCTGTTTGAGTTCAGTTGGTTTTGAAGACAACTGTCAGGCAGAAGCAGCCTAGAAGGGGCAGATAGCCAGTTCTAAGCTAAAGAAGAAAGTTTGCAAGAATCCAAGGGAGTGGCACAGGAGAGTCCCAAACAGACCTTCTAGTCAAAGGAAGGACAGGAACCTGGAAAATGTCCTGTTAAGTGAAGTTAAAAGTGAGGGGCAGAGAAGGGCTCCAGGCTGCAGGAAACAGAGTCAAAGCAAGATAAAGGCTTGGGAAAAGTCAGAAGGTCCAAAGAGACAACTGAAGGTCTGTAACTCTACTATGGGCATATGAAGCAGTGGTGTACTGTTGACGGCTGAGTCAGTGAGAGAGAATGTGTGGAAGACAGTTTGAATGCATTTGGTGACCCAGGGAAGAGGAACATTGGAGGGAGAGTGTGAAACCCTGGAGGTGAACCCTTACGGAAGGCGTCTGAGAGAAAGCGTCAGTTTGGGAGAATATTCCAGCGCGAGTTCTGGGAGATTGGAAACTCTCATGTGAAAGACAGAGTTCAGTGAGACTAAAAGCAAAATACTGCGGATGCTGAAAATCTGGAACAAAAACAGAAAATGCTGGAAAAACTCAGCAGGCCTGGCATCACCTGTGGAGGGAGAAACAAAAGTTAATTTATCGAGTCCGTATGACCCTTCAGCTCTGAAGAAGAGTCATACAGACTCGAGACGTTAACTCTGTTTCTGTCTCCACAGTTGATGTCAGGCCTGCTGAGTTTTTCCGGCATTTTCTGTTTTGGTTCAATGAGACCGATTGGCTCACAGTATGACAAACATCTGGGGGGAGTTGAGGAGAGACCCATAGCATCTGGTTAAAGTGGCATCTGTCACTTGGTTTAAGAGTGCGATGTGTCTGACCACAGGGTGTCTATTGGTTTACATGGATTGTGTACTTACTGTGGACATTGGAGTATAAGATAGATTTTAAATCTGTGTATATCTGTAAAGGTATAGTTGTGGGTGAAGGAGTATTGTAATATAGTTCATCTTTTCTTGCTGAATAAATGTTTTATTCTTTTGTTAAAAGTTCATTAGCTGACTCTGTTTAGTAGCCACTCTCCACATATTTAAACAAACAAATAAAAGTTTGGATCTATCAAGCTGGGTTCCATCCAGGGATCAGGCTTGTCCAGCATCAGCTGGGATCATAGCAATTAACCTTTTAAATGTCTCAATCATTAACTTGAATGGTTTCCATTCCCCCGGGTTTGAGGGATAGGAAAGAACTATTCACATCCCCAGGGAGACCAAAATGAATTTCTGTTTAGCCTTGGGAAAATGCAAATTGAATTTCAAATGTCTTCACCTGTCTGGATATGTCTATCTGCAACCACTTGAAATTTTCTGCAAGCTTGACCACATGACGGTTGAAAAGGTCAGGTGACTTTTGGAGGCCACCTTTAAGGCTTCTCATGTCCATTTGAAAAGGAAGATTGGCTTTTTTTCACAAAGTCTAGAATATCACAACAACACAATGTTTGTGACACTATCCTTAATCCTGCTTCTTAACAGATATCATTGCAACTTTTCTCCACTATCCTGAGTGAAAGTAAGTTTTATCTGATCTCGGTCTTTGCTAGAGGCTTGTAAATGTGTGAATGGGAGTATAGTAGCACCGTTGTTGATTAGTGGGCAAGTAATACAGGGGCCTGGATAACAATTTGGAGACAAGAGTTCAAATTTCACTAATGTCCTTTAGGGAAGGAAATCTGCCTTCCTTACCTGGTCTGGCCTACATGTGACTCCAGCCCACAGCAACATGGTTGACTCTCAACTACCCTCTGAAATGGTGTGGCAAGCCACTCTGTCATATTCAAGAAGATGGCACCTTCTCAAGGGCAATTAGAGATGGGTAATAAATGCTGGCCTTACCAGCAAACATACATTCCATGAATGAAGTAACAAAAAAACTGTAGTTGGTGTATACTCCTGTGCTCATTGATAACATAAATAGCTTGTTTACTTCTACCCCATCTGCATCTTTCACTATTTACCATTTTGAGTGTTGATGCTCAGCAGCTAATAAGTAGTTTAGGGGCTTAACTCTGCTGCCTGTATCCTAACTTGCGTCAAGTCTAGTTGATCCATCATCCACTTGTGCTCTCTGACCCACTGGTTAGCTCCCGGTACAGCAACACATTGATTTAAAAATTCTCATCTTTGTTTTCAAATCTTCATGGCATTGCACCCTCCCTAGCTCTGTAACCTCTTTTGCCCTAGTCCTTTTGAGATGTCTGCACTCTTCCAATTCTGGCCTCTTGCACATCCCTCAATTTTCGTCGCCTCACCATTGGTGGCCAATGGTGCCTGTGGCTGCCTGGGCCCTAAACTCTGAAATTCCTGCCCTAAATATTTCTATTTCTCTTCTTCCTCCTTAATGATGCTCTTTCAAACCTCCCTCTTTGACCAAAAGTTTACTCATCTGTCCTATTATCTCCTGACGTGGCTTAGAGTCAAAATTTGTGAAATAAATTGGATGATTTACAACGTTAAAGGTGCTGCATATTTGACAATTGTCATAAATTCTAGCAGGAGTATTTGACATCGATTGGCCATTCCATGTTAAATGAGATAATAAACACCCTGGGGGTTACCATTGAGCAGAAATTGAACTGGACTAGCCATATAAACACTGTGGCTATAAGAGCAGATCAGAGGCTGGGAGTTCTGCAGAGAATAACTCACCTCCTGACTCCCCAAAGCCTGTGCACCATCTACAAGGCACAAGTCAGAAGTGCGATGGAAAACTCTACACTGGATGAGTGCAGCTCCCACAACACTCAAGAAGCTTGACACTGTCCAGGACAAAGCTGCCCACTTAATTGGCAACCCATCCACCACCTTAAACATTCAACCCCTCCACCACCGACACACAATGGCAGCAGTGTGTGCCATCTACAAGATGCATTGCTGGAGTTCACCAAGGCTCCTTCAACAGCACCTTCCAAACCCATGACCACTACCATGTAGAAGGACAAGGGCAGCAGATAGATGGGAACACCACCACCTGGAAGTTCTCCTCCAAATCCCTTGCCATCCTGACATGGAAATATATCGCTGTTCCTTCACTGTCACTGGTCAAAATCCTGGAATTCCCTCCCTAACAGCACTGTGGGTGTACCTACACCACATGGACTGCAGCGGTTCAATAAGGCAGCTCATCACCACCTTCTCAATGGTAATTCGGGATGGGCAATAAATGCTGGCCCAGCCAGCGAAGCCCACATCCCGTGAAAACAAATTAAAAAACTTGTTTCTCAAACTCACATGGATCAATGAAAATGAATAGTGTTAGCTGATGAACCCTTGCTGTTGTTGCTGTATAAACAAGCGCTTTGATCTCTCATTGAAATTGTCATAAACGCTTTAATCACGGCAAACGGTTCATCTTCAAGGACTAAGAACATTCTGGAAGAATTTGTGTTTTTTAGAAGACACTGTCCCTGAAAGGGTTAATACAAGGTCTCTGGTTGCTGCTGTTCCTGGAAAAGACAGCATTTTGCAAGAAAAGGTAATTAAGCAGTTTTAAAGAAGCTGGAAACCTCTTGACCCTGGTGGACAGTTTACAAAAGGGTCACATGATGGTTTATGGCTTTGAAAAAACACAGGCCTTGAAATCTGTTTAAAATCTGGTCGGCTGGTTTTGCTTTGGGGAGAAAACGAGAAGGACCAGCTGCTTGGGTGAAGAAGACAACAGCTCCTGAAGCTCCAGACCTAGTCCGAAGCAGAGAGTGAACGGAAGTTGCTCCAAAGTCACTCTGCGTTCTGAAATTAACTGACTGCAGATTTTCCTCGTAGTCTGCCTGGAAAGTAGTGCAAGAGTCATCAAATGTTCCCCAGGCTGTGACAAATGGCAAAAAGAAAAGAGAGAAGAAAGCTTACTTTTTAAAAACGGAGATTGGGCCTCGGAGTTTGAGAACTACAGTTCCAGACAGGCCTCAGCAGCCTCTGTGCATACGCTGACCCTGGAAAGGATGCATGTGTGCAGTGCGTTCCTTTTTCCAGTCTTCGGCGTCTGCGCTGTGCCGGCGGGAGCCTAGCCGCACATGACAGTGGGTGCGTTTTCTTGGTTACAGGTCAGTAAATGGCCCTGTGCAGATGCGCGCTTCGTTTTTCTTTTATACTTTTAGATGGAAACTGTCCCTGAGATCCTGCGCAGAAGGAAAAGAAGAGGAAGAACATGAAACAGCAGGAAAAGAGGGTCAGGTGACCTAGAAGAGAACACCAGAAAGTTCCAGAAGAGGCAGAATGGGAGCAGACTTGGAACAAAGTGGGCTTGCAAGAAGCTAGAAGATCTGAGGAGACAGCCGAAGGTCTGTGACTCCTTACTGTGGGCCTTTGGAGCAGTGGTGTCCTAGTTGGCACAGCTGAATACCTGAGAGTATGTGTTTTAGTTAGGGTTAGAAAGAGTAAATATTATACTTTCATATTTCATACTGTATGTTAATAAGCTTTGCCTTTCTATTTGATAAGTCTGGTTTTATAATCTAATAATTTTGTTGTTTATTGTATAAACCTGGGAATTGACTGGTCATTCTGAGATTCGTACGCAAAGCACATACTTGGCTGTATAGCTAGCTGGAAAATCATTTAAATATATGTTGTGACCATGGAGCAGTGGAACTAGAGACAGACAGTGCACACCTCCCATCCCAGTCGTAACATATAGCCGGAGGCTCATGGGATATAACCTAAAATGAAAGCATGTAATTGTAAACGGATTAATAATTGGGAATGGATAAAAGAGTATAAGGAAAAAAAAACAGGTTTCTTCTGTGTTAAAGTTCATATTAGCGGAATGGCTACTTTTGATGCAAGTTGAGTTTTTTGGAGCAGCCTGGGTTAAATTATGATTCTTTATTGATATAAACTGTTGCACAATTGACGAGTGTGGCGGAAGAGTTACAGATAGAAGTTACAGCGAGAGCTAAGAAAGCAAACCTCTGAAAAATAGTGGCCAAAAATGGAAGAGAAAGAATCAGAGGAAGCTGGAGAATCTGAAGGAGTAAAGTTTACATGGGCGCAGTTTCAGTTAGAACAAGAAGTTAGAAATAGAATTTTGGGCAAAGGAAAAGGAAAAAGAGAAAGCATTTCACAGTACAGAGAGTAAAAGGGATGTGAGGAAAACCTTTTTCACCCTGAGGGTGATTGGAATCTGGAACAAACTTCCTGAGAGGGTGGTGGAGGCAGGTTCGCTCAAGGTATCCAAAAAGGGAATTGGATTGCTATCTAAAAAGAGAGAATGTGTAAGGTTACGAGGATAAGGCAGGGGAGTTGGACTAGGTAGAATGCTCTTTCAGAGAGCCAGTGTAGAATTGATGGGCCTCATGGTTTCCTTCTGCACTGTAAAGATTTTGTGAATCAAAGGGAGAAAACAGAAAGGCAGGAGGGAGAAAAAGTGCGAGATCGGGGCCTGTTTTTTAAAAATTTAAAATGACAGCGCTTCTGTTTCTTCTGTTTGAACTCAGCAGCATACCTGATGAGTATATTTTCCTTTTCCTCTGTTGAAACAAGACACTCATGGTCTCTGGGCAAGGGACAACGCCGGACTCGATCCCACCCTCGTTGCTAGTTTTCCGGACAGGTTTCTCATTCGAAACTTCGAACTTTAGTTACATGCTTTCATCAAGCTCCACAACGAGACGAAGGACTCCCACCCTGAGGTTCCCCATGCTTAGAGCTGATTCGTTCACACTGTCACGTGATACTATACAGCACAATAAGTCTTAAAGTTACTGTCGCTACATTCCTTAGAACTACAATTACTACAAAGAAGATAGAATTCGAATTTAAAAGGGCTCAAGTAGAAAGGCAGGAGAAAGAAAAGGTGAGAGAAAAAGAATGTGAAGATTAAGGGACAAAGAAAGGGAATACCAGCTTAGACTGCTGGCACTAAAACAGGCTGGCCTTGATTCTAGAAAATACTGATGGGGTAGGACACCTTTGAAAATGAAAATGACTCTAACCTAAGCCCCAATGGTGAGCTGTTTGAGTTTGTGCAAGACCTCCCGAGGTTCGAGGAAAGGACGTAGAGGCATTTTTCATTTCTTTTGAAAAGACGGCTAAGTAGATACGGTGACAAAAAGAAAACTGGACATTGCTCATTCAAAGCAGATTGACTGACAGAGCTCATGAAGTTTATGCCTTGCTTTCTGACACATCTTCTACAGATTGTGAGATAGCAAAAATAGTTATTCTCACTGCTTATGAGTTGGTCCTTGATGGTTAGAGGTGGAAATTTCAGAATCTCCGGAAACAGCCTGGACAGACTTACATTGAATTTGAGAGGGGAAAGCAAACGAACTTGGATCGTTGAGTACAGACACTAAAGGTAGAGGCCACACATGAGACATTTAGGGAGATTATTCTCCTGGAGGAATTTAAAAATCCTCTCCCTCCAGTAGTAAGATCCCATGTAAAGAACCAGAAGGTTTCAACAGCGAGACAGGCAGCTGAGATGGCAGATGATTACGAGCTTGTGCGCAAGCCCAAAGCATTTTTTCTTCATCCCCACAAACCTGAGAAGGATAGAAGGTGGGAGAGGGACAGGAAGGCAAATGCCAAGGACGAGAAGGGACAGCTGGAAATGTACTGGAATGACCAGAAAGGAAGTTCTGAGGGTGGCAGTGACACCTGAAGGACTAAGTATCCCCATTGCTACTAGGTAGGATACCTTGCAAATTGCTGAAAGTTACGGGGTAAATCTATGGGACTTATCAGGGTACACAAGATTGATGCAGAGAAAGGGGCCCAAACCAAAAATACTATTGACCAAGCTGCAGCTCTGACTATAGCTGTAAAGTCAAGTAGAAACATTGCTGAGTGCAGGGGAGGTGAACAAGATACCGGAAAGCTACAGAGAATTCTTGTGAAAAGGAAATGCAACTCCTTATCTCTCAAGTGAAGCAGGTAAACCTATAGATAAAAGCAAAAAACTGCGGACGCTGGAAATCCAAAACAAAAACAAAAATACCTGGAAAAACTCAGCAGATCTGACAGCATCTGCGTGGAGGAATACAGTTAACGTTTCGAGTCCGAATGACTCTTCATCAGAACTAAGGAAAAATAGAAAAGAGTTAAAATATAAGCTGGTTTAAGGGGGGGTGAGACAGGTAGAGCTGGATAGAGGGCCAGTGATAAGTGGAGTTTGCCAAAAGATGTCATAGACAAAAGGACAAAGAGGTGTTAACAGTGGTGATACTAGCTAAGAAATGTGTTAATGGTGACATTAAGGGTAGAAAGCAGGACGAGCAAGGTACAGATAGCCCTAGTGGGGGTGGGGTGGGGGGAAGAGATCGATTAGGCTAAAAGGTAGAGATAAAACAATGGATGGAAATACATTTAAAAATAATGGAAATAGGTGGGAAAAGAAAAATATATATAAATTATTGGAAAAAGGGGGGATTGGAAAGGGGATGGGGATGGAGGAGCGAGTTCATGATCTAAAGTTGTTGAACTCAATATTCAGTCCGGAAGGCTGTAAAGTGCCTAGTCGGAAGATGAGGTGCTGTTCCTCCCGTTCGCGTTGAGCTTCACTGGAACATTGCAGCAGGCCAAGGACGGACATGTGGGCATGAGAGCAGGGTGGTGTGTTGAAATGGCAAGCAACAGGGAGGTCTGGGTAATGCTTGCGGACAGACCGAAGGTGTTCCACAAAGCGGTCACCCAGTCTGCGTTTGGTCTCTCCAATGTAGAGGAGACCGCATTGGGAGCAACGAATGCAGTAGACTAAATTGAGGAAAGTGCAAGTGAAGTGCTGCTTCACTTGAAAGGAGTTTTTGGGCCCTTGGACGGTGAGGATTGGGGAAGCCCCTTTATTTCCATTCTGAGATTCGGTAAAGCACGTATTTGGCCATATAGCTAGCTGGAAAAATCATTTATATACATGTTGTGACCTATGGAGTAGTGGAACTAGAGTCGGACAGTGCACTCCTCCCATCTCGGTCATAGCAAAATGGAATCAGTACTAATCCGTTTACCTCTGACATAGGTCTCGTCCTGGCGGAGTGAGTTGAGGGGCATAAGGAATCTCATCTCTACCATCAACAAAATTCTTGCCCATTACTCTCCAGTGCTGATCATTCAACGATGGTTTCGTGGATTCTTGGTCAGAAAGAAGCTGAGGTATTGATTCACTTACATGTTTTCTTATTTCAATAGCTCTGTTCTATAAATTCGATTGACAAATGCTCCCTCTTTAGTTTGATAACACTGACTGTTAAACTATTTTCTTTGTTAAATCCCCTACTGCTAAACTGTGACACAAAAATACAAAATCTATTCCTTATTTCGATTGTTTAATTTTTTTCTATTTATAACCCACCCCCTAAACTACATTTTCACTTCTTATTCTTCATTTGTTGCTGCTCAGTTTGACTTTATATTGTTGCAGCCACGTCTTCTGCTTTTCAATCTTATTTTAGAATTAGTGCTATTTTAATGCTTTTGGTTTTTAACATTTTGTTTTTGGTATTTATTTTCCTTTCTCTCCTGAGGCATTGACCCTGTGCTGGCGTGTGTTTCATGGGGACAATTACCCCCCTTGTGTGGATGTTGTTCTGTGCCGAGGTGTGTTTCACAGGCACTGGTCCCTCTTTGACTTCACTGCCGTAATTGGCACTCCTATCTGATGCCAGTGGGTAGTGATCTGGCTGTTACCAAACCTCCTGCTGTAGTTTGTCTCTATTTAATTTATCACAATCAGCATGATTTTGCACACCTCTATCCAAACTCCCGATGTAGGTTTGTCAGTCGTGTGACTCAGAGACTCAGGGTTGATAATGGATCTCCACATGCACCAGGGCAACCAGCTAACCAAAAGCTACCTGTGGCTCAGATTGAAAGCCAGCAGGCCACAATGCTGTCAGCTTGATTTCCAACATCACCAGTAACATTTCAATAAGATTTTTTTTCATCAATGTTGCCATCACCCTATTAAAAACTAGACATTGTAGTAACCAGTACTGAAATACTAATGTTAACAGTATTTTCTATTTTATTGTACTAAACCAGAGCTATATTAACTCCATGTAAACAAGCTTTGCCGGAAAGGTGGGTGAATGGAGAATTATGCAGCCGGGGTATCCATGTACTGGAGGATGGCAGTATGTGGGTGAGTCAGCACCATGCTGGGAATATACATCAGGGATTATTAGAAATTAAAATGTATGTTTTTACCCCCAACAAAATAACATTAGGATTCTGTTTCATCACTGGTGATGCTATGTATCAGGCCACTGGGTGGACTGTTTATAAGAACAATGCGTGGCTCTGTATATCAGAGCACTGTGGATCAGAGCACTAGGTGGGACTGTGTATCAGGGCACTGGGTGGGACTGTGTTTCAGGGCACTGGGTGGGACTGTGTTTCAGGGCACTGGGTGGGACTGTGTTTCAGGGCACTGGATGGGACTGTGTTTCAGGGCACTGGATGGGACTGTGTTTCAGGGCACTGGGTGGGACTGTGTATCAGAGCACCGGTGGGATTGTGTGTCAGGGGAACGGACGAACTGTGGATCGGGGCACCAGGCAGGACTGTGTACCAAGGCACTGGGCGGGGTTGTGTATCAGGGCACTTAGTGTTATGACACAGCAGTTGGTAAAGCTGAGGTACTTAAAAATCCGAGGGGGAAACTTTAAACAACTGTCATAACCTATATTTTTAAGTGGTATGTTTGAGATGTAGCTCTAAATTCAAGGATCAGATCATCAGTTCTCGAGAGATTTTATATCAAAGTACATGAAACACTTATTAATTTACACAAGTTAAATATATTACACATGGCTACAAATTACTACTATCATAACTTTTAACAAATTCCCAAACTAATCTTCATGAAGGCAGCAACAACCCATAGAATTTAAGCAGACACCAGGCAAAGCATTTTCGCCTTACAAATTCAAAATGAGGTTCCTTTTACTTTGGTTCCTTTGCAGACAGTTGTAGGCTTACAAGCTTTGATGTTACATTGTCTGTGCCCTGCACACACACAACTGCCGTCAGTTATACCCATCACATCTCACTGAATGTAAATTCTCATTGTCTCACCAGCCCCTTTTGAACTCCACCTCTTCTAACAATAAAACCCCTTTCAAAGTACTAATTTTACTAGTAATATAAATATTGCTTGGCCTCTGCTAGCTAGGTGCCAGATTTCACTCCCCTTCTTAAATGCTCTATTCAACAAAATGCAAATGCACTCTACTCTCTTACAACTCTAAACTAGTACACCTCAAAGTACTCAGACTAGCTGGCTTTAATCCAATTAAGACACACCCATAGACTAAACCTCTATTTTTAAAAAAAATAATTTTCAATAACGATATATACATTAATAGCTTCATGACACCCCCCCCTTGTCAAAAAATGAACCATCACCGGTGCATAGGGGAAGAGGTGCTCTTTTCATTTTTTCCTTGCTATCCAACTTCTTAAACCTTCAGAGCGTGGTTTGCCCTGCTGCAGCAGTAGAGGGTACAAGGGAAAGGAATGACTGGTAAGCTGTGGGTAAGGTCGGGTAAGTATTAACTACTTTAATCGCTTATGGTTTAAGGTCTTTTTGTGGTTTATAGTTTGTATATTCTATAGTAACGAGGATCAAGAAAGAAGGGCCCTAGAGTAATTGATTTAAAAGGTTTAATTTAAAGGGATAAGTCAAGGCAGGAGAGCTCAAAGCCATAGTGTGCTCCTTGTGCTCCATGTGGGAAGCCGGGGACATTTCCAGTGCCCGGGACCAGCATGTGTGCAGGAAGTGTGTCCAGCTGCAGCTCCTGGAAGCTCAGGTTTCAGAGTTGGAACGGCGGCTGGGGACACTATGGAGCATCCGTGAGTCTGAGAGCATCGTGGATAGCACGTTTAGAGAGGTGGTCACACCGCAGCTGAAGGGACTTGAGGAAGGAAGGGAATGGGTGACCACCAGGCAGTCCAAGAGAAACAGGCAGGTAGTTCAGGAGTCCCCTGGGGTTACGCTCGCAAATCGGTATTCCATTTTGGAGGCTGGTTCCTCCAGGGAGTGCAGACAGAGCCAAGCTTCTGGCACCACAAGCAGCCTGTCCGTACAGGAGGGGAGGAAGGGAGGAAGAGCAATAGTAATAGGGGTTCTATAGTCAGGGGAACAGATAGGCGTTACTGTGGCCATCAACGTAACTCCAGGATGGTGTGTTGCCTCCCTGGTGCCAGGGTTTGGGATGTCACTGAATGGCTGCAGGGCATCCTGAAGGGGGTGGGTGATAAGGCAGATGTCATGGTACATGTTGAACCAATGACATAGGTAGAAAGAGGGATGAGGTCTTGCATCAAGAATTCAGGGAGTTAGGCAGCAGATAAAGAAGCAAGACCTCTCGGGTTGTAATCTCTGGATTACTCCCAGTGCCACTTGCTAGCGAGCTCAGAAATAGGAGAATAGCGCAGATGAATATGTGGCTTAAGAGTTGGTGCAGGAGGGAGGGTTTTAGATTCCTGGATCACTGGGACCATTTCTGGGGAAGGTGGGACCTGTACAAGTGGGACGGTCTACATCTGAACCAGAGCGGGACTAACATCCTTGCGGGCGGGTTTGCTAGTGCTGTTGGGAGGAGTTTAAACTAATTTGGCAGGGGGAGGGGTACACAGAATGTTAGCAGAATATGGACACATCATAATATAGTAAAACAATCAAGTCAGAGGGAGTACAGCTGCATTAAGCTTCAAGGGAGTAAGGCAAGGCTGGATGGCCTCTACATTAATGCCAGGAGTATTACAGTAAAACGGATGAGTTAAGGGTGAGGATTGACACGTGGAATTGTGATATAGTAGCCATCACTGAGACATGGTTGAGGGAAGGGCAGGATTGGCAGCTCAACATCCCGGGATATAGAATCTTCAGGCGAGACAGGGGAGGGGGTAAAAGAGGAGGAGACGATGCATTATTAGTTAATGAGTCAGTTACTTCAGTAAGGAGAGATGATATCTTGGAGGGGGCATCGAATGAAGCTTTGTGGTTAGAGTTTAGGAATAAAAAAGGGGCAGCCACATTATTAGGATAGTCAGATAGTCAGCAGGAAATTGAGGAGCAAATATGTGCACAATTTGTGGAGGTGTGTAAAAACAATAACAATAGAGTAATTATATCAGGTGATTTCAACTTTCCCAACATTAATTGGGATAGACATAGTGTTAAGGGCTTGGATGGAGTGGATTTCTTGAAATGTGTACAGGAGAACTTTTTAGGTCAATGTGTAGAGGGTCCAACAAGGGACAGCGCGTTGCTGGACCTAATTCTGGGGAATGAAGCCGGACAGGTGGCTGAGGTGGTGATGGGGGAGCATTTTAGTGATAGCGACCACAACATGGTACAGTTTAAGCTTGTTATGGACAAATAAATAGACAAGTTGCAAAAAAATGTTTTGGGTTAGAGGAGAGCGGATTTTAGTAAAATAAGGCAGGATCTGGCCAAGGTAGACTAGGAACAGCTACTTGTGGGGAAATCTACAGAAGAGCAATAGGGGGCATTCAAAAAGGAAAAGGGGAGGGTACAGGCTCAACATGTTCCCTCTAGGGTGATAGGAAGGAGTAACAAGCCCAGAGAACCATGGATGACCAGAGATATTCAGGATACGATGAGAAGGAAAAGAGGCTTTTAGCAGATACAAGGGAAGCAAATCAGCAGAGGCATTAGTGGAGCACAGAAAGTGCAGGGTGGCGCTTAAGAAAGCAATTAGGAGAGCAAAGAGGGGATATGAGAAAGCTCTGGCTGGTAAAAGTAGGGAAAATCCCAAGCTATTCTATAAGTATATCAATGGGAAGAGGATAACCAGGCAAAGAGTAGGGCCCTTAAGGGACCAAGGGGGCAATCTATAGGTGGAGCCAGAGGACATCGGTAGAGTGTTGAATGAATACTTCACATCTGTCTTCACCCAAGAGAATGAGGATGAAGGTATGGAACTCAGGGAGAGGGACTGTAAGGTTTTTGAGCAAATTGATAAAGGGAGTGACAAGGTATTGGAGGTGTTGGCAGGCTTAAAAGCGGACAAATCTCCAGGTCTGGATGATTTGTGTCCCAGACTGCTGAGGGAGGCAAGGGAGGAGATCGCAGGGGCTCTGACCCAAATTTTTAATTCCTCTCTGGCCACGGGGGAGGTGCCAGAGGTCTGGAGAACAGCTAATGTGGTTCCGCTATTTAAGAAGGGTTGTAGAGATAAGCCAGGGAACTACAGGCCAGTGAGTTTCACGTCAGTGGTAGGGAAACTATTGGAGAAAATTCTGAAGGAGAGAATCTATCTCCACTTGGAGAGGCAAAGTTTGATCAGGGACAGTCAGCATGGCTTTGTCAGAGGGAGGTCATGCCTAACAAATTTGATTGAATTTTTTGAGGAGGTGACCAGGTGTGCAGATGAGGGTAGGGCAGTTGATGTAGTTTATATGGATTTCAGCAAAACCTTTGACAAGGTCCCACATGGGAGATTTATAAATAAGGCAAATGCACATGGGATACAGGGTAATTTGATAAGGTGGATTCAAAATTGGCTTAGTTGTAGGAGGCAGAGGGTGATGACAGAAGGATGCTTTAGTGACTGGAAGCCAGTGTCCAGTGGCGTACCACAGGGATCTGTGCTGGGTCCCCTATTATTTGTCATTTATATAAACGGCATAGATGACTATGTGGGGGGTAGGATTAGTAAGTTTATGGATGACACAAAGATTGGCCGGGTGGTTAACAGTGAGGTTGAGTGTCTTAGGCTACAGGAAGATATAGACGGGATGGTCAAATGGGCAGATAAGTGGCAGGTGCAATTTAACCCTAAAGTATGAGGTGATACACTTTGGAAGGAGTAATTTGACAAGGAAGTATTCAATGAACGGCAAGGCACTAGGAAGTTCGGGGGAACAAAGGGACCTTGGCATGTGTGTCCATAGATCTCTGAAGGCGGAGGGGCATGTTAGTGGGGTGGTGAAAAAGGCATATGGGACACTTGCCTTTATCAATCGAGGCATAGATTACAAAAGTAGGGAGGTCATGTTGGAGTTGTATAGAACCTTGGTGAGGCCACAGCTGGAGTACTGTGTGCAGTTCTGGTCACCACATTATAGGAAGGATGTGATTGCACTGGAGGGGGTGCAGAGGAGATTCACCAGGATGTTGCCTGGGATGAAACATTTAAGTTATAAGGAGAGGTTGGATAGACTTGGGTTGTTTTCGTTGGAGCAGAGAAGACTGAGGGGCGAACTGATCGAGGTGTACAAGATTATGAGGGGCATGGACAGGGTGGATAGGGAGCAGCTGTTCCCCTTAGTTGAAGGGTCAGTCACAAGGGGGCATAAGTTCAAGGTGAGGGGCAGGAGGTTTAGGGAGGATGTGAGGAAAAACTTTTTTACCCGGAGGGTGGTGACAGTCTGGAATGCACTGCCTGGGAGGGTGGTGGAGGTGGGTTGCCTCACATCCTTTAAAAAGTACCTGAGTGAGCACTCGGCACATCATAACATTCAAGGCTATGGGCCAAGTGCTGGCAAATGGGATTAGGTAGGTAGGTCAGGTGTTTCTCACATGTCAGTGCAGACTCGATGGGCCGAAGAGCCTCTTCTGCACTGTGTGATTCTGTGATTCTGTCATAATTCTAATAGAAGGCTTCATTTTAATAATCCATCTCACACTATCTTCTAAGACAAAAGCAAAATATTGCGAATGCTGGAAATCTGAAACAAAATCAGAAGCTTTGAAGAAGAGTCATACAGACTCAAAACATTAACTCCGTCTTTCTCTCCACAGATGCTTTTTGACCTGCTGAGCTTTTCCAGCATTTTCTGTTTTCGTTTCACTCTATGTCCTGAACTGATTACACTATTACATTACCAGCTGCATGCATTAACATAACAATATATATACACAAGTCCTAGGTATCAACAGAAATCACTCCAGTTCAGTGTCTAGAAAAATGTCTTATTTTTCTTTAAGCTTCAAACTCTTAATAAAGCATCTGTGAACAGATTTTTTCTTCCAGCTATATGTATAATGCGTAGATTAAATGGTAATAATTAACTCCGTTTGAAAAGTCTTGCACTTCTGTCTCGAAATTTGTCCAAAAACTTCAAAGGATTATGGTCTGTTTCAACAGTCGTTTCTGATGAATTGTTTGCGACATAAGTTTCAAAATGCTGCAATGCCAGTACCAAACCCGAAGCCTCTTTTTCGATCGTTAAATAGCATCTCTTTTGTACTTTCAGCTTCTGTGAAAAATACCCTATCGGTTTTTCAATTCCAGTGTCAGGTTCTCGTAACAGTGCAGCCCCAATGCCTATATCACTTGTGTCAATTGCCAACTTGAATTGCTTGGCATAATTGAGCACTGCCAAAACTGGTGTCGTAGTTAATACAATTTTCAAACTATCGAATGACGTCTGACACTCCAGTGTCCATTGAAACTTTTTGTTCTTTTTTAATAGTTCAGTCAGCGGAGCTACCACTTGGCTAAAATTTAGTACAAGTTTCCAGTAAAACCCACTCATGCCCAGAAATCGCAAAACTTCTCGTTTTGTTGTAGGCACTGGGAAATCCACGATAGCCCTGACTTTTGCATCTCTCGGAGCCACCTTACCATGTCCAATGGTGTGGCCTAGATACGTAACTTGCGCTTTTGCAAATTCATTTTTAGACAAGTTCATCACCAAATTAGCTTCTTGTAGTTGAGTAAATAATTCTTCCAGATGCTGTAAATGCTCCTCCCACGTCTGACTGAAAACGATTTGATCATCAATATAAACAGCACAATTGCTCAGACCCATAATTACTTTGTTTGTCAGTCTCTGAAATGTCGCAGGTGCATTCTTCATACCAAATGGCATGACTTTAAACTGATAAAGTCCACTTGGTGTTACAAAAGCTGATATTTCCTTTGCTCTCTCCGACAACGGTACCTGCCAATATCCTTTTATCAAGTCAATCTTTGTGATAAATTTCGATTGTCCCACTTTCTCAATGCAATCCTCCACCCGTGGTATAGAATATGAATCCGCTTTTGTCACTACATTCACCTTTCAATAGTCCACACACAGTCTTTGTGTTCCATCCGGTTTTGGTACCAGTACAACAGGTGAACTCCAGTTACTGCAACTAGACTTAATGACATCATTTAGACTCAATGATGTCATTTTGAAGTGTGAAATCAATTCCTTTTGTACTTGTGATAAATTTGCCGGATTTAATCCATAAGGCTGTTGTCTTATTGAAGATGATATTTTCATACATACATCATGTATCACTAAATTTATCCAGCTTATTTCCACAAATATGTTTGCATGACTGCAATAGCTTTTCCAAATCACTTTGACACTTGCTTGGAAGGTAACTCAATAGTTCATTTAAATTTTCCAGCACCCCCTCATTATCCAGTTTGATTAGAGGAAAATCAATTTCAGAGTCCTGCACTTCTACCCCTTTCTCATCATCCACCATCACTAACACCTCTTTTTGTTCTTCTTGCCTATGAAAGTATTTTTTAAGCATATTTACATGCCCCATCCTCTGCTTCTTTCTTTTATCTGGAGTATTCATTAAGTAATTTACTTCACTCAACTTCTTTTCAATCCTGTAAGGCCCGCTAAATCTTGCATTTAATGAATCACCTAATACTGGTAACAAAACTAATACTTCCCCTCCAGAAATAAAACTGCGAGTTTTAGCTTTCTTATCTGCTTTCACTTTCATCATTTGCTGTGATGTCTTTAAATGTTTCCTAGCCAACTCACATGCTCTGTTCAATCTTTCCCTGAAATTTGATGCGTAATCCAGGAGAATAGTTTCTGAATTTTGACCCACCAATTTCTCATGAATCAATTTCAGTGGTCCCCTTACCTCATGACCATAAACTAGCTCAAAAGGGCTAAAACCAGTTGATGCATTAGGAACATCTCGAATAGCAAATAAAAAAAATGGAATTCCTGTTTCCCAATCCTGTGCATAATCCTGACAGTACGCTCTCATCATAGTTTTTAAAGTTTGATGCCATCTTTCCAAAGCTCCTTGTGACTCCGGATGATAAGCTGTTGACTTAAGTTGTTTTATCCCCAAACTGTTCATTACTTCCTTAAGCGGCTGTGACATGAAATTTGACCCCTGATCGGATTGTATTTCCTTAGGTAAACCACATCTTGTAAAACATTTAATTAAGTCCTCCACAATCTTCTTAGTTATAATATTTCTTAAAGGTATCGCTTCAGGAAACCCGGTAGACGCATCCATTATTGTCAATAAATAGTGATTTCCACTTTTAGTCTTAGGGAGTGGTTCTACACAATCAGTCATGACCCTGGTAAAAGGTTCTTCAAATGCTGGTATTAAAGGCACTAGCTTAATCACTGCCTGTGGTTTCCCTGTTATTTGACATGTATAACAGGTTCTACAGAATTTGACTACATCCCTATGCAATCCTGGCCAAACAAAACCCTCTGAATCTTTTCCTGTGTTTTCCTAATTCCTAAATGCCCCCACTTTGGAATTTCATGAGCAATCTTCAGAATCTCATACCCTAATGGGATAACAATCTGATGCACCTCCCTCCAGCTTTCATTTGCTGAGACATGATCCAACCTCCACTTTCTCATCAAAATATCTCCTCGAAGATGCATACTGGAATACATTTTGCTGCTGTTTCTGAATAAGCTTTCTGATATAGCTGTTTTCATTGCAAATCATTTTTCTGTAACTCCACTAACCTCTTTGAGTTAAACACTTCAGCTGAACTGTCCTGTATTCCTTCCCCCTTAACAATATTATCAAACACAGTGCCAGCTAATTGGATTTCGACACCTTCTTCTTGCCTTTGAACTGCCTGCTGATCTAATTTTTCTTGTTCGTCCCTATGAGTCTTTGATCTCATTACAACACAATCAGGAAACAATCCAGGATGTTCCTCCTGTAACACCTCTGTTGAAAACACTTCTGCATGCTGCTCAACTACAATAGGCATCACCCAAATTTGCGATCCAGCTATATCATTACCCAGAATAAATTGTTTCCCTGCAATGAGCAATTTTTCCACCACTCCAACTATAACTTCACCTGTCTTCCATCTGCTCTTTAAATTTACCTTCCACAATGGAATAGATTTAGCATATCCATGAACCCCACTTATTTACCTGTTCCTGCAATACTCCATTTGAACAACAAATATCACTATCCCACAACATTAAGGATTGACTAGCCCCTGTGTCTCTTAAAATTTTAACATCTTTACCTACTCCACCCTGTACACATGGAAAGACTTTTCCTTCACACACAAAATCTTTAAACATTTCTGAAACCTGCTCCTCAGAATGCTCTTGAGTAAACTGTGAACACATTCCCACTTCTTCACCTTTCACTGATTCTCCCTGTTTCACCTGTACACAAACCACTGGTTTCCCATGTGCTTGAACTTCAAACCCCACAGTACTTTTACTTCCAGAGCTTTTCTGTACCCCAATAATTCCTACAGATTTTTCCTGCAATCTCCAACACACCGACTTTGTGTGCCCCACTTTATTACAATGAAAACACCTCAATTATCAAATGTCACTTCAACCTTCAGCACCTTCCTTTTTGTCCTGAGGAAAAATTTCCTGGGAACTTCCAGCTACTCCTCTTCCCTGACAACCTACCTTCCTTTCACCTTCCCACTTTTTATCCTTTTCCAATTTGATAGGGTGACAAAAAAAATGTTTAGCTCTATGAATTAACTCATAATCGTCAGCTATCTCTGCTGTTTGTCTTACAGAATCAACCCTCTGTTCCTCCACATGAGTTCTCACTACCAAAAGGATTGAATCTTTAAATTCTTAAAGATTCCCTAAGTGCTGCATAGGTTGTTGCTATTTTTAACGCCCGGGACTGTGTATCTGGGCACTGGACGGGACTGTGTATCTGGGCACTGGGCGGGGCTGTGTATCTGGGCACTGGGCGGGACTGTGTATTTAGGCACTGGGTGGGATTGTGTACCTGGGCACTGGGTGGGACTGTGTATCTGGGCACCGGGTGGGACCGTGTATCTGGGCACCGGGCGGGACTGTGTATTTGGGCTCTGGGTGGGACTGTGTATTTGGGCTCTGGGTGGGACTGTGTATTTGGGCTCTGGGTGGGACTGTGTATCTGGGCACCAGGTGGGACTGTGTATTTGGGCACTGGGTGGGACTGTGTATTTGGGCTCTGGGTGGGACTGTGTATCTGGGCACTGGTGGGACTGTGTATTTGGGCTCTGGGTTGGGGACAGTTGAATTGCAGTTTCAATCCCATGGGTTTAATTGTGTTATTTGAATCTGTGTGCGTTTCTCTGCCTTTACATTTCACAGCACAGTAAGCGGAGCTGGTGGAGATGGGAAACAGCCCGGGATCTTTTCATCTCCAGCAGGTTTAACTTGGAGAGTTGCTGGCGATGTAAAGTTTGAATTTATTTCCCGTTGGGATTGTTTAATTTAACTGGTATAGTTACAGAATTGAGATTGAGAAATTACAAAATCAAGTCCAGTCTTTATCTCCAGATGTTTTTTCAAAATGCCTGAAATGATTTATTATGAATGTTTGTTTAATTGTAGATTTTTTTCAGTAATGAAATTGTCTTATTGATTATCTAGGCAGCGGGGAGCAGCAACAAGCAGGATGACCGGTGCAGTGCTGTCCATTTAGAGATAGATAAAAACAAACTGAACATTGAGTTGCTGGAGGTACATCTGATTTCATGAGCTGTTTATCTGTCTGTGCTGTTTGATGCAAGAGGCAAGATTTTGAGTTTTGGTTCGGGACGCCATTGTTGGGTTAGATAGGAGTCACGACTCATCACTGTGTGGGAAACAGTCACCAGGCAGTGATTTTCCCTGAATTGGTCAATTACTGTCCAGAGGTTAGGCTCTCGAAGGTGCAAGGCCACTATGAGGCTCTCCAGTTCAGCAGTACATGAGGGCCGCAGTTCAGGTAAGGGACAGAGAGGGTGGCGCTCTCTCTACAACATTTGAAAGTTTTCAATGGAAAAAATAGGCTCCGCCCTGGGGGCTGCCACCATGGCAGGGTAATTCCGCCCAACATACCGCCGCAGCTGTGACCAGGCAGGAGGCATGGGGGCCTCAAAACCTGCCTGGAATGCTGGCCCCTTGGTCTACTACCAGGAGGCTGTCCCCAGGCAGCTGGCCTAGTCCCCGATGCCTTGGGCCTACTGGAAAATTCCAGGTGAGTAGCCCGTCTGACCTCATCCCACCCCCAGGAAAATGGTCTGGGAAGGGGCTGGTGCCCGCAAACCGACACGCCAGACAGCGGCGCAAATTCCCCCACCTGTCTGCATCCATATTCACCACCATATGGGGGGATAATTCAGCCCAAGGTGCTCGTTCAGTTAGATCCCGCTGAGAAAGCAGATTATTAATTACACTGCCAGTAACAATCCTCAATTTTAAGGAGAAATTGAAAATAGTTCAGGGCCTCAATTTCTCCATGGAAACAGATTATCTCAGATCTTGCAATTTTATATTTACTGAATTCAAAGAATTAATTGAAGTACGAATGTTCTATTGTTCAATTTCTCTGCACAATTCCAACTTAAAAAGCTCTTGCTGAGTTATCTGGTGATGGTATTACAGGCCGTCCCATTGGGGTCCAGCAGTGAAATGCTCCATGTGATGTTATGCTAACTGGCAGGGCCCCATGTCTGTTACCTGGAGAAAGCTGTTAGCTACAGCAATGTCAGGAGTTATGTTTGGCTTGAAGAGTAGAAAACTGGCCAGAATTCCAGCTCCTGACCTGCACACCTGTGTTTGTGTGTGTGCGTCACTGTGTGTGTGTGTGTGTGTGTGCGCGTCACTGTGTGTATGTATCAGTGTGTCTGTGCTTCCGTATATGTGCATCTGTGCGTGTGTGTATATCTGTATCACTGTGTGTGTGTGTGTGTGTGTGTGTGCGCGCACGCGCGCATGTGTGCTTCCGTATGTGTGCATGTGTGTGTCTGTGTGTGTATCTATATCACTGTGTGTACATGTGTGCGTGTCTGTTTATCTGTGTGTGTGTGTATCACTATGTGTGTGTGCATCACTGTGTGCATGTATCAGTGTGTCTGTGCGCACATGTGTGTGCCTCACTGTGTGTGTGTATCAGTGTGTCTGTGCGCACATGTGTGTGCATCACTGTGTATGTGTGTGTGTGTATATCTGTATCACTGTGTGTGCACTGTGTATATGTGTCACTGTGTGTCTGTGTGCGCACGCTTGTGTGTGCTTCCGTATTTGTGCATCTGTGTGTGTATCTGTATTGCTGTGTGTGTGTGTGTGTGTGTGTGTGTGTGTGTGTATCTGTATCACTGTGTGTGTGTGTATCTGTGTGTGTATATATCTGTATTTGTGTCTGTGCATCACTGTGTGTGCCTGTGTATATTACTGTGTATCTGTATGTATCACTGTATGTGTGCATGCGTGTGTGTGCACTGTGTGTGTATCCCTGTGTGTCTGTGTATCACTGTGTGCTTGTGCTTACGTGGGTGTGTGTATATCTGTATCACTGTGTGTGTGTGTATGTATGTGTATCATTATGTATGTGTATGTGTGTGTGTCACTGTTTGTGTGTGTGCATGTGTGCATGCGCACATGTGTGCTTCCGTATGTGTGCATCTGTGTGCGTGTGTGTGTATCTGTATCACTGTGTGTGTGTGTGTGTGTGTGTGTGCACGCACACATGTGTGTGCACGCATGCATGTGTGTGCTTCCGTGTGTGCATCTGTGTGTGTATATCTGTATCGCTGTGTGTGTGTATCACTGTGTGTGTATGTGTGTGTCACTGTGTGTGTGTGTGCACACACGCATGTGTGTGCTTCCATATGTGTGCATCTGCGTGTGTGTGTGTGTGTGTGTGTGTATCTATATCACTGTGTGTGTGTGTGTGTGTGTGTCTGTGCATCACTGTGCGTGTGCATCAGTGTGTCTGTGCACACATATGTGTGCATCACTGTGTGTGTGTATGTCTCTGTGTGTGCCGTGTGTATGTGCACGCACGCATGCATGTGTGTGCTTCCGTGTGTGCATGTGTGTGTGTGTATCTGTATCACTGTGTATGTGTGTGTTTATCTGTGTTTGCCGTGTGTGTATCACTGTGTGTGCGCGCGCACATGTGTGTGCTTCCATGTGTGTGCATCTGTGTGTGTATCTGTATCACTGTATGTGTGTGTGTACCACTGTGTGTGTGTACATCTGCGTGTGTGTGTGTATCAGTGTGTGCCATACGTGCGTGTGCGCATCACTGTGTGTGTGTCCGCATCACTGTGTATGTGTGCGCACGTGTGTATCACTGTGTGTGTGTCCGCATCACTGTGTGTGTGCGCATGCGTGTGTATCAGTGTGTGTGTGTGTGCATGCGTGTGTGCATCGCTGTGGGTGTGCATGAGTGTCTGCATCAGTGTGTGTGTGCATCACTGTGTGTGTGTGCACGCGTGTGTGCATCACTGTGTGTGTGTGTGTTTGTGTTTGTGTGCGTGTGTGTTTGTGTGTGTATCTGTGTGTGTGTATATGCATCTGTATGTGCGTGCGTCCACGTGTGTGCGTGCAATATACCAGTATATTGGTAGTGCCAAACTGGACCGTTACAGGGTTACAGCATTTTTTGTTCCTATTTCAGATTGCCAGCATTTGTATTTTTCTTTTTATGTCTTCACTTAGCTCTTTATATAATTTGGCAAGGTATTCACTGTGGACAATTATACACTTAAACAGCTTATTATTGTTGTATTCTGTTTGCCTAGGATCGGTGTGAAATCAATGAAATAACCTCTGGCATTTATCCATGCATTTTACGATGGAACAGGTGGAAATCTCCAAATTTTAAGCAAAAGCAAAACATTTTCAGGCACAGAGCGTTCAGAGAGCCAAACATTGTTTCATTCCCAGGTAAGCTGGACCTGTCTATGAACATACCAAAATGACGGACAGGAAAGGAGGAATGCATTTTCGGGCCGTCCCTAAGGTGGGGGCGGGGGTGGGGTGGGGCAGAAAATACTGACACCGAGTGGGCGTGTCAGTTTAAAGGCTCTGATCTCAGCACAGGCACTAATCACCAGGTGGGAGGGAGGGCAGGATAGGAATCCCACTCTCCTCCCCCTTGAGGCTAGTACAATAAGCTGTAGAAGACTTAGAAAACTTCCCAAAGGTACTTGAAAATCAAGAGATGAACGGGATGGAGGAACTTAAAACAATCATCATCACCAGGGAGAAGGTGCTGTGAAAACTATTAGACCTAAAGGCTGACAAGTCCCCAGGACCGAATGGCCTGGCCTAGAGTCTTAAAGGAAGTGGCTACAGAGATAGTAGAGGCATTGGTTATAACCTTCCAAATCCTTAGATGGTAGAAGGATCCCAGCAAATTATCAAAGAAGGGTGGTAGACAGAAAATAGGAAACCATAAGCCAGTTAGCCTAACATCTGACATAGGGAAATTGCTAGAATCCATTATTAAGGAGGTTATAACAGGATGCTTAGAAAATCATAATGTGATCAAGTAGAGTCAACATGGCTTGGTGACAGGGAAAGGATGTTTAACTAATTTAACTAAAGGGGAACCTGTAGATGTGGAATGCTTGAATTTCCAGAAGGCATTTGATAAGGTGCCACATCAAGGGTTACTTCACAAGATAAGAGTACATGACGTAGGGTTTAACATAGCAGCGTGGATAAAGGATTGGTTAGCTAGCAGGAAGCAGAGAGTAGGGTTAA
The DNA here is from genome assembly GCF_964194155.1 of Cetorhinus maximus. Taxonomy (NCBI): domain Eukaryota; kingdom Metazoa; phylum Chordata; class Chondrichthyes; order Lamniformes; family Cetorhinidae; genus Cetorhinus; species Cetorhinus maximus. Next base: position 2,828,949 of record NC_135895.1, on the reverse strand, counting down.
ATGGGTCATTATCTGGCTGGCAAACTGTAACAAGTGGAGTGCCACAGGGGCCTCAATTATTTGCAATTAGGGGAGGCGATGATGTAGTGGTATTGTTGCTGGCTTAGTAATCCAGAGACCCAGGGTAACGCTCCGGGGACCTGGGTTCAAATCCCACCATGACAGATGGTGAAATTTGAATTCAATAAGAATCTGGAATTAAAAGTCTAATGATGAACATGAAACCATTGTCGATTGTTGTAAAAACCCACCTGGTTCACTAATGTCCTTTAGTTAAGGACTCTAAAGGCAGTTAACATAAAAGAGAATCCCAAAGTCTTCGATCGGCATATGGGTGGTAAAAGGAGGATTGGGCTGCTTAGGAGCCAAAAGATTTACACATGGAGGCGGGGGCATGGCTAAGGTATTAAATGAATGCTTTGTATCTGTCTTTACCAAGGAAGGAGATGCTACCCAGGCTGTGGTAAAAGAGGAGGTAATTCAGACACTAGAAGGATTTAAAATTGTTAAGAAGGAGGTATTGGCCAGGTTATCTGTACTTAAAGTTGATAATGCACTGGGACCAGATGAGACGCAACCAAGGATACTGAGGGAAGTGAGAGTGGAAAGGCCACAATTTTTGAGTCTTAGACTCGGGAGTTGTGCCAGAGGACTAGAAAATTGCAAAAGTTACAACCTTGTTCAAAAAAGGGTGTAAAAAGTTTAACTTCGGTAGTGGGGAAACTTCTAGAAACAATAATTCAGGACAAAGTCAAATAGTCACAAGGACAAATGCAGGTTAATTAAGAAAAGTCAGCATGGATATCTTAAAGGAAAATCATGTTTAACTAACTTGCTCGAGGTTTTTGAAGAGGTAACAGACAGGGTTGATGAGGGTAATGCTGTTGATGTGGTGCACACGGACTTCAAAAGGCATTTGATACAGTGCCACACAACAGCCTTGTGAGCAAAGTTATAGCTCGTATAATAAAAGGGATAATAGCCACATGGGGCAGGATCTTCCGGTCGATGAGTGGGGGCGGGGCCCACTCACTGATGCGTAAAATGACGCGGATGATGTCAGGTGGACCTCCCGATGTCACCCCGCGTCATTTCCATTTTCAGGTCGGCGGGGGTGCAGCCGAGTCAGCTGTGCGCCCGCCGACCAATCAACGGCCTATTGAGACCATTGAGGAACTAATTAAAATCATTAATGGACCTGCCCGTCCAACCTTAAGGTTGTCGGGCAGGCTGGGAGCCCTGGCGGGCTTCAGAGAAAGCATGAAACCTCATCCATGGGCAGGATGAGGTTTCATGAGGGTATTTAAATTTTTAATAAAGATTTCAGTTAAAGTTATGGACATGTCCCAACTCATATCACATGTCACATGAGGGGACATGTCAGGGAAATTTTTCTATCATTATTATTGCAAATTTTAATTTGGAGCCGATCTCCCTGAGGCGGCACTTAGCCGCAGGGAGATTATTGCGCCCTTTCGCGCACATACGTGAAAGACCGCACTCCCGGCTGAGGGAATGCCCCCCCCCGTTCACACAGGGACGCTTCCTAGCGGATGGCACACAGGGCGGACCTTAATTGGCCCGCCCACGTAAAATGGTGGCGCGCCCTCCCGATTGGGGGCGCTGATCGGAGGCACGCCCGCTCCACCCTTAGCCCTCCAACGGGGGAAAAATTTTTCCCATGGCTAGGAAATTGGCTGAGTGACAGGAATCAGAGTAGTGGTTAATGGATGTTTTTTGGGCTAGAGGAAGGTTTGTAGAGGAGTTCCTCAGGGGTCAGTGTTGGGACCTTCGCTTTTCCTGATATATATTAATGACCTAGACCTTGGTGCACAGGGCACAATTTCAAAGCTTGCGGGTGATACAAAGCTTGGACGCATTGTGAACTGTCAGGAGGACAGTGTAGAACTTCAAATGGACATCACAGAATGAAGGAGTTGTTACAGCACAGAAGGAGACCAATCGACCCATTGTGTTTCCACCAGCTCTTGGAATGAGCAATTCACCTAGTGCCTTTCCTTTCTTTTATTCGTTCATGGGATGTGGGTGTCACTGGCTGGGCCAGCATTTATCGCCCATTCCTAATTGCCCTTGAGAAGGTGATGATGAGCTGCCTCCTTGAACTACTGCAGTCCATGTGGTGCAGGTGCGCCCACAGTGCTGTTAGGGAGGAAGTCCCAGGATTTTGACCCAGCGACAGTGAAGGAACGGCGATATATTCCCAAGTCAGGATGGTGAGTGGCTTGGAGGGGAACTTCCAGGTGGTGGTGGTGTTCCCATGTGTCTGCTGCCCTTGTCCTTCTAGATGGTAATGGCCATGGGTTTGGAAGGTGCTGTCTAAGGGAGCTTGGTAAGTTCCTGCAATGCATCTTGTACTGCCACAGTGCGTCAGTGGTGGAGAGAGTGAATGTTTCTGGATGTGGTGCCAATCAAGTGGGCTGCATTGACCTGAATGGTGTCAATTTCTTGAGTGTTGTGGGAGCTGCACTCATCCAGGCAAGTGGAGAATATTCCATCACACTCCTGACTTCTGCCTTGTGGATGGTGGACAGTCTTTGGGGAGTCAGGAGATGAGTTACTCGCCACAGGATTCTGCTCTTGTAGTCACAGTATTTAAATGGCTAGTCCAGTTCAGTTTCTGGTCAATGGTAACCCCCAGGTTGTTGATAGTAGGGGATTCAGTGATGGTAATGTCATTGAATGTCAAGGGGCGATGGGTAGATTCTCTCTTGTTGGAGATGGTCATTGCCTGACACAAGTGTGGTGTGAATGTTACTTGCCACTTGTCAGCCCAAGCGTGGATATTGTCCAGGACTTGCTGCATTTGGACGTGGACTGCACATGTAACCCTGCACATTCTTCCTTTTCAGATAACAGTCTAATTTCCTTTTGAATGCTTTTGTTCAGCACCTTTTGCACCTCCTCAGATACTGAAGCAGTCCATGTCCAAATGCAGCAAGAACTGAACAATATTCAGGCTTGGGCTGACAAGTGGCAAGGGAAAGGGAGGGAGTTGGAAGTTGGGAGTTGGGGGGGATCGGAGGTCGGGGGTGGGGGTGGTTAGAGGTTGGGGGTTAGAGGTCGAGGGGTGGGGGTGTTAGAAGTTGGGGGTGTGGGGGTTGGGGCGGTCGGGTGCTTTGGGGTTGGCAGGATCGTAGATCGGGGGGGTCGGAGGTCAGGTGTGGTCGGGGGTGTGGGGAGTATTCTATGGTGGGGTCAAGTGTGTCGGGTGGCGTGGGGGTTTGGGGGATCAGAGGCCCGGGGTGTGGGGAGCATCTCATGGGATCGATCTGGGCCTTTACAATAGTTACCCAGAGGTTAGAAGAGGTTTTAATTCTTCTAACTTTTTCTGAGTAACTACTGGTGTAACCCTGGTGGAACCATCCAAAATTTGTGATTCAAACCGTATTTTTGGAAGGTTCCCAGCTCAGGGCAATTGACCAGAGGAAGTGTGTGCTTCTGGGCAATTGCTGTGCAAAACCTTTTCAAGGAACTTCCAAGAGGGATTCCCCAGCGCATCTTTGGGGTATCCCACAAATCCGATGCTGGGGAGGTCGGAGATTACGGCCCATTATTATGTTGTGATCACTATTGCTTAGGTGTTTCCCTAAACATAATTGTCTTATCTGTTTTGGTACATTTCCCATTATTAGTCCAGTAGTGCTTCCTCTCTTGTTGGACTTCTTACATTGTGGGTAAGAAAGGAATCCTGCACGTATTGTCAAAATATCATTCCCACTACACCTTTCACTTCCTCTTCCTGCCAGTTTATTTAGGAATCATTAAATCTCCAATGATTATTATTCTATGTCTTTTATTAATTTCACACATTTGCTTACATGTTTCTTCCTTCACCTTCCTACTGGTCTGTTGAATACCACTTATCAGTGTGAGTGCTCCCTTCTTAACTTTTATTTCCATCCATCTAGAAGGACAAGGGCAGCAGGTACATGGGAACACCACCAGCTCCAAGTTCCCTTCCAAGATACTCACCATCCTGACTTGGAAATATATCGGCCGTTCCTTCACTGTCGCTGGGTCAAAATCCTGGAACTCCCGCCCTAACAGCACTGTGGGTGTACCTACACCACATGGACTGCAGCGGTTCAAGAAGGCAGCTCACCACCACCTTCTCAAGGGCAACTAGGGATGGGCAATAAATGCTAGCCTTGCTAGTGAGGTCCACATCTGTGAAAGATTTTTAAAAATTGGTTTCCATTTCTAACTTTCTGTTAGTTACTAACCTTAGTTTCTAACCTTCTGTTAGTTTGTATGTAGATGGTCACTATCTGTATATGAGCATACGAACTAGGAGCAGGAGTAGGCCCCTCAGCCCTTCGAGCCTGCTCTGCCAATCAATAGGACCATTGCTGATCTGAATGTAACCTCAACCCCACATTCCTGCCTACCCCCAATAATCTTTCACCCCCTTGTTAATCAAGAATCTATCTAGCACTGCCTTAAAAATATCCAAAGAGTCTGCTTCCACCGCCTTTTGAGAGAGAGTTCCAAAGACTCACGACCCTCAGAGAATAAATTTCTCCTCATCTCTGTCTTAAACGAACGACCCCTTATTTTTAAACAGTGACCACTAGTTTTAGATTCTCCCACAAGAGGAAACATCCTCTCCACATCCACCCTGTCATGACCCCTCAGGATTTTAAAGGTTTCAATTAAGTCGCCTCTAATTCTGCAATTAGTACAACTACCCCGCTCCGACCCCCTTGTCCTCATCCTTTCAGATTATGTTGTAACCTGTAAGATTTAGTTGCCAGCCCTGTTCTTGATGCCAGCTATCCTTTCTTTCTCTCTTGTCTTTACCCACACTACATGAGGTTGCAGTGATGCTGGTTGCTGATCCTTCATATCAACCATCTTTTTTTTTGGATTTGGCGGGTGGTTTTACAGACAGCTGCCATTCCTTCTGCTAGCCCTTCCCGTTTCTCTGTGCTGGGGACCGGCAGCAATGCACCGTTGGCTTGCCTTGCACCAGCGGCTGGGTTCTTTTGCAGCCAACAAGTGCTAGAGTGAAGCCAGGAGCTTGCAGCTCAGAAGCAGGACAGCTACCCGCTGAGCCAGTATCATGAAAACATAATAATTTTCATAATATTATTGTGATTTATTGTAAAAGTGGGTTAATAGTGGGGTATGGATTAGTTTCTGTGTGTGTGGAATTTAATTGAATTGGAGACAGCAGGTCTGGAGGTTTTGAGTTATCAACAAGAAGCTAGGTTTGAAATGCTAAATACATAAACATGGCTGAAGTTTTAGAATGTGAGGTGTAAGGAGCATTTGCATTGTTAGATAACTTAGGTTAGTTTGAATTTCAAAGAGATGGTAAGATGTTATACTTAGCCAGAAGAAGATAAACCAAACAGTGTGTTTATTTTTCCCAAGGTTACTGATAAAATTAGTACTATGAAAGATTTATATTATGAGGAAAGTAAAGTTGCAAAAACATATGGGAACAATGGAATTCGCATTAAAAAGGGAGAAACATGTATAAAAGAGAGGAGGCGGAGAAACAGGGGAAGGAATTCTAAGATCTAACAAGTGTGAAAAGCCTCCAGCATCTGAGCATCAAGCTGCTGTCCACAGCCGAAGCTGAGAAAACTCTGTCCAGAATATCACTGTCCAGGGTATCATGCCTGAATCTGTTTAAATCTATTTGTTTTTCTACTGTTTCCTTAATGGAGGTGTAACTGGGAGCCAGATTAATTAGAGGTTTCAGGAGTTATTATAGTAATAATTTGTAGACCTATGTATGTGCTTGAAATCTTTTCCTTTGTTAATAAATGTTTAATTTAGTTTTCTAAAAACTCTCAAGTCATGGGGGTCTTATTACTCCTGCATTCAGGGCAAGCATCTCGAAATAAAATACAAATTGCAAAACAATTGTGACCGCGTGGTCAAGTATCCCTTGTGGATTTGATTTGCCTGGCACATATCATCTGCCGCATCATAACAGCCAGTCCCATTCCTCTGTTCTTCATGTTAGCTATATTTCAGTTATTTCTACTATCTCATGATTATTAACATCCATCAGTATCCAGTTCATATTTTGAGAAAGGGCATACTTTATTTCTAGTGTTTTCTCTTTTGCATAAAGGTATATTTGAACTGGAACCATTAGCCGGTGAGGAGGAAGAAGAGGAGGAGGAGGAAGAAGGCAAAGAAGATGCTGACAAAGATATCCATGAAGTTTTGAAGCTGTATCAAATTAACCACCGACCAGCTCCTGCACATGAAATGCTGCATTCTCGCTTGGCGTCTGGGGAGGACATTCGCCAAGGCATTCAGCAGATCCATGAGATGCTCCGGAACAAACCACAGCCCAAGTTTACCTACCAGCCGCCAGTAAGCTTGGATATGAGGCTTTACACGAAATCCTACGGCAGTGTGAGCCTGGCACCATTCCTGGCGATTCAGAAAGCCTATGGAGACAGGGAGAAAGCAGCGAAGCAGCAGCTGCTCGCAGACCAGACCCGCAAGCTAAAAGCAGCTGAAGACCAATCGAGGAGCAAGCTCCACAGCCAGGCCCGCCAGAAAGGTTACGATCCTTTCCGAAAGTATAAAGAGGACAAGCTCCACGGGGAGCAGGTCCTGCTGCAACGTAAACGAGATGAAGCCAAGTCGCTAATGTTCATTCGCCACAACAACTATCTGTTCCTCGCAGAGAAGAGCCGCCGAGAATTGGACCACCAGTTAGTCAAGAAATTTAGCTGCAGCTACACCATGTTGTCAGAGGCCTCGCTGAAGCGTCAGATCAGGGAACAGAACGAGAATATCCGACAACAGAAACTTGACTTAGCGCAAGGCATCAAGAGAAAAGCAAAGCTGCTGAAGAAAGAAATAAGAGACTTCATGATGCATAAGTGAGTTCACAGCTATCATCTTTCAAATTCAGTCAAGCTTAGACTCATAGACATTTACAGCACAGAAGGAGGCCATTTGTCCCATCGTATCTGCGCCGGTCAACAAAGATCTGACCATATCGGGGACAGTGATCACATTTCAGTCAGATTTAGCATTACCATGGAAAAGGACAGAGATAAGGCAGCAGTAAAAGTCTTGAACTGGGGGAAGGCAAATTTTGCAGAAATGAGAAGGGACTTGGCTGAGGTGGACTGGACAGCACTGCTGGAGGATAAAACAGTGGAAAACCAGTGGGAAGCACTAAAAAGCGAGATCCTAATTGTCCAAAGTAGACACGTCCCCTACAAAAATAAGAGTGGTACTGCCAAATCTAGACCTCCCTGGTTGTCTAGAGGAATACAGGGGAAGATCAAACAGAAAAAGAAAGCGTACAATAGGCACAAAGAACTAAGCACTGCAGATAGCCTAGACAAATATAGGAAATGCAGGGACGAAGTAAAAAAGGAAATAAGGAAATCAAAGAGAGGGCATGAAAAAAGATTAGCAAGTAAAGTTAAAGAAAACCCAAAGATGTTTTACCAATACATTAATGCAAAAAGTTAGTTAAGGAAAAAGTGGGACCTATCAGAGATGAAGATGGAAATTTGTGTGTAGATGCAGAGGCTGTGGGAAGGGTTTTGAATGAATATTTTGTCTCCATGTTTACAAACGAAAGGGAGGATGTAGATATAGTAGTCCAGGAGGAACACTGCGAGATATTGGATGGGACAGTCATAAAGAGAGAGGAAGTACTCGAAGGGTTGAAATCCTTGAAAGTTGATAAGTCACCAGGGCCAGATGGATTGTTTCCAAGGCTGCTGAAGGAAGTCAGGGAGGAGATAGCAGATGCTCTGAGGAAGATTTTCCGATCTTCACTAGATACAGGGGATGTACCGGAGAAATGCAAACGTAGTTCCATTGTTTAAAAAGGGATCAAAGGAAATGCCAAACAATTATAGGCCAGTTAGTCTTACATCGGTGGTGAGCAAATTAGTAGAATCAATCCTGAGAGATAGGATTAACTGTCATGTGGAAAGGCATGGACTAGTCAGGGATGGTCAGCATGGATTTGTTAAAGGAAGGTCTTGCCTCACAAATTTGATTGAATTCTTTGAGGAAGTGACAAGAAGGGTTGATGAAGGTAATGCAGTGGATGTTGTGTACATGGACTTTAGCAAGGCATTTGACAAGATCCCACATGGCAAATTGGTCAGGAAAGTAAAAGCCCATGGGATTCAGGGTAGTGTGGCAAACTGGATAAAAGGTTGGCTTTGTAACAGGAAACAAAGGGTAATGGTCGATGGATGCCCTTGCAAATGGAAAGTTGTCTCAAGTGGTGTTTCACAGGGCTCGGTGTTGGGACCCTTGCTGTTTGTGTTATATATTAACGATTTGGACGTGAACGTGGGGGGCATGATTGGGAAATTTGCAGATGACACAAAGATTGGCCGAGTAGTGGATAGTGTAGAGGATAGCCATAATCTCCAAAACAATATAGATGGGTTGGTGGAGTGGACGGTAAAGTGGCAGATGGATTTTAACATAGACAAGTGTGAGGTCATACATTTAGGGAGGTCAAACAGTCACAGGGATTACAAAATAAATGGGAATATACTAAGAGGGGTAGATGAAGTGAGAGATCTTGGCGTACAAGTACACAGGTCCCTGAAGGCAGCAGTTCAAGTAGACAAGGTTGTAAAGAAGGCATATGGAATGCTCTCCTTCATTGGCAGAGGTATAGAATATAAAAGTAAGGATATAATGTTGGAATTGTATAAAACACTGGTGAGGCCACAACTGGAGTATTGTGTGCAGTTCTGGTCACCACATTACAGGAAGGATGTAATAGCTCTGGAGAGAGTGCAGATGAGGTTTACAAGAATGTTGCCAGGGTTAGAAAAGTGTAGCTACGAGGAGAGATTGGATGGGTTGGGGTTATTTTCCTTAGAACAAAGAAGGCTGAGAGGTGACTTGATTGAGGTGTACAAAATTGAGGTGGACAGGATAAAATTGTTTCCCTTGGTGGAGAATTCTAGAACCAGGGGACATAGATTCAAGACAAGTGGCAGAAGGAAGAACTTTTTTAAGCAGAGGGTAGTGGGTGTCTGGAATTCGCTGCCCAAATTGGTGGTAGAGGCAGAAACTTTAAACTCTTTTAAAAAGTACCTGGATCTGCACCTAAAGTGCTGTAAGCTGCAGGGCTATGGGCCGGGTGCAGGAAGGTGGGATTAGAAATGGCACCTGGGTGTCCTCGGGCTGGCATGGACAACTGTTCCTTTCTCCGTATAGATTTGCTGAGCACTGTTCCTTTCTCCATATAGATTTACTGCACACTGTTCCTTTCTCCATATAGATTTACTGTGCACTGTTCCTTTCTCCATATAGATTTACTGCGCACTGTTCCTTTCTCCATATAGATTTACTGCACACTGTTCCTTTCTCCATATAGATTTACTGCACACTGTTCCTTTCTCCATATAGATTTGCTGAGCACTGTTCCTTTCTCCATATAGATTTACTGCACACTGTTCCTTTCTCCATATAGATTTACTACACACTGTTCCTTTCTCCATATAGATTTGCTGCGCACTGTTCCTTTCTCCATATAGATTTACTGAGCACTGTTCCTTTCTCCGTATAGGTTTACTGAGCACTGTTCCTTTCTCCGTATAGATTTACTGCGCACTGTTCCTTTCTCCGTATAGATTTACTGCGCACTGTTCCTTTCTCCGTATAGATTTACTGCGCACTGTTCCTTTCTCCGTATAGATTTACTGCGCACTGTTCCTTTCTCCGTATAGATTTACTGCGCACTGTTCCTTTCTCCGTATAGATTTACTGCGCACTGTTCCTTTCTCCGTATAGATTTACTGCGCACTGTTCCTTTCTCCGTATAGATTTACTGCGCACTGTTCCTTTCTCCGTATAGATTTACTGCGCACTGTTCCTTTCTCCGTATAGATTTACTGCGCACTGTTCCTTTCTCCGTATAGATTTACTGCGCACTGTTCCTTTCTCCGTATAGATTTACTGCGCACTGTTCCTTTCTCCGTATAGATTTACTGCGCACTGTTCCTTTCTCCGTATAGATTTACTGCGCACTGTTCCTTTCTCCGTATAGATTTACTGCGCACTGTTCCTTTCTCCGTATAGATTTACTGCGCACTGTTCCTTTCTCCGTATAGATTTACTGCGCACTGTTCCTTTCTCCATATAGATTTACTGCACACTGTTCCTTTCTCCATATTGGGCAAATTTTTCCCCTCGTCGGTCAGGCTCATGAGTGTGAGTGGGGCCCGGTCCGGAATCCGACCCCCAGCTGCTATTGGGCCGCGTCCATGATTTCATGCTGGCAGGTCATTTCACACAATCACAGAATCACATAATCACAGTGCAGAAGAGGCCCTTCGGCCCATCAAGTCTGCACCAACATGTGAGAAACACCTGACCTACCTACCTAATCCCATTTACCAGCATTTGGCCCATAGCCTTGAATGTTATGATGGGCCAAGTGCTCATCCAGGTACTTTTTAAAGGATGTGAGGCAACCCGCCTCCACCACCCTCCCAGGCAGCGACTTCCATACCGTCACCACCCTCTGGGTAAAAAGGTTTTCCTCACATCCCCCCTAAACCTCCTGCCCCTCACCTTGAACTTATGCCCCCTTGTGACTGACCCTTCAACTAAGGGGAACAGCTGCTCCCTATCCACCCTGTCCATGCCCCTCATAATCCTGTACACCTCGATCAGGTTGCCCCTCAGTCTATCCAACCTCTCTTCATAACTTAAATGTTTCATCCCAGGCAACATCCTGGTGAATCTCCTCTGCACCCCCTCCAGTGCAATCACATCCTTCCTATAATGTGGCGACCAGAACTGCACACAGTACTCCAGCTGTGGCCTCACCAAGGTTCTATACAACTCCAACATGACCTCCCTACTTTTGTAATCTATGCCTCGATTGATAAAGGCAAGTGTCCCATATGCCTTTTTCACCACCCTACTAACATGCCCCTCCGCCTTCAGAGATCTATGGGCACACACGCCAAGGTCCCTTTGTTCCTCAGAACTTCCTAGTGCCATGTCGTTCATTGAACACTTCCTTGTCAAATTACCCCTTCCAAAGTGTATCACCTCACACTTTTCAGGGTTAAATTCCATCTGCCGTTTATCTGCCCATTTGACCATCCCGTCTATATCTTCCTGTAGCCCAAGACACTCAACCTCACTGTTAACCACCCGGCCAATCTTTGTGTCATCCACAAACCTACTAATCCTACCCCCCACATAGTCATATATGTTGTTTATATAAATGACAAATAATAGGGGACCCAGCACAGATCCCTGTGGTACGCCACTGGACACTGGCTTCCAGTCACTGAAGCCTGCCCAGCGTTATTACTGCAGATTGTTGGAGATGGGGCCGTTGGGAGCCTGTCGCCCTTCGGCTCCAATGGCGACCCTGCGGCCGGTTCAAAAACAGCACAGGCAGCCCCAGGGAGGCTGCCCATGTCGGAGCTGCAGCAGCGATGTGGCTTCAAACCAAGATGTAGGCGCGAGGCGAGGTCAGCTGGGCACTCGGCCCTCCGTTTTTCCGATGAGTGCCTCACCGCCCTCCTGGAGGAGGTGGCTGCCAGAAAGGACACCTTTGACCCCAGAGATGGGGGCACAATGCCCTGGCACCTCACAAAGGGGGGCATGGGAGGAGGTGGCAGCCCGGGTGAGCAGCCACAACGTGGTGCAGCGCACATGGTTGCAGTGCCGGAAGACATTTCATGGCCTGCTGCGCTCAGGAAGGGTGAGTACCATGTTGGCGTGGGTTAATGTGCTGAATTGTTTTGGGCTGGCCATCAGCCTGTGCAGTTCAGGGGCGTTAGAGCCTGAGTGCCAACTGGCAATGATGCCGGAGCTGGCGAAAGGGGTGAGCCCTGGCTGCTTGGACTGAGTGCTTTGTGGATGGAGGGCCACGACCCAGATGTGCCCTGGGAGGTGTTTCTCAGCTGGGGTTGGCTAGGCTGCAATGGTATCGCAGGTAGAGAGTGGACTCATCAATGCTCCTCTGTCCTTTCAGGAGAAGATGACCCATAACAATATTGAGAACTCACAGACTGGCGGAGTAACCCCACAGCTCCTGATCCCCTCCTGGTAAGAGCAGGAGGCCTTGGAGCTCGAGAGGCGCCATGCACCTCGGACAACCAGCCTTGGTGAGGCTGGGGTGTCAAACAAAGGTAAGAGTGTAGTGCACAGAGGTGAGAGATTCGGATGGTGCAAACATTCCTGTGTAGGCTCATCATTGATGGGAGTCTCAAAACTGGAGTCCCCATTGATCACTGAAAGATGATGGCACCATGATGCAGATCGCCATTGTCTCACCAGGGTGCCGGGCATGCACAGTGACAGTGTGGTTACTTAAACTAATGACATGTCCTTGTTCTCCCTTATATCTGCCACCAAGCAGCCAATATCAGGACCTCCAGAAGCTACCCCTGACACTGGAGGACCCCCAGGCTCCAGAAGCACCTGCGTCACACCCACTCTCTGAACCAGGCACCAGTGCAGTTACCAGCATCCCGGTGGGCATTAGTTCGGCGGCTAGTGTCTCGGTACACATTGGTGAGGGCACTCACACTCGCCTGAGGTGCAAGCGGAGGCAGAGAGTGCCCAGGGCGCTCAGTCAAAGGCTGATGATGAGCCTTTGAAGTTGTCCATTAGACAGCAGATGCTGTTTGTCTAGTGAGATGTGCAGGAGGATCTGGCGGAGATCCATGAGGGTCTGCATGCCATGGTCTCTGTTGTGGAGGAGTCCATGCGGAGAATCAGCACTGCATTGACCCTCATGGCCAAGTGCAGTGCCTCCTCCATGGAGAGAGTGGCAACTCTCATGGAGAGGCAGCTCCAGGGACAGATTCAGGGGTTCCTGGAGTTGTGCTCGGACCTGCAAGCCCTCACACAGGCACTGAGTTCAGGTGGTCAGTGCCAGTGTGGGAGATGGATGAGGCACCCAGTATCCCCGCTGTCCATCAACGGCGAGCAGGGAGGTCCACAGTGACCTCACGTTGGCGCACGAGCTGTTTGTTGTCTCTGCGGGCTCCTCTCAGGGCACTCTGGCTGATGGCAACAGCTCCTCTGCCCGTCTGCCAGTGACCATGGCATCTGATGAGACTATTGCGACTGGGGAAATGCCAGCGGTGGCACTGGCCACTCCTTCCACTGGCCAGAGAACAAACACCAAGGTCATCAAGGCCAACAAGACAGCAGAGTTAGCAGGCTGTCTCCAATGTCGGTGTCAGCGAGGGGGGAGCACCTCGATGTAGCACCTGTAAATGTAAATTTAAAGCACCTTAAGCACAAGGGGGACTAGTCACGGGTGATCTTTTGTTCTCCCATTTTTCTTTCTGTTTTTAACGGTGTGACCATCAACACCTCATATTGTTCTGTTCATTATCTGTGAGTGCCAACATTATATTACATTTGCTTTTGTGTTATTAGCCTGAATATGCCTCATTTGTTTTGTAGGTGCAGGGTGTGCCAGTCTGTAATGCTGGACGTGGGTGGCTCGAAACTTTATTGCACAGGCACTGAGTGTATTTTGGGGGCAAAGGAAAGTGTCATTTCTGATATCCAGGATGTAGGCGGCAGCCCTGGCACATGTTTGAAGCTGATCTTTGGTAGCCGAGCTGAAGGATCGTTGGATCAAGGCGACCCTGCTGTCCCTGCCTCCCTGGAGGCTACCAAGGTCTGGCTCCATGCCCTCAGTGTTCTCCTCACCGTGCTCCTCTTCTGGATTCATCATCTGTGGCCTGTGGAGCTGCATCAAGAGCCTCTTCCGCCAGTTGGTTCCCCCCTTGCTAGTGCCAGACTGTGGAGAGCGCAGCATACAACCACTATCAGTGATGCACTATCTGGGGGTTATTGCAGTGCTCCTCCTGAATGATCCAGGCTTTGGAAGCACATCTTGAGAAGACCTATGTTTCTCTCTACCACCGCCCTTGTGGAGGCTCCTGTTGTCCCGCTGCTTGGCCTCTGTTCTTGGGTGGTGGAGAGGCGTCATGAACCACCTTTTCAAGGGATAGCCCTTGTCACTCAGCAGCCATCTATCCAGTCAGGCTGGAGCACTGAAGAACTGCGGCACCTGGGGGTGTCAAAGGATATACACGTCATGGGAGCTGCCAGGGTACCTTGTACAGACTTGCAGAATCTGCATCCTGTGATCACACACTATCTGCACGTTCATGGAGGGGAATCCCTTCCTGTTGATGAAGGCACCTGACTGACCCGCTGGCGCCTTGATGGCCACATGTGCAGTCGATGGCACCCTGGAAGTGGGGGAACCCAGCAATCACTGCAAAGCCTCTGGCTCGCTCAGGCTGGCTGGCCTCGTCCATACGGAAATGAAGGAAAGTCAATACTTGCCTGAACAGAGCTTCTGTCACCGGCTTAACACAACTATGGACAGCTGATTGGGAGACCCCACGAAGATCCCCCACTGACCCCTGGAAAAGAGTTGGAGGCATAGATGTTGAGGGCCACTGTGACCTTCTGAGCCACTGGCATGGGGTGTCCACCCACACAGTTGGAGCTGATCTCAGGCCCAATTACCTGACAAATGGAGGTCACTGTCTCCCTGGAGATGTGGAGCCTCCTTTGGCTTTGCACCTCGGACATATTGAGGTAGCTGCATAGCCACCTGTAAACCCTGGCAGCAGGATAGTGACGTCTTCTGTGGCCCCTTCCGCCTTGGGCTACCTGCTGGCCCTGCGCCGCTTGTACCTGCACCTCCCACAGGTCCCTCCCCTGGAAGCTGCACTGGGGCACCTGGCCTCCTCCCCCTTCTGGCCCTCTCTTCCTCCTCAAGGGAGATGCCTCCAGCGGAGATCACAATTCCTATTACCAGGGTAAGGGAAGGCTGTCTGATACCTGGAAAGGTCTACATGGTCCGAATCCTCCGGGGGCCTTGGAGACACCAATGAGTCCTGAAATGACATGTGGAAATGCTAAGAATGAAGCCCCGAACAGAGATGAAGCTGCTGAGTTCCAAGAAGCAACCAGCAGCAAACTATCTCCAAAACCCCTCACTACTCACACACTGGCAATGCTGCCGGCCTTTTTTACCCCACCCATGGTTGAGGTTTTGCAAATTGCGGGCTGCCCACCTGCCCGTTTTGCCCATGTGACGAGTAAAAAATCCCAAGGGCTATGTTAACTTGCCATCAGTTAGGTTGTCAAGGATCTTAAATGGCCTCATAATTAATGGTGGGTGCAGCTCCGACTCCCGCACATGCCCGGCAACCAGAATATCGCACGAGTGCACGATGACGTCAGGAGGCTCGCCTTACTTCATCACGCCTCATTTTACGCTCATTCGGTTCGGGCACGCGCCCGCCTGACAAGCGGAAAATTCTGCCCATAGATTACTGCACACTGTACCTTTCTCCATATGGATTTATTGCACACTGTACCTTTGACCACATAGATTACATGTGCTGTTCCTTTATGTAGATTTACTGCACACGGGAGGGATGAGGTTTCCTAAAGTAAATAAAAATAAAGTAAAAAAATTTAAAATTTAATTCATTACATGTCCCTGCTCATGTGACAGTCATGTGGGGGGAAAATGTTTTATAACATTTTTAATTTCTTTATTATTTTTTTAAACCCTTCATCTCCGTGAGGCAGCTCTGTGCCTCAGGGAAATTTTCAAACGCTCACTCGCGCGCATGTGCAAAGTTCACGCTTACCACCCCCCCACCCCCGCCAGCACAGGCAGTGCTGAGCGCTCATGTTTCACACCAGGCAGGCCTTAATTGGCGGTCCAGCCCCGATCGCAGGCGACAGTCGGTTTCCTGACCTCCCCTGCCTGCCCCCGCTGAGCCCACCGGACAAAGGCGAAATTCTGCTCTAGTGGTCACAAATATGATAGTCACTGATAAATCCAAAAGGGTGTCGGTTATAAACGGTGAGATAATTCTAACCAAGCAGGAGTGATTATTTTAACGCGCAGGTGTTGATGTGCAGAGTCAATGTTATTAGGATGTTGACCTCTATTAATCCCAGTGCTGCATTTGACTCCGGTGCAATTTGATTTCTCTCCCTCCTGAAGGCAGTTGACCATGCAAGCAGAGAACACTGCTGCGAGGAAAGCTGCAAACACCATCCTCTCACAGGCATCGAGAGACAGATTGCTGCAGGCCAGAGCCAGGGTGGCAGCCCAGAAGGCGCGGCAGCATACTGCAGAAACCACTGGCCCAGCGACAACTGAACAGAACGCCTCTCACCCAGAGAAGCTGCCAGGAATTTCTCCCCAGCTCACTTTGACCCAGCCTGAGGCACATGCTCCAGAAATTTGACAGCCAAGAGATCTCGAGAAGTCAGACCCCGAGGTACAGCCACAAACCAGGACTGGTAATCGGCCTCGCCTGTCACTATATTGTATAAGTCAGTAATTATTTTAATCATCAATGAATATAGACTGTATTTCAAAGCTGAAGGTTTTGTAAAGTTTGAACGTATATAAACAAAGTGGTGGATTCTAAGTTATTCACAAGTCCCACCCTGAGACTGTTTGGACTGTGTCAGTATTCGCTCCTGTACTATACACAATGGGTAAATGGGAATGATGCGCTCCTATTTGGGACTCTCCTACTTAAGTGTCAGAGTCAGTTCCTTACAGTACACAGTGGGTGAAAGGGAATGATTCACTTTCGCCTGGTGTACAGCTTATGTGTGCATCATTGTCAGCTCCTATACATATACAGTACACCCATGATATTATTAACAATAGATTCTTGCATTATATTAAACAGAAGCTCTGAACCTTAGGTGGTGTTAACCAGGTCCTTGGATTGAAGGAGTTTAACCTCCTCTATTGATTCCACGCAAGAGCCAAAGTGCGCTGCGTTAGCCTGACCCTCTCAGTCACGACCCCTTATCCAGGCTCACCCGTCCATGTGTTTTTCCCCGGGAGTGACAGTCCACCAGCTGCTTCCCCGCTCCCATTGCCAGCAGCAGATCCACTCGCACCGGCTCATGACGCCGCGTGATAACTTCACAGCAAAATGTTTTGTCTTGGGTTCAGGGTCCAGGTGGGGTTTCTTTAGGGTTACCTGTTATTACCTGTCAGGCTGTTATTTGTTAAAAAACCATTCATGCTTATTTACAGATCTATATACATCTCAGGACTCGACACAAGGTTGTATTTCTCTTTCCCACCAGACCTCAGTCTCTTAAATCATGTGACATTGCATCACAGCTATATTAATAGTTACATCAGTATCAGGTGCTCCTGGTGTTAACCCTTTACGCTACATCTCCCTCCAAGTCTTTATCCCATCTATATACATCCTCCTACATCTCCCTGAAAGTCTCAGAACTAACAAGGTTAGTCTTTGAGGTTCCTTGACCAATCTCCTTGATCTGGTCCTGATTTCATTTCGAGGTTGAGGATGAACTGCAACTCTCTCGTCATTTGATTGAAGTGTCTTCCACCTGGGTGGTCGTAGAGTTTCTACTTGTTTCTGGTTCCTTGTCTCCATCCAGATCTAAATAGTCTGTTCTAGCTTCCACTGGTTTCCTTCCCAATAATATCTAGGCTCTTCAGTTCCTTCTGATATTTCCCTGCTCCGTCTCAATTCTATAAGATCTCGGCCGTGAAGCTCTTTCTATTCCAATGACTTCTCTCTGTTGATCTCGTATTCACACTCTCTCCCCAGGCTGTAACACATTCAAGTCTCGTGCTCTGTCCCTGAAGTTGTAATTATGAGCTTGACTGTCTCTTTGTTGCTCCTCACGAGTCCTAACTTTCTCACGATCATCTGAGGTAATGTTAGGTTGTAGTGTTTGTTCTGGAGCTGGAAGTTGTGTTCATAGCCGCCTTCTCATTGATAGTTCTGATGGTGAGAATCTGCTTTATCGCAGTGAGGTTCTGTAGTTTAGAGGGGCTAAGTTAATATCTTAGTTCTTTTTCAATTCCTTGCTTGTTCAAACTCTTCTTTCTGCTGCTCTGTTTGACTGAGAATACCTAGGCAAACTAGTCACACGCATGAAACCTATTCCCACACAAAGTTATGGAAAAGCTCATTAACAAATTGAGGACTGTTTTCTGGCACCATAATGCATGTGTCACAAAGATTAGTCTTAGTGATATAATGAATTTTTTCATTCATTCTTGGGATGTGGGCATCATTGGCTAGGCCAGCATTCATTGCCAATTCCTAATTGCCCTCGTTTAGAGGGCATTCAAGAGTCAACCACCTTGCTGTGGGTGTCTGGAGGTAGGTAGGCCACACACCAGTTAAGGACAGCAGATTTCCTTCCCTAAAGGGGAAGATAGGTTTTTAACAACAAGTGGCAATGGTTTCATGGCCATCATTAAACTTTTAATTCCAGATTTTTTTTTTAAATTATTGAATTCAAATTCCATCATCTGCCATGGTGGGATTTGAACCCAGATCCCCGGGGCGTTACCCTGAGTATTATCCAGCGACAATACCACTACGCCACCACCTCCTCTATGCTGAGCTACTGCTTCTGCTGTGATGCTGTGCAGTCTTCTCACTTCAATTCATCTGGAGTAGTAATCAATGATAATGATGAAAAGTGCCTTTGAACTCAAATAAATCCATTCCCAGTCACTGCCATGGCCTCGAAGGAAAAATGGAGAGTGCCAGTGATTTGCTCTGGTGTTGGCTATTGTTATGACCACAAGCAATGTTAATTGCTCTGCAAACCAAATCCCAGAGAGACACTTGGCTTACGGACCATACCCTTTATCTTTTTATTCTGAAACTGGGAAGAAGATGTACTGATCTCAGCAGCAAGGATTCCAGTAACAATTTTGGGATTTTATAGCATAAGACATAGGGGCAGAAATTAGGCCATTCGGCCCATCGAGTCTGCTCCGCCATTCAATCATGGCTGATAAGTTTCTCAACCCCATTCTCCCGCCTTCTCCCCATAACCTTTGATCCCCTTACCAATCAAGAACCTATCTATCTCGGTCTTAAATACACTCAATGACCTGGCCTCCACAGCCTCCTGTGGCAATGAATTCCATAGATTCACCACTCTCTGGCTAAAGAAGTTTCTCCTCATCTCTGTTCTAAAAGGTCTTCCCTTTACTCTGAGGCTGTGCCCAAGGGTCCTAGTCTCTCCTACTAATGGAAACATCTTCCCCACGTCCACTCTATCCAGGCCTTTCAATATTCTGTAAGTTTCAATCAGATCCTCCCTCATCCTTCTAAACTCCATCGAGTATAGACCCAGAGTCCTCAAACGTTTCTCATATGTTAAGCCTTTCATTCCTGGGATCATTCTCGTGAACCTCCTCTGGACCCTCTCCAGGGCCAGCACATCCTTCCTGAGATACGGGGCCCAAAATTGCTCACAATATTCTAAATGTGGTCTGACCAGAGCCTTATAAAACCTCAGCAGCACATCCCTGCTTTTATATTCTAGTCCTCTCGAAATAAATGCCAACTTTGCATTTGCCTTCCTAACTACCGACTCAACCTGCAAGTTAACCTTAAGAGAATCCTGGACTAGGACTCCCAAGTCCCTTTGCACGCCAGATTTCTGAATTCTCTCCCCATTTAGAAAATAGTCTATGCCTCTATTCTTCCTAACAAAATGCATGACCTCACACTTCCCCATGTTGTATTCCATCTGCATTAAAATTAAAATACATTAAAATTAAAAGTTTTATTAACAAGAATAAAAGAAAACCTAAACACACAAGATTACAGTTGCACAATTAAGGTTAATCTTTCAACGTATTCCCCTAAAAAGACTATCTACTTGGTCAGAACCACAAGTAAATACCTTCCAGGCAACTCTCCCAAGGCAAACTGCTGCAGCTTCAATAGAGGCATACCACATGACCTTTAACTCTCTTCCACTGCTATGGAAAACCAAGACTTCAAAACAAAACTGCTCATTGCAGCCCAAGACTTCTCTGGCTTGACTAGGTGACTGATTCAAACCTGCATCTTCCCCCAGCTCAGAGCTACCAGTTCCAGCAGCTCCAGCTCAATAACAGCTATAGCTGCCAGTGACAGTAAGTCTAAAACACTGTTTTTCCCCTTTCATCTCAGATTCCATTGTCCTCACACCTCTTTGAAACTCAAATTCTTCCAAATACAAAATCTTTCATGTCTCTATTCTGTCTTTGCTTTCGGGTCAGTAAAATATAATATGCCCAGCTGTATTTACTTTTGGAACAACTGCAAGATGCAAACATGTTTTGTGCACCTTTGACTCCCCTTTGATATTCAAACAAATTCTCAACTTACCTAAAAATGCAGATATTAGATCCAACCTGCACCTATTTACTTGCACCTCAAACCTAATGCCTCTATCCTTTTCATGTTTTAAATCCCTCCAGACAATATGTTAATCTCTGGCCAGCTTAATTAAATCACACAAACACACACACAGCCGTCTTCACAGGATAACACAACATATCCCAAAAATATTTTTCAATGAAAAAAATCATCCATTTCTCACACTATTCACTGTACATGTAAGGCACTTGGTGATCCACTGTTAGTGGAGTGACTGATACCTGGCATCCAGACTGACTGTTGGACTCTGCCTCAAAATTCTCCAGGAAGTCCACTTGGGAATAGTGAAATGCTGAGCAAGAGTGTTTTTGGGAAGATTAGTCTGTTGTTAAACACTAAGAAATCATCAATGATTATGAGGTTCGAAGTATTGGTGAAGTACTGGGTTGTTAGGAGTATAATCCAGCCATGCAATCTGGCAATATGCTTTAATTTTGATGCACTCGCATGCTGCTGTTGTGCTTGCTTAATTTCTTGTAATCTCTTCTCAGTGGCTGGTGAGTGTTTAGTAATGAGCGAAGTGTATGCTTCTACTTCCTTAATACAATTTAAATTTTCCAGCTTAACTTCTTCCCCTGGTATTCTTGGCAATATATTCACAGTCACCTGGTACTTCTCTTGAACGCACTCAGTAACTGAATCATATCTCATGAGTCTCAATCTAAAACATTGAATTCTAGGAGGCATTTTTGCAATTTTCTTTAGGTTAAGACGAATAACCACAGGTTTGTGATCAGTTTCAGTGTTAAACCTTAATCCCATGACATGATCAGAGAACTTTCCTCAGGGCCATGTGGCTGCTAATGCTTCTTTCACAATGGTGGTATACCTCTCCTCTGAATCCATGAGCGATCTTGAGGCATAATAAACTGGTCTTCTTTGTCCATCTTTTTGAACCTGAAACAGCACTGTGCCCAAGCCTACAGGTGATGCATCTGCTGCTACAATTGTTGGAAATTCTGGATCATTGCACCCGAGAATTTCTGGTGAAATTGGAGATGTTTGATCCTGTTAGAAGAATTTTGCTGGTCCAAGTTCCAGCACCGCCGATGACCCTGCCTCAACAGCTGTTGTAACGGCTCATTGATTTTCGCCAAGTTTGGTAGGAACTTGCCTACATAGTTGACCATCCCGAGGAACCTTTGTAATTCTGTGATGTTTTCAGGCTGTGGGAGCCCTATAATGACCTTGGCTTTCCGTGGGCAGGCCATAATTCCCAAAGTTTGCACAATGTGCCCTAAGAATTTTATCATATGCTTTGCAAATTCACAGTTGTCATTTAATGTCAAACTGGCTTCTTGTAGGACTTTGCAGACTGCTCTCAATCGATGGTTATGTTCTTCCCTCGATGAGCCTTGTATGTCAATGTTGTCTATGTGGCATATTACTCCTTCCGTGCCTTCCATGGTCTGAGACGTCATTCTTTGGAATACCTCAGGTGCAGAAGCAATTCCAAATGGTGAACCGCTAAAACAGTAACGACCAAATGGGGTGATAAGAGTAGTTAGTAATCTGGATTCTTTGTCCAGAGGCAAAAGCCAGAAGCTGCTGTTTGCAGACAATTTTGTGAAATGGGTGCTTTTTGCTAATTTGGGGAGACTTTCATCCACTGATGGTTTGGGTGGATCTCGTGCTCTACTGACTTGTCTAATTGAGTCAAGCCCACACAGATTCTAATTGAATCATTAGACTTTGGTAATGTGACCATTCCAGACACCATTTTGTCAGTACGGTAACTGGAGAGATGACCCCTTGTTGTAACATGCGTTCAATCTCACTCTTGACTTTGTCTAAAAGTTCCTCAATGTGAAGAGACATATCGGTCGACATCTGCCCTTAAGGTTATGTGATATTCTGTTTTCAGCTTCCCTAAGCCTGAAAATAGGGATAGAAATTCATTCCCAAATACCTCATAGACTGCAACAATTTCATAAACTTTGTAAATCAGCCTCAGCTGCAAGCATGCTTTCCTGCTCAGTAGTGATGATTCCTGGTTCTGTATAACATACAGAGGGGTTTCCAAACGTCTTTATCCTTGTACCTTAATCTTGCCAAGTGTTGGTCTATTACTTTCAGTGTTGTCCCTCCTAGACCTTGCAACTAGATGGAGGATGACTGTAACATGATATTTTTAAGCCATTTTGCTTCATCGGTTAATACTGAAACAGCTGCGCCAGAATCTAGCTCGACTTATGTGGGTGACCATCAACTTCTAAATTAATGCCCCAATAATTATTTTCTGTTTCATTAACTTCTAAGAAGGCCATTTGATTTTTCTGTGGCTTTTTCACTTCTTGGATTTTACTTGGCTTCGTTGTTACCTCTTTCTTCCTAGGAGCTACAGAAGCTTTGGATCTACAGACTATTTTAAAATGTCCTAACTTTCTAGAGTTGTGGCACTCAGCTCCCCATGCTGGATGTTCTTCCCGCTTGTGCAGGGTTTCCCCACCACACCAACAGCATCCCAAGATGGCAGTCGGCACACCTTTTCCTGGTTTTCTGAGCTTTTCATTCAGTGTGATTTCTCTTTTACAGTATCACAGTATCTTTACAGTGCAGAAGGAGGCCATTCGGCCCATCGAGTCTGCAATTACGCTCTGAAACAGCATTCCACCTAGTCCCACTCCCCTGCCTTATCCCCGTAACCTTACACATTCTCTCTTTTCTGGTAGCAATTCAATTCCCTTTTGAATACCTTGATCGAACCTGCCTCCACCACCCTTTCAGGAAGTTTGTTCCAGACTCCAACTACACTTTGGGTGAAAAAAAAATTTCCTCGCATCACATTTACTCCTTTTGCCAATTATTTTGGATCTGTGCCCTCTAGTTCTTGATGCTCCCTTGAGTGGGAAGAGTTTCTCACTATTTACCCTGTCCATACCCCTCAGGACCTTGAACACCTCTATCAAGTCTCCTCTCAGTCTTTTCTCCAAGGAAACAGTCCCAACCTCTCCAATCTATCTTCATAGATACGGTTCTTCACCCCAGGAATCATTCTTGTGAATTTCCTCTGTACCCTCTCCAATGCCTTCACATCCTTCCTCAAGTATGGTGCCCAGAACTGGATACACTACTCCAGATGAGACCTAACTAATGTCCTATACAAGTTCAACATGACCTCCTTTCTCTTGTACTCAATGCCCCTATTAATAAATCCTAGGATACTATATGCTTTATTGATTGCTCTCTCAACACGCCCTGCCATCTTTAATGACCTATGTGAGTTATATACGTACACACCTAGGTCCCTCTGTTCCTGTGCCTACTTTAGAGACTCTCCTTTCATTTTATACTGTCTCTCCATATCTTTCCTGCCAAAACGAATCACCTCACACTTCTCTGCATTGAACTTCATCTGTCACTTATCTGCTCAATTCACTAACATGTCTGTGTCCTTTTGAAGTTCAAGACAATCCTCATCACAGTTGACAACATTTCCAATCTTCATATCATCTGCAAATTTTGAAATCATGCCCTGCACACCACAGTCTAGGTCATTAATATATATCAGGAAGAGCAAGGGTCCCAACACTGACCCCTGGGGAACTCCACTACAAACCTCCCTCCAATATGAAAACACAACCATTTATCACTACTCTGTTTCCTGTCACTCAGCCAATTTCTTATCCAAGTGCCTACTTTCCCTTTTATTCCTACAATTTTTCTCACAAGTCTGTTGTGTGACACTGTATCAAATGCCTTTTGAAAATCCATATACACCACATCAACAGTGTTTCCTTTATCAATCTTCTCTATTATCTCTTCAAAAAAACTCCAGCAAGTTAGTTAAACATGAATTTTCCTTGATGAATCCATGCTGGCTTTCATTAATTATTCTGCACATGTCTAAGTGACTATTGATTTATCCTGTGTTAGAGTTTCCAGAAGTTTCCCTACCACTGAGATCAAACTGACTGGTCTGTAGTTGCCAGCTTTACCCTTGACCCTTTTTTGAACAAGGGTGTAACATCCACAATTCTCCAGTCGTCTGGCACATCCCCTGTGTCTAAGGAAGACTGAAAGGTTATCACTAGTGCTTCTGTAATTTCCACTCCCACTTCCCTCAGTACCCTTAGATGCATCTCATCTGGTCCTGGCACCTTATCAATTTTAAGTAAAGAAACCCCTTTCAACACCTCCTTCCTCTCGATTGTAAGTTCTTCTACTGTACCAGTTACCTCCTCTCTCACCTCAGCCTGGATAGCAAGTTCTTCTTTTGTAAAGACAGATGCAAAGTAATCGTTCAACACCTCCACTATTTCTCCAGCCCCCACATGCAAGTGCCTTTTTATCCCTAATTGGCCCTACTCTTTCTTTTACCACCCTTTTATTATTTACATGCTTATGGAAGACCTTGGGATGCCCTATTATGTTCACTGCCAGCCTCTTTTCATGTTCTCTCCTTGCCTTTCTTATTAGTTTCTTCACTTCCCCTCTGGTCCTTCTATATTCAGCCCGATTCTCCATTGTATTTTCTACCTGACATCTATCGTAAGCGCACTTCTTCCTTTTCAGCTTTACGTCTATCTCTCCCGTCATCCAGGGCACTCTGGATTTATTTGTCCTACATTTCCCCTTCAAGGGAATATACCTTGACATTGCCTGCAATACTTTTTCAATGGTGGTCCATTGTTCAGCTACTGTTTTTTCTCCCAAAATTTGATCCCAACTCACTTGACTCAGGTGTATTCCCATCCCATCTAAGTTGGCTTTCCCCCAATTAATTATCCCTGCTCTGGATTGTTCTCTGTCATTTTCCATGATTAACCTAAACCTTATGATACAATGGTCACTGTCCCACAGAGACTCTCCCACTGATATTTGATCCACTTGGGCCAACTCATTCCCCAGAACCAGGTCCAACAGTGCCTGCCCTCTTGTTGGACTGGAAACATACTGCTGCAGAAAATTATCTGGAATGCATTCCAGGAACTCGCACCCCTCTTGCCCCTTTGTACTATTCCTATCCCAGTCTATATTTGGATAACTGAAGTCCCCCATTATAATTACTCTATAACTCTTACACCTTTCTGTAATTTCTTTGCAAATTTGTTTCTCCATATCCCTTCCACTGGTTGGTGGTCTATATTCTGCACCAATCAATGTTATTGCACCTTTTTCATTCCTTACCTCTAGTCGGAGAGATTCTGTTCTTGACCCGTCTGGAACATCCTCTCTCTCCAGGACTGTAATGCCATCTTTAACCAATATTGACACTATGCCCCTGCCCCACACCCACCCCCCTTTTCTTCCTTTCCTGTCTCTCCTAAAGACTTTGTACCCAGGAATATTTAACGCCCAGTCCTGCCCTTCTTTGAGCCAGGTCTCTGTTATAGCAATAATATCATAATTCCATTTGTCAACCTGTGCCTGTAGTTCACCAGTCTTATTAACCACATTCTGTGTATTAATATACATATTTGACAAATTGAATGGCTGCACTCATTTTTTTCCAAGGGACATCACTTTCCCTGCGAACAATCATTTTGGGCAGAATTTTGCCGTCGGTGAGCAGGGGGCGGGGCCCACTCGCCGATGTGTAAAATGACGCGGGATGATGTTGGGCGGAACCCCCGATGTCATCCCGCCCCATTTAAATTTTCAGGAAAGCGGGGGTGCAGCAAAATCAGCTGTGGGCCCGCCGAGCTGTCAATGGCCAATTGAGGCCATTGACAGGACCATTTAAACAATTAAAGGACCTGCCCGTCCAACCTTAAGGTTGGCGGGTCAGCCAGGAGCCCCGGCGGAAAATAGAGAAAACATGAAACCTTATCCAGCGGCAGGTTGAGGACTCATGCAGAGTTTTTAAACATTTTAATAAAGTTAATCTGTAAATTATGAACATATCCCATCTCATGTGACATTGTCACATGAGGGGGACATGTTAGGGAATTATTTTTTTCTATTTTTAACATTTTTCAAAGTGTAAGCGATCTCCCTGAGGCTGCACTTAGCCTCAGGGAGATGTACGCTTTTTCGTGCGCATGCACATGAAATCCCCCCGCCCGCACAGGAAGCCCATAACGCTTCCCGCCGGACGTCACGCTGGGCGGGCCTTAATTGGCCCGCCCACATAAAATGGCGGTGCGGCCCGCCTCGCTGGTGGGGATCAACTCCCTGCCCGCCGGAGGTTGGATGGGGGCTGCCCGCCCGATAGGCAGAAAATTCTGCCCTCTGTTTTACTTCCTAAGCAAAGTCTGCTGTGCTATGTGTACAACCTCTGTGAGAGTTAAATCTTCCCTCATTCGCAAAAGATCTTCATCTAAGATGCCAACCATTATATGATCACATATTAATTCGTCTCTGTAGATCCTATAGTCGCCATTCTCCGTGAGTCTGTACAGGTCATTCATAGATGAGTCCATT
Organism: Cetorhinus maximus; assembly: GCF_964194155.1. NCBI lineage: Eukaryota > Metazoa > Chordata > Chondrichthyes > Lamniformes > Cetorhinidae > Cetorhinus > Cetorhinus maximus. The sequence continues at coordinate 2,802,331 of NC_135895.1, read as the reverse complement.
GATTCACCTGGGTTTTTGTCACTTCTTAAATTTTGCTTACTTAATGATCAAATTTTTTTGAACACTGAAGTATGAATCGAATGCCTAAAGGACTTCCTCATATGAACTCGCAGCATCATCGGTGCCCTATCTTGCAATAACATTGTCTGCTATGGCCCCTTATGCGTAGTGTAAAGTACTGACCTGTTCCCTCTGGTCCTTCTTGTGCTGAAGCTGTTCTGTATCTGGAGAAGCTCTTCTCCCAATTGTCTCAGTGTTGAACTACTTGCGAGTCTTCAGCACTTCCGAACAGTTGTGGGAATGGCAGCATGGAATCTATGCTTACCCTAAGCTCTGGACCTGTTGCTGCTTCAGTAGTTTAGCTGTTTGACTGTGATCTGTACTCACTGCTGTCTGGACTCTGGGTCTGTGTGTCTGCTTGTATCTGCAGGACCCACAATGCTCTGTTCTCAGGTGTCTTCAATCTTTCTTCTTGTCCTTTTTCCAAGGATTTGAAGGTCTTTCAGCTCCGCAGTCTTCACTCGGAGTTTCACTGGGTCTTTAGATTCTGTCCGCTGTCTCAGCTACTGCCACCGTGGCCAGGATTTTTAAGATGGCAGGGTTTCCCTTCCTGCCTGCCGAAGAGTCAATGGAGAACATATCCCCACCAATCCTGCCTGCTCTGCAGCCATTAAACCATCCAGCAAGCATTAATTGGCTGGAGGTGGGACTCCAGCCCCCTCACTCAGGAGGAAGTCCCACCTCAGAGAACTGCCAGGCAACCTGATTGGCTGGCAGCTCCCTAGTCCCTGCAGCACCAGACGTTGCAGTGGACAGAACTGGGACTACAAGTAGCCCCCAGATCCTAAATCCCGAGATTCCAGGACCAGGTAAGTTTTGGGGGGCTTAGGGCAGGCAGGGCTGGTGAGGCCTGGGGGTGTGGATAGAGTGAGCGTAGTGGGGTGTCGGAGGAGAGGCTGGGGAGGGGGGGAGGACCTGTAGGGACTGGACCTTATGGTGGAGGGGGGGGGCCTGATGTTAACAGAGCTGCTGATGGAGGCTCCCCCCACCCCACCCCTTCCTGAGGCCTGAACCCGGTTTATTTTCGGGCTCCCCCCCATCCCAGAACTCCCCCTGCCAGCCTGAAAATTGAGGCTGGGCGGGAAACGGCTCTTTAGTGGTCAATAATTGGCCATTTAAAGGCATCAGTTGTGGAAAGGGTGGGTCGGCTTAGGCCTCGTTCGTTCAAGCTTAAAATGACAGAGAGGTTGGTGGGGGAGATGGGAGGGCAGCAGGAAGACAGTCCAAGAAATTTTACTCTCACCACAAACCTGCCGGCAGGGTAACGTAAAATTCTAACCCATGTTTCATCTTGGGTTCAGGGCCTAGATGGGGTTTCCTTAGAGTTTGCCTGTTACTCTAGGAATGATACCATGGACAGTCATTTGTAAAAACCATTCTTGTTTATTTACAGATCTACATACATCTCAGTGCTTGACACAAGGTTGTAGTTCGCTTCCCTCCAGATCTCAGTCTGTTAGTCATGTGACATTGCATCATAGCTACATCATTGGTTACATCAGAACCAGGGGCTCCTGATATTAACCCTTTACACGAGGTGCTGACAATCACACCTCCAGTCTTGCTCCATATTCAACAATTGACAGAACAAACCATTCCAGTCAGTCAGTACTTAAACTGTGCACCTTGTTAATAATCGGCGTCATCTGCAACAGCTTCTTTTATCATTGGTGTGGGTGTCACCTGTCATTCAGTGGCTAGCAATCCTGTTTCTGAGTCAGAAGATGCAAATCCCACTGTGGAGACTTGAGCTTAAAAGTCAACACTGATAATCCATTGCAATACTGAGTGAGGGCTGTACTGATGGAGGTGCCATTTTTGCTGTTAAACTGAGGCCTCATCTGCCCTCTCAGGTGGACATAAAAGATCTCGTGACACTATCTCGATGAAGAGCTGCGGATTTATTCTCGGTGGCCTGCCAATATTTATCCTCAATCGACATCATAAAAACAGATTATCTGGGCATGAATGCATTGTTTGAGGGAGTTTCACGCGTGCAAATTGGCTGCCACATTACATTACATTACATTTCCTACAATACAACAGTAATAACTGTTTCAATTTCTGTAGAGACTGATAACTTTTAAAAAGAGAGCGATCCCCACATCGCCAACAGAAAAAAAACAGCTGGACGAGATTTCACCTTTGCAAACCTTTACTGTAACAAACCATAAGATGTAGGAGCAGAAGTAGGCCATTCGGTCCATCGAGTCTGCTCCACCATTCAATCAAATCATGGCTGATCTGATAATCCTCAACTCCACTTTCCTGCCTTTTCCCCATAGCCCTTGATTCCCTTACTGATTAAAAATCTGTCTATCTCAGCCTTGAATATACTTAATGACTCAGCTTCTACAGCCCTATGCAGTAAATAATTCCTCAGATTCACTACCCTCTGAGAGAAGAAATTCCTCCTCATCTTTGTTTTAAATGTGCGCCCCCTCACTCTGAGATTATGCCCTTTGGTCTTAGACTCTCCCACAAGGGGAAACAACCTCTCATCAACCACCCTGTCAAGCCCCCGAAGAATCATATATGTTTCAATAAGGTCGCATCTCATTCTTCTAAACTCCAGTGAGTACAGGCCCAACCTACTCAACCTCTCCTCATAAGAAGATCCCTTCATACCCGGGATCAACCTAGTGAACCTTCTCTGGACTGCCTCCAATGCGAGTATATCTTTCCTTAGATAAGTGGTCCAAAACTGTTCACAGTATTCTGGGTGTGGTCTAACTAGTGCCTTGTATGATTTTAGCAAGACGTCCCTATTTTTATATTCCATTCCTTTTGAAATAAAGGCCAACATCCCCTTTGCCTTCCTTATTACCTGCTGAACCTGTGCATTAGCTTTTTGTGATTCATGCACGAGGACCCCAAATCCCTCTGTGCTTTAGTTTCCTGCAGTCTTTTTCCAATTAAATAATATTCAGCTCCTCAATCCTTCCTGCCAAAGTGCATAATCACTCATTTTCCCACATTACATTCCATCTGCCAAGTTTTTGCCCACTCACTTAACCTGTCTATATCCCTCTCCAGGCTCTTTGTGTCATCCTCACCACTTGCTTTCCCAACTATTTTTGTTTCATCGCAAACTTGGAAATAGTATATTCACTTCTTTCCCCCAAGTCATTAATATATATTGTAAATAATTGTGACCCCAGCACTGATCCCTGTGGCACTCCACCAGTTACAGGTTGCCATCCTGAAAATGTCCCCCTTATCCCAACTCTCTATCTTCTATTAGTTAGCCAATCCTCTATCCATGCTAATATACTACCTCCAACACCATGGGCTCTTATCTTATTAAGTGGCCTTATGTGTGGTAACTTATTGAACGCCTTTTGGAAATCCAAATATATTACATCTACTGGTTCTCCTTTAATATCCTGCTTTTTACCTCCTCAAAGAATTCTAATAAATTTGTCAGACAAGATTTCCCCCTTCATGAAGCCGTGCTGACTCTGCTTGATTATATTATGTATTTCTAAATGCTCTGCTATTACACCCTTGAAAACAGACTCTAACATTTTCTCAATGACAGATGTTAAGTTAACTGGCCTATAGTTGACTGTTTTTTGCCTCCCTCCCTTTTTGAATAAGGGTGTTACATTGGCAGTTTTCCAGTCCTCTGGGACTTTTCCAGAATCTAAGGATTCTTGGAAGATTACTATCAGTGCATCCACTATCTCTGCAGCTACTTCCTTTAATATCCTAGAATGCAGCCTATCAGATCCAGGGGCCTTTAGATCCATTATTTTCTCTAGTACTTTTTCTCCAGTGATAGTTATTGTATTTATTTCCTCCCTCCTTTTTGCCCCTTGATTACTTAGTATTTTTGGAATGCTATGAGTTTCTTCCCCCGTGAAGACTGATGCAAAGTATTTATTCAACTCCTCTGCCATTTCATGGTTCCCCATTATTAATTCCCCAGCCTCATTCTCTAAGGGGCCTATGTTCACTTTGGACTCTCTCTTCCTTTTTATATATTTAAAGAAGTTCTTTCTGTCCGTTTTATATTACTTGCTAGTTTACCCTCAAAGTTTATTTTCTCTCCCTTTTTTTTTGGCCATCTTTTGTTGGCTTTTAAAACTTTCCAATTCCCTGGGTTACCACTAATCTTTGCCACATTGTATGTTTTTTCTTTCAATTTAATACTATCATTAACGTCCTTGGCTAACTATGGTTGGTTTATCCACTTCCTAGAATCCTTCTTCCTAACTGGGACATATCTTTGTTGTGAGTTATGAACTATTTTCCTAAACGTCTGCCATTGTTCATCAACCGTCTTTTCTGCTAAACTCCTTTCCCAGTCCACTCTAGCCAACTCTGCCCCCATTCCTTTGTAATTACCCTTATCTAAGTTTAGCACAGTTGTTTCCAACTCAAGTTTCTCACTCTCAAACTGAATGCTAAATTCTACCATGTTATGGTCACTGTTTCCCAGGGGATGTTTTACTCTGAAATCATTTATTAAACCTGCCTTATTACACATTGCCAGATCCAAAATAGCGGAATCCCTGGTTGAATCCACAACAGATTGTTCTAGGAAACTGTCCCAAACACACTATATGAATTCTTGCTCATGGACACCTCTGCCAATTTGATTTTCCCAGTCTACATGAAAATTAAAGTCATCCATGATTAATGTACTGCCTTTTTTACATGCCCTCATTATCTCCAGTTAGGACAGAATAGATTACTCCCACCAGTGTCTTCTTCCTCTTGTTATTTCTTACCTCCACTCATATGGATTCTATATCTTCCGACCCAAGGTTATTTCTTGCTATTGTACTTATTCCATCTCGGACTAACAAAGCTACCTCACCACCCTTTCCTTCCTGCCTGTCCTTTCGAAAAGTCACATACCCCTTAATATTTAGTTCCCAGCTTTGATCTCCTTGTAACCATATCTCCATAATGGCTATAAGATCACACCCATTAACCTCTATTTGGTAGCTCAGGTAGTAATCCCGAGATTATTACCTTAGAGGTCCTGCTTTTTAATTTAGCTCCTAACTTCAAATTTTTTCAGCAGAACATCCTCTCTAGTCCTATCAATGTTGTTGGTACCAACATGGACGATGACAACTGGATCCCTCTCTTCCCACTCCAAGTTCCTCTCCAGCCCTGAGGAGATGTTTTTAACCCTGGCACTGGGCAGGCAACATAGCCTTCGGGACTCACACTCACAGCTGCAGGGAATTGTATATCCCCCTAATTATACTGTCCCCTACCATGACTATGTTACTATTTCCCCTCCCAACTTGAATGGCTCCCTGTACCATGGTGTCATGGTCAGTTCGCTCATCCTCCCGGCAGTCCCCGCTCTCGTCCACACAGCTTGCAAGAATCTTGTAACTGTTGGACAGTTGCAGGGGGCAAGGCTCCTTGAATGCTACCTCCTTGGTCCCTATACCTGCCTTTCCTGCAGTCACACCCTTCTGCCCCGATCACAGATCATATTTGAATTACCTAATCCGAGGGGTGTGACAGCCTCCTGGAGCAAAGTGTCCAGATAACTTTCCCCCACCCTGATGTGGTGCAATATCCACAGCTCGGATACCAGCTCCTCAGCTCAGATCCGAAGTTCCTCGAGCTGCAAACGCTTACTACAGGTGTGTTTGCTTAGGATTACCTTGGTGCCCAGCTGCTTCCACATGCTACAGCAGCAACACATCACCTATCCTGCCATCACTATCGTTTTTTATTTAATTTATTAATTAATTACTCTAGTATTCCTGCTCTTTACACTTGAAGAATCCCCCACTCTTTAAACATAATTGTAGTTTTTTTTTTAACACGTGTCGATCTTATACTTAACAAGCTATTCTTAAGATAAAGGGAGAAACAAAAGACTAGAAACCTAAATACAAACCAACAACCTTACTTTTACTTTATCAACTAGAAATACTCACCAATCCTACTCACCAATCAGCTGCTTTCCCTGCACTTGCGTCATGTTGTGTTTTGTGACGTCACTCCGCCGCTGATCTCACTGCAGGTAGGCCTCTCGATCCATGCCTTTTATCATCTCCCACTCACCTCTTGCTCAAAGTATATTATTTTGAGCCCAACAACTGCATGCACTCAGTCCAACCAACCAAAATCAACATAATTCGAACATGAATTAACAGATGAAGGATATTTAAGTCAAAGAGGCAAATTTCACTTGAAATAGTCAATACAAAAAGAGACAAAATCTGGGACCACGAGCAATCACACAGTCTTTCCAACTCAGCTTCTGCTATGTTGGACCTCTAACTTTCCACTCAGCTACTTTGGCCCTTGAGTTGCAATTACCAGCAACTGTATTCCATTTGATGTCCCTGGACACGATTAAAACCAAGAAGGCACACATCTAACAATGCTCTCTCATTTGGGTCACAGCAGCGACTCCATTCTCTGAACTCTTTAAACAGTCTGGTGGGCTCTGGCAACATTGAAACAACAGCAATAGGTTTTGTCCTATCCTCTAGCCTTTGACTTTACTGTTTTCAGCTCTCTTCTTCTCTTTTCAACTGTATAACATACACAGTAACACAATCTCTGCTGTATTCTCAGATACCTGCTTCAACACCAGGATCTGTTCAAAAACTGCCAAACAGAAAGCTGTTCCATTCAGAGAGAACATTGCTTGTTTTCTCTCAACTTAATTCTCAGAATGTTCTGAACTGCCAAACAGAAACCACAGCCTGACCCCACTGCAATTAGCTCTCTGTTTAGCCTTTGCTTCTTTGCTGTTCATACTAATAGCAACCTCAGATCACATGGGTATTTCTTTGAACCTAATGACGTAATAATCAGGAAACCACTCAACCCTCTGTTAGAATGCCCCCCAGCCCACTTTAGTCTTAAAGGTATAATCGCACAAAAGAAAATACAGGCTTTTCCCATACATGGGTCATCACACTGCATTTTTAAAGTACTGCATTGATTGTGAAGAACTTTGGGGTGTCCTGAGGGTCATAAAAGACACTGTAGAAATGTAAGTCTTTCTTTCTTTCCTTCTATTGGTCTACAAAGAAGCCAGTTGTTCTAGCCTCATACACTCGGAAATTGCCTCCTACTGAGGCCTACAATGAATTGTTGGCCTGATGTAATCCCTTCCTATTGGGCAGCGCAGACTTTTAAAAAATTCTTTCATGGCATGTGGGCTTCGCTGGCTGTGCCTCAGTAATTGTCCATCCCTAGCTGCCCTTGAGAAGACGGTTGTGATCTGCCTTCTTGAACCGCTGCAGCCCATGTGGTATAGACATACCCACAGTGCTGTTAAGAACAGAGACTGCAGCAGTTCAAGAAGGCAGATCACAACCGTCTTCTCTAGGGCAGCTAGGGATGGACAATTACTGAGGCACAGCCAGCGAAGCCCACATCCTGTGAATGAATAAAAAAAAGGAACGGAGACCCAGGATTTTGACCTAGTGACAGTGAAGGAGCGGCGATATATTTCCAAGTCAACATGGTGAGTGACTTGGATGGGAACTTCCAGGTGGTGGTGTTCCTATCTTTCTGCTGCCCTTGTCCTTTTAAATAGTAGTAGTTGTGGGTTTTGAAGGTGCTGTTGAAGAAGCCTTGGTGAATTCCTGCAGTGCATCTAGTAGATGGTACACACTGCTGCTACTGTGCATTGGTGGTGGAGGGAGTGAATGTTTGTGGATGTGGAGCCAATCAAGCGGGCTGCTTTGTCCTGGATGATGTCAAGCTTCTTGAGGGTTGTTGGTGCTGAACTCATCCAGGCAAGTGGGGAGTATTCCATCACACTCCTGACTTGTGCCTTGTAGATGGTGGACAGGCTCTGGGGAGTCAGGAGGTGCAGGGTTCCTAGACTCTGACCTACTCTTGTAGCCACAGTATTTATATGGCTAGTCCAGTTCAGTTTCTGGTCAATGGTAACCCCCAGGATGTTGATAGTGGGGCGCTGATAGTAATCAATGTTATCCCACAATCTCTCCCAAACAAAAGAGCTGGGTAAGGTTGATGCTGTTTGACGCTCCCTTTGGCCAACAACATCGCAAAAACATTATCCGGTCATTACCACAGTGATTTTTGTGGGCGTTTGCAGTGAGCAAACATTACAATAGTGACTATACTTCTTAGGTACTTAATTGACTGTAAAGTGCTTTGAGATGGCTGGGGCTTGTGAAAGGCACTACAGAAATGCAAGTCTATCTTCTCTATTTCATGTTGGCCTGTCACTTTTAGCTTCTTCCAGGTCTGTTGGTGGCCTCTGGCCACCAGTGTTAATTTGTACGTGGTAATTAACATGATCCTATCGGGTAGGAGCAGGGCCTAGTAGCCTGTGAAAGGCATGTTCACATAAATGCCTGTAAACAATCCTGAGGTTTCAGAGTGAAAAATGAGACAGGCTTAATTATGTTGAGAAATTGCACCTCTTGTGATAAATTCATGGGAGTTGGCATATCTGAATTATCCTCATTATAAGATCAGCGCAGAATTAACTGCGATCCTCCCTAAATGATTACAGCACAGAATTAACAGGGGCCTGTCCCTAAATGATACTCGCCATTTTGGAGTTAAAATATGAGGATAAGTTACATAGAGTGGCTTTGTATTCCCTGGATTTAGAAAGGTGAGAGCTGATCTGATTGTAATGTTTAAAATGTGAAAGATTCGAAGGGATAACTAGCAAGAAACTATTTTTGATTGCTGAATCAAATAGAGGGAGCATAACCTTAAAATTAGCAGTAAAGTCAGGAAGTACTCTGTCCCCCCCAAAACACTGTTGATGCTGGGAGTCAACTGGAGTCTTTCAAGACTGTTACAGACGGGGATCAAAGAAAACTGAAGCTTCCCTTACTGCCCATAGTAAGAGTATTTCTGAAAAGGAAGATGTGTGTATTTCTTAACCCCTGATGGTGTGGTCAATTTGAATAACCAGCAGCAAGCTTTTTTGGGTTTAAATAAAGAGGATTATTTATTCTTGCAGCCACCCTGAAATTCCAATGCTACGTCACTTACTCAGCACAAACACACACACACACAAACACACACACACACACACACAAACACACACACACACAAACACACACACACACACAAACACACACAAACACAAACACACACACACACACACGGACGCACTGAAGAAAAATATACAGTTAAAGTGAACAGTGCACTTTTGCAGATTGTAAACAAAGGAATATTTCATAATTCATGTGCTTCGATTCACTTAGGAAGAAGCATTTGTCGCATGTCTGGTGGGGAAGACATTTTACCTCCTGAAAGGTAGTCTAGGTGGGTTCAATTGCTGGAATCTTGTATCAGGATTATTGTAAGATTGCCTTGAAGAGATGGATATTTAGCAGGTCGCAAAGTTATTTATTTGAGATCCGCTCACCAGGAGGTCAAGTTTCTGTACTGGTGGACTTGAAAAGGCACAGGTTTGGAGACCTTACAATGTTGCAGTCTCCAAATTTAAGGGATAGATATTGTTGCCTTTGTTGCTGCTGCTGTTTGCTGGGTGGTTTGCAGACTGGTTTCTTCCTGGTTCTTGGGATAATGTGATTTGTTATCTGAAAACTGTTTCAATCAGGTGACCACATGATCAATACTTCTATTGTCCACCCAGAATAATTTGAAGTTCGGAGCCACTGCTACACAGTGGAAGATGGATGGTGGCCATTTTCACCTACTTATGATTAATGGTTTCTGCAGCTCTCCTTTGTTAAATATCGAGCTTGGAGACAGTAGGTCTCAGAGTCCATAGATTTTGAGTTTCGTGTAATGGCTTCTTCTTGGTATGGCCATTCAAGGGAGGCACTCCACCCATGGTCATTTAATTAATGGTAAGACTTCATTGAATCACAGAGTTGTTACGATGCAGAAGAAGGCCATTCAGCCTATTGTGTCTGCTCCGGCTCTCCGAATGAACAATTCCCTTAGTGCCATTCTCCCGCCTTCTCCCCATAACCCCGTACACCCTTCCTTTTCAGAAAACAGTCTAAATCCCTTTGAATGCTTTGATTAAACCTGCACCAATCATGCTCTCAGGCAGTGCATTCCAGACTTTAACCACTCGCTGCGTGAATTTTTTTTCTCATATTGCTTTTGCTTCTTTTGTTAATTACTTTATATATGTACCCACTTATTCACAATCCTTTCATGAGTGTGAACAGTTTCTCCCTATCTACTCTGTTCAGACCTTCATGATTTTGAATACCTCTATTGAATCTCTTCTCAACCTTCTTTTCTCCAAGGAAAACAGTCCCAACTTCTCCAATTGATCTTCATAACTGAAATTCCTCATCCCTGGAACCATTCTTGTGAATCCTTTCTGCACTCTCTCCAATGCCCTCGCATCCTTTCTAAAGAAATGGCCACAGTCTACAATAGAGCCTAGGATACTGTATGCTTTGTTAGCTACACTCTCATCCTGTCCTGTCACCTTCAATGACTTATGCTTATATACAGTTTCATGAAGTTACAGCTCTTTATTTTTTGAAAAATGATTTTTAAAAACTGTCATGACAAGAAGGCATGAAGAATAAACATCTAAAATAAATTTGTTTCTCTTCCATATTCTCTTGTTTAAATTCTTTTTTTTTAAACAGACAGTTGCTGGGCTGATAAAATGGCCGCAGCTAGTCACACTCTGGTAGCTCTGTAAAATTCTGAACAGTTCCAATGGACAAGGGAGAACTCATCAACCTCTTGGAATGTGACTTGTATTGTATGACCATTCCAACCCAGCCAACACAAAGGACTAGTACATGAGACATCTGCTCCAGCCAGCACTGGACAAAGGCAGAGCTATTTGTGACTCCTCATCTCCAATGTTGCGCTAATGGTTCTACAGTTACCTGCTCAAAATACAATGGGCTTTAACGAGCAGGCCATAGAATACATCATTAGCTGAATGGCTTGACTCGAAACCACCCTGTCATCTGACCAAGACTTGAGCTGTTTGAAGTGCTTTAATGATACAGCTTTCAGATTCCATCCTCAGTTGCAGTTTAAACCCAGAAGAGAAAACTGGACAGTCTGTTTCTGTCTGCCATATTCCATCAACAGAAGAGCAGCAGAACCAGAGCTGTGTCCTGGTTTAAATTGCCTGGGCCTCTTCTACATTGTTTCTACTGGAATGTGGAAATTCAACTAGTAAATCTTTTTCAAGTTCAATTTTAGAGAAAGAGTCAGATTCTGACCTAGAACTAGTAGTGCTTAAGCAAGTTAAATAGCCTAGTTAAACAGGCAACTGCCTTAGTGGCAGGTAACTGTCACTTGCCTAAAAGCCTGTGGCCTGGGTCGGTGCCTGAATGGATGTTGATTACAATAGCAGAAAGCTAAGCTAGAGAGTGATTCATCACAGCTCTATAAAAGAAAGGGACTTTTAAAGTGCATGGTCAGTAAGAGGCGACACGGTCAGTGAGTGTACATTCGGCCTGAGCGAGAGAGAGACCAAGTGAGTATATTTGGGAATTTGATTCGAATTGGGAATACGGTGCATTGGTGGAAAGAGGTGTTTTAAGTAAGGTTTACTGCAAGAAGTAAAGTGTGCTGAGTGTGGGGAATTTGGTGAAGGACGGGGAGGAGGTGCTTTATCTCTTCTACAATTTTTCAGCCTGCAGTTTTTGATTTCCACTTTGGTGCAGCAGAAGGAGCAGGTAAACCATTAACAGGTATTATTAGTTTTATCAGTATTGTAAAGTTTACTGGCAATGCTGAAACCTTTTGGGAGGTGTAAGCTTTATTTTCTGTAATGAATTAGTTAGCAATTATTAATTAATTAACACATACTGGAGATGGTAGGGCAGGAGATGATTGTGCTATGATTGCAGAATCTGGGAGTTTCTGTATACTGGTATGATCCAGGGCAAATGCACCTGCAGTAAATGTTTGCAGCTGCAGGAAGTTTGGCTCTGAGTTATTGAGCTGGAGGCCGAGCTGCAGACACTATGACTTATCAGGGAGGGGGAAAGTTACCTGGACACTTTATTCCAGGAGGCGTTCACACTCCTTAGGATTTGGTAAGTGGCCAGTGACAGGAGGGTGTGAATGCAAGTGATGCAGGCAAGGGGACCCAGGGGGCAAAAGTGCAGGAGCTTTGGCCCTTGCAATTACCCAACAGGTTTGAGGTTTTTTCAGCTTGTTTAGATGAGAGTGGGGGCTGCAGGGTGGATGAGCAAACTGACCATGGCCCCGTGGTACAGGAAGCCATTCAAGTGAGGTGAGTTACAAGGAATGTAATAGTGGTGGAGGATAATATAGCCAGAGGGATTGACACTATTCTCTGCAGCAAAAAGCTTGAGTCCAGATGGCTGTGTTCCCTGCCCGGTGCCAGGGTTTGTGACATCTGCTCGGAGCTGGAGGGGAACTTGCAGTGGGAGGGGAGGACTCTCCCCTGGATCTCCACATGCATTCAAGCTTTGCGTTCCATGCACTCTCTCTCTCTCTGACTCAACCGTGCCAATAGAACACCACTGCTTAACATGCCCAAAATAAAGACTTAGAGATCTTTGGCTGTCTCCTTGGATCTTCTGGCTTCTAGCAAGCCTATTTTGCTTCAAGTCTGCATCTAGCAGCTTTCTCCCTTTAAGCCTGGAGCCTTTGCTCCTCACTTAACAGGACCTTTTCCAGATGCCTATCCTTGCCCTTTGACTTAACTTAAAGGGCTTCTTGGGCCTTTCTCTTTTTCCTTTAGGACCTGCTCCCTGTAGTTCCCCCTCCATGTAGACTGCTGACAAATTGGTATATCCCTTGAGATCCAGAATTAATTTGACATTCACTGTTACTTTAACTTTAGAGCAACTCATCTAAGAGTCTTAGACTTATTCTCCTCAGCAATCTGCTAGTGTGTCAGCGAGAGAGAGACTTAAACTGCTCTCTTCACCTTAGAGCAGAATGACCAACTGAACTCAAACTGCTTTTGGTTTCTTTGTGTCTGTGTGGGGACTCTCTCTCTGGAACCCTGTTGCCAGGCAACAGCACAGTTTTTTTCTGCCCTGTTTGTTTTAATTCCCCCTCAAGAGTCATAAACCTCATTAAAATGCAGGCATCTTTTAAAGTGAAACTAAAACTCAAGTTCTCCCTTTCTTAACACACCAATACAGAAATACAAATTAAACTTAAACTTAAAGCTAAAACTCATTCCTAACACTTCCAAATATGCATATAACTTACTTAAACTATCACTAATTCCTCACAATATTTTTTAAAAATTGAAGTAGAGTTCATTTTTTCCCCCAACGATGTCATGCCAAGAAGGCATGAAGAAAAAAAATCTAAAAGAAATTTGTTTCTCTTCCATAGTCTCTTGTTTAAATTCTTTTTTTTTGATGGACAATGGCTGGGCTGATAAATTGGCCGCAGCTAATCACCTGCTGGCAGTTCTGTAAAATACTGAACAGCTCCAATGGACGAAGGTGAACTTATCAACCTCTTGGAATGTGACATATATTGTATGAACATTCCAGCCCAGCCAACACAAAGGACTAGTGGATGAGACGCCTGCCCCAGCCAGCACTGGACAAAGGCAGAGTTATTTGTGACTCCTCATCTCCAATGTTGTGCTAATGGTTCTACAGTTACCTGCTCAAAATACAATCGGATTTAACGTACATCATTAGCTGAATGGCTTGTCCCGAAACCATGAGACTTGAGCTGTTTTAAATGTTTTAATTACAAAGCTTTCAGATTTCATCTCCAGTTGCAGTTTAAACTCAGAACAGGAAACTGGACTCCAGGCTAGCAGCCTGCCCCTGTCTGTCATCTTCCATCAACAGAACAGCAGAACCAGAGCTCTGACCAGGTTTAAATTGCCTGGCCCTCATTTACATTGTTTCTACTGGAATGTCTGAATTCCTATACCGTGCCTACTACAAGACTAATTCATCTCTACATGCTTCTCCGTAAAAATGGATTACCCCACATCAGCTTCAGCCTGCTAACCTCTCTGAGGGAATACACCATTGGACTTTAGATTCTAGGCTGGACCCGCGTGAAACAATCATTCCTATTTTGACTGTGGTCTTTGCCCTCGACCTCTTTCTTTCACTTATCCCTCCTTTATTGTGTGAATGTACCAGGGTTACATAGCGAGTTCTGTTGAAGGGTCATTCAGACTCAAAACGTTAACTGTGTTCCTCTCCGCAGATGCTGCCAGACCTACTGAGTTTTTACAGGTATTTTTGTTTTTGTTTTACATAGCGATACTCGCTCCCCGAGTTTTGAGTATGTGTAAAATAAACTAACCCTCTTATTTTACCCTACCTTGAGTTTGCTGTGGTTATTAATTGAGGATTGGATCACTCCAAAGCTGAGGGGTTGGGGAACATATGGCACCACTTATAAAGGGGGAAATCAAAATCAAAAACACCGTTCTCTTTACAGACGGGTGGTGAAGGGAGAAATCGGAGCTGTTTAAATTAAAACCCCTCCTGTCTGTATCAGAACCTTCAACTGAAATTCTGGAATTTAAAATGAGGCAGTACAAACTGTTTTAAAATGTGACGCCACCTTCCAAGGTGAAGGTGAGAAAAGCAAACAAGACCCCCAACATTCCGCGCCCCGCTATCAAGAAAGTGTGAAGAGAGAGAGACATCAAAACACAACACTAAGGAAAATATTAAAAGTGCAAAGTGCTGGGTTTTAATCAACTGTAATCCCCCTAATAAGACAATGAGGAACCTCTAGCCAGCCAGGATTTACAACCAACAGAGATAAAAACAAAGAACTGCGGATGCTGGAAATCCAAAACAAAAACAGGAACAGAAATACCTGGAAAAACTCAGCAGCTCTGGCAGCATCGGTGAATTGCCAGACCTGCTGAGTTTTTCCAGGTATTTCTGTTTCTGTTTTTGTTTTACAACCAACAGACACTCAAACCCCCTGTGGAGGATGAAACAACCCCATCTCCTATTGGTTTCTACTCTCTTGAAATGTGTCAAAAACTTGTGAGATGAAACATCAAAATGTAATTACTTGTTCCACAACAGTGACTACAGCAGACGTGGTAATCGAATTCCTCTGGAATATACAGCGGGCAGGACTTTAAGAACTGGGTTTGCCAAGCCTGAAGCAGAGGAGCCTGGAGAAGCTGCTAATGGAGCAATAAGGAATCTCTCTCTCTCTCTCTATAGATAAAAGCAAAATACTGTGAATGCTGGAAATCTGAAATCAAAACAGAAAATGCTGCAGAAACACAGCAGGTCTGACAGCATATGTGGAGAGAGAAACAGAGTTAATGTTTCGAATCCATATGACTCTTCTTCAGAGCCAAAGAGAAGTAGAAATGTGATGGAATTTATACTGTTTGAGGGGGTGGAGCAGGTGAAGCTGGATAGAAGGTCAGCGATAGGTGAGGGCAAAGGAGAGATTGACAAAGATGTCATAGACAAAAAGACAAAAGGGAGTGTTAATGGTAGTGTTAAAGGCTAAAAATAAGGTGCTGATAGTGGCGTAAAGGTAAGAATGCAGAATGTGTGAATAGTAGAATAAGGGTCAGCGCTCTGTGAAAGAACAATATGGAACAAGTAACTGATGGCTCTTTGGGGTGGTGGGAGGGGCAGTGGTTGGGGGAAAAAGGATAGAAAAAGGTAAAGGGTAAAAGAGGGGATAATACAACGAATAAAAATAAGTAGATAAGAAATAAAAATATTTTAAAACAAGGGGTTAAAAAAATGGTGAGGATAGAGGAGAGAGTTCATGGTCTGAAGTTGTTGAACTCAATATTCAGCCCGGAAGGCTGTAAAGTGCCTAATCGAAAGATGAGGTGCTGTTCCTGCAGTTTACGTTGAGCTTCACTGGAACATTGCAGCAGACCAAGGACGGACATGTGGGCATGAGAGCAGGGTGGAGTGTTGAAATGGCAAGCGACAGGGAGGTCTGGGTCGTGCTTGCGGACAGACTGAAGGTGTTCCACAAAGCGGTCACCTAGTCTGCGTTTGGTCTCTCCAATGTAGAGGAAACCGCATTAGAAGCAGCGAATGCAGTACTCCACCCCTCGTATTTACATATTTAAATCTGCAACTGCATGTGTAAATTTCCTTACATGTCTTAATGGGCTCCATCCTGTGCTCAAATTCACCTTTGAAATGGAGCAGTCAAATGAAATCCCTTTGCTTGACATACTTGTTGAGAAATCTGCCAGTGGGTTCTCTACCACGGCCTATCACAAGCTGACCTTCACTGGTCAATATGCACATTGGGATTCTTACAGTTCCACACGCAATGAGATTGGCCTTATCAGCAACCTTGTAAATAGGGCCCGAGTCATTTGCTCACCATGTAAGCTTGATGCTAAAATAGGCACATCAAAGACATCCTGTAGGATAATGACTGCCCTGATCTTATAATTTTGCGTTGTATACCACGCAAATTCATAAACAGGCCTAAGGCTGTCAGTTTTGGCCCTGAAAAGTGCCCAGCCTACATCAGATTACCCTGGAAGGGCAAAGTTCTCAAAAATTTGAGTAACAGGTGATTCTAGCTGCTTCATGCTGCTACTATGCATTTTTCTTTTTCTTCTTTACCTTAATGTCCGTCTCTTGAGATATTCGGGATACTTCTGAGTCTATGCAGAAATTGCAAAAGTCACCTAACCTTTGGCATCCATCTTAGCAGCCTCGTATCGTCCGCTTTTAAAGGAAAAGGCAGTTCCAGAAAATTCTATACTGAATACTTCCATATTTAAAGTTGTGAATAGTGTATGCTTTTACTGGGCATGTCACAGACAGACGGACAGGTTTTTGTTGTGTGAGGTTATCAAGGCATAAGGGGAAGGCAGTGAAATGGAGCCACAGTCTGATTAAATGGCAGAACTGATTCAATGGGATGCAAAACCCTGCTCCTAATATTCATGTGATTATGTGAGACAGTCTTTGAGAGCGAAACATTTACATTGAGAGAAGGGCCAGGAGGGGCAGGACTTTTACCCACACTGATTAAAATGGCACTTCATCTCCGTCCACCTCCTGACATCAGAGCTCCGTCTGATATCTGTAGACTGGATTTAGTTCCGTCCGCAGAGGTAAGTTTAGAAATAGTGCTGGTGGTGGTGGTGATGGCGGGGTGGGGGGGGAGGGGGGAATAATTGGGCATGAGGGTATGGGGTGATTAACCCGGCGACTTCCTGCCCCTGCCCTGAATAGGAAGGCCCAGGGTCAGTGTCGCTGCCCTGATGCCAATTGAGGCCCTTGAGTGGGCAATTAATGAATTAATGCCCAGCTCAGGGCCTCACTCCCCCTGACAATGCACACTCACTGGTATTTCTGCTCGGGTTGCAGTCTGTATTTGTTCGATTCATTTGCTGGTGTGGAGGGGGAAGGTAACTGGTGAGAAACTGCCCATCACCTCACAGGGAAGTACAGGTGCTCCTGAAGTGGATGTAACCAGAAACAGCAAAGAGCCGGTTCGAACAACTCAAGTGGCTGCTGTCACTCAGCAGATCCTCAGCTCAAAGTGAGATGACACGCTGCTCTGTGCACACCAGCTTTTTCCCAATTCCAGCACGGAGCTTGTGAGCTCTGTTTAGTAATTGACGCCTATCACGATGAGAAGGTGCCCGTGATTGGGAGCCGAGGAGGGGGAATCATAGAGTCCGGAAGAATCTGCACTTGCTCAGCACGCTCCTGCTCTGAAACCCACAGATTGTCACAGGGAACTGTTCAGCTCAGGGGCCCAGGGATTTCAGATTGGTCACGTTGGTGGAAAGGGAAACAATTGCATGGCGATGTGGTGAGTGAGAGTGAAAGTTTTGCCTGGGCAGATTTATGAAGAGGTGGAGCATCTTCAAGGGCAGATTCACAGTTGAATAAACAGTTTCAGCAAGCATGCACCAGGGGGCAGCCTCGGCTCAGGAACAGTCCCCTCTTGGACGGTGGTGAGAAAGTCCCTCCTCGTCAGATTCTTCCTACATGCCCAGAGTCTCACCCATTCAGCACATTGCCCACAAGGTGGGGGAAGAAATCTCCCGTTGGAATATGCTTTGCTAAGAAGGCCTGCAGAGAGATGCAGTGGTTCTAATTGTCAGGCCTCACCCTGGGCAGCTCCGTGACACAGGACCCTGCGTTCAGGCTGTTCCCAGGAATTCACACCGAGACATAGAAACAGAAATTATGAGCAAGAGAAGGCCATTCAGCCCTTCGGTGCTGCTCCACCATATGATCATGGCTGATCCTCTATCTCAACACCATGGTCCCGCTCTCCCCCCATACCCCTTGCTGCCTTTAGAGGCCAGAAATCTATCTATTTCCTTCTTAAATATATTCAGTGACTTGGCCTCCACAGCCTCTGTGGTAGAGAATTCCACAGGTTCACCACCCTCTGAGTGAAGAAATTTCTCCACAACTCGGTCCTAAATGGTCTACCTCGTATCCTGACAATGTGACCCCCTTGTTCTACACCCCACAGCCAGAGATAAATATCAACAGCTGCTGGAGGATCAAACATGTGGTGAGCCAGGCTCTTTGGTGCTGCAGTGTAAAGAGTTGTCCTTGACTGACTTCAGACTGGCACGTTCCAAAGTCCAGGACTATATACTGATGGACGCACAAAAACTTGTGTTCGGAATTAGAGGTAGTTTATGTGAGTTATACATGTATTTCTGTGCGTTAGGAGTAAGGTATATATTTAAGTTTAAGTTCAATTTAGTTTTTTTTCTATTTGTGGGTTAAAAGATGAAGCCTGGCATGTAGATTTATTTTTGTGTGGAGACAGCAGGTATAAAGCTGTTTGTGTATCTGCATTTCGAATGAGATTTTTATGATTCTTGAAGAGGAATTAAAGCAAACAAGAGTAGGAAAAAAAACTGTGCTGTTGCCTAGTAACTGGGGTCCAGAGAGAGAGAGACACACCCACCCACACACACACCCGCACACCCACACATACACCCACACACACACACACACACACCCATACACCCACACACGTACACACCCGCACCCACACACACACACACACGCACCTACACATACACCCACACATATACACACACACACACACCCACCCACACACACACCCGCACATACACCAACACACTCACGCACACCCACACACCCACACACATGCACCCACACACATACACCCACACACACACACACCCACACACCCACCCACGCACCAACACACATACACCCACACACACACACCCACACACCCACACAAAAAAAACTAAGAAAAGTGCTTTTTGAGTTCAGCTGGAGAGACTGGTCAGATAGCAAGTCCCAAACTGAAGTTGAAGCCAGAATTTCAGAGACACTGGATACCGGGAGAGGGAACTGCAGAGACAGCAGATTCCCAAAAGAACTGGAAGGTCCCAAAGCCAAAGAGTGAGACAGAAAGGAGGGGTCCCAAGAGGATCTTCTAATCAAAGTAATTCCCTGAAAGTGGCGTCACAGGTAGACAGGGTTGTAAAGAAAGCTTTTGGCATACTGGCCTTCATAAATCAAAGTATTGAGTATAGGAGTTGGGATGTTATGGTGAGGTTGTATAAGACATTGGTGAGGCCAACTTTGGAGTATTGTGTGCAGTTCTGGTCGCCTAACTACAGGAAGGATATCAGTAAGATTGAGAGAGTGCAGAGAAGATTTACTAGGATGTTGCTGGGTCTTAAGGAGTTGAGTTACAGGGAAAGATTAAACAGGTTAGGACTTTATTCCTTGAAGCGTAGAAGAATGAGGGGAGATATGATAGAAGTTTACAAAATTGTGAGGGATATAGACAGAGTAAATGCGAGTAGGCTCTTTCTACTTAGATGGATGGGAGAGGTCTGGAGGGTTATGGACTGGGTGCGGGTCAATGGGACTAGCGGAATAATTTTTCGGCACAGACTAGAAGGGCTGAATGGCCTGTTTTCTGTGCTGTAGTGTTCTATGGTTCTATGGTTCTAGGAGTCTGGAAAGGTCCTGTTCTGTGAAGTGACAGTAAGGAGCAGAGAGGAAGGTTCCAAGTTTCAAGCTAAAAGGGAGAAAGCTGCAGGAAGCAGATTTAAAACAATATAGGCATATGAGAAGCCAGAAAGCCCAAAGAGACAGCTGAAGGTCTGTAACTCTGCTAGGGGCATGTGAAGCAGTGGTGTACTGTTGACGGAAAAGTTGGTGAGAGAGAGTGCGTGGAAGGAAGTTTGAATACACGTGACGATCCAGGGGAGAGTAACATCGGAAGGAGAATTCAAAACCCTGGAGGTGGGCCCTTGTGGAAGGTGTCTGAGAGAAAGCATTTGCTTTGGAGAAGATTCCAGAGTGAGTTCTTGAAGATTGGAAACGCTCATGTGAAAGACGGAGCTCAGTGAGGCTGGATGGCTTACAGTGTGACAAACATTTGGGGGGAGTTGATGAGGGATCCATAGCATCTGGTTGGGGTGGCATCTGTCACTTGGTTTCAGAGTGTGGGGTGTCTGACCACAGGTCACCAAGTGGTGTACATGGACTGTGTACTTACTGTGAGCATTAGAGTACAAGATAGATTTTGTAACTTGTGCTATCCTTACAAATCTGTATATATCTGTAAAGGTTTAGTTGTGGATGAAGGAGTATTGTAATATAGTTCAACTTTTTTCATTTAATGTGTTCTTATTTTGTTAAAATTTCAGCAGCTGACTCCTGTGACTCTGTTCAGTAGCTACTCTCCACGTATCTAATCACGCAAATAAAAGTTAGGATCTACCAAGCCAGGTTCCATCCTGGGATCAGGTTTGTCTAGTGGTAACACCAATGGGGATCATAACCCTTGGGACAGTAGTGGGAAAGGCTCAAGGGGGAAAGGCCACTGTCTTCGATTCTCTTGCCATAGTGCACTGAGGGGCTGGAAACTGGCCAGGATTTTCCCCTCGGCGATTTGGGGCCGGGGCCTGCTCGCCGATGGGAAAATGACGTGGGATGATGTCAGGGGGAATCCCCGACGTCATCCCGGTCCCTTTAAATTTTCAGGAAGTTGGGCGGACAGTGAAATCAGCTGTGGGCCCGCCGACCAGTCAATGGCCAATTGAGGCCATTGACAGGATCATTCAGATAATTAAAGACCTGCCCATCCAACCTTAAGGCTGGCGGACAGGCCAGGAGCCCCAGCAGCTTGTGATAAAACAGGAAACCTCATCCACTGGCGGGAAGAGGTTTCATGTCCGTTTTAAAAAAGTTTCATAAAGTTTATGTGTTACTTATGTCCCATGTCCCGTGTGACATTGTCACATGAGGGGGACATGTTAATATTTTTTTTATTTTTCTATTTTGACACTTTGAAGCACTATCACGAATCTCCCTGAGACAGCACTGAACCTCAGGGAGCAGTGCGCACTCTGACAGATGGGAAATCCCTCCCCCCACCACAACCCCCCACCCCCACCCCCAGCACAGGAAGCGCTTCCCGTCAGGCAGGCCGCTGGGTGGGCTTTAATTGGCCGACCCGCTCAAAATGGCGGCGGAGTTTGGCTGCCCACCCGCCCACCAAGGGCAAAATTCTGCCCTGTGTAGAAGCCCTCAGGCTGAATACCTGTATGTCTGAAATGTAAACATATCAGGTGTAATTACAATTGCATTGAGGTACCTCAGAGAGCAACTTGCTGCTTGGAAAGAACGTGAAGCATATTGCACATTATTCAAAGTCCGGTTGGAAATGTTATGAAATGAACTTCTGGCAAATTTTATGAATAAAGTATATTTTTGGAAAAAAAATCTCACTCCCTCCAGAGATTTGAACGCCTGATGCAGGCCAACACTGTCAGCACAGTGCTGAAGGGGTGCTGTATTGACAGAGGGTCAGTACTGAGGGAGTGCTGCATTGACAGAGGGTCAGTACTGAGGGAGTGCTGCATTGTCAGAGGGTCAGTACTGAGGGAGTGTTGCACTGTCAGAGGGTCAGTAATGAGGGGGTGCTGCATTGACAGAGGGTCAGTACAGAGGGAGTGCTGCACTGTCAGAGGGTCAGTATTGAGGGAGTGCTGCACTGTCAGAGGGTCAAAGAACAAAGAACAAAGAAAAGTACAGCACAGGAACAGGCCCTTCGGCCCTCCAAGCCTGCGCCGATCATATTGCCTGTCAACTAAAACATTTTGCACTTCCGGGGTTCATATCCCTCTATTCCCATCCTATTCATGTATTTGTCAAGCTGCCTCTTAAACACCACTATCGTACCTGCTTCCACCACCTCCTCTGGCAGCGAATTCCAGAAACTCACTACCCTCTGCGTAGAAAACTTGCCCCGCACATCACCTTTATAGTTTTCTCCTCTCACCTTAAATCTATGTCCCCTAGTAATTGACTCTTCCACCCTAGGAAAAAGCTTCTGACTATCTACTCTGTCCATGCCACTCATAATTTTGTAAACTTCTATCAAGTCGCCCCTCAATCTTCATTGCTCTAGTGAGAACAATCCGAGTTTCTCCAACCTCTCCTCATAGCTAATAACCTCCAGACCAGGCAGCATCCTGGTAAACCTCCTCTGCACCCTCTCCAACGCCTCCATATCCTTCTGGTAATGTGGTGACCAGATTTGCACGCAATATTCCAAGTGTGGCCTAACCAAGGTTCTATGCAGCTGCAGCATGACTTCCCAGCTTTTATACTCAATACCCCTGCCAATGAAGGCAAGCATGCCATATGCCTTCCTGACTACCTTATCCACCTGCATTGCCACTTTCAGTGACCTGTGGACCTATACACCCAGATCCCTCTGCCCGTCGATGCACTTAAGGGTTCTGCCATTTACTGTATAATTCCTGCCTGTATTAGACCTTCCAAAATGCATTACCTCGCATTTGTCCGGATTAAACTCCATCTGCCATTTCTCCGCCCAAGTCTCCAACCGATCTATATCCCGTTGTATTCTTTGACAATCCTCTTCACTATCTGCAACTCCTCCAACCTTCGTGTCGTCTGCAAACTTACTAATTAGCCCAGTTACATTTTCCTCCAAATCATTTATGTGTACTACAAACAGCAAAGGTCCCAGCACTGATCCCTGCGGAACTCCACTAGTCACAGCTCTGCATTCAGAAAAGCACCCTTCCACTGCTACCTTCTGTCTTCTATGACCAAGCCAATTCTGTATCCATCTTGCCAGCTCACCTCTGATCCCGTGCGACTTTACCTTCTGTACGGTCAGTACGGAGGGGGTGCTGCACTGTCAGAGGGTCAGTGCTGAGGGGGTGCTGCACTGTCAGAGGGTCAGTGCTGAGGGAGTGCTGCACTGTCAGAGGGTCAGTGCTGAGGCAGTGCTGCACTGTCAGAGGGTCAGTACTGAAGGAGTGCTGCACTGTCAGAGGGTCAGTACTGAGGGGCTGCTGCACTGTCAGAGGGTCAGTACTGAGGGGGTGCTGCACTGTCAGAGGGTCAGTACTGAGGGGGTGCTGCACTGTCAGAGGGTCAGTACTGTGGGAGTGCTGCACTGTCAGAGGGTCAGTACTGAAGGAGTGCTGCACTGTCAGAGGGTCAGTACTGAGGGGCTGCTGCACTGTCAGAGGGTCAGTACTGAGGGGATGCTGCACTGTCAGAGGGTCAGTACTGAGGGAGTGCTGCATTGTCAGAGGGTCAGTACTGAGGGAGTGCTGCACTGTCAGAGGGTCAGTACGGAGGGTGTGCTGCGTTGTTGGAGGGGCTATATTTCAGATGAGGTGTTAAAGCAAGACCCCTTTTTTCTCTCCAGTTGAACTCCATGGCCCCTGGGCATTATTCCGAGCGTTGCAGATCCTGCTGGTGTTGTGGCCATTTTATAAAATCCCAATACCTGGAAACAGCTGATTTGCTGATTTGGTTGATTGTTGTTTTTGGGAGTTTGCTGTGTGGAAATTAGCAGCTGGATTTCCGACATTGCGTCAATGACTACACTTCAGCAGTAGTTCAGTGAACGGGAAATGCTTTGGAACCTCCTGTGGTTGTGGAAGCTGCTGTATTCTCCTTGTTAACTTGGACGGGTTTGATCTCGAGCAGGACGCTGGGGTTTATCTTGTCTCTGTGATTTTGTGCTCAGTACATTGAAGATGGCAGATAAAGTTCTGCAGCCTCACTGTGGTCAATCAAACATATTTTAGCGTGGGTCTTAGAAACTGTTACCTTTAATTTGTACATTTGTGTTGTTTCTTCATCGTTTGAGCTGCTAACATTTACACTGAATGATGGCTGCTCTCTGACAGAGTGTGATTCAGTGCAATAACTTACATTCACATACCATCCATAACGAGTAAAACATCCCAAGGTTGCTTAACAACAACGTAAATCAGACAAGATTGGACACAAGCCATATTAGGAGATATTAGGTCAGGTGACCAAAAGCTTGGTATAAGAGGTAAGTTTTAAGGAGTGCTCCTTGGCCTTCATAGCCAGAGGATTTGAGTACAGGAGCAGGGATGTCTTGCTGCAATTATACAGGGCCTTGGTGAGACCACACCTGGAATATTGTGTGCAGTTTTGGTCTCCTTATCTGAGGAAGGATGTTCTTGCTATAGAGGGAGTACAGCGAAGGTTTACCCGACTGATTCCTGGGATGGCGGGACTGACATATGAGGAGAGATTGAGTCGGTTAGGATTATATTTGCTGGAGTTCAGAAGAATGAGGAGGGATCTCATAGAAACCTATAAAATTCTAACAGGACTAGACAGGGTAGATGCAGGAAGGTTGTTCCCGATGGTGGGGGAGTCCAGAACCAGGGGTCACAGTCTGAGGATACGGGGTAGACCATTTAGGACTGAGATGAGGAGAAATTTCTTCACCCAGAGAGTGGTGAGCCCGTGGAATTCGTTACCACAGAAAGTAGTTGAGGCCAAAACATTGTATGTTTTCAAGAAGGAGTTAGATATAGCTCTTGGGGCGAAAGGGATCAAAGGGTATGGGGAGAAAGTGGGAGCAGGCTATTGAGTTGGATGATCAGCCATGATCATAATGAATGGCGGAGCAGGCTTGAAGGGCCAAATGGCCTACTCCTGTCCCTATTTTCTATGTTTCTATGAGTGCGTTAAATGAGGTTAGAGATCTAGCAAGATAGAGGTTCAGGGAGGGAATTCCACATGGTAGGGTCCAGGCAGCTGAAGGAAATGCCGCCAATGGTGGAGTGATTAACATCAGGGATGCACAAGAGGCCAGAATTTGAGGAGCACAGAGATCTTGGAGGGCTGTATGGCTGGAGGAGATTACAGGGATTGGAGGAGCGGTCTTGTGGTGCAGGGCAGTGTCCCTGCCTCTGAGCCAGAAGCTCTGGGTTTGAGTCCCACTCCAGGGCTGGATGGCCAGAGGACAGTGCGTTCATAACGCAGCCACACAGGCTGAGTGTCAACCTGCAAATCCTCCCAGCACACGCCAATGGCAGGCGGTAAGAACGGGAGAGGTTCCTGGTCAGCCATGTTGACGGAGAGAATGTCGGAGCCTCTACCGTCACTATCCACAGCTCCAGACCACGACGTGCAGGTTGCTACAGCGACTCGGGACTCCCTGAGTAAACTATAACCCACCAGAACAGGGGATAGGGAGACACCAGGCCCAGTGAGGAAGGTGAACGCAAAGATAAGATTTGAGGTTCACTGCGTTACCGGACTGGACGTTAGTTGGTCGATGAGCACAGTGGATGGTGAACGACAGGGACTTCGTCCCGAGTAAGGACAGATAAACCCGTTGATGTGAGGCCACCCGCGAGCGATCAGAATTTCAAAACCATAAACTAAAGGGAAATAATATCCCCAAAAAACCGCGCCTCGGTTCCAATTCCAGGGAGGAGAGATAACTCAAATCTGAAGTGCAAAACATTTATCGCTAACAGTAACAAGCAAGTATTAAATCTTGCTATAAATCTTTAAACAATCCGTTGAGAAAGCGAGGAGTTTTAAATTGTGATAAAAGTGCCCAGTGGAGACATTCTGAACCGTCGAGTGATTTTTCAAAATTTAATCATCTGAAATGTCAGATAAAAGGGCTTTGCTGATAATTCCTTGAAACCAGGAAATATTCTACAAGAGTTTCCCGAGACAGGATAGGTTGAGATTCTACTGAACAAGAAATAAACTATGATTAATGTCCTCGTCTAGCACAGAATCAAATGGAATATATTCAGGCCCCAAAATCTATTCAATTTTTTATTGTTCTAAAAGCTGCAAATCCTCCGTGTAAAATAAACTCAAAACCAATTGGATTATTTTTCAGTGAAGGGCAGTCGAGGGTAAAAGGTCAGAGTTCACGTGCACTTTAACCTTATTTTATGCTTTTACATCCTCCTCCTGCTCCTCTGATCAGGTGTGACTCTGGCTCAGTGCTACTGTACATACCTCCCAGCCACAAAGTTATGTGTTCAAGCCCCACTCCACAAACAAAAGCATTAGCCCCAGGGTTAGAAGGTCAGTACTGAGTGAGTGCTGCATTGTCAGAGGATCAGTTTTAAGGGAGTGCTGCACAGTTGGAGGGTCAATACTGAGGGAGTGCTGCACAGTTGGAGGGTCAATACTGGGGGTGTGCTGCACAGCTTTATGGTCAGTGCTGAGTGAGTGCTGCACTATCAGAGGGTCAGTACTGAGGGAGTGCTGCACTGTCAGAGGGTCAGTACTGAGGGAGTGCTGCACTATCAGAGGGTCAGTACTGAGGGAGTGCTGCACTGTCAGAGGGTCAGTACTGAGGGAGTGCTGCACTGTCAGAGGGTCAGTACTGAGGGAGTGCTGCACTATCAGAGGGTCAGTACTGAGGGAGTCCTGCACTGTCAGACGGTCAGTACTGAGGGAGTGCTGCACTGTCAGAGGGTCAGTATTGAGGGAGTGCTGCACTGTCAGAGGGTCAGTACTGAGGGAGTGCTGCACTGTCAGAGGGTCAGTACTGAGGGAGTGCTGCACTGTCTGAGGGTCAGTACTGAGGGAGTGCTGCACTGTCAGAGGGTCAGTACTGAGGGAGTGCTGCACTGTCAGAGGAGTTAGTACTGAGGGAGTGCTGCACTGTCAGAGGGTCAGTACTGAGGGAGTGCTGCACTGTCAGAGGGGCTGTACAAGACCCGTAACCCATCTGCCCTCTTAGTTGAATGTAAAATTTCTTCATGACCAATGAAGTACTTCAGAGCCAGAGTCACTTTTGTGATACCCAACAATTTCTGTAGGCTTCCATAGTCATGTTTGCCTTACCCAGTATTGGCCTTACCTCTTTGTGCTCAGTGCTTTGGAGCCCTGGCTGACAATGGAGGGTTTTCACCGCTGCAAATTCCACCTCCCTTCCACTGGCTACCAGACTCTGTGAACCAGGAAATCCTTCAACTCCTGGGGAACTCCTTCCCCCTCCTCGGAACCTCTCCCCCTCCCCAGCCCCCGCCCCATGCACAGAGCAGGACCCTGATCCTGAGCTGAGGGCACTCGGTGACCAGCTTTTATTGTTCTTAGGGTAAAGTGACGGGACCTTTGCTGGATCTGAGGACACTTTTCCCGAGCTGGAGTCTCTGGTCCTTTGATGCAGCAAATTCCAGTCACAGGGAAGTCGGATAAAGAAAAGAGGCTCATTGCTGCCATCACTGGGAGCTCCGCAGTGACAGGTATATTCACAAAGACAAACAGCGATTCACACACAAACCACATCGCACCTCGTGGGATTGCAAGAAAATAACTCCATCTTAATACAAAATAATCAACATCCACACTAACACTGTGATTGCTGCTCACGGATATTCCCACATGGGACTGATACAGTCCCTGCCCTGGATAGACTAGGATAGGAACTGGGATTCAGAGGGAGAGGGGGTCATGGGGAGAGTTCTCGTGAGCTGGAATATTGAATCCAGTTCAATGTGAGGGACCTTGAGGGTGCAGAGAAGATTTACCAGAATGTTCCCAGGTGTAGGGGGGGAAGGTGGTTTTAACTACAAGGTTAGGGTTGGAGAAGCTGAGGTTGTTCTCCTTGGAGCAAAGGAGATGGAGGGGAGATTTGGGAGAGGTGTACAAGAATACGGTGGGTTTAGATACGGTGAAGAGGGAAAAGCAATTCCCGTTTGTTGATGGCACACGGACTTGAGGGACGGAGGTTTCAGTTTTGGTCACGAGATACAGAGGAAATCTGAGGAAGACTATTTTTTTTGCACAGCAAGTGGTCATGACCTAGAGCTCACTGCCGACGAGGCTGGGAGAAGTGGAGACGGTGAGTGATTTGAAAAAGGAAACTGAATGGGCACTGGAGGGAACGAAACTTGCAGGGATACATGGATCGGGTGAGGGAAGCGGACCGACTGGATTGCTCTAGAGAGCTGTCATGAACTGGAGAGCCGAATGGCCCTGCTTCTGTGGCATAATGACCCTCTGACTTTACACAAAAACCCCATCAACAGGATTACACAGCGATGCTCACTGAATCTCAGGATGCAGGGAACTCAAAGGCAACACTTCAAACCTTCTTCTTAGTTACGAGGCATTGCAGAGGCGAATTCACCAGAGAGTAATCTGTAAGAAGGAGGGTGAGAGAGGCAGAGTGACAGAGGAACTGGAGCTGAATGTGTGTGGAGTTTTTGTTTATTCATTCATGGGACGTGTGCATCCCTGGCTAGGACATTATTTATTGCCCAGACATAATTGCCCCTGAGAAGGTGACATTGAGCCACCGACTGTGAGTGAGAGAGTTTAAATTGTGTGATGGAAGTAGCAAGTCAGAGGGTCAGCACTGAGGGAGTGCGGCACTGTCGGAGGGTCAGTACTGAGGGAGTGCTGCACTGTCAGTGGGTCAGTACTGAGGGAGTGCGGCACTGTCGGAGGGTCAGTACTGAGGGAGTGCGGCACTGTCGGAGGGTCAGTACTGAGGGAGTGCGGCACTGTCGGAGGGTCAGCACTGAGGAAGTGCGGCACTGTCGGAGGGTCAGTACTGAGGGAGTGCGGCACTGTCGGAGGGTCAGTACTGAGGGAGTGCGGCACTGTCGGAGGGTCAGTACTGAGGGAGTGCTGCACTGTCAGAGGCTCAGTACTGAGGGAGTGTTGCACAGTCAGAGGGTCAGTACTGAGGGAGTGCTGCACTGTCAGAGGGTCAGCACTGAGGGAGTGCGGCACTGTCGGAGGGTCAGCACTGAGGGAGAGCTGCACTGTCAGAGGCTCAGTACTGAGGGAGTGTTGCACAGTCAGAGGGTCAGTACTGAGGGAGTGCTGCACTGTCAGAGGGTCAGTACTGAGGGAGTGCGGCACTGTCAGAGGGTCAGTATTGAGGGAGTGCTGCACTGTCAGAGGGTCAGTACTGAGGGAGTGCTGCACTGTCAGAGGGTCAGTACTGAGGGAGTGCTGCACTGTCAGAGGGTCAGTACTGAGGGAGTGCTGCACTGTCAGAGGGTCAGTACTGAGGGAGTGCTGCACTGTCAGAGGGTCAGTACTGAGGGAGTGCTGCACTGTCAGAGGGTCAGTACTGAGGGAGTGCTGCACTGTCAGAGGGTCAGTACTGAGGGAGTGCTGCACTGTCAGAGGGTCAGTACTGAGGGAGTGCTGCACTGTCAGAGAGTCAGTACTGAGGGAGTGCTGCACTGTCAGAGGGTCTGTACTGAGGGAGTGCTGCACTGTCGGAGAGTCAGTACTGAGGGAGTGCTGCACTGTCCAAGGGTTAGTACTGAGAGACTGCTGCACTGTCGTAGGGTCAGTACTGAGGGAGTGCTGCACTGTCAGAGAGTCAGTACTGAGGGAGTGCTGCACTGTCAGAGAGTCAGCACTGAGGGAGTGCTGCACTGTCGGAGAGTCAGTACTGAGGGAGTGCTGCACTATCCGAGGGTTAGTACTGAGGCAGTGCTGCACTGTCAGAGGGCCAGCACTGAGGGAGTGCTGCACTGTCAGATGGTCATTTCTGAGGGAGCCCTGCATTGTCAGAGGGTCAGTACTGAGGGACTGCTGCACTGTCAGAGGGTCAGTACCGAGGGGGCCCTGCACTGTCGGAGGGACAATACGGAGGAAGTGCTGCTTTATCGCAAGTGCCAGGAATGCTCAGCGATGCCCAGGATGTGGGGAACACAAAACTGCCCCTCATATTCCCTCCGGTTTTGATGCACTGACAGAGAGGCCGGGTCCCCACTCAGTAATCCCTCACTCAGAGAGAGCGGCAGAAAGACTGAGTGAGTATAAAGTGTAAGCGGGAGGGAGTGAGAAATTCACTATCGGAGTTTCCATCTTTCAGATGAGGAGTTAAACCGAGGCCTCCTGTCCTTTCAGATCGGTCACATCACTGTTTCCAAGAAAAGCAGGACAGCTCGCCCCGGTGTCCTGGTCAATATTTATCCCTTACGCAACATCACACACAGGTTATCTGGTCATTAACACATTGTTATTTGTTAAAAAGTCCTTCAATGGCTGTAAAGTGCTTTGGGACATCCTGAGCTGGTGAAAGCCGCTAGAGAAATGCAAGTCCCTCCTTTGTTCCTTTGTCTCGAAGCTGAACACGGGATGAGTGGCAGGTGGTTGTAGAATGAATATTAGCTGCTGCCTCAGATCCGCAGGGAGTCAGAGAGCCCAGTCCCCACTAACCGCTGATTCCATCCACGATCTGAGTTCCAGTCAGGCTGGGTCTCTGGGTTCAGGTTTCCGATCCAGCTTGTCTTTCCTAGGGTGGGGTATGTGGGGGAAGGGAGCGTGTTTTAACAGCGAGGCAGTAAACCCTGGATTCTCCTGTGCTCTCCGCACCTTCCTGTGAGCGTCCTTGGCACTGGAAGCTGGTTAGAGCGATACACGGTCATTAGCGGCGATTAGCAGCACAGTCAGCGAGAGCAGCACCCGGTGTAAGGTGGGGTCTCGGGGGGATTGGGACACACATCCCCCCACTCCCTTCCTGCACTGGACTTTCTCACACAGGAGGCCAGTGTAGGGAGTGGGACAGAGACACCTCCCATTGTCCTCACACACTCCTCCATTCTCACATCGCGTCAGCAAGTTATCACACACCCTCGCTGCAAGAGGACAGAAAAAAGAAAGGTCAGTTCATTGAAAATCTCCCCACATTACAGATTGTTTCAGTGTCGCCACTCCCAGGGTTTCACTTTTACAACAACATTTTATTAGTAAAATATCCGACAGTGAGAATATAATAAAGGTTAATCACGCAGATTCCAAAAGGAATATGAAAAAGGTTTGGAAAGATGTGAAAAAACAATTAGGAAAATGAAGAGAAACTATGAAGTTAAATTAAGATGGAATATAAACTGAAACAGTAAAATATCCCAGAGCCACAAGAACAACAAATGGACAATCAGGAATGTGATGGAGTCACTAAGGAATAAACACCATAAACTCAAAGGTCATAACAGCAAAATGGCAAAAATATTCAACAATTACTTTGTCTCAGTGTTCACTGAGAGACTAACATGGTGGACGTGAGATTTAAAAATAATCAAAAAACGTAGAAAGACATTTCAGATGGAAATGGGGAAGATAATTAATAAATGAATCAAAAACTTAGAGGATAAAATTCCTCATCAGGATGGATTCCATCTGTGCTTTTGAAAAGAATTTGGGAAGAGACAGCAGAGGCGCTATTACATAGATAAAAACATTCATTAGAAAAGGGAAGAGGATTGGCAGGGACCTAATGTGATTCTTCTATTTGAAAAGGGAGATGGAACAAGTCCTGGAAACTGTCAACCAATCAGCTTAACGTCAGTGACAGGAAAGATGGGGGAATCTTTACTCAAAGATGTAACAGAAAAACTTCTAGAAAGTGGAAATATGACAAAGAGCAGACAGCACAGATTTCAAAAGGGAAAGCTATGCTGACTAACCTTATTAAATTCTTTCAAGTAGTAAAAGAAAGGGTAGATAAGGGTAATGTAGTCGATGTAATATATTTGGATTTTTAAAAGGCCTTCGATAAGGTGAAGCAGAGTGAACTCATGGTTAAGGTCAGAGTGTGAAGAGTCTGGGGACAAGTGGCAGAATGGATGATAAACTGGCTATAAGTGAGAGCAGGTAAAGTGACCAAAAACTCAAGTTTTAAGGAACCAATGAAGGGGATGGGTCAACAGAGCAAAATTGATGATTAAATGCTGAAGGAGAGACTGTGGATGAAATTAGGTCCAGTTATAGTCACCACACTTTAGGGAGGATGTCGAGGTTTTGGAGAGGGTTCACTCACTAAAAGTCTCTGTGTTTCCCCCTCAGTAGCTCGACTATCAGATACTCTGCTGACCCTGACACACAGGAGCCAGGGTGGGGTGGGGGCAGGAGCTGGTGTGGAACGGTTCCTTACCTTGACAGCCCCTGTGCCAGTAATATCCAGGCAGGCACTTGTCACACTTGGGCCCTGTTGCCCCATCCTTACAGTCACAATGTCCCGTGTCATTACAGCGATGGTGGAGTGAGCCATCAGGGTTACACTTACAGTCTGTAAAAACAAGACAACACACACACAGACTGCACACAGTGATTCCCAATAAAACACATCAACACAGGCTTAGCAACAGGAATGACTGTGACCCAGGACAGGACGGTCAGACTGTGAGAGTAAAACAAGTCTTCAACACTCTAAACAGCTTCCATGCCGCACATACTGACTGCACATGGCCCATGTTCCACTCTCTGGGAAACTGACAGAATTAACATGGGTTAACAAGGCCAGAAAAAGCAAACCAAACACTGGCTTCATCGCCACAGGATAGAATTCACCAGTACAGAAGTTATGTTAAACTCATAACAAACGTGTAGATCACAATTGGAAAACTGCAAACTGTCTGTCTCCATATTATAAAAAAGGAGAGACAGAGACCGGAGAAGGTGTAAAGTAAGATTTACAACGACGATACCAGAACTGAAGTATCAGGAAATGCTAAACAGGCTCGAGGTCATTTCTCTAGAAAAGAGAAGGATGAGGGGTGGCCTGATAGAGAAATTTAAAATGATGAAAGGGTCTCATTGGGTAGACGTAGAGAAGATGTTTTGTGAGGGAGACCACGATGAAGGGCCAGGAGAAACCTCTTCACCCAGAGAGTGGGGAGAATGTGGGACTCACTCCCACAGGGAGTGGTTCAGGTGAATAGTATCGATGTATTTAAGGGGAAGCTGGTTAAACACATGAGGGAGAAAGGAATAGGAGGATATGGTGATGGGGGGAGATGAAGAGGGGGTGGGAGGAGGTTTGTATGGAGCAGAAATACCAGCACAGGCAGGTCCAGCTAAAAACAAGTGAAAAAATAATTTAAAAGGCGAATGGAATGTTGTCCTTTATCTCGAGGGGTCTGGAATACAAAGGGTGGAAGTTACAGTTTATATAAAGCTCTGCTCAGACCCAATCTGGAGTAACTGGGTTCAGTTCTGGACCCCGCACCCCAGGAAGGAGACCCTGGCCTCAGGGAGGGTGCAGAGCAGATTCACTAGAATCAGACTGGGGACAAAGGGTTAAATTACAAGGACCAGGCGACACGGACGAGACTTGTAATCCCTCAATATCGAAGATTAAGGGGTGATATAATTGAGGTGTTTAAGGTGATTAAAGGACTTGACAATGCTGACCAGGCAGACACCGCGTCCCCCTGCGGTGGGGGCACAGAAGAGGGGTGCCCAGCCCACTGCAGGGGGACTTAGTGTCTGCTTGCTCACCCCCGAGCTGACCCCAGAACGGGGTAGGTGGGCAGGTGCCAAAATCAGAAGCCCACCTACCATATTTAAATAAAGAATTTAAGTTCAATTGGACTTGTTACCAACCCAGTTGTCTGGGATTTAAACTGCCCACACTAGAACAAGGCTGGTGGAGGGGGTAAGTGGGCAGGATCGGGCAGGCGGGCAGGTGGGGGTAGGTGGGTGGGGAGGTAGGTTTGAGGGGCGGTAGGTGGGCGGAGGGGTAGGTGGGTGGGGGTGGGGGTGGGTGAGGGGTGGGTAGGGGTGGGTGGGGGTGGGTGGGGGTGGGGGGGGTGAGGGGTGGGTAGGGGTGGGTGGGGGTGGGTGGGTGGGGGCGGGGTGGGGTGAAGGCTGCTTTTGAGTTCAAGTTGAAAAAAGGTGGGAAAGAAGGACCTGTTCATTCTGGGGAGGCTCTGTGTGCATCAGGGCCCCCCTCCCCAAGATGTCGCACCCCCCCTCCCCCAACGTGTCGCCCCCCCCCCCCCCAAGATGTTGCCCCCCCCAAGATGTTGCTCCCCTCCCCCAAGATGTCATCCCCCCTCCCCCAAAATGTTGCTCCCCTCCCCCAAGATGTCGCCCCCCCTCCCCCAAGATGTCGCCCCCCCCCCTCCCCAAGATGTCACCTCCCCTCCCCCAAGATGTTGCCCCCCCCCAACCCTGACACTTCGTTCTTCACCACCTGTGCTCCAAAGCCTAGCTCCCACCCCCACCCCCACCCCAACCCCTCCCTGGGACTAACCTGTCTCCGGCAGCCATCGCTCTTCTTCCTGCTCCTCCTGGCAGTCCCGGGAGTGCCCATGACTGAGCCCTGGCTCTGCTGGCACAGGTTGGCCAGCAGCTCTCGAGGGCTGAACGTCCTCCCACTGAAGGGCAGAAGTCCCTCTCTCTGCTGGTTCAGCCGTTGGCGCTGTGGTATGGCCACGGGGCGGGCTTCCTCCAGACTCGCTGGCTGCAGGCTGACCTTCCCTCCGGGGGTCGGGGTGCCCGCCTGTAAAACCAGGTTCTCTATTATTCTTTCCTGGGGTGTGGGCGTCACTGGCTGGGCTGGAATTTATTGTCCTGGTCAGAGGGCTTTTAACAGTCAACTACATATTACTGTCGATCTGGAGTCACATGTAGGCCAGACCAGGTAAGGAGGGCAGATTTCCTTCTCTAAAAGGGCATTAGTGAAGCAGATGGGTTTTTACAACAATCATTTCAAGGTCATCGTTAGACTTTTAATTCCATGTTTTTATTGGATTCAAATTTCACCTTCTGCTTTGGGGTGATTCAAACCCAAGTCCCCAGAGTATTACCCCTGGGCTTTGGGATTACCAGCCCAGCAGTAATACCACTACCCCATCCAGAGCAAGGGGGCAGAACTTTTAATGAGAGCCAGGCCGTTTGGGGCGATGTCAGGAAGCAATTCCTCACACAAAGGGAAGTGGAAATCAGGAACTTTCTCTCTCTCTCCGTCAAAAAGCTGCGAGGCTGGGGATCCATTAAAAATTTAAAACTGGGATCGATAGATTTCTGCTGGACCAGAATATCGAGGGTGACAGAACCAAGGCACTTAGATGGAATTAAGAAAACAATCAGTCAGGATCTATTTAGTGGAACGAGGGGCTGAATGGCCTCCTCCTGTCCCTATGTTCTGATGAACAGTCTGTTCCTGGGCGGTACACACTGTGCCATTCGCTGTATGGACAATGGGAGGAGATGATCAAATGAGGAGACAAGTTAGTTGTTGGACGCTAGGGGAGGGGCAACACTGAGTGGATACAAGTGACACGGCAACAATGCAGGACGGTCATGTCCAGAGAGAACAAAACATTCAAATTCCTGAACTAAAAATGGAGACAGGGAGGCAATGGTTGTATCATCATAACTCAGGTTTATCGGGTTACCTC
The DNA here is from genome assembly GCF_964194155.1 of Cetorhinus maximus. Classification (NCBI taxonomy): domain Eukaryota; kingdom Metazoa; phylum Chordata; class Chondrichthyes; order Lamniformes; family Cetorhinidae; genus Cetorhinus; species Cetorhinus maximus. The sequence continues at coordinate 2,766,921 of NC_135895.1, read as the reverse complement.
AATAATACAACAGCCAGACTTCATCACCAGGGGAAGGTTGGACAGCCCCATCGCTGGGGGAGGTTGGACAGGCCCCATCACTGGGGGAAGGTCGGACAGGCCCCATCGCTGGGGGGAGGTTGGACAGGCCCCATCGCTGGGGGGAGGTTGGACAAGCCCCATCACTGGGGGGTCGGACAGGCTCTATCACCAGGGGAAGGTCGGACAGGCTCCATCACTGGGGGGTCGGACAGGCTCCATCACTGGGGGAGAGGGTTGGACAGACCCCATCGCTGGGGGAAGGTCGGACAGGCCCCATCGCTGGGGGGAGGTTGGACAGGCCCCATCGCTGTGGGACGGTCAGACAGGCCCCATCGCTGGGGGGGAGGTTGGACAGGCCCCATCACCGGGGGAAGGTCGGACAGGCCCCATCGCTGGGGGGAGGTTGGACAGGCCCCATCACTTGGGGAAGGTCGGACAGGCCCCATCGCTGGGGGGAGGTTGGACAGGCCCCATCGCTGGGGGGAGGTTGGACAGGCCCCATCGCTGGGGGGAGGTTGGACAGGCCCCATCGCTGGGGGAAGGTTGGACAGGCCCCATCGCTGGGGGAAGGTTGGACAGGCCCCATCGCTAGGGGAAGGTTGGACAGGCCCCATCGCTGGGGGAAGGTTGGACAGGCACCATCGCTGGGGGAAGGTTGGACAGGCCCCATCGCTGGGGGAAGGTTGGATAGGCCCCATCGCTGGGGGAAGGTTGGACAGGCACCATCGCTAGGGGAAGGTTGGACAGGCCCCATCGCTGGGGGAAGGTTGGACAGGCCCCATCGTTGGGGGGAGGTTGGACAGGCCCCATCGCTGGGGGAAGGTTGGACAGGCCCCATCGCTGGGGAAAGGTTGGACAGGCCCCATCACCAGGGGAAGGGGAACTGATTTGCGAAGCTGTTTGCGGCCCTGTCAAAGGTGTTTTCTTTGCTTCTCTTGTTTTGCTTTGAAAGCAGAGGGATGAAGGAAGGTGAGAGCAGAGATTATATCAGGAACTGACCTAAGCAAACGTTGTGATGGTCCAGTGGTGCTGAAGCGTTTCGATGGTAGCCCAGCCGACATAAGTGGCAGTGCCGGCCTCGAGTGTTGTGTTTACAGTTCACACACACGGCAGCGCTGAGCAGCTCGAGGTAACTGCACCGGGTCGAGTGGCCGAAACATTGACAGTCTTGCAAGGAAAAGACAGAAAGTGTAGACGGGATGTAGACAGGATGAAGATGGGCAGCAGACTGGGAGTGGGTCACATGCTGCAGGAATGAGACGTGAGGAGGAAATGGCTGAATGGGAGGGAGGCAATATGGAGGCTTTTAGCGGTGAAGGGGGAACATCAGGTCCCTGTCTCGTTAACCTTTGCATTCAATTGGCAGATGGCAATGGATGGTCCTAATGCTGGGTTTATAGACTCCGGTGCCGGGTTTTATACAGTACGGCCAAGTTCCGCACCTTTGACCACTGGCGCAGTGGGTAACAACCTCACCTCTGAGACAGAAAGTCGAGAATTCTGGTCCCACTCCAGAGAACTGAGGCCATATTCGAATCTCAAACGACTGACAGACTGGAGAGGGTCAGTACTGAGGGAGTGCTGCACTGCCAGAGGGTCAGTACTGAGGGAGTGCAGCACTGTCAGAGGGTCAGTACTGAGGGAGTGCTGCACTGTCGGAGGGTAGGTACTGAGGGAGTGCTGCATTTTCAGAGGGTCAGTACTGAGGGAGTGCAGCACTGTCAGAGGGTCAGTACTGAGGGAGTGCTGCACTATCAGAGGGTCAGTACTGAGGGAGTGCTGCACTGTCAGAGGGTCAGTACTGAGGGAGTGCTGCACTGTCATAGGGTCAGTACTGAGGGAGCGCTGCACTGTCAGAGGGTCAGTACTGAAGGAGTGCTGCACTGTCAGAGGGTCAGTGCTGAGGGAGTGCTGCACTGTCAGAGGGTCAGTACTGAGGGAGTGCTGCACTGTCAGAGGGTTAGTACTGAGGGAGTGCTGCACTGTCAGAGGGCCAGCACTGAGGGACTGCTGCACTGTCGGTGGGTCATTACTGAGGGAATGCTGCACTGTCAGAGAGTTAGTACTGATGGAGTGCTGCACTGTCAGAGGGTCAGTACTGAGGGAGTGCTGCACTGTCAGAGGGTCAGTACTGAGGGAGTGCTGCACTGTCAGAGGGTCAGTACTGAGGGAGTGCTGCACTGTCAGAGGGTCAGTACTGAGGGAGTGCTGCACTGTCAGAGGGTCAGTACTGAGGGAGTGCTGCACTGTCAGAGGGTCAATACTGAGGGAGTGCTGCACTGTCAGAGGGTCAATACTGAGGGAGTGCTGCACTGTCAGAGGGTCAGTACTGAGGTTTATGCGGCACTGTCAGAGGGTCAGTACTGCGGGAGTGCTGCACTGTCAGAGGGTCAGTATTGAGGGAGTGCTGCACTGTCAGAGGGTCAGTATTGAGGGAGTGCTGCACTGTCAGAGGGTCAGTATTGAGTGAGTGCTGTACAAATGCAATTTCCTGCTTTTTCTACCAGTCACTTTGTTTGATCTCCTACCTTGCTTTGTCTTCTCGCCCTCCCGTGCTGAGATACTTTGTTGTGTTTGACCCCGGTTTGAGTCAGCTGCAACGTGTCAGGAAGAATCGGCAATTATTAACCACAGCTGGAGAATGAAACCTGTTCTGAACAGAACATCTGTACTGTGTTCACACACACACATCGAGTGCAGACTGACAACTACACGAGCATCTGAGGGATAAGCTGAGATATTTCCATCTCCACTTCACCATCAATCAGACAAACACTAACACTGAGACACGGGAGCTGATATTCAGACAGGAGATCAAACCCTCATTCCGCCAGGGAGATTTTAAGGTGAATCTTAACGGACAGGGGGAGGTGGAGGAGATCATGGAGAGAATTCCAGAGCTTAGGGTCCAGGCACCTGATATTCTAGATCCCCCATATATTCCTGTTCCAAAATCACAAAACCTGTCAGTCTAAAGAGGTATGGTCACTCTCGGTCACTTTGGGAGTTATGGTTACTTCGGTCAGTGTGGGGAATTATGGACACTCTTAGTTGGTGTGGGGACTTTCGGTCAAACTTGTTCAGTGTGGGGAGTTCTGGTCACTCTTGGTAAGTTTGGTAGTTATGGTCATTCATTCTATGTGGGGATTTACAGTCATTTGGTCAGTGTGGGGAGTTATGGTCATTCTCGGTCAGTGTGGGAGTTATGGTCACTCTCGTTCAGCTTGGTAGTTATGGTCACTCAGTCTATGTGGGGAATTATGGCCACTCTCAGGCAGTGTGGGAGCTATGGTCACTCACGGTCTGTGTGTAGAGTTATGCTCACTCTTGGTCAATCTGGGATTATGGCCACTCTTGGTCAGAGTGGGGAGTTATGGTCACTCTCAGTCAGTGTGTGGAATTATGTTCACTCTGGGTCAGTATTGAAGTTATGGTCACCCTGGGTTACTCCACACACTGGCCAAGAGTAACCATTACTCTCCCATACTGACCAACATTGACCATAACGCCCCATAATGACTGTGGGTGACCATAATTCCCCATAGTGCTTGAGAGTGAATATACTTCCCACACCGACCAAAAGTGATCAAAACTCCCACGCTGGGCACCAAATGTAATATTTCCAAGTTCATGGATGATACAAAGCTCGGTGGGAATGTGTGCTGTGAGGAAGATGGAAAGCGACTTCAAGGGGATTCGGACAGTCTCAGTGATTGGGCAAGAACATGGCAGGTGGAATATACTGTGGAAAAATGTGAGGTTATCCACTTTGGTAGGAAGAACAGATGTGCAGAGTATTTCTTAAATTGTGAATCATAGAACCATAGAAAAGTTATGGTGCAGAAAGAGGCCATTCAGCCCATTGTGTCTGCGCCGGCCAAAAAAAAGTAAAAAAGAAACCAGCTGCTCATTTTTACTCCCACTCTCCAGCCCCTGGTCCATGGCCTTGCAGGTTCCAGTGCTTCAGATGCAGATCCAGGTACCTTTTTAATCAGTTGAACATTTCAGCCTCAACCACCGACTGACGCAGTGAATTCCAGACACCCACCACCCTCTGGGTGAAAAAGTTTTTCCTCATGTCCCCTCTAATCCTTCTACCAATCACCTTAAATCTATGCCCGCTGGTAATTGACCCCTCAGCTAGGGGGAAACAAGCCTTTCCTGTCAACACTATCTAGGACCCTCATAATTTTCTACACCTCAATTAGGTTACCCCTCAGCCTCCTCTGTTCTAACAAAAACAACCCGGGACTATCCAATCTCTCCTCATAGCTGCAATTTTTAAAGTCCTGGCAGCATCTTTGTAAATCTCTGTTATCTCTCCAGAGCAATTATGCCTTTGCTGTAATGTGGTGACCAGAACTGTACACAAAATTCCAACTGTGGCCTAACCAGTGTTTTATACAGTTTCATCATTACATCCCTGCTTTTGTATTCAATACCTCGCCTAATAAAGGAAAGCATTCCTTCAATTAAGTTAGTGAGACACGATCTTCCCCTAACAAAACCATGTTGACTATCCCTGATTAATCTGTGCCTTTCTAAGTGACAGTTTATCCTGTCTCTCAGAATTGTTTCCAATAATTTGCCCACCACTGAAGTCAAACAGACTGGTCTATAATTTTATGGTCTATCCCTTGCAACCTTTTTAAATAATGGTACAATATCTGCAGATCTCCAATCCCCTGGTACCTTGCCTGTATCTAGTGAGGATTGGAAAATGATCCTCAGAGCATCTGTTATTTCTTCCCTGGCTTCCTTTAACACCCTGGGATACAATCCATCTGGCCTTGGTGATTTATCTACCTTCAAGGATGTCAGTCCCTCCAGTACTTCCTCTCTCACTATGCTTATTGTATCTAATGTTCCACACTTTCCTCTTTAACTAGAATGTCTGCACCATCCCTCTCCTTAGCGAAGACAGAGACAAAGTGCTCATTGAGAACCCTCCCCACATCTTCAGCATCAACCCACAAGATACCATGTACATCTCTGGTAGGCCTGACCCTTTCCTTAGTTATTCTCTTGCTCCTGATGTACTGGTAAAACATCTTTGGGGTTTCTTTGTTTTTACCTGCCAATATTTTTTCATATCCACCCTTTGCTTTCCTAATTTCCATTTTTACTTCACCAATGTACTTTCTACACTCCTCTAGGCTTTCTCCTGTATTAAACTTTTTGTGATTGTCATAAGCTTTCTTTTTCTGCCTTATCTTGGCCTGTATGCTTCTGGATAACCACCCTTTTCCTTTGAGGGGACATGTCTACACTGTGCCCATAGAATCTCGCTTTTGAATACCTCCCACTGATTTGACATTGTTTTTCCTTCTAGTAGCTGTATCCAGTCCACTCTCACCAGCTCACCTCTCAGCTTTGTAAAATTTGTCTTCCCCCAATTTAGAACTTTCACTCCTGCTCTATCTTTGTCCTTTTCCATAATGGTGCTAAATCTAACTATATTATGGTCACTATCTCCATAATGCTCCCCCACTGCTACTTCATCCACTTGCCCAACTTCATTTTTTGTTATTCATTCATGGGATGTGGGGGTCACTGGCTAGGCTAGTATTTATTGCCCATCCCTAATTGCCCTTGCATTTTTTAAAGAGTTAACCACATTTCTGTGGATCTGGAGTCACATGTAGGCCAGACCAAGTAAGGACAGCAGATTTCTTTCATTGAAGGACATTAGTGGACCAGATGGGTTTTTATAACAATCAACATGGTTTCAGGGTCATTAGTAGACTTTTAATTCCAGGTTTTTATTGAATTCAAATTCCACCATCTGCCATAGGAGGATTCATACACAGGTCCCTAGGGCATTACCCTAGGTCTCTGGGTTACTAGTCCAGCAACAGCACCACTACGCTATTGCCTCCCCTAGAATTGCCTTGGACTAAATCTAGAATTGTGCCCCCTCTCGCTGGGTTTGTTACAGAGCATGATTAACCAGCACAGCTAAAAAAGTTTACTTGAATACAGTTCCAGAATTTTGCACCCTCTGTGCCCTTCACACTGTTCATATCCCTGTTGATATTAGGGTAGCTGAAGTTTCTAACTATTACTGCCCTATTGTTTTTACACTCAGTAATCTGCCTACATATTTGCTCTACATATTGTTGAGAGATTAGAAAGTGTAGATGTACAAAGGGACTTGGATGTCCTTGTCCATAAGTCACTGAAAGCTAACAGGCAGGTGCAGCAGGCAATTGGGAAGCTAATGGAATGTTAGCATTTATCACAAGAGGATTTGAGTACAGGAGTAATGAAGTCTTGCTTCAATTGCATAGAACCTTGGTTAGACTGCACCTGGAGTACCGTGTGCAGTTTTGGACCCTTAACTTAGGAAGGATATTATTGCCGTAGAGAGAGTGCAACGAAGGTTCACCAGACTTGTTTCTGGGATGGCGGGACTGTCCTATGAAGAGAGATTGGGGAAACTGGGGCCTGTATTCTCTAGAGTTTCGAAGAATGAGAGGTGATCTCATTGAACCCTACAAAATACTTAAAGGGATAGACAGGGTAGATGCAGGTAAGATGTTTCCCCTAGTGGGGAGTCTGGAACCAGGAGACACAATTTCAAAATAAGGGGGAAGTCACTTAGGACCAAGATGAGGAGAATTATTTTTACTCAGAGGGTTGTGAATGTTTCGAATTCTCTACCCCAGAGGGCCATGAAAGCTCAGTCATTGAGTGTGTTTAAAGCAGAGATTGATAGGCTTCTAAATCCCAATGACATAAAGGGACATGGGGATAGTGTGGGAAAAAGGCATTGATGTGGACGATCAGCCATGATTGTACTGAATGGTGGAGCAGGCTCAATGGGCTGAATGGCCTACTCCTGCTCCTATGTTCCTATGTGTGGGGAATTATGGTCACTCTTGGTCACCATGGGGAGCTACGGCCACTCTCAGTCAGAGTGGCAAGTTATGGTCACTCTTGGTCAGTGTGGGGAGTAATGGTCACTCTCGGTTAGTGTGGGAATTATGGTCACTTGGTCAGTGTGGGGAGTAATGGTCATTCTCAGTGAGTGTGGGAGTTATGGTCACTCTCAGTCAACATGGGAAGTAATGGTCACTATTCGTCAGTGTGTGAATTTATTGTCACCCTCGGTCTGTGTGGGAGTTATGGTCACTCTAGGTCAGTGTGGGATTTATAGTCACTCTCGGTCAGTGTGTAGGGTTATGGCCATTCCTGGTCATGTGGGAGTTATGGTCACTCTTGGTCAGCATGGGGAGTTATGGTCACTCTAGGTCAGTATGGGAGTTATAGTCACTCTCGGTCAGTGTGTGGAGTTATGGCCACTCTTGGTCAGTGTGGGATTCATGGTCGTTCCTGGTCAGCATGGAGAAATGGCCAGTCTTGGTCAGTGTGGGAATTATGATCATTCTCGGTATGTGTGGGGAGTAATCGTTACTCAGTCAGTATGGAAGTTATGGTCACTCTTCATGTGAAGAGTTATGGTGACTCTCAGACAGTGTGTTCAGTAATGGTCACTCTCAGTCAGCTTGGGGAGTTTATGGTCATTCTCAGTCAGTGTGTGGAGTGATAGTCACTCTTGGCCAGTGTGTGGGGTTATGGTAACGCTCAGTCAGTTTTTTATTTATTCTTTCATGGGATGTGGGCCAGCATTTATTGTCCATATCTAGTTGCCCTTGAGAAGGTGGTGGTGAGCTGCCTTCTTGAACCGCTGCAGTCCATGTGGTGTAGGTACACCCACAGTGCTGTAAGGGAGGGGGTTCCAGGATTTTGACCCAGTGACAGTGAAGGAATGGCGATATATTTCCAAGTCAGGATGGTGAGTGACTTGGATGGGAACTTACAGATGGTGGTGTTCCCATGTACCTGCTGCCATTGTTCTTCTAGATGGTAGAGGTCGTGGGTTTGGAAGGTGCTGTCGAAGAAGCCATGGTGAGTTCCTGCAGTGCATCTTGTAGATGGTACACACTGCTGCTACTGTATGTCGGTGGTGGAGGGAGTGAATGCTTTTGGAAGGGGTGCCAATCAAGTGGGCTCTTTATCCTGGATGGTGTCAAGCTTCTTGAGTGTTGTTGGAGTTGCACTCATCCAGGCAAGTGGGGAGTATTCCATCACACTTGTGCCTTGTAGATGGTGGACAGGCTTTGGGGTGTCAGGAGGTGAGTTATGCACCACAGGATTCCTAGCCTCTGACCTGTTCTTGTTGCCACAGTATTAATATGGCTAGTCCAGTTCAGTTTCTGGTCAATGGTAACCCCCAGGATATTGACATTGGGGGATTCAGTGATGGTGATGCCATTGAATGTCAAGGGGCGATAGCTTGATGCTCTCTTGTTGGAGATGGTCATTGCCTGGCACTTGTGTGGCACGAATGTTACTTTCTACATGTCAGCCCAATCCTGGATATTGTCCAGGTTTTGCTGCATTTGGACATGGACTGCTTCAGTATCTGAGGAGTCGCAAATGGTGCTGAACATTGTGCAATCATCAGCTAACATCCCCACTTCTGACCTTATGTTGGAAGGAAGATCATTGATGAACTGGCTGAAGATGGTTGGGCTGAGGACACTATCCTGAGGAACCCCTGCAGTGATATCCTGGAGCTGAGATGATTGACCTCCAACAATCACAACCATCTCCCTTTGTACTATGTGTGTTCCAACCAGTGGAGAGTTTTCCCCTGATTCCCATTGAATCCAGTTTTGCTAGGGCTCCTTGATGCCAGACTCAGTCAAATGTGGCCTTGATGTAAAGGGCAGTCACTCTCACCTCATCTCGGGAGTTCAGCTCTTTTGTCCATGTTTGAACCAAGGCTGTAATGAGGTCAGGAGCTGAATGGCCCTGGTGGAACCCAAACTGGGCATCAGTGAGCAGGTTATTGCTAAGCAAGTGCTGCTTGATAGCACTGTTGATGACTCCATCACTTTACTGATGGTCGAGAGGTGACTGATGAGACGGTAATTGGCAGAGTTGGATTTGTCCTGCTTTTTGTGTACAGGACATACCTGGGCAATTTTCCACATAGCCGGGTAGATGCCAGTGTTGTCGCTGTACTGGAACAGCTTGGTTAGGGGCGCGGCAAGTTCTGGAGCACAAGACTTCAGTACTATTGCCGAAATATTATCAGGGCCCGTAGCCTTTGCAGTATTCAGTACCTTCAGCTGTTTCTTGATATCACGTGGAGTGAATCGAATTGGCTGAAGACTGGCATCTGCGATGCTGGGGAACTTCGGAGGAGGCCGAGATGGATCATCCACTCAGCGCTTCTGGCTGAAGATTGTTGCAAATGCTTCAGGCTTATCTTTTGCACTGATGTGCTGGGCTTCCCCCATCATTGGGGATGGGGATATTTGTGGAGCCTCCTCCTCCAGTTGTTTAATTGTCCACCACCATTCACAACTGGATGTGGCAGGACTGCAGAGCCTAGATCTGATCCGTTGGTTGTGGGATCGCTTAGCTCTGTCTATCACTTGCTGCATTTGCTGTTTGTCACGCAAGTAATCCTGTGTTATAGCTTCACCAGGTTGACACCTCATTTTTAGCAGCCTGGTGCTGCTCCTGGTATGCCCTCCTGCACTCTTCATTGAACCAGGGTTGATCCCCTGGCTTGATGGTAATGGTAGAGTGGGGAATATGCCAGGCCATGAGGTTACAGATTGTGTTCGAGTACAATTCTGCTGCTGCTGATGGCCTCATGGATGCCCAGTCTCGAGTTGCTGGAGTTGTTCGAAGTCTATACCACTTAGTACGGTGGTAGTGCCACACAACACCATGGAGGGTATCCTCAATGTCAAGATGGAACTTAGGCAGCACAAGGACTGTGCGATGGTCGCTCGTACCGATACTGTCATGGACAGATACATCTGCAGCAATGGGGATGAGGTCAAGTATGTTTTTTCTCTCTTTGCCAGTACTTTTTGTTTTTATTTATGTTTTTCCCACTTGTTGGTTCCCTCACCACCTGCCGCAGACCCAATCTAGCAGCTATGTCCTTTAGGACTCGGCCAGCTCGGTCAGTAGTGATGCTACTGAGCCACTCTTGGTGTTGGACATTGAAGTCCCCCACCCAGAGTACATTCTGCACCCTTGCCACTCTCAGTGCTTCCTCCAAGTGGTGTTCAACATGGAGGAACACTGATTCATCAGCTGAGGGAGGGTGGTACATGGTTATCAGCAGGAGGTTTCCTTGCCCATGTTTGACCTGATGCCATGAGACTTCATGGGGTCCAGAGTCAAGTTTGAGGACTCCCAGGGAAACTCCCTCCCGACTGTATACCATTGTGCCACCACCTCTGCTGGGCCTGTCCTGCCAGTGGGACAGGACATACCCAGGGATGGTGATGGTGGTGTCTGGGACATTATCTGTAAGGTATGATTCTGTGAGAATGACTATGTCAGGCTGTTGCTTGACTAGTCTGTGAGACAGCTCTCCCAATTTAAGGAGGACTCTGCAGGATTGACAGGGCTGAGATTGCCTTTGTCGTTTTCAGTGCCTAGATCGAGGCCGGTTTCATTTATTTTTTGAGACTTTGTAGTGGTTTGATACCACTGAGTGGCTTGCTGGGCCATTTCACAGGGCAGTTAAGAGTCAACCACATTGCTGTTGGTCTGGAGTCACATGTAGGCCAGACCAGGAAAGGGCAGCAGATTTCCTTCCCTAAAGGACATTAGTGAAACAGATGATTTTTTCGACAATTGGCAATGGTTTCATGGTCGTCATTAAACTTTTATTTCCAGATTTTTATTGAATTGATTTGAATTGGTTCAAATCTCGAGTCCCCAGATCATTAACCTGTGTCTCTGGGTTACGAGTCCAGCAACCAATGTCACTGTGCCACCACCTCCCTGTTTGGGAGTTTGAGAGTTACGGTCACTCTCAGTCAGTTTGGGATTGTCACCCTCAGTCATTTTTGGAGTTATGCTCATTTTCAATCAGTTTCGGAGTTACAGTTGCTCTCGGTCAGTTTCGGAGTTACAGTCGCTCTCGGTCAGTTTCGGACTTACAGTCGCTCTCGGTCAGTTTCGGACTTACAGTCGCTCTCGGTCAGTTTCGGAGTTACAGTCGCTCTTGGTCAGTTTCGGAGTTACAGTCGCTCCCGGTCAGTTTCGGAGTTACAGTTGCTCTCGGTCAGTTTCGGACTTACAGTTGCTCTCGGTCAGTTTTGGAGTTATAGTCACTCTTGGTCAGTATGGGAGTTATGGTCACTCTCGGTCAGTTGGAGGAATAATGTGTGGATGGTTTGGAATGACATGGACAGCATGCAAAGGGTTAATAAACAGGGATGAATTGATGTAAAACCTGGGACCAAAGGTGAACAGATTGAGGCCCGACAAACTCACCCAGTTCCCATTCCAGTATCTGGGATGTCAGGATTACAACTGGATCCCACTGATCCTGGTCCAGGTTTTCCACAAATATTCCCCCCCACTTCCCACTGAACGTTCTCACTAAGGCAGGGTTAAGAAGTGAGCGTACATATTATACATTCCCTGCTTTGTAACTGTTGCTCTGTTCGAGAAGTTACTCCAGGGAAAAAGAGACAGACTCCTGTTCCCAGTCGCTGTTCACACTTACACCTGTTCACACACACTCCCTGTTCACACCGACAACTGTTCACACCTACACTTGTTCACTCCTGCACCTGTTCACATTCACTCCCTGTTCAGATCTAAACCTGTTCCACACTCACTCCCTATTCACACTCACTCTTTGTTCACACTTACATCTGTTCCACACTCACTTGTTCACACCTACACCTGTTCACTCCTACACCTGTTCCTCAGTCAGTGAGGGATAAGGGAGGTCTGATGTGAGCATTTTGTGCCTGTCTTGAACATGTAATTGTGATATTGTAGATTTTGTAAAAAAAAAATCTATTCTTCCTTTTTAAATGGACACAAGAATCCCTAAAGATGGCTGCCAGAAGTCATCTGATCTCTTTTCGACTGCAGTGTTGTCAAGCTTCTGGAAAGCTCCGAGTTTTTTAAATTCAATCATGGGACGTGGGCGTCGCTGGCTAGACCAGCATTTTTATTGCCCATCCCTAATTGCCCTTGAGAAGGTGGTGGTGAGCTGCCTCCTTGAAGCGCTACAGTCCATGTGGTGTAGGTACACCCACAGTGCTGTTAGGGAGGGAGTTCCAGGATCTTGACCCAGCGACAGTGAAGGAATGGCGATATATTTCCAAGTCAGGATGGTGAGTGACTTGGAGGGGAACTTCCAGGTGGTGATGTTCCCATCTATCTGCTGCCCTGGTCCTTCTAGATGGTAGTGGTTTTGGGTTTGGAAGGTGCTGTCTAAGGAGCTTTGGTGAATTCCTGCAGTGCATCTTGTAGATGGGACACACTGCTGCTACTGTGTCGGTGGTGGAGGGAGTGAATGTTTGTGGATGTGGTGCCAATCAAGCGGCTGCTTTGTCCTGGACAGTGTCAAGCTTCTTGAGTGTTGTAGGAGCTGCACTCACCCAGGCAAGTGGACACTCCTGACTTGTGTTTTGTAGATGGTGGACAGGCTTTGGGGAGTTAGGAGGTGAGTTACTTGCCACAGGATTTCTAGCCTCTGACCTGCTCTTGTAGCCAGAGTATTTATATGGCTGGTCCAGTTCAGTTTCTGGTCAATGGTAATGGCCAGGATATTGATAGTGGGGGATTCAGCGATGGTAATGCCAGTGAATGTCATGGGGCGATGGTTAGATTCTCTCTTGTTGGAGATGGTCGTTGCCTGGCACTTGTGTGGCATGAATGTTACTATCCACTTGTCAGCCCAAGCCTGGATATTGTCCAGGTCTTGCTGCACATGAACACAGACTGCTTCAGTATCTGAGGAGTCGTGAATGGTGCTGAACATTGTGCAATTATCTGTGAACATCCCCACTTCAGACCTTATGATGGAAGGAAGGTCATTGATGAAGCAGCTGAAGATGGTTGGGCCGAGGACACTACCCTTAGGAACTCCAGCAGTGATGTCCTGGAGCTGAGATGATTGACCTCCAACAACCACAACCATCTTCCTTTATGCTAGGTATGACTCCAACCAGCAGAAAACAGGAGCTTTCATTCACTCCCAGGACCTGTTCTGCTTGTTGAGTCCAATTGCAAAGGCAAAATTCCAATTCTTCAACCACAGAAGCCACTGCAGCTGCTAAACAAAATCTCAATTTCAACCACTTCACTTTGGAAAGAAGGAATTCAAGCAAAGGTCTGGCAATGATATCTCACAGAGACTGATGCAAAATCTCATCTTTCATTATGTTTATTCCTTTACCTGTAATAAACTATCCTTTACCTTGTTTAACACTAAAGCTTGCCTGCTGGGTTAGTTTTAAAATGAACCACTCGTACATTATAAGGGGGCTACAAACAGACACACACACACACACACACAAACACACACATACACACACACACAAACACACACACAAACATACACACACACACAGACACACACACACAAACACACACACACATACACACACACAAACACACACACACATACACACACAAACACACACATACACAAACACACACACAAACACACACACACACAAACACACACACACAAACACACCACACACACCCATACACATACACACACACACAAACACACCACACACACACGCATACAAACACACACACACGCAAAAAAACACACAAACACGTACACACACAAACAGACACACTGACACACACAAACACACAAGCAGACACACATGCAAATACACGCAAACACACACACGCACACAAACACATACACAAACACACACATACAAAGACACACACACACAGCCTCACAAACACAAACACACACACACAGCCTCACAAACGCAAACACACACACACAGACTCAAACACACAAACACGTACACATACAAACGCACACAAAGACACACACACACACAAACACACACATAGAAACAGACACACAGACACACACACAAGCACATATACAGAATCACACACAAACACACACATACACAAACACGCACACGCAAACACACATGCAAGCACACAAGGACTCACACACACAAGCACACACAGACTCACACACGCAAACACACATACACATACACAAACTGTCTACTTTCATGTGGTCATGACTGTTCCCCATACGGGAATAGAGCCTGGGTCAGCAGGTCACAGGTCACAGGTCAGAGAGCATCGCTTTGACTTACGGCCACTTGTGTTGGGGTCAGGAAGGCCTGGAGAGAGAAACAGAAACAGAAAGAATTAGAGAAACGTCTGATTAATAATCTTCATTGTTCAACACACCAATAAAACCCATCAGATGGAGGAATCAGGGGATCCACTAAACTCAAGCACACAAAGAACTCAGGATTCGCTTGTTGCACTCTGAGTGCTCACTCCAGCCCTCGGTGAGACCAGTTAGGGGTGTTAAAATATTCATGTGGAGTGAACATGTGATTAGTGTGTGAGTACATTCTCATTCCGTGTGATTAGCGTGTGTATCGACAGGGTTAATCGATAAGGGTGTCAGTATTCACACTGACCCTCCCTCTATTCCTGTCACTCTCTGTTTTGTGACCTCGGGACATTCTGCGGCAGTGACCACAGATTGTCCCTCACAACCTTCACATCCTGATCAGCTTCAGATTTTTATTACAGTGAAGCTGATTCACCTTCCACCTTCCCCAGCTGTTCCCCAGATGTTCATGCAGCTATTAACATTCCACTCTCAGCCCAGTCTCCACCTCACTGCTGCCTCTCTATCTGTGTGTGTGCATAAAGAGAGAGATTTCATCATATTTAACACATACATCGATTATAACCTCACCCTCGACACAACACCAGCTATTCCAACTTCTTTACTGACTGCAACTTTACACAGATAGAAATGTTCAAAAGATTGAGATGTTTTGATAGAGTAAATAAGGAGAAACTGTTTCCAGTAACAGGAGGGTCGGTAACCAGATGGACACAGATTGAAGAGAATCGGTGAGATAACCAGAGGGGGAGATGAGGAGAATTTTTTTTACACAGCGAGTTGTTGTGATCTGGAACGCGCTGCCTGAAAGGGCGGTGGAAGCAGATTCAATAATAACTTTCAAAAGGGAATTGGATAAATAGAGTGACAGAGTTATTCTGGCACAGGAGGAGGCCATTCAACCCATTGAGGTCATGCTAGCTCTCTGTAGAGCAATCCAACTCAGTCCCATTCTCCCGCTCTATCCCTGTCACCCTGTAAGTTTATTTCCATTAAACACCCATCCAATTTCCTTTTGAAATCATCGCTATCTCCACTTCCATCTCCAAATACTTAAAAAGGGGACATTTGCAGGGATATGGGGAAAGAGCAGGAGCAGTGGGGCTAATTGGAGAGCTCCTTCAAAGAGCTAGCACAGATATGATGGGCCGAATGGCTGTAAGATTTGATGATTCTGCATCTGTACAAGTTCCCACTGCCGGTCTCTGTTCCCACATGAACACAATCTGAATGATTGATTGGGCTGTAATTTGGAATCAGTGCATTGCTGGGAGTTCCAATGAGAGTGAAATATGAAGTGAATGTTGTGCTGACATTGGCCTGGGCCAGAGAGACGCTGGTTACTCACAGACATTGGCTGTCCCTTTGGGGATTGGGAGGTAAGAGCCTGCCCTCCAGGGTCGGCCTTGAAAACCTTTCTTGCACCTCTCACAGTCCAGCCCCGTCGTGTTGTGCTCACACTCACAGCTCAGCTCCCCATTCTCCAAGATACAGTTGTTGGCGTGAAGGTTACACTTGCACCTGGGGAAAGAGAACAGCAAAGCTGGATTGAATTAAGCTGAGGAACTGTGTTAGAGCCCAGACTCTCCGCTCAGGGACTCTGCTCCGGCCATTACCAGCTTCACTCTGGAACAACAACATGATTGTCCCCACTTGTTGTATATCAAACCAGGCGACAGGAAGGTCCCCGTGTTTCTGCTGATTAATGATCAGATTCTCGGCAGCAAAAAGGACAAGTTAGGAGTGAGTTTATAATCAGCCCAATGCCCGAGACCCACAAAGAAAGAACATGCATTTATATAGCACCTGTCACAACCTCAAGCTCTCCCAAACAAATATCATTGGGGTTTAAGCTCTTCGGGACGTGCTGAGGTAATTCAGGTGCTATAGAAATGCAAGTTTGTCCTTAACAACAGCAAATTACCACAACAATTGGCACATGGTTGTCTGTCCCTCGATTCGAGGATGATGTGGACTCAGGGCCAGGGGTCTTCATGTAACTGAACAGGCCAATTCTGGAGCCACGGATCTGTGGACACATGGGACAGGATGTCCCACGAGGCAGTGGGATCCGGAATGCAGTGTTTATTCCTTTTCTTTCCCTTCCTGCTGCTGCTCTGCCTCATCGTTAAGACATTGGGACTCAAAGCCTGATGCAGTTTGATGGACAAGTTGTGGCCATTTTGAACGATTGGTAACAAACTCCTCCCAGTCATTAATATTAATGCTGCTGAGCTTCGAGGAAAACATCTGAAACTCTCCTTGCATTTATATAGCGCCTTTAACACAGTGAAATATCCCAAGGTGCTTCACAGGAGTGTCACCAAACAAAACCTGACACTGAGCCAAATAAGGACACAATCAGACAGGTGACCAAAAGCTCGGTCAAACAGGTAGGTTTGAAGGAGAATCTAAAAGCAGGAGAAGCAGAGAGGTTTAGGGAGGGAATTCCAGAGCTTAGGGTCCGGGCAGCTGAAACCATGAGTACCACTGGTGGAATGATTTCAATCGCGGATACTCGAGACGCTGGAATTGGAGGGGGGGCTGAGATCGTGGAGGGTTGTAGGGCCGGAGAAGATTAGAGAGATTGAGAGGGGCGAGGCCATGAAGGGATTGGAAAACAGGATTGAGAATTTTAAAATCGAGGCATTGACAGGCTAGGGGCCAAAGCAGGTCGGCAACAATAACAGCAGCAAAGAAATAATCCTTACATTTATATATCGCCTTTAACAAAATAAACACCACAAGGTGTTCACAGGAGTGTTCATCAGACAGAGTTTGACAGCAAATCACATGAGGGGGAGACATTCAGTAAGTGACTGAAGATAAATTACTGAAGGGTTGATAACCTCAACATTCTCTCTACTCCTGGGACAGTCAACAAACTGCAGCATCCTCAGTGAAGCCAATTCCTCCAGTATAGTGACTGTGACCGTGTGAAATCAGCTCTGCTGTTCCGGACACTATCCACATGGCAAATAATCAGTTTCCGAAGCAGATCCACTTTTCACAACGTAAGGATGGCACCCGATCTCAAGCAGGGCAGGGAAAATGTTTTAAGGACACTCTGAAGGCCTCATTGAAAGGAGACAAATTGACATCGGTGTGTGGGAGGAACATGCCACATACCAGACCTCATCCAACCAACCGCAACAGTCAGAAACTGAGCACATAAACTCTGCTGCGGAGAAGCGACAAGAGCAGAAGGAGAGAGAGAGAGAGCAGAACCCTAGTTCGAGAGGACCCCCTTCCTCACAACAACTCTTCTCCTCCCTGCCCAAAGACCTGTGGCTCGAGGATTGACCAGCTGAGTCACCTGAGGACACACACATCAGGGAGCCTGGCAGACGTCATCCTCGTCTCGAGGGACTGACCACAACACATCCATTTTTTACCCAAATCCCAAACCAACTGGATTGTTCCCAGAGTTTGTTCAGAAAGGGTTAAACTCGGGAATTCTTCAAGGGATCAAACTGAAATCATACAATTTCCGCTGGGAGAGGTACAACTGGGATTGCAGGACTTTAAATGATGAGTAATTGTTGATTGATGAATAATTAAATATTAACTCTGCTACAATAAAACACTAAACTTACACAAGCATCATCTTTTGCTGAACGTTTATAAAATATAATTAATTCATTCATTTGAAGATTGAATTCCCTGCACTGGCTACAGTGTTGGTTTACCACAATCTCCAGCTTCAGACCAGGTGAATGAGCAACATTTAGTGATAGAACGAGTGTGAATTAGAGAACAAGTGAATCCCCCTATAAGTTGAAATGTGACAATGAAACTGACAGAAGTGAATATCAGTCATTCAGCATCAGTGAAAGAGGAACCATCGTTTGGGATTTGGAAGGAGTTGGTTGGAGTCGATGATCTGCTTCACTCCTGTGCAAGACCATGTTACAAAATGTTAACCAGCCGATTTTAACCCCATCCCCGCACAGCTCGGAGTCTACCCCAGCTCCTCCCCTCCCCTCCCCTCAATCAGTGATCAAGGGGTAAATTCCACAGTCACCACACCCTCCAATTTCATCTGGGATTGGGGGCTCCTCACTCCAATAAAGGAAGAGCTTGCATTTCGATAGCACCTTTCCCAACCTCAGGACAACCCACAGTGCTTCACAGCCAAAGGAAGTCTGTTTTGAAGCATAGTCACCCCAGGAATGGAGGAAACTTGGCAGCCAATTTGCACACAGCAAGATCCCACAAACAGCAATGTCATGATGACTGGATAGTCTGTTTTAGTGATGTTGGTTGGAGGATGAATATTGGCCAGGACACCTGGGTTAATTCTCCTGCACTTCATTGAAATTATGACCATGGAAACTTTTATATCCACCTGAGAGGGCAGATGGAGCATCGGTTCAAACTCTCATCCAAAACACAACACCTCAGACAGTGCAACACTCCCTCAGCACTGACCCTCTGACAGTGCAGCACTCCCTCAGTATTGCACTGGGAGGTCCAGCCTGCATTTTGTGCTCAACTCTCTGGATCAGGACTTGAACCCACAACTTTCAGACTTAGAGTTGAGACTGGTCCCTGCAGAGCCATGGCTGACAGGGTGTTAAATCGGGATATAATTAAACTCTGCAGCCCAAAAGTAAGAGGAATGTAAAGGGACACAGTGACAGCCTGGGAAATGGCCAACTGAGGGCTGATGTCAGGAAACAGTTCACACTGAGTGGATTCCAAATCCAGAAAATGTGGGGGTCAAATCACTCTGGAGCCTTTCACCAAGAACTCAGTCACTGCGATGGGTGTTTGCAGATTATGTGGAAGGTTGGGCTGGGATGGGGTGGGTGCGGGGCTGGGGGGGCAGGGCTGGGGGCGGGGTTGGGCTAGGCTGGGCCAGTCTCCTGGTGAAATATTTCCATTTTAAGGACACAATCACATCACTGACATTAACATCGACTGTGAAACCATCTCTCCACCATTGGCGGCTGCATCATCATCGGTCTGAACATTAATATAGTAATTGTACCTTTAAGGAATGTAGCATCTGTAGCTTTAAGGCTTATTGTGTTGTATTTACGTGACAGTGTGAATGAATCAGCTCTAAGCGTGGGAATCCTGAGAGTGGGAGTCCTTCTCCTTGTTGTGGAGCTTGCTGCAAGCATGTAACTGCTGCTGCCGCCTGTAAATAAAGTTCAGTGTTTCTAATGAGCAACCTGCCTGGAAAATCAAGTCCATAACAAATTGGTGGTGAGGATAAATCGGGTCCGGTGTTGTCCCTTGCCCAGAGACTGTGAGTATCTTGTTTAAACAGAAAAAAAGGATGATATACTCACAAGATATGCCATATTTTGGCAGGATTGACACCTTCAAACCATCCATAGAGGATTGGTGTCAGTTGTCAATATGTTGAATGCCTTGGGTTTTATTTCCAGGCAAATGAAATAACAGATGAGGAAAAGAGGAGAGCAATTCTCCTAAGCATTTGTCCGGGGAAACCCTATATTTTAATCCGAAGTTTGACAGCCCTGAACACCCCTGATTCGCAGGCCTTCAGTGAATTGGTAAAACTCATTAAGGGGCACTTTCAACCCAAACCCTCAGTCACCATGCAGAGGTTCAGGTTTAATTCGAGGGTTAGAACCCCGGGGGAGACCACTGCTAAATACGTGGTGAAATTGAAACAACTGACTGAAGACTGGGATTTCGGGGAGACCCTAAGTGATATGCGCAGGGATCGTTTGGTCTGTGGTGTGCAAGATGATGCCATTCAATGATGATTATTAGCTGAAGTAAACCTCGATTTTAAAAAACTATGGGAAACAGCGCTCGCGATGGAAAGTGCCGAACGGGACGCGCAGGATATACAAGGTACAAAAAATGGTCCCGTTTTCCAGTTGGGGTGGGAACTCACAGCCGGGTATGGCGCGAAAAGCCAGGACTCCACCGCGAAGCAGGAGACAGTCTCCGCTACCCGGAAATATAAAATAAATACAGGAAACAGCTCAGCAGCAAATCTGGAAAGCAAGTGTTACCGATGTGGGAGCTCTCGTACTCCTAAAACTTGCCATTTTAAAGAGGTGGAGTGCTATTTTTGCCATAAAAGAGGACACACACACTGAAGCATTGTAAAGCAAGAGTGAGACAGATTCCCAGGCAGCAAACTAAACTGATCGAAGTGCATCACGTGGAAGAACCAGAAACCACCAATTCGGACATTTACTCCCCATTTAATGTAAAAGTAGGGAAGACAGAGCTGATCACTGTTACCCTGCAGGTAAATGGAAAACCTTTAATGATGGAAGTGGACACTGGAGCTTCAACCACTGTCGTGGGAAACACACCTTCAAATATTGAAACAAGGGGACTCAACAATTGAATTTGGAGCAGACTTCAGCCAAATTGAAACCTTATACTGGTGAAGCTGCCCAGGAGGAGGGCATTATCACTGTGTCTGTTTATTATAAGCACCAAACAGCATAACTCCCGCGATGGTCGTAGGAGGCGAAGGACCAAACCTTCTAGGTCAGGATTGATTGAAAGAAATTAAAGTGAATTGGTCTGAAATGTATCAGTTACGAGCAGGAGGAGTGCCAGAGCTGCTGAATAAACATGACCAGGCTTTTCAAGACCAACTGGGGAGAATCAAAGGCCGACAGGCTACGATCTACATGGACTCAGAAGCAACTCCTCATTCCTTTAAAGCAAGGCCGGTGCCATATGCTCGGAGGGATGGCGCTGACACTGAATTGAACCATTTAGAGAGGCTGGGGGTCATCCAGCTGGTTCAAATCTCAGAGTGGGCAGCACCTATAGCCCCTGTCTTAAAACCGGATCAGACCAGCCGGATCTGTGGGGACTGTAAACTAACAGTAAACAAAACCCCCAAGCTGGACAAGTGCACCATCCCCAAGATTATGCTAAATTAGCAGGAGGAACAACTTATACTAAACTAGATATGAGTCACACGCATCAGCAGCTGGAACTGGGTGATGCCCCCAGAGAGTTTCTGACCATAAACACCCACAAAGGGTGATATCAATACACGCGTCTGCCCCTCGGTGTTTCTTCAGCCTGTGCGATTTTCCAGAGGATGATGGAGAGTTTGCTACCAGGACTACCTCAAGTCGTTGTCTACCCAGACAACACCCTAATAGTGAGGCTCACAGAAGCTGAACACTTGGCTAATTTGGAGAAAGTCTTGAAACGATTTTTGAAAGCAGGGGTGAGCTCAGAAAAAGAGAAGTGCACTTTTCAGGCAAGCGAAGCTGTTTATTTGGGCCACCGGGTGGATGCTGAAGGGTTACACCCGGTAGAAGATAAAGTTAAAGCTACTAAGGAGGCACCTTCGTCTAAAAATGTCTCTGAACTCAAGTCATTCTTAGGTGTGGTTAATTATTATGGCCGATTCCTGCCCAACTTATCAACAGTCTGTGTCCCTCTACATTCATTATGAAAGAAAAACCAGCGTTAGGTTTGGGAGTCACCCCAAGAAGAAGCCTTCACTAAAGTTAAACAGCTCTTGCACTATTCAAACTTGTTAGTACACTACGATCTGACAAAGGAGCTGGTGCCAACCTGCGATGCGTCCCTCTATGGTGTGGGAGCGGTCCTATCGCACAAGATGGACAACGGTTCAGAAAGGCTGATAGGCTCCGTGTCCAGGACCCTTTCCACAGTAATTCACAAATCGAGACAGAAGGATTATCGATTATTTTCGGAGTTAAAAAATTCCATCAATACGTACATGGCTGACATTTTATGATAGTGTTTGACCACAAACCGTTCTTGGGTCTGTTCAGTGAAGGAAAAGCTATCCCTCCCATAGCTTCTGCACGGGTTCAAAGATGGGCTCTAATTTTACTCACCTATGAATACACTTTGGTGTCCAGACCCAGGGATGCATGTAGCCAATGCTGATGCCTCAAGTCACCTTCCTTTGCAGGAGAACAATGAAGATTCCCCAGTTCCCCAAGAGTATTGACGATGAATTTCCTGGATTCCTCGCCAGTCTGCACAAGGCAGATAAGAAACTGGATGAATCGTGATCCACTCCTGTCTAGAGCGAGAGGCCAAGTGTTGAATGGATGGTCCCGGGAACCAGTCCCTGATGAATCGAAGCCATTCTTCACTGGGAGGAATGAATTGAGCAGTCAGGGTGGTATCCCTGTTACAGGATGCGCGAGTAGTTGTTCCTTCACAAGGAAGGGAACCACTCTTCGCAGAACCTCACGGGGCATATCCCAGAATCTCAGGAATGAAGATATTGGCGCAAAGTTACATTTGGTGTCCGGGCATGGACGATGATATCGGGAAGTTAAACACTGTTTACAACGCCAACAACGACAGAAGTTACCTGTTGTGGCCCCACTACACCTGTGGGAATGGCCTGGTGGGCCCTGGGTGAGACGGCACAGAGATTACGTCGGTCCTTTTCTAGGCACCATGTTCCTGTTAATAGCTGACGCACATTCCGGATGGCCAGACATGTACGGGGTTAGGTCGCCAACGTCAGGTGTGACTATGGAAACATTATTACGCCAAAGCTTTTCTACACGTGGATTGCCAGAAGTAATTGTCTCAGACAATGGTCCTGTGTTCACTGGTGCTGAATTTCAAAGATTTGTGAGCCTAAATGGTATCAAACACGTAAGGAAGGCACCGTATCATCCATCATCGAGCGGATTAGCTGAGAGAGCAGTGCAGGCTTTTAAAGCTGGGATGAAAAAATTATCAGGAGGATCATTGGAGACGAAACTTTCACGTTTCCTGTTTCACTATCGAACAATCCCCACCCCCACCCACACACTACTACACCTTCAACACCTTCAGAGTTACTCACAGACAACTTTGAAAGAGATGAAGCCTGGTACTTCCCTATTTGGAGGGGAAGGTGGAGAAAAGTCAAGGGAATCAAAAAGTGACTCATGATTTGCAGAGCTGTGAGCGAGAGTTTACTATTGGTGAAGCAGCATTCGTTACAAAACTTAGGCGGTGGATGGAGTTGCTCAGCTAGTGTAATAGCTTCTGTGGCCGGACCCTTTATTGTAGAATTGGAGGGCTGGATCACCGGCAAACATACAGTTCATTTGGGAAGAAGGGAGAAACCCCCAAAAAATGATGTTGTAGAACCAATGGTCCCTCTTGAAATTGTTCCACCAAGGATAGACATACCCGATGTCTCTGTCGGAGTGGATAACACTGAACGGCCTGAGCCTCAGGAGGTACCTGATGTTACTGTGGTTCCAGATAATGTGGACCCTGTAAGAGATTCGAAAGTCGTGGAGCCACAACATTCCACCCGGATCAGGAAACCACCAGAGAGACTCAACTGATAATTCCATGACCCGTGTATATATTTGTAATGTCATGAAGGTGAATGTTCTTGTAAATACAAACTGCACAAAACATTTAAATGAGGAGGAATGTGGTAAATGTAGCTTTTAGAATTATTGTGTTGCATAATATCACATGTGAATCAGCTCTAAGTACGGGAACCTTAGTTGTGGAGCTTGATGGAAGCATGTAACTGCTGCTGCAGCCTGTAAATAAAGTTCAATGTTTCTAATGAGAAACCTGTCTAGCAAATCAAGTCCATAACAAATAACCTCTGGAGTTCCCTCCCTAAACCTCTCCCCCTCTCCACCACTCTCTCCTCCTTTAAAACACACTTTCAGGCCTGCCCCTTTGAACAAGATTTTGTTCAAATATCTCCTTACGGGGCTCAGGGTCACAATTGTGTCAGAATTAAGCTCCTGTGAAGCACCTTGAGACATTTTACTACGTTAAAGGTGCTGTATAAATGCAAAGTGCTGTTGTTTAATAAATGTGATTTCGTAAGGCCCAAAGTGCTGAAACGTGAGAATGATGCTCTCAGTTCATCTGTGCTGACAGTATCAAGTCAGTCTGTAACTCTCTACAAAGCTGAAGATTCACTATCTGCAGATTGCACCTTGTACATTTTGCAAATTGGCAGTTCTGAGCACATTTTACTAAACTAAGCAAAATGCAGACAGTTCCTTAGAGACAATTGAAAGGCAGCGTAAACACTTTGCTGCTCCTGTTCTCTAATTAGTGTTTGAAGATTCTCCTGCGCTAAAAGCTCGAGTGAATCTCCCAGAAGCTGAGTCTAGAATAATGAGGTAATGGTTCTGAGCCCTGGCGATTGTGTGATGGGTGAATGGGGACACACTGTTCGAGACTGAATATAGATTGAACAAGAAGGAGATATTCAGTCAGACTAATTCACAAAATCATCAGCAGCTTTGAAACTGTTTCCAGTGGCAGGAGGGTCGGTAACCAGAGGGACACAGATTGAAGGGAATTGGCATAAGAACCAGAGGGGGAGATGAGGAGAATTTATTTTTACACAGCGAGTTGTTGTGATCTGGAATGCGCTGCCTGAAAGGGCGGTGGAAGCAGATTCAATAATAACTTTCAAAAGGGAATTGGACAAATAGGTGGGGGGAAAATACAGGGCGATGGGGGAAGGGCAGGGGGAGAGTGGGACTAATTGGAGAGGTCTTTCTGGGCTGAATAGCCTCCTCCTGTGTTATAAGATTCTTTGATTCTGTGAATCCTGATGAGGTTGGAGATTGACAGAGATGAGGGGAAAGGGAGAGTTTGTGCTCACTTTGTGCTGCTTGATGGGTTAAACACTGAACAGGAAAGCGCTCCCTCATGGTGAGCCAGTCAGCTGGACTGAAAGCTCATTAACAAGCCCATCACCAGGGGTGGGGGAGATGTTGCAGTGCCTGCTCTGTGTACACAGTCATTCAGAGAAGGTATCACAGTGATACAGGGCAGCTGACAGTGCTGAGAGACTGGGGGAGGCATCACGATCCATTGCTGTTAACTCTCACCAGTTACCGAGGGCTCACATCAGCCGCTCGGAGCAGAAGCAGTGAGGAACTCTCACCCTCCAGGAATCTGCCACAGACTGAGAGTCGCTCCAGATGTTAGCTCTGATAGCGTGACTCCAGATGTTCAATGACTGAGAACCTTCCAGACGTATCCCCTGAGAAATTGCACCCTAGCTGTTAACTCTGATAGTTTCCCTTGTCAGGAGGGTTTAAACTAACTTGGCAGGGTGGGTGGGAGCCAGGAGGTAACATTAGAGAGGGAAAAGCAAGGTACACAGAGAATCGGGAGAGCCAGACAGCATTAGAGTAAAAAATAGTCAGGTATTAGGTAGAGTCAGAGTCAGAGGGAATGTAATAAAGTTTAAACTGAGTTAACGGTGCATCCATGTGAACACATCGAGTGTGGTAAATAGGGTCGGTGAGCTGCAGGCACAGAGAGAGCCATGCAGAAATATGATGTTGTGGTGAGAAAGGAGGCCTGACTCAAAAAAGGACAGGACTGGGTAACTAAATATTTCTGGATACAAGGATTTCAGGAAAGCTAGGAAAGGAAAGATAGGAGGGGTGGCGATATTGATTAAGGATAATATTACCGCGATGGAGGGGACGTCCTAGAGGAGTCAAGGACAGAATCTATTTGGTTAAAGCTAAGAAACAATTGAGGTAACATTACACAACTGACTATTCTATTGACCAGCTAGTATGAAGGATACAGAGGAACACATTTGCAGGGAAATTGCAAAAACGAGGGAGTAGTTATACTTCAGAAATACTTTGTTTTAACACTTTGTGCTCCTCCTGTGAAGCACCTGGAGTCGTTTTATTACATCAAAGGTGCTATATAAATATAAGCTGTTGTAGTAATTGTAATGGTGGACTTTAATTATCCAAATATAGACTGGCATAGTAGTTGTGTAAAGGGCAGAAAGGGGCAAGAGTTCCTCGAGTGTGTTCAGGAGAATTTTCTACCGCAGTCTGTTCCAGTCCAATGAGAAAGGAGACTCTGCTCGAGCTGGGGGGTGGGCCATGTGGATCAAGCGTCAGTAGGAGAACAGTTAGGGAACAGTGATCATTGTATCATCAGGTTTAGGTTGACTATGGAAAAGGACAAGGAGCAATCCAGAGTAAGATTAATGAACTGGGGGAGGGTAAATTTCAATGGGGTGAATATGGATCTCGCCCAGGTAAAGTGGAATCAAAGATTGGCAGCAAAACCCTAATGGAACAATGGGCAGCCTTTAAAGAGGAGATGGTTCAGGGGCAGTCGAGGCCCATTCCCATGAGGGGGGAAGGTCAAACAAACAAACCCAGAGCTCCCTAGATGGTGAAAGAGATAGAGAGTTAGATGAAGAAGAAAAGGTGAGTGTGACAGATGTCAGGTGGATAATACAAGGGAGAACCAGACCAAATATAGAAAGCTCAGAGGGGAAGTGAAAAACAATAAGAGAAGTAAAGAGAGTATGAGAAGAGACTGGCAGCTAACGCAAAAGGGAATCCCAAAATCTTCTACAGGCATATAAATAGAAAAAGGAGGGGTAGTGTCTACTAGGGACCAAAAAGGGGATTTACACATGGAGGCAGGGGACATGGCTGGGGTATTAAATGAATAATTTGCATCTGTCTTTCCCAAGGAAGGAGCTGCTGCCAAAGTTGAAATGAAAGGGGAGGTGGATAAGACACTGGATGGGTTAAAAATTGATAAAGAACATGGCTTAGAAAGACTGGCTGCTCTGACAGTTGATAAGTCACCAGGACAGGGTGAGATACATCTGAGGATTCTGAGGGAAGTGAGAGTGGGAATTGCGGAGACACCTGGTCATGGTTTTCCAACCCTCCTTAGATACCCGGGTGGTTCCAGAGGACTGGAGAATTGCAAATGTTGCACTCTTCAAAAAGGTGTAAAGATAACCCCAGTGAGTGCAGGGCAGTCAGTTTAACGACAGGGGTGGGGAAACTTCTAGAAACAGCAGTTAGGAACTACATTAACAGCCAGATAGAAAATGTGGGTTAGTTATGGAAAGCCAGCATGGATTAGTCAATGGCAAATTGTATTTAACTAACTTGGATCGAGATTCCTGATGAGGTAACGGAGAGGGGGTGATGAAGGTAATGCAGTCGTGCGCTGGACATCGAATTCCAAAAGCTTTTTGATAAAATGCCACATAACAGGTTTCTCAGCAAAATTCAACTCTGTGGAATAAAAGGGAGAGCGGCAGCACAGAGATGAAGTTAGCTGAGGGACAGGGAGCAGAGAGCAGGTGCTGAATGGTTGCTGTTGGGCTGGAGGATGGTTTATTGTGGGGGTTTCTCAGGGGTTGGTGCTTTTCTTGGTCGAAATGAATGACCTAGAGTTTGGTGTAAAGGGCACAGTTTCATCATTAGTAGGTGACTAATTCCTGGGATGAAGGGGTTATTTTACGAAGGAGGATTGAACAGGTTGGGCCTGTATCCATTGGAGATTAGAAGATTGAGAGGTGATCTTATTGAAACATATACTATCCTGAAGGGGGGCTGGACAGGGCTAATACCAGGAGGGTGTTTCCTCTTGTGGTGGGGGTTAGAATGGGGGGTGGGGGCAGAGTTTAATAATAATGAGGCCTCCCTTTTAGGACAGAGATGAGGCGATATTTTTTCTCCCAGAGGGTGGTTAGTGTGTGGAATTCTCTTCCCCAGAAAGCAGTGGAGTTTGGGTCACTCAATTTACTCAAGATGGAGTTTTGATCAACAAGGGAGTCAAGGGTCATGGGGAGTAGACAGGGAAGTGGAGTTGAGACACAACCAAAGCAGCCATGATCTCACTGAATGGCAGGAACAGGCTCGAAGGGCTGAATGGCCTCCTCCTGCTCCTAGTCCTATGTTGGCCTGACACAGTGTCCCTGGGAGTGAGGTGTGGGGTCAGGGACTCGGTCTCGAAGGGTTGAGAAGCTCTCACCGTCCCCGGATGTCCAGATTGGAGATGGCGTAGAAATATTTGGACAGGTTGAGTGGGTCAACTCTGGTGGGTCCAGTGGCCGGACGAAGCAGCCTGAGCCGCAGGTCAGTCAGGGTGAAGAAGTCCCTCAGGTCCTTGGTGGTGTCCAGTCGGCCGTAGAGTGAGGCCATGTCACGGAGACGGGGCCCCCCGAACAGGGCGAAACGTTCCTGGATCTCGAATCGGACCATGTTCTCCAACTTCCACACGTAGACCCTGGAATACTCCTCCGTGCAGATGATGTCCAGAACCGAGGCCGGGCTCAGATCCCGGGCGCTTCTCGACTCCATCCCAAAGGAGTTGAGGCAGTCGGCTGCGTAGAACTGGTAGGGCTGCCAAGTCCGCCCATGGTCCAGAGATTTCTCCAGGACCATCTGCTCGGGCCGGCCCGATTCGAAGGTGATGACGATGTCCTCGGTCAGCTCGATGCTCTTGCCCCAGGACAGGGTGATGTTGACCAGGAGAGGATCGGGGAAATGTCTCCAGGACACACTCTGCCAAAAGGTGTTGGGAACTCGCCCCTCATCATCCAGCATCAGCTCGGGCGGGTGTGCGAGTTCGGGCGTGCGAGCATCACACTCATTATTGCACATGTATGGGTTCCCCTGCAAACAGAAAGCAGAAAACAAGGGGTTAGATACAGAGTAAAGCTCCCTCTACACCGTCCCCATCAAACACTCCCAGGACAAATACAGCACGGGGTTAGATACAGAGTAAATCTCCCTCTACACTGTCCCCATCAAACACTCCCAGAACAGGTACAGCACGAGGTTAGATACAGAGTAAAGCTCCCTCTACACTGTCCCCATCAAACACTCCCAGGACAGGTACAGCACAGGGTTAGATACAGAGTAAAGCTCCCTCTACACTGTCCCCATCAAACACTCCCAGAACAGGTACAGCACGAGGTTAGATACAGAGTAAAGCTCCTCCTACACTCTTTTGGAATTCGGGAATTTTCTTGCACTTTAATTATCTCAGGGAAAAATGTGAATTAATCTGTGTGAGCTCCATCGCAGAGCACTCTGTCCTGGACAGTTAGACAGCTGGATAATTATATCATCGGAGTGTTGAAGAATGCTGTTATCTGTCTAACTAAAAATAGCTTCACATGATGAAATATTTACAGGCAGGCATTTTAAATCAGCACAGGATTCAGGAACAAATGTAAGAGTCTCATGTCATCTGCACTGGAAGCGATTCCCTGTCACAGGGAACGATTCCCTGTCACTGGGAGTGATTCCCTGTTGCTAGGAGCAAATCTTCGTCACTGGGAGTGACACAATTTCAAGTCAGGATGGTGTGTGACTTGGAGGGGAATTTCCAGGTGGTGGTGTTCCCCTGCGTCCGCTCTCCTTGTCCTTCTAGGTGGTAGAGGTTGTGGGTTTGGGAGGTGCTGCTGCAGGAGCCTTGGCGAGTTCCCGCAGTGCGGTCATAGATTCAGTGTCGCTAAAGCACAGAAAGAGGCAATCTGAGGATCGGACACATTACTGCTTCACCTGACATCAGCAACACAGAATCAGCCTAAACTCATTTTCCAATTCATCAGACAGGCTGGCCTGTTAGAGCAGAATCTGTATAAAGTGACTGTTACAGTGATCAATAAAACTAATGCCTGTGATAAAGGTGGAGAGGATAGCAACATACCGAGATAATAGAGATTAATGAATCTACAGTTGTCACAGCATCGACTAAAGGCATTAACTAGAGCTGCATATTGGAATAGATTATTTTTAATTCTCTGTGTAAATCGAATCGAGTGAACATTAGTAACAGAATCTGAAAGCTGAGTAAAGTATGAATGAATAATCAAACAGTACAGATGTTAAATGCTCCTGAATCACCGTGTCCTCTGTATATAATGAACAGCAGCGTGTCCCAGAGCTACAACTGATGGTTCTATGAAATGATGCTGTGTAAAAGGTGTGAGGTTCTGAGGGGAATCACTGGTGGGTGTTCAGTGTGAAACCACAGTGAGAGAGGTGAGAGGCAGGAATCGGATCTCACTGTCTCACTCCACCATTCCCTCCAGCTCTCTCTTATTCTCAATCCCTAACAGTGAGACATTTCTCCACATGATTCCTTGTTTACTGTTCCGCTGTAATAATCGGTGTCTGTAACTCCCCCAGACTCAACTATTCCAATATTCGCCTGACCGAGCCTCCCATCACCACCCTCCAGAAACTTCAGCTCATCTCAAACTCTGCTGTCTGTATCCCAGACCCAGTCTCGTTCTCCCATCGCCCCCTGTGCTCGCTGATCTACACTGGCTCCCAGTCCAGCAACATCTTGATTTTATCCTTGTTTTCAAGTCCCTCCATGTCCTCACCCCTCCCTATCTCTCTCATCTCCTCCAACCCTACAACCCTCCGAGATCTCTGGGCTCCTCTAATTCTGGCATCCTGAGCATCCCTGATTTGAATCACTCCACCATTACCTTCAACTGCTTTTATGTTTCGGGTTATCAGGTTCGCTGTGCCCAGTGAACGTGAGCTGTGCCCTTGATATTAACACATTAGTTGGTGCTTGAAACAATGTAGGAAGAGAGACTGATTAACTGAATAAACACTGCTGTTTTATTGGAACTAAGAACAGGATACTAACATCATGTGTGCTTCTTCAATCACCTCCAGCTCTAGACTTAGTTACCCAAGAAGCCCGTGCTGTGTAGCGATTGGTCAAGACAGTCACATGGACAACTAACTACATTCTGTTAAAGGTACGTAGCACCCCACTTTACCACATCCCTCCCCCTTTACTTGAAAGAACAATTGACAATCTTCACAACATCCCAATTATTTACATGAATGGCTATTTACAAGTCAAGTCTCTCCGGAGGCTTCCTCAGACGTGTCAAGCGTCATAGCTCAACAACCTTGGCTGGTTTGTCCAAGACTCTCTCCTCAGGGGTCAACTGTCCAACTGGAGGTGGGCAAGTTTGTGTCTTCGACCCTCTTGGGTCCAACAGGCCCCACTGGTACTTCCAAATCCTGTGACATTTCTTCCACGTGCGGCGCAGACTCAAATGCAAATGGTGATGGCTCCATTCCTTCTTGTGGGACTGTCTCTCTTCTCCGGAGATGATCCATGCGTCATCTAATTATTCGGCTGTTTACCGATACATTATAGGAGAGAGGTCCTGCCATGGCCCTCACTTCGTCTAATAGCTGATCGGGCCCATCTCCAAAGTTCTTTGTGAGAACCGTGTCTCCCAACGTGAAACTTCTTTCATGATTCTGACCATCATGTCTGATTTTCTGAGCCTCTTGGCTTCTCCCCACCCTACCCCCTAAATTTGGTCTGATAAGAGTTAGACGGGTGCGGAGACGTCTCTTCATTAGTAATTCAGCGGGGGCAATACCGGTGGTCGTGTGCGGCATCGTCCGGTATGCGAACAGGAACCGTGACAACCTGGTGCTGATGGAATCCCCGTTCAGCTTTTTCACTGCCCGCTCAGCCAAACCATTAGAGGCGGGTGGGTAAGGCGAGATTTTTCTATGAGTTATTTGTTGAGATTTGTAAACCTGTGGAGCTCCCCCCTGGTAAATGCAGTCCCGTTATCTGACACGAGCACCTCTGGTAACCCGCGCACTGCAAAACTCTGTCGCAAACGGTCTATGGTAGCAGCAGATGTGGATGACCGGACTTTGTAGACATCCATCCACTTGGAGTGCGCGTCTATTAGTAAAAGGAACATTGTGTCCAAGAAGGGCCCCACGTAGTCGACGTGGAGATGCACCCATGACCGCCCGAGCCATTCCCAGGGGTGCAATAGAGCTAAGGGGGCCACCACAAGCAGCTTTGCATGAGCATCTTCATCCTACTAATGCTAGGGTGAGCGCTATGTAATTCTGCCAGTAATGACCTTCGTCCTCTCGGGGGCCATGATAACCCTTGCTCCCCAGAGCAATATGCTATCCTGGCAGGTGAGCTCATATCTGTGATTGAAATAGGGCTTCATGTCAACAGACTTTGGCTCGCCTGACCATCCATTCAAGACCTGCTCCCGGACGTGAGATAAGAGTGGATCTTGGCCTGTCCACTCACGGATTTGTTTGGCCTGGACAGGGGAGGAATCCAAAAAATTTGGTTCTAAGACAAGTTCCTGGGGAATTGGAACCTTCACGTTGTTATCTGGGAGGGGGATGTAGCTCAGTGGGTCAGCGTGTGCGATCTGACTTCCTGATCGGTGAATAAAAGTGTATTTGTAAGCAGCCAATATCAGTGTCCACCTCTGGATGCTGGGAGATGTGATGGGGGGTATCACCTTATCTTCTCCAAATAACCCCAGCAGAGGCTTGTGGCGGGATATAATGTGAAAATGGCGGCCATGGAGATATTGATGGAATTTCCAAAGACCAAACACAACAGACAAACCCTCCTTCTCAATCTGAGAATATCGACGCTCTGCAGCACTGAGCGTGTGAGATGTGTAACCAATGGGCCGTTCGGAGCCACCCGCCATCTGATGTGAAAGCACAGCCGCTGTTCCATAAGGGGATGCGTCGCAAGTTAAAATCAATTCTTTCTTTGGGTCAAAGTGGACCAGTGGGGCCGATGATCTTAACAGTTGCTTTACCTTCAGAAACACCTCCTGGTGTGGAGCTTACCAAATCCATTTATGGTTTTTCTTAAGCAATGTGTATAACGGAACCAGTACAGTTGACAGGTTTAGGAGAAATCACCCACAGTAGTTTATCATGCCTAAGAAGGCCTTTAGTTCTGTAGTGTTTCTCAGCGCAGGTGCCTCGCGAATAGCCTTCACCTTCTCTTCCATGGGATGCAGGCTCTGCGCATCAACCTTAGGACCCAAGTAAACTACCTCTGTGGCTTGGAAAAGGCATTTTTCCCGCTTGAACCACACCCCCGCTTGTGAGAAGCATTCCAGCACCTCCTCCAGATTAGCAAAGTGTTTTTCATCTGTTCATCCAGTGACTAAGACATCGTCCAGATAAACAACGACATGGGACTGTCCCTGAAGTAGATTTTCCATGGTATGCTGGAAAATAGCACACGCCGATGAGACCCCAAAGGGTAGTTGAGCGCATTGATACAGTCCTCGATGTGTATTGATGGCCACGAATTCCCTAGAGCCCTTTTCCAACTCTACCTGCTGGTAGGCATGGCTCATGTCGAGTTTTGAATATGTGATGCCTCCTGCCAATTTTGAATATAATTCATCAATCTTCGGTATCGGATGTCTATCAAGTTTGGCCGCTCTGTTTACAGTTAACTTATAGTCACCACATTAGTGAACACTTTGGTCTGGCTTCTGTACGGGTGCTATGGGTGTCACCCACTCGGGAAATTGCACCGTTTGTAAGATACCCAACATTTCCAGCCTGGTTATCTCAGTCTCGACCTTGTCCCCTGGAGCATAAGGGGCTGGTCTGGCCCTGATCAATCTGGGGGTTGTGTTAGGGTCTATGTGGATTTTGGCTGTAGCCCACAAATCCTTCCTAGCCCCTCACTGAAAATGGAAGCGTACTTTTGTAACAATTCCTGCAAGTTCCTCATTCTGATTTGAAAAATCTCGGCCCATTGCAGTTTAATCTTTTTGAGCCAATTGCGACCAATTAAACTGGGACCCACCCCAGCGACTACTATAAGGGGTAAATTTGCAGAAAGATCCATATACAGCACCAGGACCTGATATATCCCTTTCATTCTTATTTCTTCGCCCCAAAGCCTGTCCACCATCTACAAGGCACAAGTGCGGAGTGTGATGGAAACTCCCCACTTGCCTGGGTGAATGCAGCTCCCACAACACTCAAGAAGCTCGACACCATCCAGGACAAAGCAGCCCGCTTGATTGGCACCACATCCACAAACATTCATTCCCTCCGCCACCAATGCACACTGGCATCAGTGTGTACCATCTACAAGGTGCACAGCAGGAACTCACCAAGGCTCCTTCAACACCACCTTCCAAACCCACGACCACTACCATCTAGAAGGACAAGGGCAGCAGACACATGGGAACACCACCGCCTGGAAGTTCCCCTCCAAGCCAATCACCATCCTGACTTGGAAATACATCGCCGTTCCTTCACTGTCGCTGGGTCAAAATCCTGGAACTCCCTCCCTAACAGCACTGTGGGTGTACCTACACCACATGCACTGCAGCGGTTCAAGAAGGCAGCTCACCACCACCTTCTCAAGGGCAATTAGGGATGGGCAATAAATACAGGCCCAACCAGCGAAGCCCACATCCTGTGAATGAATAAAAAATATATAATTTAGTGTCCAATTTTTCCAAACTTAAAGGATGGATTCCTTTATTCAAGTGTCTGAATGTATGTTCTCCTGTGACAGACATTGATGCTCCAGGATCGACCTCCATGCCGATGGGTTGTTCATTGACTCTAATGACTCCCTGGATGGGCTCAGTTCTACCCACGTTCGGGTTGTATCATGAATAGTTGTCAGATTCTGCTTCCTCTGGTTCTTCAACGCGACAGGTTTCGCAATTTCAGCCTTTGTTTTTAAGGTGCTATCTCAGCCGATCTTGACAGTGCCACATTATGTGACCATTATGGTGGCAGAAAAAACAAACGGTATTTCTGAACTGTCGATCGCCTGCAGGCTGCCTGGATGCATTAATGTTGTGGGTTTTCACTGTGGTTCTGTTGTTCTTTAATGGTCTGTACATAGTGGGCGTTTCCCGCCATTCTGTGGAGTCCGGCGTTTTCTCACCTTTTGTTACCGGCCCTTCCCACCCTACAAGATGGACGGCACCATTTTGTGTATCTTTTATTGCCTCCGAGTCTCTAACAGCCTCTCCATGGCCGTTGCCAATCCTAATCCTTTACTGAAGTCTAGATTCGTTTCAGATAGCAATCGCTTTTGAACAGCATCGTCCCCGATACCGTATATCAATTGGTCTCTCACCATGTCATTAATTGAAGTTCTGAACTCACAATATTCCGTTAAGCCCTTTAAAGCAGCTACATAGCCAGCGATTGTCTCTCCTGGAAGCCTATTCCTCGAATTGAATTCAAAACGCTGCATAGTGACTGAGGGCTTTGGCTTCAGGTGGTTTTTGACAATATTTACTAGCTCGTCGAAAATCTTCCTATTGAGGGTGTTGGGTGACGTGAGGCTGTGGATCAGCCCATACCTCTTGCTCCCCATGTGGACAAAAGAATCTCCCTCCTCTCGTCCTCCCCCGCAATATCGTTAGCTATAAAGAAGAACGCCAGGTGTTCGACGTAATGAGGCCTTGTCCCCTGGAACGGGGTCGAATGGCTCAAGATACCCAAACCGCGGCACACTCGATGATTAGGGAGAGTCCCCTCTCAAACAGCTTTCAACGTAGTGCTGGAGTTATGCAGCTGGCTTACTGTGTCTTTCCTGATTGCTGTCAACTGATCCAACTTATCCTCGTCGCCAGTTTTATGTTTTGGGATATCCGGTTCGCTTTGTCCGGTGAACGTGAGCTGGGCCCTTGATGTTAACACATTAGTCAGTGCTTGAAACAATATATTGCAGTCTCCTTAGTCACCCAGTATGCTGCAGTGCTGCGGTCTCCTTTGGAAGTTCAGTGTTAATTCTTTGTCTGATTTAAGCTCCTGTGAATCACTTTGGGCTGTTTTCACTCCGTTAAAGGTGTTATATAAATGCAAGTTGTTGAAACGTGCTATGAAGAGATATTAATATCCATAATGTTATTGGAAATTATTTTTAAATTGGAATGATAGCAGGGTCTGTGTCTATCTGCGTGTCTGTGTGTGTCTTAAGTGGATTAAAGCCAGCTAGTGTGGGTGCTGTGATGTACAGTAGTTTGAGATGTTAATTGGGTAAACAGTAAGTAAGGTTGGAAGGTAAAGAGTACATTTGCCATTTGTTGAATGAAACATTCAAAAAATGGGTAAAATCTTGCACCGAGCTGGGAGATGCCAAGTAATAAAATTAGTGGGATGAAAATGTTGTTTTTAGAAGATGTGACATTAAAAGCCGAGGACACAATAGAAAATTTCCATTCAAAGGTAAAGCTCGGTATAAACAGAAAGGAGTTTGTGTGTGAGTCAGAGACATTTAAGATCTAACCAGCTGGTAAGCCTACAACTGTGTCTGCAAAGGAACCGATTTGAAAGGAACCTCATTTTGAATTCACACGGTCAAACGTGCTTTGTCTGGTGACTATGTAAGTCTATGGGTTAATGTTGTCTTGGTGAAAATTTACCTGGGAGTGATTAATTTGGGGATTTGTTTAAAAGTTATTATGGTAGTAATTTGTAGACATGTGTATGTGTTTAATTTGTTAATTTAATGAATGTTTAATTTAGTTTTATATTTAAAACCTCTTGAGGCTTGACAGTTTTATTCCTGAATTCAGAGTTGCATCTCAAACATACCAGTTAAAATATAGGTTAGGACAGTTGTTCAAGTTCCTCTCTGCGATTTAAACAACTCAGCCTTTACCAACTGCTGTGTCATAACAAACAGTAATTAAACACCCAGAGCAAGCAGAGAGACACAACAGGTTTCTGTTGTGTGTATGGCTACATCAATGCAGGAAAGGGAGATATTTAAATGCACTAGATGGGCCAAGTGGCCTCTTTCTGTGCGGTAGACTTTCTCTGATCAGCCATGATCGAATTGCAGGATGGTGCAGGCTCGTTGGGCTGAATGGCCTCTTCTTGTTGCTTAGATTCTATATTCCACAGCCTGCACAATGCTGCACAGTCAGAGGGTCAGTACCGAGGGAGTGCTGCACTGTCAGAGGGTCAGTACTGAGGGAGTGCTGCACTGTCAGAGGCTCAGTACTGAGGGAGTGCTGCACTGTCAGAGGCTCAGTACTGAGGGAGTGCTGCACTGTCAGAGGGTCAGTACTGAGGGAGTGCTGCACTGTCAGAGGCTCAGTACTGAGGGAGTGCTGCACTGTCAGAGGGTCAGTACTGAGGGAGTGCTGCACTGTCAGAGGGTCAGTACTGAGGGAATGCTGCACAGTCAGAGGGTCAGTACTGAGGGAATGCTGCACAGTCAGAGGGTCAGTACTGAGGGAGTGCTGCACTGTCAGAGGGTCAGTACCGAGGGAGTGCTGCACAGTCAGAGGGTCAGTACTGAGGGAGTGCTGCACAGTCAGAGGGTCAGTACTGAGGGAATGCTGCACTGTCAGAGGGTCAGTACTGAGGGAGTGCTGCACTGTCAGAGGGTCAGTACTGAGGGAGTGCTGCACTGTTGGAGGCTCTGTACTGAGGGAGTGCTGTACTGTCAGGGGTTCAGTACTGAGGGAGTGCTGCACTGTCAGAGGGTCAATACTGAGGTACTGCTGCACTGTCAGAGGGTCAGTACTGAGGTACTGCTGCACTGTCAGAGGGTCAGTACTGAGGGAGAGCTGCACTGTCAGAGGGTCAGTACTGAGGGAGCGCTGCACTGTCAGAGGGTCAATACTGAGGAAGTGCTGCACTGTCAGAGGGTCAGTACTGAGGGAGAGCTGCACTGTCAGAGGGTCAGTACTGAGGGAGCGCTGCACTGTCAGAGGGTCAATACTGAGGAAGTGCTGCACTGTCAGAGGGTCAGTACTGAGGAGGTGCTGCACTGTCAGAGGGTCAGTACTTAGGGAGTGCTGCACTGTCAGAGGGTCAATACTGAGGAAGTGCTGCACTGTCAGAGGGTCAGTACTGAGGAAGTGCTGCACTGTCAGAGGGTCAGTACTGAGGGAGTGCTGCACTGTCAGAGGGTCAGTACTGACTGAGGGCTGCACTGTCAGAGGGCCAGTAATGAAGGAGTGCTGCACTGTCAGAGGGTCAGTACTGAGGTACTGCTGCACTGTCAGAGGGTCAGTACTGAGGGAGAGCTGCACTGTCAGAGGGTCAGTACTGAGGGAGTGCTGCACTGTCAGAGGGTCAATACTGAGGAAGTGCTGCACTGTCAGAGGGTCAGTACTGAGGAGGTGCTGCACTGTCAGAGGGTCAGTACTGAGGGAGTGCTGCACTGTCAGAGGGTCAATACTGAGGAAGTGCTGCACTGTCAGAGGGTCAGTACTGAGGAAGTGCTGCACTGTCAGAGGGTCAGTACTGAGGGAGTGCTGCACTGTCAGAGGGTCAGTACTGAGGAAGTGCTGCACTGTCAGAGGGTCAGTACTGAGGGAGTGCTGCACTATCAGAGGGTCAGTACTGAGGGAGTGCTGCACTGTCAGAGGGTCAGGGCTGAGGGAGTGCTGCACTGTTAGAGGGTTTGTACTGAGGGAATGCTGCACTGTCAGAGGGTCAGTACTGAGGGAGTGCTGCACTATCAGAGGGTCAGGGCTGAGGGAGTGCTGCCCTGTCAGAGGGTTAGTACTGAGAGACGCACAGTAGCAGCAGTGTGTACCATCTACAAGATGCACTGCAGGAACTCACCATGGCTCCCTAGACAGCACCTTCCAAACCCACGACCACTACCATCTAGGAGGACAAGGGCAGCAGACACACGGGAACATCACTGGGTCAAAATCCTAGAACTCCCTCCCTAATAGCACTTTGGGTGTACCTACACCACATGGACTGCAGTAGTTCCAGAAGGCAGCACCATTCACAACTCCTCAGATACTGAAGCAGTCCATGTCCAAATGCAGCAAGACCTGGGCAATATCTAGACTTGGTCAGACAAGTGGCAAGTAACATTCATGCCACACAAGTGCCAGGCAATGACCATCTCCAACAAGAGAGAATCCAACCATCGCCCCTTGAAGTTCAGCATTAACATCACTGAATCCCCCAATATCAACATCCTGGGGGTTACCATTGGCCAGAAACTGAACTGGACTAACCATATAAATACTGTGGCTACAAGAGCAGGTCAGAGGCTGGGAATCCTGTGACAAGTAACTCACCTCCTGACTCCCCAAAGCCTGTCCACCATCTACAAGGCACAAGTCAGGAGTGTGATGGAATAGTCCCCACTTGCCTGGATGAGTGCAGCTCCAACAACACTCAAGAAGTTTCACACCATCCAAGACAAAGCAGCCCACTTGATTGGCACCACATTCACAAACATTCACTCCCTCCACCACCGATGCACAATAGCAGCAGTGTGTACCATCTACAAGATGCACTGCAGGAATTCACCAAGGCTCTTTAGTCAGCACCTTCCAAACCCATGATCGCTACCATCTAGAAGGAAAAGGACAGCAGACACATGGGAACATTACCACCTGTAAGTTCCCCTCCAAGTTACTCACCATCCTGACTTGGAAATATATCACCATTCCTTCACTGTCACTGGGTCAAAATCCTGGAACTCCCTCCCTAACAGCACTGTGGGTGTACCTACACCACATGGACTGCAGCAGTTCAAGAAGGCAGCTCACCACCACCTTCTCAAGGGCAACTAGGAATGGGCAATAAATGCTGGTCCAGCCAGCGAAGCCCACATCCCGTGAATGAATAAAAAATATGTAAGATCAAAGTTGTTAATAGCATTTGATTTGTTTAATATTTTTATACACACAATAAAGTTTGTTTTTATTCTAAAACATTAAATCTTGCGTTGGAATTGTCAGTTAATTACTGGGTGATTGGATTTCTCTTTAAACATTAATCATCTCTAACAGGATTGTAACACATCATGTTCTCTCTCTCCCTCGTCATTCAGCCATCCCTGCTTTTTGTTCCATTAATTTTGCCCTTGTTGGAATGTACCTCGCCTGTTAGAATGTGCCTAAACCGTGTCTTCCAGAAAGGTCACTCATTGCTCCATTACAGATTCTCCTGTCAGTCTTTGGCTCCATTTGACTCTGGCTCGATTCCTCTACATCCCAGTGAAATGAGCCTCTTCCAGCTTTGACATTCTGCTTTCGATTGTTCCTTTGCTCTTCTGCGTTATGAGTCTGAACTTGCCCCATTCCTTCTGTTCTGAGCTAAGAAGGATCAGCACCATCTTCTCCGGGTGACTAAGGATGGACAATAAACAGCAGCCAAGCCAGTGACGGCCGCTTCCCCAGAATTGATTTAATAAAGGGACGGCAGTTTTAAGTCAACATCTTGCCAGGAAGCTCAATGGGATTTGCAGCTTTGGAATTTAATTAGAAAGAATGTGAGCCGGCAGAAATGAATGTTTGTTCAAGTTAATGAAACTCAGAACTCTGCACCTGGTGTTTGTGTCTAAACATTTCAGTAATGAGAAGACCAGAGGGAGGTTTCAGACAACGGAAAGCAGACTGGAGAAA
Source organism: Cetorhinus maximus (assembly GCF_964194155.1). NCBI lineage: Eukaryota > Metazoa > Chordata > Chondrichthyes > Lamniformes > Cetorhinidae > Cetorhinus > Cetorhinus maximus. The sequence goes on along the minus strand of NC_135895.1, from coordinate 2,726,749 downwards.
GAATGAGAAACTCCAGTAAATCTCCAACAAGCAGTGGTGTCATCCCACATTATCGACAGGGCCCTGTGTAAATCTGTCCTGATAGATTACAACCACCTTTCATTAAACAGTCAGCTTCCAATTTTAACTCTCTTTCCCCAATGGGTGACCACCATCTGATGAAAGGTCCCTGATAAAGGAGCTGCTCCCCAAACTCCTCTCCCCAGGGTGCCAAGGACACGGAGACTCGGCTGTGAACACATGTTTCAGGATCCCTCCTCTGTAAAATTAGGAAAGAAATGCGAAGGGATATAGAAATATTGGCAAATAAAATCCAACAAAACCCAAAGATCTTTCTAAACACATAAAGCACAAGAGGATAACTAAGGAAAGAATCGGGCCGATTAGAGACCAAAATAGCGACGTGTGTGGAGGAAAAGCATGAATGTTGCTCAAAATTAATACTTTACTTTTGTCTTCACAGAGAGAATGACGAAGCAGACATTGAAGTGAAGGAGAAAGAGTGTGAAATATTGGATGGGATAAACACAGTGAGGGAAGAAATACCGAGAGGTTTATCACCCTCCAAAGTGGATAAGTCCCCAGGTCAGGATGAAATGTATCCCAGACTGTTAAGCAGCTGTCCCAGATTTTCTAGGATTGTCCAGTAATCCCGGTTTTTGATTCAGGACGCGGTTTGTCCTGGATTTCTACTTTAACTTGTTTCTGCGCATGTGTCCTCACGCCCGGCACATTCTATTGTTGATTTTGCACATGTGTCAGACCCGGCCCACACGGAGCTTTAGTTAGGGATGTACAGCAGGCACCCCCGCGGCTCTGACAGGCTCAGCGCTATGTCAGAGTGTTCCATAAACTTCTCACTGGGAGCTGGTCGCCCTGCTGTTAAGGGAATCAAGAGAGAAGAAATAATGGAATCTCTGACCATCATTTCAATCCCCTCTGACTTCAGGTGTGGTGCCAGAGGACAGTTAACAGTTAACATTGTTTAAAAAGGGAGAAGGGGATAGACCGAGTAATTACAGATCAGTCAGTCTAACCTCAATGGTGGGAAAATTATTGGTAAAAGATCTGGAGGACAAAATAAATCCTCATTTGGAAAGACACAGATTAATCAAAGACAAGGCAAACTTGTGTCTGACTAACATGATTGAATATTTTTGAGAGGGTTGATGAGGGTAATATGTTTGATGTAGCTCATGTAGATTTTAACAAGGCTTTTGATGAGGTCCCACATGGCAGACTTAGATCCAATGTTGTCTCAGAGACAGGAAGCAAGGGGTAATGGTCTGTGGGTGTTTTTGTGACTGGAAGGCTGTTTCCAGTGGGCTTTTTTTATTCATTCATGGAAGGTGGGCACCACTGGCTAGGCCAGTATTTATTGCCCATCCCTAATTGCCCTTGTTCGGACAGCATTTAAGAATCAGCTACATTGCTGTGGGTCTGGAGTTACATGTAGGCCAGACCAGGTAAAGACGACAGATTTCCTTCCCTAAAGGGCATTAGTGAACCAGATGGGTTTTTACAACAATTGGCAATGGTTTCATGGTCATCATCAGACTTTTAATTCCAGGTTTTTATTGAATTTACATTCCACCATCTGACATGGCAGGATTCAAACCCAGGTCCCCAGAGCATTCCCCTAGGTCTCTAGGTTACTAGTCCAGTAACAATACCACTACACCATCACCTCCCAGAGTGTGGTATCATTGTATATAGCAGTGATTTCAACTTAAATGTAGGGATTATGTTTAAGAAGCTTCTCAATGATACAGAAATTGGTTGTGTAGTTGATAGTGAGGAAGAAACTGCTTTATCAATGACCTTCCTTCCATCATAAGGGCAGAAGTGGGGATGTTCGCTGATGATTGCACAATGTTCAGCACCATTCGCAACTCCTCATACTGAAGCAGTCCATGCCCATTGCAGCAAGACCTAGACAATATCCAGGCTTGGACTGACAAATGACAAGTAACATTCGCGCTATACAAATGCCAGGCAATGACCATCTCCAACGAGAGAGAATCTAACCATCGCCCCTTTGACATTCAATGGCATTACCGTCACTGAATCCCCAAATATCAACATCCTGGGCATTACCATTGACCAGAAACTGAACTGGACTAGCCATATAAATACTGTGGCAACAAGGGCAGGTCAGAAGCTAGGAATCCTGTGGCAAGTAACTCACCTCCTGACTCCCCAAAGCCTGTCCACCATCGACAAGGCACAAGTCAGGAGTGTGATGGAATACTCCCCACTTTCCTGGATGAGTGCAGCACCCACAACAGTCAAGAAGCTGGACACCGTCCAGGACAAAGCAGCCCCACTTGATTGGAACCCCATCCACAAACATTCACTCCCTCCACCACCGACGCACAGTAGCAGCAGTGTGTACCATCTACAAGATGCACTGCAGGAATTCACCAAGGCTCCATAGATGGGAACTTCCAAACCCATGGCCACTACCATCTAGAAGGACAAGGGTAGCAGACACATGGGAACACCACCGCCTGGAAGTTCCCCTCCAAGCCACTCACCATCCTGACTTGGAAATATATCGCCGTTCCTTCACTGTTGCTGGGTCAAAATCCTGGAACTCCCTCCCTAACAGCACTATGGGTGTACCTACACCACATGGACTGCAGCGGTTCAAGGAGGCAGCTCATCACCACCTTCTCAAGGGCAATGTGGTTTGGAATTTAATTACTCGCTGCCTAATCCCACTCACCAGATCTTGGTCCATAACCCTGTAGGTTACAGAAGCTCAAGTGTAAATCCAAGAGTATTTTAAATGTGAAGTGGGTTTCTGTCTCTTCCACCCTTCCAGGCAGCGAGTTCCTGATCCATAAATTTCTCCCAATTTCCCTCTAATCCTTCCACCAATGACTTTAAATCTGTTCCTCCTGGATATTGTCCTCTCTGTGAATGGAAGCTGGTCCTTCCCATCCACTCTATCCAGGCCCCTCAAAATTTTATACACCTCAATTAAATCTCCCCTCAGCCTCCTCAGTTCCAAAGAAAACAATCCCAGTCTCTCCAATCTTTCCTCAGAGATAAAATTCTCCATTCCCGGCAACATCTTTGTAAGTTTCCTCTGTTCCCTCTCTCGTGTGATCACATCCTTCCTGTAATGACCAGACTATACTCAGTATTCTAGCTGTGGTCTAACTAGTGTTTTATCCAGTTCTAGCGGAATCTCTCTGCTCTTATATTCAAAGCCTCGGCTAATAAAGGAAAATATTCCAAACATCTTCTTAAAACCACCTTATCTACCTGTCCTACCAGCTTCAGGGATCTGTGGACATACACTCCATGTCCCTCTGCTCCTCCACATTCCTCAGGCATGGGTAACGTGCCCAATAACCCAATAACTCATCCACCCCCTAGGCCTATTGAAGCCCATTAGGGCCAAATTATTGCCCACTTAAGGCTCTCGCTCCACCTCCACTGCCAATACCCTGGGCAGTGACATGTGGGCAAGAGTGGGGAGGCCATTTTTCACCCAAGTTGGTGAAAGGATGCGGAGAGAACCCTTGGGGGTTGCCCTTATTACACTGGGGGCACCTCCCCTTAAGATCATACCCCCCACTTGGTGCATCCCTGCCGGACCTCAAAAACCTACCCACCTCACCCCCTCCCCGAGGGTGCCCAATTCCCCCTCCTGCCTGAAAAGCCCGGGACTGACTGGACCCTGGTGTCCATCTCTGATATTTGAGGGACTGTTTGAAGTACCGGCAGTGCCCACGATCGAGCTCAGGCGCTGTTGGGACCGTGAGAGCTGTCAGCCAATCGGATTGGCCAGTCACTCTCGAGGGAGGGGCTTCCTCCCACCGAAGGGCACGAGTCTGACCCTCAGCTTGTTCAGGACGCCCTGAAAATATTATCGCTGCAGGGCCTGATTTAAAAAACGACCGACTTTTCTTCCGAGGGGTGCAGGCAGTAAACAGTACAACTCCCCCCCAACGCCCACCCCACCGCCCCACCCCCACCCCTTCTCAATTCCTTCTGTGCTGTGACTCTTTTTGCATGTTTCTGGGCTTTGATGAAACCAGATTTAAAAAAGCACTTTAATCCCAGACTCATTCCACTCAATAAATGAACAGGTTACTGGGGGCAGGAAAATACAAGAGCTCACAGCAGTGGTGACCCGCCTGCAGTCCATGTGGTGTAGGTACACCCACAGTGCTGTTAGGAAGGGAGTTCCAGGATTTTCACCCAGCGACAGTGAAGGAACGGCGATATATTTCCAAGTCAGGGTGGTGAGTGACTTGGAGGGGAACTTCCAGGTGGTGGTGTCCCCATCTATCTGCTGCCCTTGTCCTTCTAGGTGGTAGTGGTCATGGGTTTGGAAGATGCTGTCTAAGGAGCCTTGGTGAATTCCTGCAGTGCATCTTGTAGATGGTACACACGCTGCTACTGTGCGTCGGTGGTGGAGGGAGTGAATGTTTGTGGATGTGGTGCCATTCAAGCGGCTGATGGTGCCAAGCTTCTTGAGTGTTGTTGGAGCTGCACTCATCCAGGCAAGTGCAGAGCATTTCGTCACGCTCCTGACATGTGCCTTGTAGCTGGTGGACAGACTTTGGGGAAAGAATTTAGAGTATGAGAGGAAGCTAGCTAGAAATGTAAAAATGGATAGCAAGAGTTTCTACAGACATTTAAATAGGAAAAGAGTAAGTAAAATGAGTATTGGTCCTCTAGAGAGTGACAGTGGGGAGTTAATAGTGGATAATAAGGAAACGGCGGAAGAAATAAACAAATATTTTGCTTCTGAGTTTAGTATAGAGGAGACAAAAAACATTCCAGTAATATCTGCAAATCAGGGAGTGAACAGGAGAAAGGAACTTGGTGAAATTGAAATCACTAGGGAAATGGTACAGAGCAAATTGATGGAGTTGTGGGATGGCAAGTCTCCGGGTCCTGATGGACCACATCCTAGGGTCTTAAAAGAGGTGGTTAATGAGATAGTCAATGCGCTGGTGTTAATTTTCCAAAATTCACTAGATTCTGGAAAGGTTCCATCAGACTGTAAAGTAGCAAATATATCCCCTCTATTCGAGAGGGAGGGAAACAGAAAACAGGAAACCATAGGGCAGTTAGCTTGACTTCTGTCATGGGGAAGTTATTAGAATCGATCATTAAGGAGAGCACTTAGAAGAGCTCAAGGCAATTGGGAAGAGTCAGCATGGTTTTATGAAAGGAAAATCATGTTTAATCAATTTACTGGAGTTTTTTGAAGGAGTAACATGCGCGATGGATAAAGGGGAGCCTGTAGATGTGCTGTACTTGGATTTCCAGAAGGCATTTGATAAAGTGCCACATCAAAGATTGTTATAGAAAATAAAAGCGCATGGTGTAGGGGGTAAGATATTAGCCTGGACAGAAGATTGGCTGGCTGGCAGAAAGCAGAGAGTATGCATAAATGGGTCTTTTTCAGATTGGCAGGATGTGACGAGTGGAGTCCCACAGGGGTCTGTACTGGGGCCTCAACTTTTTACGATTTACATCAATGACTTAGATGAGGGGAGTGAAGACATGGTAGCTAAATTTGCAGATGACACAAAGATAGGGAGGAAAGTACGTTGTGAAGAGGACATGAAGAGGTTGCAGATGGATATCGATAGATTGAGTGAGTGGGCAAAGATCTGGCAAATGGAGTTTAACGTGGGAAAATGTGAAGTTGTTCACTTTGGCAGGAAGAACAAAAACGCAGAGTATTACTTAAATGGAGAATGGCTGCATAATTCTGAGATGCAGAGGGATCTAGGTGTTCTAGTACATGAGTCACAAAAAGTTAGTATGCAGGTACAGCAAGTAATTAAGAAGGCTAATGGAATGCTATCCTTTATTACGAAAGGGATTGAATATAAAAGTAAGGATATTAAGCTTCAGTTATGCAGGGCATTGGTGAGACCACACCTCGAATACTGTGTGCAGTTTTGGTCTCCTTATTTCAGGAAGGATGTAAATGTATTGGAGGTGATTCAGAGGAAGTTCACTAGATTGATACCTGGAATGAGTGGGTTGTCTTATGAGGAAAGGTTGGACAGACTGGGCTTGTTTCCACTGGAGTTTAGAAGAGTGAGGAGTGATTTGATTGAAGTATATAAGACCCTGAACGGCCTGGACAAGGTGGACGTGGAAAGGATGTTTCCTCTTGTGGGTGAGTCCAGAACTAGGGGGCACTGATTTAAAATTAGGGGTCGCCCTTTTAGGACAGAGATGAGGAGAATTTTTTTCTCTCAGAGGGTTGTGTGACTTTGGAACTCTCTGCCTCAGAAGCTGGTGGAGGCGGGGTCATTGAATATTTTAAAGGTGGAGGTAGATAGATTCTTGTTAGGCAAGGGAATCAAAGGTTATTGGGGTTAGATGGGAGTGTGGAAATCGAAACACAAGGTCAGCCATGATCTTATCGAATGGCGGAGCAGGCTCGAGGGGCCAAATGGCCTACTCCTGTTCCTATTTCCTAAGTTATTATGTTCTTATGCTAGGTACGACTCCAACCAGCGGAGAGATTTTCACTTGATTCCCATTGACTCCAGTTTTGCTTGGGCTCCTTGATGCCACACTCGGTCAGATGCTGCCTTGATGTCAAGGGCAGTCACTTTGATCTCACCTCTGCAGTTAAACTCTTTTGTCCAAGTTTGAACCAAGGCTGCCAAGAGGTCAGGAGATGGGTGACCCTGCAGCTGAACTGGAGCAGCTTGGCTAGGAGTGCGACTAGTTCCGGAGCACAAGTCTTATTGCTGGGATGTTATCAGGGCCCATAGCCTTTGCAGTATCCAGTGCCTTCAGCCATTTCTTGATATAATGTGGAGTGAATCGAATTGGCTGAAGATTGGCATCTGCGATGCTGGGGACCTCCGGAGGAGGCCGAGATGGATCCTCCACTTAGCACTTCTGGCTGAAGATTGTTATGAATGCTTCAGCCTTATCTTTTGCACTGATGTGCTGGGCTCCCCCTTCATTTGTGTAGCCTCCTCCTCCAGTGAGTTGTTTAATTGTCCACCACCATTCACGACTGGATGTGGCAGGACTGCAGAGCTTAGATCTGATCTGTTGGTTGTGAGATGACTTAGCTCTGTCTATCACTTGCTGTTTATACTGTTTGGCACACAAGTAATCCTGTGTTATCGCTTCACCAGGTTGACACTTCATTTTTAGGTATGCCTGGTGCTGCTCCTGGCATGCCCTCCTGCACTCTTCATTGAACCAGGGTTGATCCCCCAGCTTGATGGTAATGGTAGAGTGGGGGATATGCCGGGCCATGAGGTTACAGATTGTGTTCGAGTACAATTCTGCTGCTGCTGATGGCCCACAGCACCTCATGGATGCCCAGTCTTGAGTTGCTAGATCTGTTTGAAATCTATCCCATTTAGCACGGTGGTAGTGCCACACAACACGATGGAGGATGTCCTCAATGTGAAGATGGGACTTTGTATCCACAATGACTGTGCGGTGGTCACTCCTACCGATACTGTCATGGACAGATGCATCTGTGGCAGGCGGGTTGGTGAGGATGAGGTCAAGTATGTTTTTCCCACCATCTGCTGCAGACCCAATCTGGCAGCGATGTGCTTTAGGACTCGGCCAGTGGATGCGCTGGCTTAGTGATATTGTCACTGGACTGGTATTCCAGGGACACAGGGTAATGCTCTGGGGACCTGGGTTCGAATCCCACCACGGCAGATGGTGAAATTAGAATCCAACAAAAATCTGGAATTAAAAGTCTGATGATGCCCACAAAACCATTGCCGATTGTTGTAAAAACCCATCAGGTTCACTAATGTCTTTTAGGGAAGGAAATCTGCCGTCCTTACCTGGTCTGACCTACATGTGTCTCCAGACACACAGCAATGTGGTTGATTCTTAAATGCCCTCTGAACAAGGGCAATTATGGATGGGCAACAAATGCTGTCCCAGCCAGTGACACCCACATCCAATCAGTGAATAAACAAAAAAGCTGGGTCAGTAGTGGTGCTACCGAGCCAGTCTTGGCGATGGACATTGAAGTCCCTCACCCAGAGTACATTCTGCACCCTAGCCACCCTCAGTGTTTCCTCCAGTTGCTGTTCGGCAAAGCTTGAGGGAGACACGGTTCTATCAGGAAATCCCAAACATGGTTTACAATCAATGAAGTAACATCAAAGAGTTGTCACTGCTGCGTTGCAGGAAATGTGGCAGACAATAGTGCACAGCAAGCTCCCACTAATAGCAAAGTGACAAGGATGAAATAATCTTTTTTGATGGTGCTGAGTGAGGAATAAATATTGGCCAGAAAACTGGAGATAATTTCCCTGCTCTTCTTCAAAACAGGAAATACCGGATTTTTCCAAACACCTGAGACGGCAGAAGGGGCTTTGACTTAACCTCGCATCTGAAAAACGGCACCTCCTGGAGTGCAGCATTCCCTCAGTACTGACCCTCTGACAGTGCAGCACTCCCTCAGTACTGACCCCCTGAGAGTGCAGCACTCCCTCAGTACTGACCCTCTGACAGTGCAGCACTCCCTCAGTACTGACCCTCTGACAGTGCTGCACTCCCTCAGTACTGACCCTCTGACAGTGCAGCACTCCCTCAGTACTGACCCTCTGACAGGGCCGCACTCCCTCAGTACTGACCCTCTGACAGGGCCGCACTCCCTCAGTACTGACCCTCTGACAGTGCAGCACTCCCTCAGTACAGACCCTCTGACAGTGCCGCACTCCCTCAGTACTGACCCTCTAACAGTGCAGCACTCCCTCAGTACTGACCCTCTGACAGGGCCGCACTCCTTCAGTATTGACCCTCTGACAGTGCAGCACTCCCTCAATACTGACCCTCTGACAGGGCCCCACTCCCTCAGTACTGACCCTCTAACAGTGCGGCACTCCCTCAGTACTGACCCTCTGACAGTGCAGCACTCCCTCAGTACTGAACCTCCGACAGTGCAGTACTCCCTCAGTACTGACCCTCTGACAGTGCAGCACTCCCTCAGTACTGACCCTCTGACAGTGCAGCACTCCCTCAGTACTGACCCTCCGACAGTGCAGCACTCCCTCAGCACTGACTGTCTGACAGTGCTGCACTCCCTCAGTCCTGACCCTCTGACAGTGCAGCACTCCCTTAGTACTGACCCTCCGACAGTGCGGCACTCCCTCAGTACTGACCTTCTGACAGTGCAGCATTCCCTCAGTACTGACATTCAGACTGTGCAGCAGTCCCTCAGTACTGATCCTTCAACAGTGCAGTACTCCCTCAGTACTGACCCCCTGACAGTGCAGCACTCCCTCAGTACTAACCCTCTAACAGTGCAACACTCCCTCAGTACTGACCCTCTGACAGTGCAGCACTCCCTCTGTTTTGCACTGGTTTTATTTGCTGAACTATGTGCTCGAGTTGCTGGAGTGAGACCGGAACCCTCGGCCTTGCCTGTCTGTCTCTATTTGTTTTTGTAATGAAATATGTGGGTGATTTCTACAGGGAATGGAAAACAGAATAATACGAGATTGAGCTGAGAGTCCTCATCATTCAAACTGGTCAATAGAGAAATCCAGCCATTGACCACAGGGTCAGGGGTCAGTCAATCATCACCACAACAAGAGTAAACAATTCTCTAATCTTTCTCCTGTCTCAGCTGCAAAGGGAGTGGAACATTCCCAGACGTAATCACGTAACCAGGGACTCTGGTGCAGGAATAAAGAGAATTGTAAAGATAATGTACAGCCGGGTTACTGGGAATCATGGGCAGTGAGCGAGATATTGGTCAGCATGAGGGTTAATGCTGTTAAACTCTAGGCTTCAGCTTTAATCCATTGACTGGAGCCTCTCCTGGGCTCTCGGTTTTCAGCTTGACTGTGAAGGATTTCGTTCTAAAGCCAGTCGAACTGCTCAGAAATTCCAGAGTGAATGTTTGCCTTTTTCAGTCTGAAATTCTGTCTGCTGCTTCGAATAAACTCCCTTAGACTGGGAAAAATGTGATCGAATCCTAGAATCTTACAGCACAGATGAGGCCATTCAGCCCATCATGTCAAACTGAAGTCCTTTTCTTTTTATTCATTTATGGGATGTGGGCTTCGCTGGCTGGGCCAGCATTTATTGCCCATCCCTAGTTGCCCTTGAGAAGGTGGTGGTGAGCTGCCTTCTTGACCCGCTGCAGTCCATGTGGTGTAGGTACACCCACAGTGCTGTTAGGGAGGGAGTTCCAGGATTTTGACCCAGTGACAGTGAAGGAACGGCGATATATTTCCAAGTCAGGATGGTGAGTGACTTGGAGGGGAACTTCCAGGTGATGGTGTTCTTGTCCTTCTAGATACTAGTGGTCATGGGTTTGGAAGGTGCTGTCGAAGGAGCCGTTCCTGCAGTGCATCTTGTAGATGGTACACACTGCTGCTACTGTGATTCGTTGGTGGAGGGGGAGAATGTTTGTGGATGTGGTGCCAATCAAGCGGTTGCTTTGTCCTGGACGGTGTTGCGTTTCTTGAGTGTTGTGGGAGCTGCACTCATCCAGGCAAATGGGGAATATTCCATCACACTCCTGACTTGTTCCTTGCTGATGGTGGACAGGCTTTGGGAAGTCAGGAGTTGAGTTACCTGCTACAGGATTCCCAGCCTCTGACCTGCTCTTGTAGCCACAGTATTTATATGGCCAGTCCGGTTTAGTTTCTGGTCAATGGTAACCCCCAGGATATTGATAGTGGGGGATTCAGTGATGGTAATGCCATTGAACATCAAGAGGTGATGGATGATTCTCTCTTGTTGGAGATGGTCATTGCCTGACACTTGTGTGTTGCAAATGCTACTTGCAAATTCAGGGCCCTGGGAAAAAGTAAGGGAGTGGGATAATTGGATAGCTCTTTCAAGGGGCTGACATTTACATAATGGACCGAATGGCCTCTTTCTGTGCTGTAAGACTCTATGAGCAGCTGACAGAAGAATAGATGCTAATATTAACAATCCCAAAAGCGTCAGGGTATTATGTTATCTGTTTGAAGAATCTTGCTGCTTCTAATCTGCCGCTACATTTCCTACATTATAACACTGACTGTATTTGAAAATTACTTCATTGGTTTAAAGCGCTTTGGGACATCACAAGGTAATGAATGCTGCTATAGAAATGCAAGTCTTTGTTTGAAAGCTGAGACCCAGAAGCTCAAACATTCACCAGTTGTCACGACTCAATTGGATTTTCATAATTGGTGCGGGGATTCAGAAATAATTGGTTGTCAGGCTTTTAACCGAGCACGTCACAGATTGTGTTTCTACAGAAATAGTGATGATTCTCCCTTTAAGTCGACAGTTCCAGTGAGCCTCACAACACGTGTAGTGAATTCGCTGAGACAAGGATTTCTGGTTAACCACATCCACCTTCAAACTCACAGACAGGGAGTGAATTTAAAAGGAGTAAAATAGTGAGATAATCCTGTCACTGATAAATCATCAGTGCAGTAGCACTTAGCATAGAGTATACAGTCCATCAAATACAGCGTAACAGTTCATAGGAACAGAGGAAAATTGGGCGTAGGAGCAAGAGTAACCCATTCAATCCTTCGGGCCCGCTTTGCCAGTCAATAAGACCATGGCTGATCTGGTTGTGTCTCATTTAAGATAAAAGCAAAATACTGCGGATGTTGGAAATCTGAAACAAAAACAGAAAATCACGGAAAAACTCAGCAGGTCTAACAGCATCTGTGGAGGGAGAAAGAGTTAACGTTTGGAGTCTGTATGACCCTTCAATCAATACTAACAGCTTCCACCATCCCCCTAGGGAACCTGTTCCATAGATTAATCACTCACTCACAGAAATATTATTTCCCCAGATTCAACTCAACTCCATTTTGCCATCTACCTCGCATAACCCTTGTCTATCAAAACTCTGTCTAACTCTGCGTTGAATAAATTCAATGAGCCAGCCTCCACTGCTTTCTGAGGAAGAGAATTTCACCGACGGACAATTGTCTGAGAGAAAAAAAGTTCTCTTCATCTCTGTCCTCTTGTTCTGAACCTGTGTCCCCTGGTTCTGGATTCTCCTCAAGAGGAAACATCCTGCCGATATCCACCCTATCAAATTCCCTCAGGATCTTATATGTTTCAATAAGGTCACCTCTCACTCTTCTAAACCCCAATGGGTATCAGCCATTTCCTCATTAGATAAGACCTCCAACCCAGGAATGAGCCGAGCGAACCTTTTCTGAACTGCTTCTGATGCAATTATATCATTATTCAAATAAGGAGACCAAAACTGTACACAGTATTCCAAATGTGGTCTCCCCCCCACAACAACACTGTGGGTGTACCTACACCTTTATCCATGTCAATATGTTATCCCCTACACCACGTAGTCTTATTTTGTGTATTAACTTTTGATATGGTACCTTATCAAATGCTTTTTGGAAATCCAAGTACACCACATCCACAGGTTCCCCTATATTCGCCCCGTCCATTACTTCAAAAGACTCTAAAAAATTAGTCAAGCATGATTCACCTTTCACAAACCCATCATCAAAAACAGGAGACAATTCATCAAATACTATATACATTTTGTCAACAAAACAGAAAGTGCTGGAAAAACTCAGCAGGTCTAACAGCATCTGTGGAGACAGAAACAGAGTTAACATTTTGAGTCCGTATGACTCTTCTTCAGAGCTGAAGAGAAGTAGAAATGTGATGGTTTTCATACTGTTTAAGGAATTTGTCAAATGCTCTGTACAGCTCATCAAATACAGCACATAATTCTTCAAATGCTGTGCACAGTTCCATGTCAAAAAGGACAATGTTGCTATTGATTGGATATTAAGAGAGGAATGGGAATGATTGAAAGGAGAGAGGGATTGGATAAGGAAGTGTGATAATATAAATTGGAAATATTCTCACTGGAGAAGAGAAGGTTGAGAGGTGATGTGATGCTGTTTGTAGAATCTAAAGGGATTGGATAATGTCGGCCATGAGCAGCTGTCTCACTGTGTCCAGAACAGTCGATCCAGAGAACACAGCCTGAGCTTGACGGGGAAATTTAAAACTAATCTGGGGAAACAGTATTTCAGTGAGTGAGTGATTAATCTATCAAACAGGTTCACTAGGGACAGGGTGAAAGCTGTTAGTGTTGATTCATTCAAATGGAAATGAGAGAGATTTCTCCCAGAAACATCCGGGTGTTACGATTGACCAGAAACTGAACTGGACTAGCCATATAAATACTGTGGCTACAAGAGCAGGTCAGGGGCTGGGAATCCTGTGACGAGTAACTCACCTCCCGACTCCCCAAAGCCTGTCCACCATCTACAAGGCACAAGTCAGGAGTGCGATGGAGGTTGTTAATGCTCAGGTGACAGGGAGCTCCTAAATCAGACAACTTTCATCCCAGGATTCTGAAGGAATCGGTTCAGAATATATGTGACTTCACTGGACACTTGCCCAAGCTCCCAAGGCTCAAGTGAAATCCCAGAGGATTGATGTGATTCTTAACTTCAGGAAAGGAACAAGGAATGAAGCATCGGATCATAGAGCCACAGAATTTACTTCCCTCTTTGGGAAAGTGTTTGGAAGTTATTGTGAGGGATCATATCAGCAGCAGCTTGGAAAACCCACTGGAGTTTAGAAGATTGAGAGGCGATCTTACTGAAACATATAAGACCCTGAGGAGATTTGACAGGGTTAATGCTGAAAGGATGTTTCCCCTTGTGGGAGAGACACTAGGGGACACAGTTTAGGAATAAAAGGTCTGCTTTTTAAGAACGAGATGAGGAGAATTTTTTATCTGTCTCAGAGGGTGGTTAGTGTGTGGAACTCTCTTCCCCAGAAAGCAGTGGAGGCTGGGTCCTTGAATTTACTCAAGGCTGAGTTACGCAGATTTTTGATAGATGAGGGAGTCAAGGGTTACGGGGGAAAGTGGAGTTGAGACACAGTTGAGTTCAGCCATGATGTTATTGAATGGCAGAGCAAGCTTGAGGGGCCAAATGGCCTACTCTTGCTCCTAAGTCCTGTGTTCCTTTGTTCCTTATGAGACATGAGTTAATTTGAGGCTCTGGGAGGTCATGTTTGAGTTCAGAATTGAATTTCTGTGAGAAAATGACAGAGTGGATAGACAGGGGAGATGGTTGATGTTATCTACCCAAGTACCAGGAAGACATTTACCAGCCCCACATAATCAATCATCGCACAAGCTGCATGGCCCCCTGGGGGATAAGAGGGAATGTGGAGTGGCAAATGGTTGCTTCACAGACAATGAGCGGTCTTTTTTTTATATTCATTTACAGGATGTGAGGGTCACTGGCGAGGTTAGTAATTTTTTGCCCGTCACTCATTGTGAGAAGATGGTGGTGATTTGCAGCAAGCGATGTACCTGTGCGAGTGCAGAGGGAGGCCAAACAAGAGATAGCGCTGCAGACCTCAGCATAAAATGGGAAAAGTGGACTGAGAAGGGTCACTGAACTGGCAGGGGAGGACCTTGACTGAGAGTGTGTCCACAGAGAGGCTGCTGTCTCCACACAGTCCACAGAAGATGCCTCCAGCCTTGTACTGACCAATGCACATACAGGATTAACACATGTAACTTAGGTGGGCAAAGGGTTTGTGCTTAACAATGAGCTAATTCTTTGTGTTCTCCACTGTAGGTTTCAGAACAAGGATCAAGACAAGGAGGTAGAGAGAGCCCACCCCCCAGATTCACCTCCACCTCTGAGGATGATGTGCCAAACCCTCAGGGAAGGCACCATTACTGTATCCCCCTGCACCCTCCACCAGCGCAGAGGCATTTCCCTCTGTGGCTGTATGTTCTAGAGTGGGTTCAGGGTCACAGTCACTCACAGGTGCCCACCCCTGATGGAGGAAGTGACAGCCAAGGTCTCTGACACTCAGGTGCTGCTGAGGACCAGGCCCCTGCTCAGCTCCATGCAGAAGAGGAGCCTCTGGACTGGAGACCTATTCAAGATGCAGAGACAGGCAGGGGGACATCAGGCAGGGATGCCAGTGGCCATGCACTGCCTGGGCTGAAGGATGGAGGAGTCCATCCACATTATCAGGCCTGGCTCTGGCCTGCGAGCGCTTGGCTTCCTGCATGGAGAGGGTGGTGACCACTATGGAGGGCCTGGTCCATCCAGAGTACAACGTGGCCGCGAGATATGGATATGCACTCAGACCTGCACTCCATCGCTTTAGCCATGGGTGCAGTGCAGCAGTGGCTAGGCGACAGGGGGATGAGGTGCCTCAAGTGCCCCTTCTCCTCAAGGAGTCAGGGAGATGCCATCAGGCATCCACATGGAGGAGAAGCGCCAGCCATGCACCCTAAGGGCTTTTTCCCAGGGCACTCCACGGATGTCCTGCCGCTCCAACTCCCCCCTACCATTGACCCCATCTCTCCCAGCAGGTCAGACGGAGGAGGGTGCAACTGTCCCAGAGCAGGAGACCCTTAGCAGACCGGGGCCCTCAAGGCCTTGGTCTGCCAGAGGCTGCCCACCAACAGCTCCATAGGCGTGCGGCAATGGAAGGCACTTCACTAGGACTGCGCCAGTGATGTCTCATTGATACATTCTCCAAATGGGGGGCAAAGCCTTGCACAGAACTCTGTCATGCCAGCTCCAGACAGACAGCCAGACGATGACCCGGCTGCAGACGCTGCTCAGACATCATCACAGTCAACAGGGCAGAGCAGACCACAGGCTGTCTTCACCTCGGGGCTGCGAACATCGGGGCTGCACTCAGGTGTAGTAATAGGAAAAGGAAGATTAAGGAAGGGCACAATGGTGACACAGTGTCTAATCACTGTCTTTTTGAAACACACTTATAAACATATGCTTAATTTACATTATTCATGTATGTTGTATTTTCATTCTGTTGCTAATTGCTGCAATGGTCACGTGCACTTTGTTTCCGATCAGTCTTGGATGATGTAGGCCTCTGGATGAACCATTCAGTGTGTCACATTGTCATCTTTGGCACCTTTGAGTATCCTGACGTGGAGGTTTGAACCTGGGGTATCATTTGTAAGGCTGTGACCTTGGAATGCATCTGGCAAGGGAGAGTCCACTTGATTATCATTCTTTTGAGGTGCCGTCTGAGCAGCGTCTGCAGCCGGATCATCGTCTGGCTGTCTGTCTGGAGCTGGCATGACAGAGTTCTGTGCAAGGCTTTGCCCCCCATTTGGAGAATGTATCAATGAGACATCACCAGCGCATTCCCAGTGAAGTGCCTTCCATTGCCACACGCCTATGGAGCTGTTTGTTCCAAGGGCCAGCAGAATTTTTTCTCCCAGGTGCCTGAGGGATTCTGCAGTGTTACACGATACAGTCAACTCCCATCGTTCCTGCCAAACCTTGTGAAGGGTTAAATCGCGAATGATGAACTTGTGCGTGGGCAGAGATGGCAAGTGCGCAGTGTGCACTGTCTACATGGGAAAGACGTGGGAAAGGTGAGAGTTTAGCGTTCTAAATCGTGGATGAGCGAAGTTTCGGGGCCGCAGGCGGTGATTTGGTGTACACGATAGAGGAGGTCGCAGGAGGAGACTTTAATGTTGTTCTCCTACTGGCACTGACACTGTGATGTGGTCTGAGAAGGACCATTTTGTGAAGTGGGATGTTTCATTTCAGATTGGTCCATACAGAGGATCACAATGCCAATAGTTTAAATGTGAAAATGCATAATTTAATGCAACCACAGAACATAAAACCAACGCAATTAAACAAAAACATCCATGCTCACCGGGGAACACCAGCCTCCCAGGCAACAGAGGATTCAAACCCACACTGTAGGGGAAATTTATTGGTGCCTCACTCGGCCAGGAATCTGCTTGTCATGGGCCTGTCTGCCACTTGGCACCATTTCCCTGGCATCGTCCACTGCATCAGCAACACCTGCTCCCTCATCAGCAGCATCGTCACCCCCTTCCTCCTCATCAGAGGAGGCAACCAGCTCTTCCATCTGCCCCTCTGCAAATCCCTCTCCCCTTTGCTGGGTGAGGTTGTGCGGGGTGCAACAGACCATATAACCCTGGACACTCTTTCTGCTAAGCACTGCAGAGCTCTACCTGAACAGTCCGAGCATTTCAATGAGCAGTTCAATGGGCTGCTCTGCTGTTGCCCTCCTTCAGGCCTGGGGCAGCTCCTGAGCTGCACTTTGCAAATTCCGCACTGATAAACCATCAGACCACAAGATTTAGGAGCAGAAGTTGACATTCGGCCCATTGAGTCTGCTCCAATATTCAATAAGACCATGGCTGATCTGATAATTCTCAACTCCACTTTCCTGCCTTTTCCCCATAACCTTTGATTCCCTTACTGATTAAAAATCTGTCTATCTCAGCCTTGAATATACTTAATGACCCAACTTCTACAGCCCTATGCGGTAAAGAATTCCACAGATTGACCATCCTCTGAGAGAAGGAATTCCTCCTCAACTCTGTCTTAAATGGGCAATTCCTTACTCTGAGATTATGCCCTCTGGTCCTAGACTCTCCCACATGGGGAAACAATCTCTCAGCATCTACTCCGTCAAGCCCCTTAAGAATCTTATATGTTTCAATAAGGTCGCCTCTCATTCTTCTAAACTCCAATGAGTACAGGCCCAGCCTACTCAACCTCTCCTCATAAGAAAATCCCTCCATACCCAGGATCAACCTAGTGAACCTTCTCTGGACTACCTCCAATGCAGTATATCTTTCCTTAGATAAGGGAACCAAAACTGTTCACAGCATTCTAGGTGTGGTCTAACTAGTGCCTTGTATAGTTTTCGCAAGACTTCCCTAATTTTATACTCCATTCCCTTTGAAATAAAGGCCAACATTCCATTTGCCTTACCTATTACCTGCTGAACCTGTGCGTTAGCTTTTTGTGATTCATGCACAAGGACCCCAAATCCCTCTGTGCTGCAGCTTTCTGCAGTCTGCATAATATCCTTACTTTTATGTTCAATCCCTCTCATAATAAAGGATAGCATTCCATTAGCCTTCTTAATTACTTGCTGTACCTGCACACTAACTTTTTGAGACTCATGTACTAGAACACCTGGATCCCTCTGCACCTCGGAATTATGCAGCCGTTCTCCATTTAAGTAATATTCTGCTTTCTTGTTTTTCCTGCCAAAGTGAATAACTTCACATTTTCCCACATTACTCTCCATTTGCCAGCTCTTTGTCCACTCACTCAACCTATCCATATACATCTGCAACCACCTAATGTCCTCTTCACAACATACTTTCCTACCTATCTTTGTGTCATCTGCAAATTTACCATGTGTTCACTCCCCTCATCTAAGTTATTGGTGTAAATCGGAAAAATTGAGGCCCCAGTACAGATCTCTGTGGGTCTCCGCTTGTCACATTCTGCCAATCAGAAAAAGACTCATTTATGCATACTCTCTGCTTTCTGCCAGCCAGCCAATCTTCTATCCAGGCTAACATGTTACCCCCTATATCATGCGTTTTTATTTTCTATAACAATCTTTGATGTGGCACTTTATCAAATGCCTTCTGGAAATCCAAGTACAGCACATCTACAGGCTCCCCTTTATCCATCGCGCATGTTACTCCTTCAAAAAACTCCAATAAATTGGTTAAACATGATTTTCCTTTCACAAAACCATGCTGACTCTTCCCAATTGCCTTGAGCTCTTCCAAGTGCCCAGCTACAACCTCCTTAATGATCGATTCTAACACCTTCCCCATGACAGATGTCAAGCTAACTGGTCTATAGTTTCCTGTTTTCTGCCTCCCTCCCTTCTTGAATAGAGGGGGTATATTTTCTACTTTCCAAACTGATGGAACCTTTCCAGAAAGTAGCGAATTTTGGAAAATTAACACCAGTGCATCGACTACCTCGTTAGCCACCTCTTTTAAGACCCTAGGATGTGGTCCATCGGGACCCAGAGACTTGTCAGCCCGCAGCTCCATCAATTTACTCAGTACCACTTCCCTAGTGATTTCAATTTCACCAAGTTCCTTTCTTCAATTCACCTCCTGATTTGCAGATATTCCTGGAATGTTTTTTGTATCCTCTATAGTGAACACAGAAGCAAAATATTTGTTCATTTCTTCCGCCATTTCCTTATTATCTACTATTAACTCCCCACTGTCACTCTCTAGGGGACCAACACTACTTGATTTATTCTTTTTCTTTTTAAGTGCCTGTAGAAACTCTTGCTATCCGTTTTTACATTTCTAGCTAGCTTCCTCTCATACTCTAACTTCTTTCTCCTGATTAACCTTTTAAATATTCTCTGCTGTTTTTTAAATTCTATCCAATCATCTGTCCTGCAGCTCATCTTTGCAGAGTTGTATGCTTATTCCTTAAGTTTGATGCTTTCCTTAACATCTCTAGTTAATCACAGATGGTGGGTCCTCCCCTTAGAATTTTTCTTTATAGCAGGAATATACTTATTCCGAATACTCTGCATAATCCTTTAAATATCTGACATTGTTTCTCTATAGATCTATCCTCTAGCCTAGTTTCCCAGTTCGCTTCAGCTAGCTCAGCTTTCATCCCCACATCATTGCCCTTATTTAAGTTTAAGATACTAGTCTTCGACCCACTCTTCTCCCTTTCAAATTGGATGTAAAATTCAAGCATATTGTGGTTGCTGCTACCTAGGGGTGCCTTTACTCTGAGGTCATTAATTAATCCTGTCACGTTACACAATACCAAGTCTAATATAACCTGCTCTCTGGTTGGTTCCAGAACATGCTGCTTTAAGAAACTATCTGGAAAACATTCTAAGAACTCCTCATCCAGGCGGCTACTGCCAATCTGATTTTTCCAGTTTATGGGTAGATTAAAAGCACCCATGATTATTGCCATCCCTTTATCACAAGCACACAATATTTTCTTTTGTATACTTTGTCTGACACTGTGGCTACTGTTAGGGGGCCTGTAAACCACTCCAACTAATGACTTTTTCCCCCTACTATCCTCATCTCCATCGAAACCGCTTCTATATCCTGATCCCCTGAACCAAGGTTAACTCTAACTATTGCACCAATGCCCTCTTTGATTAACAGTGCTACCCCTCCACCTTTACCTAGCTTCCTATTCTTCTTGAATGTCATGTACCCTTCAATACTAAGGACCCAATCTTTGTCGTCCTGCAGCCACATCTCCGTAATTGCTATCAGATCATATTTATTTACTTCAATGTGGGCCATCAATTCATTTACTTTGTAATGAATGCTACGTGCATTCAGATAGAGAGCCTTCAGTTTTGTCTTTTTGTTACCTTTGTAACATCTAGTCTTGACTGTTGATGTATTATTAGGTTTTTTCTCTCTGTCCCTTCCTGCCATTCTCTGACCCTCATTTCTCATATTACTAGTTTGCTCCCATGTCTTGACTCTACACCTTGAGTTGCTCTCTCTACCCAAGCTTGATCCCTCACCCCTCTTGTTTAGTTTAAAGCCCTCTCTACTTCCCTAGTTATGTGATTTGTGAGATCACTCATCCCAGCACGGTTCAGGTGTAAACCGTCCCAATGGTACAGCCCCCACTTTCCCCAGTACTGATGCAAGTGCCCCACAAACTGGAACCCACTTCTCCCAGACCAGTCTTTGAGCCACACTTTGTCTCTGTAATCTTATTTGCCCGATGCCAATTTGCATGTGGCTCAGGTAATAATCCACAGATTTTCTGCTTCTTAAATTTGGTTCCTAGCTCCTCATGCTGACTTTACAGAACCTCTTTCCTAGATCAACCTATGTCATTGGCACCTACATGGACCACAACAACTGGATCCTCCCCCTCCCACTGCAACTTCCTCTCCAGCCCTGAGCAGATGTCCCGAACCCTGGCACCAGGCAGACAACATAGCCGTCTGGAGCCTTGCTTTTTGCTGCAGAGAACAGTGCCAATCCCCCTCACTACACTGTCCCCTGCTACCACTATATCCTTGACCAACCCTGTATAACCATTCCTCTCCCCTCTGTTACCCTTGAACCTCCCCCCATTACCCTTTGGTCCTATAACCATCACGCTCCACATGCTTTCTCTCCGCTCTGAGACTATACCTGTTACTGCCCCCATGCCCATCCTGACTCTGGCCCCTCCCATTATCTGCACCACCTGTTTTGTCTGTTTCCATGACGACCGCCAACCCCCTCCCCCTCCCCATCCATGAGACCATCCGCTACCCAACCATTGCTCTGGACGTGCCACCCTACCACATCCCACTCCCACCTCTGACTGTCACTCTGCTGCCCAGTAGCCTCAGTTCAACCCCCTAGACACAATAATAGACAGCATTGACCTTACTCTTTAGGACTATCTCTCTCCTACCATTCCTGCCTGGAAGCCCCCTTCCTCACCCAATCACAGGACGCCCACATCCAAGAGGCAAGGCCTTCCCCTCCTGCCATCATCCCTGCACCCTCACATTCCTTCCCTTTCTGGGCTCGCTCCTGCCCTGCCTTCCTCCCCACCCCAGGCTCCCAGTCTCCCACCCTGCCTGGGACTCCCTCCATCACTCAACCAGTGTCCCTGCCTCATGTCCCTCAGACTGCCACCACCCGCTCATTGCCTCATTGAACAACACTCCCCAAAGAGGAAACACACAGTGGCTCATCACCCCAACTGCACCAACTTGACAACCTCACCTGCTGCACGCCACTTACCTGTAGCCGTAAATCTGAAGGCATGTACTGCTTGCCTGTGGATAACTTAGTTGGGAAGGGGAACTTCATTCTGTTGAAATTTCCTTTTAATTAGCATGCATGACATGCAAATGCATGTATGAAGACCCTCCTTCAAACTCCCCTAAACCTAATGGTTTCGTTTAATCCCACTGTCGGGAAGCTGATTTTTGGCCTCCCACTCAATTAAGTTCCCTCGTCTACCTTGCTTCTTGCTCCCAGGAGCAGCACAAGATTTGGCCCATGGTTGCAAGGTGACCAAGACTTGGACCTGAATATTGAAGGGTACCTGATGTTTTGAAATGACAGGAAGTTGAGAAAAGGTGGTGGGGTAGCTCTGTTAATTAAGGATGTCATTAGTACAGTAGTGAGAGAGAACTTTAGCTCAAAAGAGTAAGATGTAGAGTCAGTTTGGCTAGAGATAAGAAATAGGAAAGTTAAGAGGTCACTTGTTGGAGTACTTTATGGGCCCCCTAACAGTAGTTACACGGTAGGACAGAGTATACAAGAAGAAATAAATGGGGTGTCTAAGAAAGGTACTGCGGTAATCATGGGTGACTTTAATCTACGTGTAGATTGGACAAATCAGATTGGCAAAGGTAACTTGGAAAATGAACTCCTAGAGTGTATTTGGGACAATTTCTTAGAGCAGCATGTTCAAGGACCAACCAGGGAGCAGGCTATTCTAAACCTGGTAACGTGCAATCGGATAGGATTAAACAATAACCCCACGGTAAAGGAGCCTTTAGGTGACAGCGATCATAACATGCTCGAATTTCATATTCAGCCCGAAGCTGAGAAGCGTGGCTCTGAGATTAGTGTTTTAAACCTAAATAAAGGTTAAACCTAAATAAATAAAGGAGTATGAAGGCTAACAGGAAGCACAGGAGGGATAAATGGGTAATTTTTGGGAGTGCCACAGGGATCAGAGCTGGCGCCTCAATTATTTACAATTTATTACCAATGATTTGGAGGAAGGGGCTGAATGTGTGGTTGCTAAATTTTCCGATGACACAAAGATAGGTAGGAAAGCAAATTGTGAGGACATGAAGTGTTTACAAAGAGATTTAGGTTAAGTGAATGGGCAAGAATTAGGCAGATAAAGCATAATGTTGGAAAATGTGAACTTGCCCACTTTGGCAGGATGAATAGAAAAATATAGTGTTTAATTGGAGAGAGATTGCAGAACTGTATGGTAGAGTAGCATCTGGTACATGAACAAGATGGGATAACAATCCGGTAGTTTCCTGGTCACCATTACTGAGACTAGTTTCCTATTCTGGATTTGCTGAATTAATTGAATTTAAATTCCTGCAGCTGCTGTGCTGGGGTTTGAACCCATGTCTCAGGATCATTAGCTCGGTCTCTGGATTACCATTCCAGTAACATAACCATTATACTAACATTCCTTATATATAATTTACAGTTTAAATAAAATCCATTGAAATGTGAAGTGGATTAAATTTATCCCATTTCATTTTGACTCAAGCATTCATTTTACGAATTAATCTGATTGAGGTTTTGCTATTTTTGTGAAGTGCTGGGAGAGTGAATCTCTCTTTCCTGAAATCGCCTTTGTTAAACAGTTAGTGACTGACTGACTGTCTCATCTCCTTACTCTGTGTGTGCGTTTGTGTGTGTGAGAGTGAGAGTGTGCGAGTGAGTGTGTGTGAGAGAGACTGTGTGTGTGTGTGCCAGTGAGAGTGTGTGTGTGTGTGAGTGTGTGTGTGTGTGTGTGTGTGAGTGTGTGTGTGTGTGTGAGAAAGAGAGAGAGAGTGTGTGTGTGTGAGAGTATGTGTGTGAGAGTGTGTGTGTGTCAGTGAGAGTGTGTGTGTCAGTGAGAATGTGTGTGTGAGAGAGAGTGTGAGGGTTTGTGTGAGAGAGTGTGTGTGAGTGTGAGTTTGTGTGAGAGTGTGTGAGTGAGTGTGAGTTTGTGTGAGTGTGTGTGAGTGTGAGTTTGTGTGAGTGTGTGTGAGAGTGAGTGTGAGTTTGTGTGAGTGTGTGTGTGAGTGAGTGTGAGTTTGTGTGAGTGTGTGAGTGAGTTTGTGTGAGTGTGTGTGTGAGTGAGTATGAGTTTGTGTGAGTGAGTGTGAGTATGTGTGAGTGAGTGTGAGTCTGTGTGAGAGTGTGTGAGTGAGTGTGGGTTTGTGTGAGTGTGTGTGTGTGAGTGTGAGTTTGTGTGAGATTGTGTGAGTGAGTGTGAGATTGTGTCAGTGCGTGTGAGTGAGTGCAAGTTTCTGTGATAGTGTGTGAGTGAGTGAGTTTGTGTGTGTGTGTGTGTTGTGAGATAGTGTGAGTTTGTGTGAGTGTGTGAGAGTGAGTATGAGTTTGTGTGAGTGTGTGTGAGTGAGTGAGTTTGTGTGAGTGTGTGTGAGTGAGTATGAGTTTGTGTGAGAGTGTGTGAGTGAGTGTGGGTTTGTGTGAGTGTGTGTGTGAGTGAGTGTGAGTTTGTGTGAGATTGTGTGAGTGAGTGTGAGTTTGTGTCAGTGCGTGTGTGAGTGTAAGTTTGTGTGAGAGTGTGTGAGTGAGTGTGAGTATGTGTGTGAGTGAGTGTGAGTATGTGTGTGAGTGAGTGTGAGTTTGTGTGAGAGTGTGTGAGTGAGTGTGGGTTTGTGTGAGTGTGTGTGTGAGTGAGTGTGAGTTTGTGTGAGATTGTGTGAGTGAGTGTGAGTTTGTGTCAGTGCGTGTGTGAGTGTAAGTTTGTGTGAGAGTGTGTGAGTGAGTGTGAGTTTGTGTGAGAGTATGAGTCAGTGCGAGTTTGTGTGAATGTGTGTGTGAGTGAGTGTGAGTTTGTGTGTGTGTGAGTGAGTGTGGTTTGTGTGAGTTTGTTTGTGAGTGTGAGTTTGTGTGAGAGTGTGTGAGTGAGTGTGAGTTTGTGTGAGTGTGTGTGAGAGTGAGTGTGAGTTTGTGTGAGTGTGTGTGTGAGTGAGTGTGAGTTTGTGTGAGTGTGTGTGTGAGTGAGTTTGTGTGAGTGTGTGTGTGAGTATGAGTTTGTGTGAGAGTGTGTGAGTGAGTGTGAGTATGTGTGTGAGTGAGTGTGAGTTTGTGTGAGAGTGTGTGATTGAGTGTGGGTTTGTGTGAGTGTGTGTGTGTGAGTGTGAGTTTGTGTGAGATTGTGTGAGTGAGTGTGAGTTTGTATCAGTGCGTGTGAGTGAGTGTAAGTTTGTGTGAGTGTGTGTGTGAGTGAGTGTGAGTTTGTGTGAGATTGTGTGAGTGAGTGTGAGTTTGTGTCAGTGCGTGTGAGTGAGTGTAAGTTTGTGTGAGAGTGTGTGAGTGAGTGTGAGTTTGTGTGAGAGTATGAGTCAGTGCGAGTTTGTGTGAATGTGTGTGTGAGTGAGTGTGAGTTTGTGTGTGTGTGAGTGAGTGTGAGTTTGTGTGAGAGTGTGTGAGTGAGTGTGAGTTTGTGTGTGTGTGTGTGAGTGTGAGTTTGTGTGAGTGTGTGTGTGAGTGAATGTGAGTTTGTGTGAGAGTGTGCAAGTGAGTGTGAGTTTGTGTGAGAGTGTGTGTGAGTGAGTGTGAGTGAGTGTGAGTTTGTGTGAGAGTGTGTGTGAGTTTGTGTGAGTGTGTGTGTGTGTGTGAGTGAGTGTGTGTGAGTGTGAGTTTATGTGAGAGTGTGTGAGTGAGTGTGAGTTTGTGTGTGTGTGAGTGAGTGTGAGTTTGTGTGAGAGTGTGTGAGTGAGTGTGAGTTTGTGTGAGAGTGTGTGAGTGAGTGTGAGTTTGTGTGGGTGAATGTGAGTGAGTGTGAGTTTGTGTGAATGTGTTTGTGAGTGTGAGTTTGTGTGAGAGTGTGTGAGTGAGTGAGTTTGTGTGTGTGTGAGTGAGTGTGAGTTTATGTGAGAGTGTGTGAGTGAGTGTGAGTTTGTGTGTGTGTGTGAGTGAGTGTGAGTTTGTGTGAGTGTGTGTGTGAGTGAATGTGAGTTTGTGTGAGAGTGTGCAAGTGAGTGTGAGTTTGTGTGAGAGTGTGTGTGAGTGAGTGTGAGTGAGTGTGAGTGAGTGTGAGTTTGTGTGAGAGTGTGTGTGAGTTTGTGTGTGTGTGTGTGAGTGTGTGTGAGTGAGTGTGAGTTTGTGTGAGTGTGAGTTTGTATGAGTGTGAGTTTGTGTGAGTGAGTGTGTGTGAGTGTGAGTTTATGTGAGAGTGTGTGAGTGAGTGTGAGTTTGTGTGTGTGTGAGTGAGTGTGAGTTTGTGTGAGAGTGTGTGAGTGTGAGTTTGTGTGAGAGTGTGTGAGTGAGTGTGAGTTTGTGTGAGTGAGTGTGAGTGAGTGTGAGTTTGTATGAGTGTGAGTTTGTGTGAGTGAGTGTGAGTGAGTGTGAGTGAGTGTGAGTTTGTGTGTGAGTGTGGGCAGGATTTTACGTCCTGTGGGTGGGCACACTCCTGCCCTGATCGGGTGTAAAATCACGCGCGATGACGTGGGGGTGAGTGTCCCGAAGTCATCGCTCACTCTCGTGATCTTTTGGTCGGTGGGTGTGCGCTAGAGTTGGCATCGCGCCTGCTGACAATTAATGGGCCTATTAAGTCCCTTAAGCAGGTAATGAATTTGTGCTTTTCGCTGCCCATCCAGCCGTTCAGTTGGCGGGTGAGCAAACAGGCCAGGCGGCCTTTGGATTTTTATATGAATCCACGGGTGGGATGAGGTTTCCAGAAGTAATAAAAAAGTTATAAAAGTTTTCAAACATCATTTTAAACATGTCCCTCTTCAAGTGACTAAGTCACATGTGGGGACATATTTCTCTCATTTCTAGAACGTTTATTTTTGTGTCCACAATTATTCAGCTCCCTGAGGCAGCTCTGTGCCCCCAGGCAGCTGTCAGTGTGAGCTCCCCCCTCACACGCACAGTCTTCAGCCCTCACCCTCCTCCTGCCCCCATCCTGGCAGCGCTGAGCTCCTCAGCACACGTTTCACACTGGCCGGCCGTTAGTTTGCCAGCAAGCGTGAAATCGCGGTTGGGGCCCGATTGTGGGTGGCGGACAGTTTCACAACCACTCCCGGACTCACACCCTGTGCCCGCCTGACAACCGGAAAGTTCTGCTGTGTGTGTGTGAGCGAGTCTGTGTGTGACAGAAATTGTGTGTGTGTTTGTGTGTGTGTGTGTGCATATGAGAGAGTGTGTGTGTGTGCGAGTGAGTGAGAGAGTGAGTGAGTTAATGTGTGTGAGTGTATTTGAGAGTGTGTGTGTGTGTTTGTGTGTTGGTGTGTGGGTGAGAGTGTGTGTGTGTGTGTGTGTGTGTGTGCGAGTGAGTGAGTGAGAGAGTGAGTTAATGTGTGTGAGAGAGTGTGTGTGTGTGTGTGTGTGTGTGTGTGCGAGTGAGTGAGTGAGAGAGTGAGTTAATGTGTGTGAGAGAGTGTGTGTGTGTGTGAGAGTGAGTGAGAGAGTGAGTGAGTTAATGTGTGTGTGTGTGTGTGTGTGTGCGAGTGAGTGAGAGAGTGAGTGAGTTAATGTGTGTGTGTGTGTGTGTGCGAGTGAGTGAGAGAGTGAGTGAGTTAATGTGTGTGAGTGTATTTGAGAGTGTGTGTGTGTGTGTGTGTGTGAGAGTGTTGGTGTGTGGGTGAGAGTGTGTGTGAGTGATTGCGAGAGAGAGTGAGTGAGTTAATGTGTGTGTGAGTGAGAGTGTGAGAGTGAGAGTGTTAATGTGCTGTATGTGTGTTGAAAGGAAGGAGAGATTGAGACAGGTAGATAACCTGATCTTTGAATTCCTGTCAATGCTGGAGAGGGAACAGTCAGGGTTTCTGTTGAAAAGTGCTGTCTGTTCAGATCAGGTTGTAACAGGGCAGTGAACAATGTGACAGGTCTTACAGCAGAAACTGCAGTATCTCCCTCAGCCCAGTCTCAAACTTCATGGTGAGATTGGAGCTCCTGTTCCCTGGATTACTGATGGAGTAACAGAAACCCGTCCAGCACCGCACCCCAGTACATGATATCACCACAGCATCTGTGCAGCTATTTGTTTCTTTGTACCAGTGTTACAGTCACAGTCTGAACGCGTTCTCACCCTGGAGTCTTTCCGGCTCACTCACCCACTCAGACAGACTCAGAGAACAGAAGTTTAGGAGATGGAACAGATTGGGAAAGAGAGAGCAAGTAAATGTGTAAAAAAAAGTGTTACATATTAAAAAATGCAAACTCCCAGAGAACGGCCTGTGAATTCAGGCACGATTTTCAGGCACTAACTGACCTACTAAGCTCCAATCTGACAGCAGGAGGCCAACATCTCTTAACCAAGATCACTAGACACAGCTTGTCTGGTTCTTATCACATTGCTGCTTGTGGGATCTTGCTGAGCACAAAGTGGCTGATCTGTCTCCTACATTACAAAGTATTTCATTGTCAGGGAAGTGCTGTATACCACCCTGAGCTGGTAAAGTTGGCACAGTGACACTGAATCTGGTCTCACTGGATCTAGTCAGCGTTTCAGGCACAGCTCCGACAGTGGGATACGCAACTGCTCGAAGATTTACCTCAAAGTCTGCGATTGTTTTTACAACAGTTCATTAACTGACTTAGAGAATAATTCCCTCTGATAAACAACATGTTCTGCAATAAATTATACATTCTTAATTATTGGTACAACATATGGCTGATAATTAAATCAGGAGTATTCCCTCGAACAATGAGGTAGGAACCAGTTATCCCGGGCAGATGATTCACACAGCGAGAGGATAATTCATGGGCAGAGTGTTCAGGTGGGTGGGCGGGTGCGATTGGCGGGTCCGGGAGGGGCTGGGGAGCCGATTGTCGACTGCGATTGGCCCCCTGGCCGCGATTTCACACGGGCCGAATAACGACAGACAGTGTGAAACACGCACTGAAAGGCTCAGCACTGCTGGGGTGGGGGTGGGAGGAGGGTGGGCGCCGATGGGGTGGGGGTGGGAGGGGGGTGGGCACTGATGGGGTGGGGGTGGGAGGAGGGTGGGCGCTGATGGGGTGGGGGAGGGAGGAGGGTGGGCGCTGACGGGGTGGGGGTGGGAGGAGGGTGGGCGCTGATGTAAGTGGGGGCAGGAGGAGGGTGGGCGCTGATGGGGTGGGGGTGGGAGGAGGGTGGGCGCTGATGGGGTGGGGGTGGGAGGAGGGTGGGCGCTGATGTAAGTGGGGGCAGGAGGAGGGTGGGCGCTGATGGGGTGGGGGTGGGAGGAGGGTGGGCGCTGATGGGGTGGGGGTGGGAGGAGGGTGGGCGCTGATGTAAGGGGGCACAGGGGAGGGTGGGTGTTGCTGGCGCGGGGGCGGGAGGAGGGTGGGCGCTGATGTAAGGGGGCACAGGGGAAGGTGGAATGAAAGCTCCCTGAAGGTAGAGAGCCGGCTCAAGGAGCTGAAGACTACAAAATTATTAAATAAAGATTTTAAAATCAGGACAAAAAATCAAAGCATCACAAACAGTCTCCTGAACATGTACATTATAAAAATTCCACCCATAGGTTTTTATTTTTCTACTTAATAACGGACACCTCATCTCGCCCTTGGATGAGGTTTCATCAAAAATGCAAAGTCCACCTGGTGGATTTGCCCTCCAAACGTTAGGATGGACGGATCACGGGAAATCCAGGACAATTACAACCTTCATATTGTGAAACAGTTCTGAATTTACATAGCAACGATTTCATTGTAGGACAGTTTCTGTCAGACTGAAACCAGATCAGATTCTCACACACGGTGAGATTATAATCTGGTGCCTTTTGTGCTAAATCAGAACCTCCTGAAATGAAAGTTTCCCAGCAGAGACTGGGTGACTGAACATTATAAACATCAGTGGCTGGAAACACAACTGGACATTTTCCCCTGTGGAGATATTGGACAGTGTCAGATACACAACTGGACACATTACCCTGTGGAGATATTGGACAGTGTCAGATACACAACTGGACACATTACCCTGTGGAGATATTGGACAGTGTCAGATACACAACTGAACACATTACCCTGTGGAGATATTGGACAGTGTCAGATACACAACTGGACACATTACCCTGTGGAGATATTGGACAGTGTCAGATACACAACTGGACACATTACCCTGTGGAGATATTGGACAGTGTCAGATACACAACTGGACACTTTCCCCTGTGGAGATATTGGACGGTGCCAGATAAACAATTGGACACATTCCCTTCTGGTCACCGA
Organism: Cetorhinus maximus; assembly: GCF_964194155.1. Classification (NCBI taxonomy): domain Eukaryota; kingdom Metazoa; phylum Chordata; class Chondrichthyes; order Lamniformes; family Cetorhinidae; genus Cetorhinus; species Cetorhinus maximus. The sequence continues at coordinate 2,697,057 of NC_135895.1, read as the reverse complement.
CCCTCCTGCCATTAAAACATTTTTTTATTTGCGCTATTAAGAAGTTTGACAATTCTGAACATCTCAATTAAATCTCCCCTTAACCTTCTCTGCTCTAAGCAGAACAATCCCAGCTTCTCCAGTCTCTCCAAATTAACTGAAGCCCCACATCCCTGGTCCCACTGGAGTAAATCTCCTCCGCACCCTCTCCAAGGCCTCGACATCCTTCATAAAGTGCGGAGCCCGGATTTGGACACAATTCTCCTGCCGGTCCTAACTAGTGATTGATAAAGATTTACCACAACTTCTAATTTTTGTACTCAATGGGTCTGTTAATAAATCCAATGTAGGAATTTGGAGGGAATTAACTTTGAGAAAGGCCATTCTGTGAGTGTCCATTCACACAACAGAGGCTGGTTCAGAGAGATTTCTACTCACCAGCGTGCAGTACATCTCAGGGGTGTCTCCACACGTACTGTTTGGGGGATCCAACCTGATCTTCAGGAACCTGGTGAGGAGAGTAGCCTCAGGCTGACAGGCCATGTAATCCCAACTCACCCCCCGGTCCCAGTGAACCTGAGTCTTACACAGATCGTAGTGACCCCAGGATGGGAAGTGATGGCCGGCGAGAGACAGGGTCGTCCATAGGGCCTGAAGAGACAACAAGGTGAACAAACTCATCACTCCAGCTGGGCCTTACTCAGAGAGGGAGAATCCCGATCCGACTGGCGGTGATTCAGGGAGTCTCCACTCCGATTGGATTCTCACTCAGAGGGGGAGACACCTACTCCATCTGGGGTGATTCAGGAAATCTCCACTCCGATTGGATTCTTGTTCAGAGGGAAGATCAGTTGTTATTATTCCGGCTGTTTTTCCCAGTGTTGGGTGTGGATGTTCTGGGAGACAGGATTCCGGCTGTTTTTCCCAGTGTTGGGTGCGGATGTTCTGGGGGACAGGATCCCAGATGTTTTTCCCAGTGTTGGGTGTGGATGTTCTGGGGGACAGGATTCCAGATGTTTTTCCCAGTGTTGGGTGCGGATGTTCTGGGGGACAGGATTCCAGATGTTTTTCCCAGTGTTGGGTGTGGATGTTCTGGGAGACAGGATTCCAGATGTTTTTCCCAGTGTTGGGTGTGGATGTTCTGGGAGACAGGATTCCAGATGTTTTTTCCTGGCTTTTTGCTACATCAGACGGATGTTCTGATTGGCTGATCAGTCAGTCCTGGGAGCCAATGAGATGATGATCTCCCGGTCAGAGTTGGTTTTCCATCGATTTTCTCTTCCTCCTGGCATCAGTTCCCTGTCAGGAGAGAAATAAAATCTATGGATTTTGGAATAGTTGCTGCTCATGACCTTCAACCCCCACCCTCAATCTCCGCCTCCCATTAGCTGCAACGTGATAGGGAGATAAAGACAAATTGGGAATCACAGCAGCCAATAGGAGGTGAATAAATTACACATGTAAAGATCCCAAATGAGGGAAAAACTATTCTCCTCCCTCCATCATCTCACCTCAAACTCAGCAGCAGCTCACACTGGAAAAGCAAAACATTATTCTCATTTTTATAGAAATCTCTTTCTCCTTTAAACACCAACTCAGTGACCCATCCCACAGTCTGTTTTACAACACAAGGTGATACTCTAGGTACTGACTGACATACAGACTAATACAGGGATATTTATAACCCATTTTCTATGATAAATACTACAGGATTTTATAAACTGCTACAGTATGAGCAGAAATAGTCTCTGAACGTCTCACATCCTCCCACGTAATGCTGTTCCCCTTCAGATCGAGCGTCACAATCCACACACACCTTCTGGGGCTCAATGTGACTCTCCTGCTCAAACTCCAAACACACACCCACCCTCTCCACTCACCCAACACACACTCACCCTCTCCACTCACCCAACACACACTCACCCTCTCCACTCACCCAACACACACTCACCCTCTCCACTCACCCAACACACACTCACCCTCTCCACTCACCCAACACACACTCACCCTCTCCACTCACCCAACACACACTCACTCTCTCCAACCACCCAACACACACTCACCCTCTCCACTCACCCAACACACACTCACCCTCTCCACTCACCCAACACACACTCACCCTCTCCACTCACCCAACACACACTCACTCTCTCCAACCACCCAACACACACTCACCCTCTCCACTCACCCAACACACACTCACCCTCTCCACTCACCCAACACACACTCACCCTCTCCACTCACCCAACACACACTCACCCTCTCCACTCACCCAACACACACTCACCCTCTCCACTCACCCAACACACACTCACCCTCTCCACTCACCCAACACACACTCACTCTCTCCAACCACCCAACACACACTCACCCTCTCCACTCACCCAACACACACTCACCCTCTCCACTCACCCAACACACACTCACCCTCTCCACTCACCCAACACACACTCACTCTCTCCAACCACCCAACACACACTCACCCTCTCCACTCACCCAACACACACTCACCCTCTCTAACCACCCAACACACACTCTGAGAGGTGTAGGGGCTGGGGGAGGTTACAGAGATAGGGAAGGGTGTAGGGGCTGGAGGAGGTTACAGAGATAGGGAGGGGTGTAGGGGCTGGAGGAGGTTACAGAGATAGGGAGGGGTGTAGGGGCTGGAGGAGGTTACAGAGATAGGGAGGATGTAGGGGCTGGAGAAGGTTACAGAGATAGGGAGGGGCAGGGACTGGAGGAGGTTACAGGGATAGAGGGGGTGTAGGGGCTGGAGGAGGTTACAGAGATAGGGAGGGGTGTTCGGGTTGGATTTTCTCACAGTTAAACATCACTCGCCTTTGGTGAGGTTGTGAATTTTTCTGCTTAGTTTTAGTGGAATCATTTTCAGTCATCACATTATTTTCACAAGTTACAAATCTATATAAAAAATTCCCCCTGGAAAGGGTTGAGTTGGGGTTGAATCTATCGACAGTTCGGGGCTGAGGGGGATTTGATTCTTGCCCAGTCTGTGTGTCTGGGATGTGGGCTGGTTTGATGCCTTGAGTCTGGAAACTCGGTGATTTAGACATTAAATGAAATGCTGGGGAAAGTTAATCTGATGCCAGACAGGAGCATTCAACAGCCAACGGGCAAATGAGAACAAGTACAGGATCCAGCTCTTCATCAAAACTCATTTCCAGCCAGGCTGATTTAAGCTCAGCCAACTCCATTGTTTGGGTGTTTAGGCTTTTTCATTATTAACCATTCAATAGAAAAAGCTCCTTCTGTAACACAAATCATTTCTAAACTTAGCCAATGTGGAGTCAGGGACATTCGCATTGAAAACCAATTGACCTCAACACTGAGAGCAACAGGGAAGAACAGACAGGAGGCGCTGTTCCAGACACCCCGTCCCAGGGTGTGAGACTGGGGGGGACAGGCAGGGGGCGCTGTTCCAGACACCCCGTCCCAGGGTGTGAGACTGGGGGGGACAGGCAGGGGGCGCTGTTCCAGACACCCCATCCCAGGGTGTGATACTGCGGGGGGACAGACAGGGGGCACTGTTCCAGACACCCCGTCCCAGGGTGTGAGACTGTGGGGGACAGACAGGGGACACTGTTCCAGACACCCCGTCCCAGGGTGTGAGACTGGCGGGGGACAGACAGGGGGCGCTGTTCCAGACATTCTGTTCCATGGTGTGAGACTGATGGGGACAGACAGGAGGCGCTCTTCCAGACACCCCGTCCCAGGGTGTGAGACTGGGGGGGACAGACAGGAGGCGCTGTTCCAGACACCCCGTCCCAGGGTGTGAGACTGGGGGGGGGGGGGGGGGGACGGACAGGGGTCGCTGTTCCAGACACCCCGTCCCAGGGTGTGAGACTGGGGGGGACAGACAGGGGGCACTGTCCCAGACACCCCGTCCCAGGGTGTGAGACAGGTGGAGACAGACAGGAGGCGCTGTTGCTGGTCAGAGGCCAGCATTTATTGCCCTTCTCTAATTGCCCTTTTGAAGATGGTGGTCAGCCACCTTTGCAGAAGCATAGAAATATAGAAAGATTTACAGTGCAGAAAGAGGCCATTCAGCCCATCATACCCATGTGGCTGAAAAGTCCTCTCCTGTTTATTCCCACTTTCCAGTTCTTGCTCTGCAGCCCCTGTAGGTCACAGCATCTCCAGCAAATCCAAATGTTTGTTCAATGCAATGAGGATTTCTACCTCTACCACCCTTCCAGGCAATGAGTTCCAGATCCCCACCACCCTCGGGGTGAAAACATCCAGTACTGGGTGAGCAGAAATTTCATCCAACTAAATACTGGCAAAATCGTCTTTGGTCCCTGTCACAGACTCCTTTCTCTCACCACCACCTCCATCCCTCTCCCTGATAACTGTCTGAGGCTGAACCAGTCTGTTCAAAACACTGGTGCCCTATTTAACCCCATAATGAGGTTCTGACCACATCAACATCCAGGGGGTTAACCATTGAACAGAAACTGAACTGGACTAGCTAGATAAATGCTGTGGCTACAAGAGCAGGTCAGGGGCTGGGAATCCTGCGATGAGTAACTCACCTCCTGAAACTCCAAAGCCTGTCCACCATCTACAAGGCACAAGTCAGGAGTGTGATGGAACACTCCCCATTTGCCTGGATGAGTGCAGCTCCCACAACACTCAAGAAGCTCGACACCATCCAGGACAAAGCAACCCCACTTGATTGGCTCCACATCCACAAACATTCACTCCCTCTACTACTGACACACAGTAGCTGCAGTGTGTGTACCATCTACAAGATGCACTGCAGAAATTCACCAAGGTTCCTTCGACAGCACTTTCCAAACTCACAGTCACTACCATCTAGAAGGACAAGGGCAGCAGATAGATGGGAACACCACCACCTGGAAGTTCCCCTCCGAGTCACTCACCATCCTGACCTGAAAATACATCGCCGTTCCTTCACTGTCGCTGGGTCAAGATCCTGGAACTCCCTCCCTAACAGCACTGTGGGTGTACCTACACCACATGGACTGCAGCGGTTCAAGAAGGCAGCTCACCACCACCTTCTCAAGGGCAACTATGGATGGGCAATAAATGCTGACCCAGCCAGCGATGCCCACATTCCATAAATAAAAAAGAATCTGTTCTATCACTGACGCTGCTATTTCCACCCCCATAACATTGCCCAACTCCGCCCCTGAGCTCATCAGCTGCTGAAACCTTCATTTGTACCAGCGTTACTTCTGGAATGGACTGTTTCAACACATCCTGGCTGTCCCCCCACATCCCACCCTCTGCAAACAAGAGCTCATCGAAACTCAGCTGCCCATGTCCTAATTTCCTCAAGTCTTGTCCATGTTTGTGTTCACTGACCCACACTGGCTTCCAATCCAGCACCCCGATTTTAAAATTCTCATTCAAGTCCCTCATTACCTCGGCCCTCCCTATCTCTGTTAGCTCCTCCAGCCCCTACCACCGTCCCTATCCTCTGTAACCTCCTCCAGCCCCTACAACCCTCCCTATCCTCTGTAACCTCCTCCAGCCCCTACAGCCCTCCCTATCTCTGTAACCTCCTCCTGCCCCTACACCCCTCCCTATCTCTGTAACCTTCTCCAGCCCCTACACCCCTCCCTATCTCGGGAACCTCTTCCAGCCCCACAACTCTCCGAGATATCTGCACTCATCTAATTCTTGCTCCTCAGCATCCCTGATTTTAATCTCTCCACCACTGGTGGCTTCACCTTCAGTTACCTAAGCCCTAAGTTTTGGAATTTCCTCCCTATCCCTGTAACATCCTCCAGCCCCTACACCCCTCCCTATCTCTGGAAGCTCCTCCAGCCCCTACACACCTCCCTATCTCTGTAACCTCCTCCAGCCCCTACACCCCTCCATATCCCTGTAACCTCCTCCAGCCCCTACAGCCCTCCCTATCCCTGTAACCTCCTCCAGCCCTACACCCCTCCCTATCTCTGTAACTTCCTCCAGCCCCTACAGCTCTCTCTATCTCTGTAACCCCCTCCAGCCCCTACAACTCTCCCTATCTCTGTAACCTCCTCCAGCCCCTACACCTCTCCCTATCTCTGTAACCTCCTCCAGCCCCTACAGCCCTCCCTATCTCTGTAACCTCCTCCAGCCCCTACACCCCTCCCTATCTCTGTAACCTCCTCCAGCCCCTACACCTCTCCCTATCTCTGTAACCTCCTCCAGCCCCTACAGCCCTCCCTATCTCTGTAACCTCCTCCAGCCCCTACAGCCCTCCCTATCTCTGTAACCTCCTCCAGCCCCTACAGCCCTCCCTATCTCTGTAACCTCCTCCAGACCCTACACCCCTCCCTATCTCTGTAACCTCCTCCAGCCCCTACAGCCTTCCCTATCTCTGTAACCTCCTCCAGCCCCTACAGCCTTCCCTATCTCTGTAACCTCCTCCAGTCCTCTGAGACCTCTGCACTCTTCCAGGTCTGGCCTTTTGTCCATTCCAGGTCTTCTTCGCTCCACCATTGGCGGCCGTGCCTTCAGCTACCTGGGCCCTAAGATCTGCAATTCCCTCCCTCTCCTCTCCACCTCTGTCCATTTAAGGTGCTTCTTAAGCCTGTCTCTGTGACCAAACTTTTGGTCACCTTTCCTAATATCTCCTTCCCTGGCTCAGTGTCAGGTTTTATTGGGTAATGTTCCTGTGAAGCATCTTGGGACATTTTATCCCATTACAGACGCTATAGAAACACAAGCTGTTATTGTACAATTCGTCCTATAGGATGTTTTAACCCCCCCGTATCGAATTACCACATCTTATACAGTGTCTGCAATGCTCAGATCCAATGTATAGAAGTTCTTATACCAAACCACCATTTCTCCTCTCGAAATCACTGGAATCTTGCTGTGTAATTGTCCAGCCTCCTGTTCAATGCACAGAGGATCCTGCCTGATCTCAGAGCAAAAACACAATTGCAGCTGAAAACAGGAAGGTTATCCAGGGAGAGACCAGGACATTCCGGGAGAGACTGGGAGAGACCGGGACATTCCGGGAGAGACTGGGAGAGACCGGGACATTCCGGGAGAGACTGGGAGAGATCGGGACATTCCGGAAGCCAGTGTGCCTTACACTGGGGAACAGCACTGGGTTCCAGAATGAGGGGAATCCCAGAGGCTGCTCCACGTTTCACAGCAACAAGTTCAGGAGCCTCTTCCATGGAATCGGAGGAGATTCACAGAGAAAGAGTCGGCTTCAAGTGGATCTTATCAGAGGTCAGAGAGCAACTAAACCCAGAATGACATTGGAGACTGGAGACTGGGAAAGGGCTACAGAGAGAGAGAGGGGGAGGAGAGAGAAAGAGCAAGGGAGAGGGAGGGAAGGAGAGAGGGAGGGAGGGGGAGAAAAACAACAAGGGGGAGGCTGGAAGAGAGGGTGAGAGAGGGAGGGAGATAGAGAGCGAGAGAGAAAGTGGGAGGAGAGAAAGAAAGGAGGAGGGGGGAGAGAGGGAGGGGGCGAGTGGAAGGGGAGAGAAAGGGGGAGGGAGGGAAGGAGAGGGGAGAGAGAGGGGGGAGAGAGGGAGGGGGAAGAGAGAAGGGGTGGGAGAGAGAGGAAGGGAGAGGGAGGGAGGGGCGAGCGAGGGGGAGGGAGAGAGAGGGAGGAGGAGAGAGACAGAGAGATGGAGGGAGAGAGAGAGGGAGGGAGAGAGTGAGGGAGGGAGAGAGTGACGGAGGGAGAGAGTGAGGGAGGTGAAATGCGAGATGAAGAGGTGGTCCCCAGATTCACAAATATAAAGATAAAATGTGAACCAGAAGCTCAGGCTGGGCCCCTACCCCACCCCCTCACCCCCCACCCCCCCCCACAACACCCACCCCATCATCCTCCACCCCCCTCAACCCCCACCCCCTCACCCCCACCCCTCCACCCCCTCATCCTCCACCCCCTCACCCCTACCCGTCCACCCCCTCATCCTCCACCCCCTCAACCCCCAACCCCTCACCCCCACCCCTCCACCCCCCTCAACCCCCACCCCCTCATTCCCCCCACTCACCCCCCCCCACACTCCCCACCACCCTCAACCCCCACCCCCTCACCCCCCTCGCTCCACCCACCCCCCCACGCCACACACCCCTCTCACCCCCCCACAGCCCCACACCCCCATTCCCTCACCCCCCACCCCCTCACTACCCCCAGCCCCTCACTGCCCCGTCCCCACCCCCTCACTCACCCCACCACTCCAAACACCCTCACTCCCCCCACTCCCTCACCCCCCCCACATCCCCACGCCCCACAGCCCCCCACCCCCTCACTACCCCTCACCTCCTCACACCCCCCACCACCCCCACGCTCCCCACTCACACCACCCCTTCACTCCCCACCTCACCCCCTCAACCCCCCCACACCCCCCACCCCCTCACCCCCCCACCAGTACTGAGGAAGTGCGGCCCTGTCAGAGGGTCAGTATTGAGGGAGTGCTGTACTGTCAGAGGGTCAGTATTGAGGGAGTGCTGTACTGTCGGGGGGTCAGTACTAAGGGAGTGCTGCACTGTCAAAGGGTCAGTACTGAGGGTGTGCTGCACTGTCAGAGGGTCAGTACTGAGGGAGTGCTGCACTGTCAGAGGGTCAGTACTGAGGGAGTGCTGCACTGTCAGAGGGTCAGTACTGAGGGAGTGTTGCACTGTCAGAGGCTCAGTATGGAGGTAGTGCTGCACTGTCAGAGGGTCAGTACTGAGGGAGTGCTGCACTGTCAGAGGGTCAGTACTGAGGGAGTGCTGCATTGTCAGAGGGTCAGTACTGAGGGAGTGCTGCACTGTCAGAGGGTCAGTACTGAGGGAGTGCTGCACTGTCAGAGGGTCAGTACTGAGGGAGTGCTGCACTGTCAGAGGGTCAGTACTGAGGGAGTGCTGCACTGTCAGAGGGTCAGTACTGAGGGAGTGCTGCACTGTCAGAGGGTCAGTACTGAGGGAGTGCTGCACTGTCAGAGGGTCAGTACTGAGGGAGTGCTGCACTGTCAGAGGGTCAGTACTGAGGGAGTGCTGCATTGTCAGAGGGTCAGTACTGAGGGAGTGCTGCACTGTCAGAGGGTCAGTACTGAGGGAGTGCTGCACTGTCAGAGGGTCAGTATTGAGGGAGTGCTGCACTGTCAGAGGGTCAGTACTGAGGGAGTGCTGCACTGTCAGAGGGTCAGTACTGAGGGAGTGCTGCACTGTCAGAGGGTCAGTACTGAGGGAATGCTGCACTGTCAGAGGGTCAGTACTGAGGGGGTGCTGCACTGTCAGAGGTTTGAGTTTTTCAGACGTGATGTGCGCCCTCTCAGGTGGATGTGAAAGATAACCGGGCAACGTTTTGATGAAGAGCAGGGGGAGCTTCTCCCCTGTTTCCTGCCCAACATTTAGCCCATGAACAACATCACTAAAACAGACGTCCTGATCAGTAATCTCATTGCTTTGGTACATTCTGAGATTGTGAAAGTCGTTGTGGAGATACAAATTCTTTTTCAGCCATGAGCACTGAAAGTTATAAAATTCATGGGTGGATTGAAGTCCAATAGTGTAAACGGGAAAATGTGAAGGGTTTTATTCCCTGTTGTGTTTGTCTCGCTCACTCTGCCAGTAGCACAAACTCTCTGTGTTAAACTGATACACCGCAACTCCCCATCTCCTAACAGACTCCCATCATTTACCCTTTCTAATTATCATTCATCATTAATATTTGAGAGGTTTAAATGCCGCCTGGGACCAGAATAACCATAGAATCGAGTTTACTAAATGATATAAACTGTGAAGGGAATTCTCTCCCAATCTCTGATCCACACTCTTCTCCCAAGAAACAGGATAACAACAATTAACACATCAGTTTTATAAACCCCGGAACAACACAGGCAATAACTAGGGATTTATTTGTGTTTAGAAGGAGCTCTGTAACCTGAGCCCCAGACTAGATTTAAAAGATATCTGAGGGAAAAAAAATCGATCAAAGTATAAACAGAGCTTTGAATTTCCACCCTCTGCTCTCACAGAAATAAAACAAGGTTCCCTGCATTCCTCCAATTCTGACCTCTCACATCCTGACTTAATTACTCCAACATTAATGGGTGTTCATTGTGAAACCACAGTGAGAGAGGTGAGAGGCAGGCAGCAGATCTCACTGTCTCACTCCACCATTCCCTCCAGCTCTCTCTTATTCTCAATCCCTAACAGTGAGACATTTCTTCACATGATTCCTTGTTTCCTGTTCCACTTTAACAATCGGTGTCTGTAACTCCCCCAGACTCAACTATTCCAATATTCGCCTGACCGAGCCTCCCATCACCACCCTCCAGAAACTTCAGCTCATCTCAAACTCTGCTGTCCGTATCCCAGACCCGTTCTCCCATCGCCCCTGTGCTCGCTGATCTACACTGGCTCCCGATCCAGCAACATCTTGATTTTAAAACATTTATCCTTGTTTTCAAATCCCTCCATGTCCTCACCCCTCCCTATCTCTCTCATCTCCTCCAACCCTACAACCCTCTGAGATCTCGGGGCTCCTCTAATTCCGGCCTCCTGAGCATCCCTGATTTGAATCCCTCCACCATTACCTTCAGCTACCCGGGCCCTAAACTCTGGAATTCCCTCCCTAAACCTCTCCCACTCTCTACCTCTCTTTTCTCCTTAAAACTTCCCCCTCTCACAGCGCTTTTTGTTGACCTGTCCTATTATCTGCTTCTGTGTCTCGGTGTCAATTCTTGGACTGACTGACACTCCTGTGAAGCACCTTTGGACGTTATACTTGTTAAAGGCGCTATATAAATGCAAGTTGTTTTTGACGCGACTTTACATGGTCCACACACTGTAATAAATGGATGATTTTGCGCTGTAACAGTCTGTATCCACCTGCTCAGACAGCCCTGGTCTCTCTCTCTCACTCACCCGGTATCTCTGAAGGTGATTCCCTGCACCGGATTATTTCAGCCTCTGACTGCACCGACCCAGCTCCACTTTCCAGTTTGAGACAGGTTGCTGTGGGAGAGGCGAGTGTTCACTGGAGACGGCTGAAGATCCGCTTCTCTCGATAGTTGGACATGTCCAGACTCCGGATCCACAGCAGCATCCTCACTGAATGAAGCAGCCCGGGGAACTCAGCACTCTGCAGATTGGGGCTGTGTAGTCTTTAATTCAGTGTGAATGCCGGAGTGTGAAAGCTTTGTAAACACTGCCTGTAGCAGGAGGCTGGGATACAGACTGTCTATAACTGGAGGCAGGAATCACAGAGCAGCCCCTCACTCACCGTCACTGGGCTCAGGGGGTCTGTAAATCCCCTTCCCCAGCCTGGGTCCCCTCAGTGTTACAGGAGAATGAGGCAGGGGCAGAATCCTGGGCGAGAGAATAAGGAAAGCAGCAATGGCTTTACTCCCCACATACCCGTGTGTGTGTAAGGGACAAGCGGAGATATGTCCCTGTGTAGACTGTCTGTAATATCTACATACATTAACCCTATAGACACATTATATATACCTGTATAATCCTATATATAACTCACTTTAATATACACATATGTTAACCCTATAGGCACATTATATACACCTGTATAACCCTATATATAACTTACTTTAATATACACATACATTAACCCTATAGACACATTATATACACCTGTATAATCCTATATATAACTTACTTTAATATACACATACATTAACCCTATAGGCACATTATATACACCTGTATAACCCTATATATAACTTACTTTAATATACACATACATTAACCCTATATACACATTATATACACCTGTATAACCCTACCTATAACTTACTTTAATATCCATATACATTAACCCTATAGGCACATTATATATACCTCTGTAACCCCATATACACCTTACTTCAATATCTACATATATTAATCCTATAGACACATTATATGGTGTCGAACTTCTTCAGTGTTATTGGAGCTGCACTCATCCAGGCAAGTGGAGGGTATTCCATCAAACTCCTGAATTGTGCCTTGTAGATGGTTGTCAAGAAGATATAATGTCTATCATGTTATTGGAAATTATTTTAAAATAGGGTTTAGTGGTGTCTGTGTCTATGTGTGTGTGTATGTGTGTGTCTTAATTGGATCAAAACCAGCTGGTCTAGAGGCTTTGGTGTATAGAAGAGAAGTAGGTTTGAAATGATAATTAGGTAAACACAGGGAAGTTACAAGGTGAAGTGTAAAGTGGGAAATTTGCATTTTTAAATAAACCATTCAAAAGAATGGGTGAAATATTACACCCAGCCAGAAGAAACTAAACAATGTGGTTACTCTTTCCAAAGCTTCCCAATGAAATTGGTGCTGTGAAAGGGTTTTATTATTAGAAGTTGTAAAGTTCAAAAGACATAGTGGTACAATGAAAATGTGCATTCAAAGAGGAAAGTATTTATAAAGGAAGAGAAGGCTGTTGGTAAAATGAGAGGGATTCTAAGATCTAAAGCCTCCAGCCTGTAAGCCTCAAGCTGATGTCTGCAAGGATCCAGAGCTGAAAGAAACTCGTTTTGAATGCGATTGTCCAGAATGCCCTTTGCCAGGGATCTATTTAAATCTATGTATTTTACTGTTGCCTTAACGGGGGTGTAACTAGTAGTCCGATTAATTAGGGGATTTTAGTAGTTATTATAGTTGTAATTTTGTAGACATATTTATGTGTTTACAAACTTTTTTGCATTAATAAGTGTTTAATTTAGTTTTATAAAAACCTCTTGAGACCCATTGGTCTTATTACTACTAGCCTGCATCTCAAAACATGCAAATTACAAAATTAGTTGTAACAGTTGTTTCAAGTTACCCTCTAGGATTTGAACAGCTCAGCATTTACCGTTGGCTGTGCCATAATAATGGTGAACGGGCTTTTGGGGAGTCAGGAGGTGAGTTACTTGTCACAGGATTCCCAGCCTCTGACTCGCTCATGTAGCCACAGTATTTACATGGCTAGTCCAGTTCAGTTTCTGGTTAATGGTAACCCCCAGGAGGTTGATAGTGGGGGGGGGTTTCAGTGATGGTAATGCCATTGAACATCAAGAGGCGATGGTTAGATTCTCTCTTGTTGGAGATGGTCATTGTCTGACACTTGTGTGGTGCGAATGTTACTTGCCACTTGTCAGCCCAAACCTGGATATTATCCAGGTCTTGCTACATTTGGACATGGACTGCTTCAGTATCTGAGGAGTCGCGAATGGTGCTGAACATTGTGCAATCATCAGCGAACATCCCCACTTCTGCCCTTATGATGAAAGGAAGGTCATTGATGAAGCAGCTGAAGATGGTTGGGCTGTGGACACAACCCTGAGGAACTCCTGCAGTGATGTCCTGGAGCTGAGATGATTGACCTCCAACAACCACAACCATCTTCCTTTGTGCTAAGTGTGTCTCCAACCTGCCAAGAGATTTCCCCCTGATTCCCACTGACTCCAGTTTTGCTCGGGCTCCTTGATGCCAGACTCTGTCAAATGTGACCTTGATGTCAAGGGCATGAATGAATAGATAATTAAGAGATACTTTAAAGGTTGGCAGTACCCAAAACAGAAGTGTCACCTGGTCGGGAATGGCTGCCACCTCGGTTACTGAGGGAAGTCAGGACCAAAATTGAGGAGGCTTTGCCCACAATCCTTTACTTCACCCTCACCTCAGGAGTTCCGCTCTTTTGTCCATATTGGAACCAAGGCTGTAATGAGGTCAGGAGCTGAGTGGCCCTGGCGGAACCCAAACTGGGCATCAGTGAGCAGTTTATTGCTAAGCAAGTACCGCTTGATAGCACTTTTGATGACCCCTTCCATTACTTTACTGATGATCAAGAGTAGACTGATGGGGCAGTAATTGGCCGGGTTGGATTTGCCCTGATTTTTGTGTACAGGACATTCCTGGGTAATTTTCCACTTGAGTTGGGTAGATGCCAGTGTTGTAGCTATACTGGAACAGCTTGGCTAGGGGGGCGGCAAGTTCCGGGGCATAAGTGTTCAGTACTATTGTCGGAATATTGTCAGGCCCCATAATCTTTGCAGTATCCAGTGCCTTCAGCTGATTCTTGATATCACGTGGAGTGAATCGAATTGGCTGAAGACTGGCATCTGTGATGCTGGGGACCTCCGGAAGAGGCCAAGATGGGTCATCCTCTCAGCACTTCTGGCTGAAGATTGTAGCAAAGGCTTCAGCCTTAAATTTTGCACTGGTGTGCTGGGATCCTCTATCATTGAGGGTGCAGATATTTGTGGAGCCTCCTCCTCCAGTGAGTTGTTTAATTGTCTACCACCTTTGAGGGCTGGATGTGGCAGGACTGCAGAGCTTAGATCTGATCCGTTGGTTTGTGGGATCACTTAGCTCTGTCTATCAGTTGCTGCTTATGCTGTTTGGCACACAAGTAGTCCTGTGTAACAGATTCACTAGGTGGACACCTTGTTTTTAGATATTCCTGGTGCTGCTCCTGGCATGCCCTCCTGCACTCCCCACTGAACCAGGGTTGATCCCCTGGCTTGGTGGTAATGGTAGAGTGGGGGATATGCTGGGCCATGAGGTTACAGATTGTGTTCGAGTACAATTCTGCTGCTGCTGACGGCCCACAGCTCTTCATGGATGCCCAGTCTTGAGTTGCTAGATCTGTTCAAAATCATTTAGCACAGTGGTAGTGCCACAGACTGCAGAGCTTAGGTCTGATCCATTGGCTGTGGAAGTACTTAGCTCTGTCAACATGGAGGAGCACTGATTCATCAGCTGACTGAGGGCGGTACGTGGTAATCAGGTTTCCTTGCCCATGCTTGACCTGATGCCTTGAGGTTTTATGCGCCTGGTGTTGATGTCGAGGATCCCCAGGGCATCTCCCTCCCGACTGTATACCACTGTGCCACCACCTCTGCTGGGCCTGTCCTGCCGGTGGGATAGGACATACCCAGGGAAGGTGATGGTGGTGGCTGGGACATTATCTGTAAGGTATGATTAAGGATGATTAAGGATGACTATGTCAGGCTGTTGCTTGACTAGTCCATGGGGCAGCTCTCCCAATTTTGGCACAGGCCCCCAGATGTTCATAAGGAGGAATTTGCAAGGTCGACAGGGCTGAGATTGACATTGTCTTTCCCGTGTCTAGGTCGGTGCCGGGTGGTCTGTCCGGTTTCAATCTTCATTGACTTTTGAGTGGTTTGGTACAACTTAGTAGCTTGTTGAGAGAGGGCAGCCAGTCAGCAGTAAAGAGTCAACCTCATTGCTGAGTGTCTGGAGTTACATGCAGGGCAGACCAGGTAAGGATGACAGATTTCCCTCCCTAAAGGGAACCAGATAGGCTTTTACAACAATTGGCAATAGTTTCATGATCACAATTAATTCCAGATTTTTAACTGAATTCAAATTCTACCATCTGCAATGGTGGGTTTTGAACCCAGGTCTCTAGACCATTACCCTAGATTACCAGTGACAATACCACTACACTACAAAGCTTTCAAAATGCTGAGGGGTCTTGACAGGGAGAATGTGGAGAGGACGTTTCCTCTTGTGGGAGAATCTACAACTAGGGGTCACTGTTTAAAAATGAGGGGTCGTTCATTTAAGGCAGAGGAGAATTTTTTCTCTCTCAGAGGGTCATGAGTCTTTGGAACTTTCTTCCTCAAAAGGTGGTGGAGGCAGAGTCCTGGAATATTTTTAAGGCAAAGGTAAAAAGATTCTTGATAAGCGAGGGGGTGAAAGGTTATCGGGGCATAGGCAGGATTGCGGAGTTGAGGTTACGTTCAGATCAGCCACGATCTTATTGAATGACGGAGCAGGCTCGAGGGGCCGAGTGGCCCACTCCTGATCCTAATTCGTGCGTTCACGTGTTTGTGTTCATATGTACGTCACTGCCTCCCACCTCCTGACCAGAGCTTCCCAAACTTGGGAATGTTGGCTGTTACTGGGCACAAAGGAGGAGACAAGAATTAAACTGGCAATCTGATAATCTGAAGGAGGGTGAAAGGTAAATCTCGCAGCCACTGATCAGCTTTCCCAGTGACAGTACCTGTTGGCAGCAGCTGATCTTTGCAGCCTGAGGATCGCAGGATCTACCAGTCCGATATTGTAATCCTGTGGAATCAGCTCCCACTCACTCAACACATGGTCCCTGCCTTCAGATGGAAG
Source organism: Cetorhinus maximus (assembly GCF_964194155.1). Taxonomy (NCBI): domain Eukaryota; kingdom Metazoa; phylum Chordata; class Chondrichthyes; order Lamniformes; family Cetorhinidae; genus Cetorhinus; species Cetorhinus maximus. The sequence continues at coordinate 2,681,019 of NC_135895.1, read as the reverse complement.
ACGAGAGGAGCAGAATGTAATCCATCCACCAGCTCTCTCTCTCTCTCTCTCTCTCTCTCTCACTATCATAGAGTTTTTTTCGCAATTTAAATAAAAAAACAACGGGAACAGACTGTGATCTCTCAGAGTAACAGTTCCATTACAGAGACACTGAGGAACTGAATGATGACCCAACACAGAACATTCCAATGGACTTCACAGCCAATTAAATACTTTTTCAAGTGCAGTCACTGTTGTACCCTGGGAAACACAGCGGCCAAATTGTGCACAGCAAGATCCCACATAAAGCAATGCGATAGTGAGCTGATAATCAGTTTTGTAAGTATTGATCGATGGATAAATATTGCTCGCAAAACCAATAAGAGGGTTTGCCCTTTTATTCAAATGTCACTGGATCTTTCACAGGGCAGAGATTCAACATCTCTTATGAAAGTCAGGACATTATGTAAGGTCGCACTCCCTCAGTACTGACCCTCTGACAGTGCAGCAATCAATTAGTACTGACCCTCTGACAGTGCAGCACTCCCTCAGTACTGACCCTCTGAGAGTGCAGCACTCCCTCAGTACTGACCCTCTGACAGTGCAGCACTCCCTCAGTACTGACCCTCTGACAGTGCAGCACTCCCTCAGTACTGACCCTCTGACAGTGCAGCACTCCCTCAGTACTGACCCTCTGACAGTGCAGCACTCCCTCAGTACTGACCCTCTGACAGCACAGCATTCCGTCAGTACTGACCCTCTGACAGTGCAGCACTCCCTCAGTACTAACCCTCTGACAGTGCAGCACTCCCTCAGTACTGACCCTCCAACAGTGCAGCACTCCCTCAGTACTGAACTGGGAGTATCAACCTGGATTCTGGGATACAAATGCAGAAACATTGTAATAAAGAGTTTCCTTTGAAGATATTTACAAGTGAAAAATTTTGTTATAAGCGAATGTTCAACTCCCACTGGACACAACATTTCCCACCGGAGATTGAGTCTCCTGTAGATGAGTGACAGAGAGTAACCAGGTTACCGTAAAACTACAGAGAGAGTGATGGAGAGTAACCAGGTTATCGTTAATCTACAGAGAGAGTGATGGGGAGTAACAAGGTTACTGTTAATCTTCAGAGCACCAACCACAAGCTGAGCTCTCACACACTGAATATTTGCTGATGGAGGAATGAATTATTTATGGTCTGGGACTCTGAATAAAGTCACTTTGAATTCTTATCACACGAGAATCTGGAGGATTTTTCAGTCCTTTTGTACTCCTGAAGGTGAAGGATGTTGGTGCTGGGACGATAAACTTTCCCCAATTCATTACCCAGTGTCAGCATCAAGCACAGCGGTAGATACAGAGTAAATATCCCTCCACACTGTCCCCATCAAACACTCCCAGGACAGGTACAGCACGGGGTTAGATACAGAGTAAAGCTTCCTCCACACTGTCCCCATCAAACACTCCCAGGACAGGTACAGCATGGGCTTAGGTACAGAGTAAAGCTCCCTCTACACTGTCCCCGTCAAACACTCCCAGGACAGGTACAGCATGGGCTTAGGTACAGAGTAAAGCTCCCTCTACACTGTCCCCGTCAAACACTCCCAGGACATGTACAGCACGGCGTTAGATACAGAGTAAAGCTCCCTCTACACCGTCCCCATCAAACACTCCCAGGACAGGTACAGCACAGGGTTAGATACAGAGTAAAGCTCCCTCTACACTGTCCCCATCAAACGCTCCCAGGACAGGTACAGCAAAGCTTTGACCTCCTTTGTAATGTTGCCATGAATTGAACACAACACTCCAGCTGGGGCCTAACCAGGGTTTTATAAAGGTTCATGATAATTTCCTTGCTTTGGTCCTCTCTGCTCCTATTTATAAAGCCCAGAATTCCGTGTGCCTTTTTTAAAACAATTTTATCAGCCGCTGGTTCAGGACAAAATTGGCTTTAGTGTGATTCCTCCCCAGGTTGAATTGCCAGCTAACATCAAGCCTGTAGATGAATAATGACAATTTGGGGATGAGGGCTCCTGGCAGGAGGAGTGGGGACCAGAGTTAGTGAATCATAGAACAACAAGGAGCCAGTGGGAGAGAGAGCGAAGGAGATTAAACCCAATGGAACTAGCAACAAGAATCAACTTTAATGTGGGGTGAATGCTGAGAGCTGGAGTGAGAGTTATTCCCAGGAGATGGACACACTGGGGTTCCAATCACTCCGTGTGAGATTAATCACAATCCCTGAACTCCCAGCTCTGCCTATTTCCCAGGATTTACAGCGTTCCAATCTGTAAACAGGGCAAAGAGGAATGAGCAAAGCCCGATGTAATTAGACCCCTGACAGGCTGATCCATCAAAACAAAAACTAGAAACATTGAGAAACACGACAGGAAACATCAGCTGAGGCTGAGCGTCGGAGGCAGAGCGGAATCTGAAACCTGCCCTCATTTATTGTCTGTCTCCAGGGAACAAAGGCAGCATTTTCACACTGAGTGAGAACCAAATGTGAAACTCGCCCAGCTCTGGCTCCTAGTATTGAAGAAAGAACTTACATTTCTATAGCACCTGTCACCTCCTCAGGACATCCCAAAGCTCTTCACAGTCAATGGGATATATTTGATATGTAGACACTGTTGTCATGTCTGAAGCCTTTCCTGTTAATTTAACCCTTTGTGTTCTGTTGGTTTCTGTTCATTGATGCTCTCAGTTAGTCGACAGGTTCCAGTTTTGTGATCCTGATTGTCGAATCTCCCCTATTCTGTCTGTCTCTGATCTTATTCCCCACTCTCACTGGACTCACAACCTGTCGTAGTGAATTTATATCCCAGAATTGTTCAGCTCATATTATTATCCAACCCACTGAATTTATCTTAAACACAATATTCTAACCTTTAACTAATTGCCTCAGGGGCTGTTTTCACTTCAGCCGCTGAAGATTATTTAATTAACTCTTTGAAGTTTTTCCTGGCTGATAATGAGCAGATAATCTCTTTCAGTGAAATAGTGGCCGTGGGATCTTTACTGCCTCCTGAGAGGGTAGCTGGGGCCAGTTTATTACCTCCTTTGACCGAGGGCACTCCTGACAGTGCAGCACTCCCTCAGTCCTGCACTGGGAGAGTCAGCTGGGATTATGGGTCCAGGTCTGGAGTGGGACTTGAACCCACCATGTTCTGACACTGAGGCAGAGTCCCACATACAGAGCCACAACTTGTGTCAAAACTCTCACGAGTGCCAATCTCAGTCTCTCCACCGCTGACGCACAGTAGCAGCTGTGTGTGTACCATCTACAAGATGCACTGCAGAAACGCACCAAGGCACCTTCCAAACCCATGACCACTATCATCTAGAAGGACAAGGGCAGCAGACACATGGGAACACCACCACCTGCAAGTTCCCCTCCAATCACTCACCATCCTGACTTGGAAATATATCGGCCGTTCCTTCACTGTCACTGGGTCAAAACCCTGGAACTCCCTTCCTAACAGCACTGTGGGTGTACCTACACCACATAGGCTGCAGCGGTTCAAGAAGGCAGCTTCTCGAGGGCAATTAGGGATGGGTAATAAATGCCAGTGATGCCCACATGCTGAGAATGAAGGAAGTGATTGCCCCTCCTCCCTGCCCTCTGTCTGTCCTGCTCTGAGTCTGGATCAAACCATCGATTTTCTCCACAGTCGCAGTGAATGTAAATGAATGAAATGACTGCCCTGATCTCGACATCCCATCACCATCAGTCTCTGCTCCGACAGTGCAGTTTACATGGAATTAAAATGTTGCTGTTTCATTAGAAATCTGTCAGTGACACCCACCCAAAAGGTGAGTAGCTGTTCCTGTCCATCTGACCAATCAGTGCTCACTGACCCCTTGCCTCAGTCCCCATCCCCCTGATTGACAATCTGTGCTCGATCTGAGCGTCCACTCCCTCTGTACCTGTCCCTGTCACTCTCACACTTACCCAGCTGCCTGGGCCACTCTCTCTACATCTGATGATTGATTCGAGAAACATTGTCGGAGTTTGATCCACTCTCCAGTGGAGCAACTCGAGGTCTTTGGCACGGACACATTAAAACAGACCCATTATAAAACTCTTCAAACCATAGAGGAACAGGAAGAGGCCATTCAGCCCCTCAATCCTGTCCCGTCACTCAGCGGAAACTTGGCGGATCTTAACTCCACCCACCTGCCCATGTTCCATATCCCTTAATTCCTTTCCCCATGAACCTGTCTGTGTTCCCCCCACCCCTCACCGACCTTTACTGGGGTTGTGGAGGGTGGGGAGAGAGGACAGGTAGGGGGTGGGAGGGGCAGGGGAGAGGAGAGAAGAGAGAATGAGGAGGGGCTGATGGAGGACAGGAGGGAGTTTGGATGATGATTACGGGGCAGGGGAGGGGATTAGTGTCAGTGACAGGACACACCAATGCAGCATTAACACAGACAGGACACACCAATGCAGCATTAACATGGACAGGTCACACCAATGCAGTATTAACACAAACAGGACAAACCAATGCAGTATTAACACGGACAGAACACGCCAATGCAGTATTAACATGGACAGGTCACACCAGTGCATAACATTCAAGGCTATGGGCCAAGTGCTGGTAAATGGGATTAGGTAGGTAGGTCAGGTGTTTCTCACGTGTCGGTGCAGACTTGATGGGCCGAAGGGCCTCTTCTGCACAGTGTGATTCTGTGAGGACACATCAATGCAGCATTAACATGGACAGGACACACCAGGGATGGGAACTGAACATCCAGGGGTATTCAGTATTTGGGAAGGACAGACAAAAAGGAAAAGGCGGTGGAGTTGCATTGCTGGTTAAAGAGGAAATTAATTCAATAGTGAGGAAAGATATTAGCTCTGACAATGTGGAATCTGTATGGGTAGAGCTGAGAAACACTAAGGGGCAAAAAATGTTTGTGGCGGTTGTATATAGACCCTCAAACTGTCGTGGTGATGTTGGGGATGGCACTAAAGAGGAAATTAGAGAGGCAAGCAATAAAGGGACATCTGTAATTAGGGGTGACTTTAATATGCATATAGATTGGACAGGACACACCAATGCAGCATTAACACAGACAGGACACACCAATGCAGTATTGACACAGACAGGACACACCAATGCAGCATTAACACAGACAGGCTGCACCAATGCTGGGTTTGGGTTTCATGGGGAGACTGTTTGTGAGAATCTCTTTGCCAACAAACAGCTCACTGGTGAAAGATGTGGGTGTCTGATCCTGTAAATGATGGTGGGTTTGGGCTGGATGTTAAACATGGACAATGCATCAATGAGGTGAGAGTAACATAGACCTCAGTATGAGAGACCCGCAGTAATGGACGGAGTCACATTTCTATCCCATTTCTCAAATGTCCGGGAGCTCTCGAGGTTCAGTCAGTGACTATTAAACAGTGAGACAACAGGCGGAGGATGAGCGGGACAATCGCTCCCACTGCCCTCCCCCTGACCCTCACACAGAGCAACCTGGTGGGTCTCCTTACCCCCACAGTAACTCTCCCCCTTACAGAGACACTCCTGTGCTCAGGAGAGACATTAAACCAAGGCCCAGGCTGCCCCCAGGGTGAAATCCTTCAACTCATTCTTCAAACCCTGCACAACATTATTTGTTCTCCACCGTCTGTTAAAATGAACATTGAGGTTTGGGTGTTAAATATTTATATCATGCAGTCCGATTAAAAATTCTCACACGCCGCATTAATTCACCAAACATTGGAATGAAGAGGCAGTTTATACGGTGACATTAGCATCAGGGCTTATATATTCAACATCCAGGGATAATCAGAATCAATTATTTAACATCAACATTCAGGATGGGATTATTTCCTTGTATTTTGAGGTGTTGGCATTTTAAAACATTCATTCTGGGGATGTGGGCGTGACCGGTGAGGTTGGCGTCCATTCCCTGTCCTGAGTTGCTGGACCATCATTCAACCTTTCAAATAACATCAAGTTAACCCTTCGCTGTCCAGAGAAGGTGATGGTGGGTTTTCCCCAAAGCTCCTCGTGGCCAGTGGAATACTCAGGAAGTGGACTCACTGTTGTATTGTAGGGAACACACAAACTATTGGTGCACAGCAAGATCCCACAAAGAGCAATGAAAACACATTTAAAATATTAAAATGTTTGTCAATGATAAATAATAGCGAGAGGAGGAACCCCTCTGCTCTTCTTCAAACACTGTCACGGGATCGATGACGTCCACCTGAGGGGGCAGAAAGAGACTCACTTAAGGAAGGAGACACTCGAAATGGAGGTTCAGCGGAGGTTCACTAGATTGGTCACTGGGATGAGGGAAGTTCTATGTTGAGAGGCTGAGTACATTGGGTCTATATTCTCTGGAGTTCAGAAGAATGAGAGGTGATCTCACTGAAACCTCCAAGATTCTGAAGGGGCCGGACAGGGTAAACACTGAGAGGTTGGGGGATCGAGGGGTGAACAGTCTCAGGGTAAGAGGTCGATCATTTCGGACTGAGATGAGGAGATATTTCCTCATCCCAAAGGTTGTGAATGTTTGGCAGTGTCGACTGTAGAGGATTGTGGATGCTCCATTGTTGAATATAGTTGAGGCGGAGACCAATAGATTTTGGTCTCTCAGGGAATAAAAGGATATGAAGAGAGGGCGGGAAAGTGGATTTGAGGCTGAGGCCCAGACATGATCATACGGACTGGCCGAGCAGGGTCGAGGGGCCGAATGGTCTACTCCTGTTCTCATTTCTTATGTTCTTAGTATTCACCCCCTGACAGTGCAGCACTCCCTCAGTACTGACCCTCTGACAGTGCAGCACTCTCTCAGTACTGACTCTCTGACAGTGCAGCACTCCCTCAGTACTGACCCTCTGACAGTGCAGCACTCCTTCAGTACTGACCCTCTGACAGTGCAGCACTCCCTCAGTACTGACTCTCTGACAGTACAGCACTCCCTCAGTACTGACCCTCTGACAGTGCAGCACTCCCTCAGTACTGACCCTCTGACAGTGCAGCACTCCCTCAGTACTGACCCTCTGACAGTGCAGCACTCCCTCAGTACTGAACCTCCGACAGTGCAGCACTCCCTCAGTACTGACCCTCTGACAGTGCAGCACTCCCTCAGTACTGACTCTCCGACAGTGCAGCACTCCCTCAGTACTGACCCTCTGACAGTGCAGCACTCCCTCAGTACTGACCCTCCGACAGTGCAGCACTCCCTCAGTACTGACCCTCTGACAGTGCAGCACTCCCTCAGTACTGACCCTCTGACAGTGCAGCACTCCCTCAGTACTGACTCTCTGACAGTACAGCACTCCCTCAGTACTGACCCTCTGACAGTGCAGCACTCCCTCAGTACTGACCCTCTGACAGTGCAGCACTCCCTCAGTACTGACCCTCTGACAGTGCAGCACTCCCTCAGTACTGAACCTCCGAAAGTGCAGCACTCCCTCAGTACTGACCCTCTGACAGTGCAGCGCTCCCTCAGTACTGACTCTCCGACAGTGCAGCACTCCCTCAGTACTGACCCTCTGACAGTGCAGCACTCCCTCAGTACTGACACTCTGACAGTGCAGCGCTCCCTCAGTACTGACTCTCCGACAGTGCAGCACTCCCTCAGTACTGACCCTCCGACAGTGCAGCACTCCCTCAGTACTGACCCTCTGACAGTGCAGCACTCCCTCAGTACTGACCCTCTGACAGTGCAGCACTCCCTCAGTACTGACTCTCCGACAGTGCAGCACTCCCTCAGTACTGACCCTCTGACAGTGCAGCGCTCCCTCAGTACTGACTCTCTGACAGTGCAGCACTCCCTCAGTACTGACCCTCTGACAGTGCAGCACTCCCTCAGTACTAACCCTCTGACAGTGCAGCACTCCCTCAGTACTGACCCTCTGACAGTGCAGCTGTCCCTCAGTACTGACCCTCTGACAGTGCAGCACTCTCTCAGTACTGACTGTCCGACAGTGCAGCACTCCCTCAGTACTGACCCTCCGACAGTGCAGCACCCCCTCAGTACTGACCCTCTGACAGTGCAGCACTCCCTCAGTACTGACCCTCTGACAGTGCAGCACTCCCTCAGTACTGACCCTCTGACAGTGCAGCACTCCCTCAGTACTGACCCTCTGACAGTGCAGCACTCCCTCAGTACTGACCCTCTGACAGTGCAGCACTCCCTCGGTACTGACTCTCTGACAGTGCAGCACTCCCCCAGTACTGACCCTCTGACAGTGCAGCACTCCCTCAGTACTGACCCTCTGACAGTGCAGCACCCCCTCAGTACTGACCCTCTGACAGTGCAACACTCTCTGATTACTGGCCCTTCAACAGTGTAGCACTCCCATTACACTCGGAGTTGTGTTCCCCATGGATGATGACATCCTGAGGTCCAAATCCCTGAGGTTTCCCGCCCTCTGGTGTGACTTCCTGAGGTTTGACCCCTTTGAGGTTTGGATTCTCCAATCTCAGCCGCCCGCTGTGACAGTTCTGGGAGGTAGGATGTGTCAGCGGCATGTTCCAAAAAAGAGTTTAATTGCTGATGTTCCTCATAAAACTGCTGAACACACAACTGGGGAATGAGTCACCCTGGTTATGGGATGTCTTCAGCCTGTTCTGGAGGGAGTGTTTGAAATGTCACTATTGCTGAATGTTAGTGTTTTGATGTCTGTGCTGTGCGTGGTGATTGCATCGGGAAGTCTGAGATATTATATTCAATGTCACTTATTATCGGTGCTGCAAACAGATCGATATGTGGAGAATTTCCGTATTTGGAAATCTGAAACTTCCTGGATGGGAAATTGTGGTAACTGTGGGCGTGGCCCCTTCTGCTGTCTAGCAGGGGGTCACCTGGTGTCCTGCGGAGGGTCCGATTGTGTGGTCAGTCTGGAGTGAGGGGGCTTCCTGATGAGAGCCTGGGCCAGACCTGTAGCAGCTGAAAAGTTCATCTGTTTCTTGTTGAAACATGTCTGATCCCTCGAGTCATTACAGGAAGGATGGAGAATGGGTCTCGATTTCTAGTCAGCGCAGTAATATTTGCAGAAACGTGAGGGAGAAATTGTCACCTTTTAAAATGTGCGAGATTCACAATTCCACCCAGTGACAACATCCTGGATCATTGACCTGAGGGAACAACTTACAACAACTTACACTCATATCATACTTTTAATATTAGAGAGCCCCCTAAGATGCTTCAGAGGGATGTCAACTTATTTCTTCCCTGTGCGAAATGGCAAACCCTGCCTATATACATGGTTAGTTGTTCCTGTAACAGGTTGCTAGTCTGACACCAGAGGCTCCAGTTAAAGGGCCACCACTCCACAACAAATATGGCTGACCAGGAGACCCTCCCAGTCTGATCACCGGCCATTGGTGGATTGGGGGGGGTTTGCAGGTTGACAATTAACCTGATTGGCTGCATTATGAATACACCTCTCCTGACTGTCAAGGCCTGGAGAGGGATTTGAACCTGCAGCTTCTGGCTCAGAGCCAGGGATGTTGGCCACTGCTGCAAAAGGCCTCCGGTCCAAGAGGATAAAGGAGGCAGTATATTTGAGGGGAGACAATGGTGTAGTCACTGGATTAATAATCCAAAGACCCAGAGTAATGCTATGGGGACCCAGACTTAAATCAGGTCCCTGAAGTTGGTGGAGTTTGAATTCAATAAAAATCTGGAATGATGACCATGAAGCTCTTTTGTTTTTTTTTGCAAAAAAGCATTTGGTTCACTGATGCCCTTTAGGGAAGGAAATCTGCTGTCCTTACCTGGTCTGGCCTACATGTGACTCCAGACCCACAGTAATGTGGTTGACTCTGAAATGCCCTAACAAGCCGCTCAGTTGTAACAAACTACTAAAAAGTCACAAAAAAGGAATGAAACTGGACGGTCCACCCGGCATTGACCTAGTCACCGGAAAGGACAACAGCAAACTCAGCCCTGTCAACACTGCAAAGCCCTCCTTACTATCATCTGGGGGCTTGTGCCAAAATTGGGAGAGCTGTCTCACAGACTAGTTAAGCAACAGCCTGACATAGTCATCCTCACGGGATCATACCTTACAGATAATGTCCCAGACACCACCATCACCATCCCTGGGTATGTCCTGTCCCACCAGCAGGACAGACCCAGCAGAGGTGGTGGCACAGTGGTATACAGTCGGGAGGGAGTTGCACTGGGAATCCTCAACATTGACTCTGGACCCCATGAAGTGTCAGGTCAAACATGGGCAAGGAAACCTTCTGCTGAATACTACGTACCACCCTCCTTCAGCTGATGAATTGGTGCTCCTCCATATTGGTGTTCCTTGGAGGAAGCACTGAGGGTGGCAAGGGCACAGAATATACTCTGGGTGAGGGACTTCAATGCCCATCACCAAGAGTGGCTCGGTAGCACCACTACTGACCGAGCTGGCCGAGTCCTAAAGGACATAGCTGCTAGACTGGGTCTGCGGCAGGTGGTGAGGGAACCAACAAGAAGGAAAAACATACTTGACCTCATCCTCACCAACCAACCTGCTGCAAATGCATCTGTCCATGACAGTATCAGTAGGAGGGACCACCGCACATTGTGGAGATGAAGTCCCGCCTTCACATTGAGGATACCCTCCATTGTGTTGTGTGGCACTACCACCGTGCTAAATGGGATAGATTTCAAACAGATCTAGCATCTCAAGACTGGGCATCCATGAGGTGCTGTGGGCCATCAGCAGCAGCAGATTGTACTCAAACACAATCTGTAATCTCATGGCCCGGAATATCTCCCACTCTACCATTACCATCAAGCCAGGGATCAACCCTGGTTCAATGAAAAGTGCAGGAGGGCATGCCAGGAGTAGTACCAAGCATACTGACAAAGGAGGTGTCAACCTGGTGAAGCTATAACATAGGACTACTTGTGTGCCAAACAGCATAAGCAGCAAGTGACAGACAGAGCTAAGCGATCCCACAACTAACAGATCAGATCTAAGCTCTGCAGTCCTGCCACTTCCAGTTGTGAATGGTGGTGGACAATTAAACAACTCACTGGAGGAGGAGCTCTACAAATATCCCCATCCTCAATGATGGAGGAGCCCAGCACATCAGTGCAAAAGATAAGGCTGAAGCATTTGTTACAATCCTCAGCCAGAAATGCCGAGTGGATGATCCATCTCGGCCTCCTCCAGTGGTCCCCAGCCTCACAGATGCCAGTCTTCAGCCAATACGATTCACTCCATGTGATATCAAGAAACGGCTGAAGGCACTGAATGCTGCAAAGGCTATGGGCCCTGACAATATTCTGGCAATAGTACTGAAGACTTGTGCTCCAGAACTTGCCGCACCCCTAGCCAAGCTGTTCCAGCACAGCTACAACACTGGCATCTACCTGGCTATGTGGAAAATTGCCCAGGTATATCCTGTACACAAATAGCAGGACAAATCCAACCCGGCCAATCTACGATCGATCATCAGTAAAGTAATGGAAGGGTTCATGAATAGTGCTATCAAGTGGCACTTGCTTAGCAATAACCTGCTCACTGTTGCCCAGTTTGGGATCTGTCAGGGCCACTCAGCTCCTGACCTTATTACCATCTTGGTTCAAACATGGACAAAAGAGCTGAACTCCCGAGGTGATTCCCCTTAAAATCAAGGCCACACTTGACTGAGTGTGGCATCAAGGAGCCCGAGCAAAATGAGAGTCAATGGGAATCGTGGGGGGAAACACTTCAGTGGTTGGAGTCATACCTAGCACAAAGGAAGATGGTTGTGGTTGTTGGAGGTCAGTCATCCCAGTCCTGGGACATCACTGCATGGGTTCCTCAGGGTAGTGTCCTCGGCCCAACCATCTTCAGCTGCTTCATCAATGACCTTCCTTCCATCATAAGGTCAGAAGTGGGGATGTTCGCTGATGATTGCACAATGTTCAGCACCATTTGCGACTCCTCAGATACTGAAGCAGTCCATGTCCAAATGCAGCAAGACCTGGACAATATCCAGGCTTGGGCTGACAAGTGGCAACGAACATTCACGCTTCACAAGTGCCAGGCAATGACCATCTCCATTAAGAGAGAATCTAACCATCGCCCCATGATGTTCAATGGCATTACCATCACTGAATCCCCCACTATCAACATCCTGGGAGTTACCATTGACCAGAAACTGAACTGGACTAGCCATATAAATACTGTGGCTACAAGAGCAGGTCAGAGGCTAGGAATCCTGCGACAAGTAACTCACCTCCTGACTCTCCAAAACCTGTCCAACATCCACAAGTCACAAGTCAGGAGTGTGATGGAATACTCTCCACTTGCCTGGATGAGTGCAGCTCCCACAACACTCAAGAACCTTGACACCATCCAGGGCAAAGCAGCCGCTTGATTGGCACCACATCCACAAACATTCACTCCCTCCACCACCGACGCACCAGTAGCAGCAGTGTGTGTGCCAGCTACAAGATACACTGCAGGAATTCACCAAGACTCCTTAGACAGCACCTTCCAAACCCAAAACCACTACCATCTAGAAGAACAAGGGCAGCAGACACATGGGAACATCACCACCTGGAAGTTCTCCTCCAAGTCACTCACCATCCTGACTTGGAAATATATCACCGTTGCTTCACTGTCGCTGGGTCAAAATCCTGGAACTCCCTCCCTAACAGCACTGTGGGTGTACCTACACCACATGGACTGCTGCGGTTCAAGAAGGCAGCTCACCACCACCTTCTCAAGGGCAACTAGGGATGGGCAATAAATGCTGGCCCAGCCAGCGAAGCCCACAACCTGTGAATGAATAATAAAAAAAATATTTGACACAGAGCCACAGAAGGAGATATGTGGACAGGTGACCAAAATCTTGGTCAAACAGGTAAATTTTAAGGTGGGTAAACATAATGGAGCTTCAATTCCCTCTCATTCCAATCACACGGCAGAGACAGTTCACCCGGTGAGGTGTAATCTCCATTCTCCTTTGTTACAGACGTGGCCATTGGTGTGTTGTCCCCAGGCCCTGTATCAGCTGCTGCTGAGCAGAGGGACGATCTCTCCCAGCATCCCCATGTCCGGCCATCATCTAACTAGAGATTGGACCGGAAACGGCTCACTCCAGATTGTAGGGAACATGGAATCTGTTCACAGGGCTGAGTGATCTCACCGAACTAAACAAGAACCAGAGTAAAATGCCCCCAAACTGTGACATACACTCTCTGTATTGCAGACATCATCATCATCCTGATACAGAAAACATTGATCACATACACAGGGCTTCCCAACACTGGGGTGAGAGTGAGGGAGAGTGAGGGAGGTGGGGTTAATGCTGAGGTGACAGAGTGAGGGAGAGTGAGGGAGAGTGAGGGAGGTGGGGTTAATGCTGAGGTGACAGTGTGAGGGAGAGTGAGGGAGAGTGAGGGAGGTGGGGTTAATGCTGAGGTGACAGTGTGAGGGAGAGTGAGGGAGGTGGGGTTAATGCTGAGGTGACAGTGTGAGGGAGAGTGAGGGAGGTGGGGTTAATGCTGAGGTGACAGAGTGAGGGATAGTGAGGGAGGTGGGGTTAATACTGAGGTGACAGTGTGAGGGAGAGTGAGGGAGGTGGGGTTAATACTGAGGTGACAGTGTGAGGGAGAGTGAGGGAGGTGGGGTTAATGCTGAGGTGACAGTGTGAGGGAGAGTGAGGGAGGTGGGGTTAATGCTGAGGTGACAGTGTGAGGGAGAGTGAGGGAGGTGGGGTTAATGCTGAGGTAACAGTGTGAGGGAGAGTGAGGGTGGTGGGGTTAATGCTGAGCTGACAGTGTGAGGGAGAGTGAGGGAGGTGGGGTTAATACTGAGCTGACAGTGTGAGGGAGAGTGAGTGAGGTGGGGTTAATGCTGAGGTGACAGTGTGAGGGAGGGTGAGGGAGAGTGAGGGAGGTGGGGTTACTGCTGAGGTGACAGTGTGAGGGAGAGTGAGGGAGAGTGAGGGAGGTGGGGTTAATGCTGAGGTGACAGTGTGAGGGAGAGTGAGGGAGAGTGAGGGAGGTGGGGTTAATGCTGAGGTGACAGTGTGAGGGAGAGTGAGGGAGGTGGGGTTAATGCTGAGGTGACAGTGTGAGGGAGAGTGAGGGTGGTGGGGTTAATGCTGAGGTGACAGTGTGAGGGAGAGTGAGGGAGAGTGAGGGAGGTGGGGTTAATGCTGAGGTGACAGTGTGAGGGAGAGTGAGGGAGAGTGAGGGAGGTGGGGTTAATGCTGAGGTGACAGTGTGAGGGAGAGTGAGGGAGAGTGAGGGAGGTGGGGTTAATGCTGAGGTGAGGGGCGGGTGAATTAACTCACAGATCCAGGGGCCGTTTATACTGGGGACAGGGACAGCCCAGTCTGAGGAGATGGATCCCACTGAGAACGACACAGAAAACAGCCAATTAACTGCAACATTCACCAAACACAACAACAGGCGGGGAACGGAACTTGTCCCAAAGGGAACTTGATCAGATTCATAGAATCTAATAGAACTGGGGGAGCGTTTAACAATATCACAATGTGTGTTGCTGTACCCATAGCAACAAACAATTACACACGACTCCACTGAATCCAATATTTCACCCAGTGCTGGGAGTAGAGGCTGCGGCCTACCTCCCCATTCTTTCCCCTAGAAACCAAACTCTTCAGACTAACTTGTGTATTTGAGACAAGCCCCTGGTTACAACAATGACCTTAATGCTTTGTTCATTGTGAGAGCTCAAACTATACAGGGGTTTAGCTCAGCACGTTCCCAGGAACCAATTCAATAATAATGATTGTCCATTCCCCACAGTCTATCCATCAATTCGATTACAGTACAATTGTATTGTCATTGAGGGATGCCATTCAGCCCATCGTGCCTGTGCAAGCTCTTTGTAAAAAACTCTCCGATTAGTTCTACACCCTGTACTTTCCCTATAACCCTGCAAAATGTCCCGAAGTATTTATCCAATTCCCTTCTGAAAGTTATTATTGAATCTGTTTCTACCGCCCGGTCAGGCAGTGTGGGTGGGATCGTATGAGGACAACAGGTGTGGGAACCCCCCTGTTGCCTCTTTTCAGGAAGGCCCAGTGCACCTTATTCCGCTCAGGTATTTACCAGGCCAGCGTCAGGCCTTCCCTCATGATTGGGGACCCCGGGGGTGGAAGCCCCACCCATGGAGAGCCGCCAACCAATCAGAGTTCAGCAGCTCTATTGAATGGCAGCGCCACCAGGAGGCAGTGGCTGCTGCTGGTAATGCAGCCCAAGCCCCAGGACCACCGAGGGACCCAGACACAGGTGAGTGATGGTGGGAGGGGGCTCGTGGGGTATGGGTCATGTGGTAGAGGGGGGTTCAGCTGCAAGGACAGGGGTGGGGGTGACTCTCAGTGACCCACCTTCCCAATTGTGGGCCTCTTGACCAGATATTTAGTGCCTTTGAACGAGGGATATCTCAATCCCCGGGAGCCCACAAACAACCCTGACTGGGTCTGGTTTTTGAGCGTCTGGGTGGCGAATCCATGCCTGCAGCTGGATTAATGAGGGCTAATTTAACCGAGGAGTTCCAAATCAGGAAGAGTTTGGATAGAGTAAATAAGGAGAAACTGTTTCCAGTGGCAGGAGGGTCGGTAACCAGAGGGACACAGATTGAAGGTCAGTGGCCTCCTCCTGTATTGTATCATTCGATGCTTCTCCGCTTCTAGTACAGTCTAATTCTATCACATTACAATTATATTCCGTGACTTTTTACTAACTTGGGAATCGAACAGTCACACGGGAGATAAAAGTCAATGATGAACATGCGGAGAATGTTAAATAAAAGGTTCTCCTTTCCTGTGAGTGACTCTACCCGACCATTGGAAGGAAATCTGAGATCTTACTCTCTCACAGAAACTCAGTCTAGGGCTGTAATTTCAGATTTCTCAATGTTATTGACATTTTCATAAATGAAATCTCAGTTTAGGTACCTTTAACTCTGGGACCTGGTCTCCAGCTCACTCTAACCAGCATCTAGTGATTACCAATTGGTTCTTTGTACAGGCCCAAAGCCTGTGGCTGAGGCTCATTGATTTAACACAAAGATTCGAGACTGAAAGCACAGCAGGAAATGATGGGCCTTCCCCAGCCTTTGGGCCTGGGCTACGGTTGAACAGATCAGGGCCATAAGCCTCCTATTGGCCCAGTCACTATTGTTCTGAGTTCCCTTACTGAGTGAGTCAGGGAGCACGGTTTAAAACACTGTTTTTATCCATTAAAATGAACCATGTAATAAAATAATAACACTGACAGGATAATGTTACAGCGCTGAAGACTAATTATGGGTTGTTGAGCGTGTCTGGAGTTAAGAAGTATTTGGATGTGCACTTGCGATGCCATGGCATACAAGGCTACAGGTCTAGTGCTGGAAAATGGGATTAGAACAGTTAGGTAATTGTTTGACCGGCACAGACTCGATGGGCTGAAGGGCCTTTTTCTGTGCTGTAGACCTCTCTGACTCTATAATGAACACACTTAGTACAATCTCTCTCTCAGCAGCTGACGTATGATTGCACATTCCCCTGTGAATATATTTCCATGTTCAGCTGCTGTTTCTGTGAACTGATCACATTCTCCCGTCTGCTTTCTCAACAAACCCAATCCCAATTGTCACTCCGAGGCTGATCGGAGACACTTGAGGGAATGAGTCGTGTGTTGGAATCTTCAAATGTAAATAAAATTCACAGAAAAGAAACAGGCCATTCAGCCCAACTGCTTCGAGCTGGTGTTAATGCCCCACACGAACCTCCTCTTCATCTCCTCCTGTCAGCCTATCCTTCTATTCCTTTCTCCGCCATGTGTTTATCTAGCTTCCCTTTATCATCTATACTATTTCTCTCAGCTACTCCCTGCGATTCCACATTCTCACCACCCTCAGGGTAAAGCAGTTTCTCCCGAATTACCGATTGGATTTACTGGTGATGATTTTATATTTATAAATCCTAGTTTTGGCCTCGTCCTCTTCCTAATGTTCCCCTGAATGATGGAACAGAGTTTTTTCTTTACTCTTTCATGGGATGTGGGCGTCACTGGCAAGGTCAGCATTTGTTGCCCATCCCTAATTGCCCCTGAACTGAATTGTTTGCTAGGCCATTTCAGAGGGCAGTTTAGAATCAACCACATTGCGGTGGGTCTGGAGTCACATGTAGGCCAGACCAGTTAAGGATGGCTGATTTTCTTACCTTCACAGCATTTAGTGAACCAGATGAGTTTTTACAGCAAATGATGATCACCATTACTGAAACTAGCTTTTCAATTCCAGATTTATTAATTAAATTTAAATTCCACCAGCTGCCAGGGTGAGATTTGAACCCATCTCCCCAGAGCTCTAGCCTGGGCCTCTGGATTTCTCGTCTGTTGACATGACCACTATGTCACTGTCTCCCCCTGCAGAAGAGTCTCAGATTCATCCTGTTCCTATGAATGGTGGAACAGGCTGCAGGGGCTGAAGGGATTCTAGAGCAAATGGACTTCATTGGAGGAGGCTCAGATTCAATGGGGTGAGAATGGATCTCGTCCAAGTAAATTAGAATCAAAGATTGGCAGCAAAACCCTAATGGAACAATGGGCAGCCTTTAAAGAGGAGACGGTTCAGGGGCAGTCGAGGTCCATTCCCACGAGGGGGGAAGGTCAAACAAACAAACCCAGAGCTCCCTGGATGGTGAGAGAGATAGAGAGTTAGATGAAGCAGAAAAAGGGGATGTGACAGATGTCAGGTGGATAATACAAGGGAGAACTGAATATAGAAAGTTCAGGGAGGAAATGAAAATAAGAGGGGCAAAGGGAGAGTCTGAGAAGAGACTGGCAGTTAACATAAAAGGGAATCCAACAGTCTTCTATATGCATTTAAATACTAAAAGGGTGGTAAAAGGAGGAATGGGGGCCCTTTAGGAACTAATAGAGGGATTTACACACAGAGTAAGAGGACATGGCTGAGATACTAAAATACTTTGCATCTGTTGTTACCAAGGAAGAAGACACTATCAAAGTGAACTTGGGTGTACAGGGAACAATTTCAAAATTTGTAGATGACATAGAGCTTGGAAGTACTTTGAACTGTGAGGAGAATGGTGATAAACTTCAAGAGGACATAGAAAGGCTGGTGGAATGGGCGATGAAATTTAATGCAGAGACTTGTGAAATTTATACATTTTGGAAGGAAGAATGAGGAATTCAATGTAAAATAAAGGATACATTCGAAAGGGGATACAGGAACAGAGAGCCTGGGGGTACATGTACAAAATTCATTGATGCTGCAGGACAGGTTGAGAAAGTGGTTAAAATGGCATAAAGGATCTTGGGTTTTATAAAGAGTGGCATAGGGTAAATAAACAAGGAAGATATGATGAACTTTCATAAAGCACTGATTTGGTCTCAACTGGAATATTGTGTCCAGTTCTGGGCACCACATGTTAGGAAGGATGTGAAGACATTAGAGAGGGTGCAGAAAAGATTCACGAGAACGGTTCAGGGTTGAGGAATTTGGCTACATGGGTGGATTGGAGAAGCTGAGACTGTTCCCCTTGGAGAAGAGAAGATTAAGAGGAGATTTGATAGAGGTGTTCAAAATCACGAGGGGTCTGATCAGAGTGGATAGGGAGAAACAGTTCCCATTGGAGAAGAGTCAAGAGCCTAAAGAGAATGATCTAAGCCGAAAGACAAAAGAACCAACAGTGACATGGGGAAAACCCTTTTTTAAGCGGCGAGTTGTTAGGACCTGGGTACACTGGCTGAGGGTATGGTGGAGGCTGATTCAATCATGGTTTCCAAAAGGAAACTGGACAGCTATCGCAAGAGAAATGTATTGTCAGGCTACAGGGAAAAGGCAGGGTGGGACCAGCAGAGTTGCTCCTGCAGAGAGCTTTTTTAAATTATTTGTACATGGAACGCGAGCGTTGCTGGCTGGGCCAGCACCTATTGCCCATCCCTAATTGCCCTTGAAAAGGTGGTGGTGAGCTGCCTTCTTGAACCGCTGTAGCCCATGTGGTGTAGGTACACCCACAGTGCTGTTAGGGAGGGAGTTCCAGAATTTTGACCCAGCAACAGTGAAGGAACGGCGATATATTTCCAAGTCAGGATGGTGAGTGGCTTGGAGGGGCACTTCTAGGTGATGTTCCCATCTATCTGCTGCCCTTGACCTTCTAGATGGTAGTGGTCGTGGGTTTGGAAGGTGCTCTCAAAGGACCCTTGCTGAATTCCTGCAGTGCATCTTGTAGATGGTACACACACTGCTGCTACTGTGTGTCGGTGGTGGAGGGAGTAAATGTTTGTGGATGTGGTGCCAATCAAACGGACTGCTTTGTCCTGGATGGTGTCGAGCTTCTTGAGTGTTGTGGGAGCTGCACTGATCCAGGCAAGTGGGGAGTGTTCCATCACACTCCTGACTTATGCCTTGTAGATGGTGGACAGGCTTTGGAGAGTCAGGAGGTGAGGTACTTGTTGCAGGATTCCTAACCTAGTTGCCCTTGAGAAGGTGGTGGTGAGCTGCCTTCTTGAACCGCTGCAGTCCATGTGGTGTAGGTACACCCACAGTGTCATTAGGGAGGGATTTCTTGCAGCCACAGTATTTATATGGCTAGCCTAGTTCAGTTCGTGGTCAATGATAAACCCCAGGATGTTGATAGGGGGGATTCAGTGATGGTAATGCCATTGAACATCAAGGGGTGATGGTTAGATTCCCTCTTGTTGGAGATGGTCATTACCTGGCACTTGTGTGGTGTGAATGTTACTTGACACTTGTCAGCCCAAGCCTGGATATTGTCCAGGTCTTGCTGCATTTGGACATGGACTGCTTCAGTATCTGAGGAGTCGTGAATGGTGCTGAACATTGTGCAATCATCAGTGAACATCCCCACTTCTGACCTTATGATGGAAGAAAGGTCATTGATGAAGCAACTGAAGATGGTTGGGCTTAGGACACAATGGGCTGAATGGCCTCCTCTGTTCTAATAATTCTTTGATTCTATGAAAAACTTGAATGGCTGAATGGCCTCCTTCTGTTCCTATGAACAGTAGGAGAGGCTGGAGGGGCTGAATGGCCTCCTCCTGTTCCTGTGTGGGAGGGGATGGAACTGGAGGTTTGCAGTAGCTGAAAGTGTCAGTTCCAGTCAGTCTCTGTGTCCCAATAAAGCAACAATTAATGGGACTGAATGAAGTGTTGATGAAGCATGTCATGGGCGGGTCTGAGACAGACTCTCAAACTCACACAAATACTGGGGTGAATGTTATTCCAGTTCCACATCCCCCTGAGTGTGTCCATGCCCTGAGTGATTAAATAATGGTTCCCAGGCTCCGAATTGACCAGGAAAAGGCAACATTTGTTAGACAATGTCTGACCTACAGGACTTTAATGGACATTTCTTCCTAACCTGTGTGTTGTGTGATTGCATTGTTCTAGTTAGGGTTAATATCGACAGGTTCATAACTGTTTCCTTTCTATTACACACCATTAATCACTGGTTAGACCCCAGCGGGAGGATTGTGTCCAATTCCTGGCTCCACACTTTAGGAAGGATGTCGAGGCCTTGGAGAGGGTGCGGAGGAGATTTACTCCAATGGGACCAGGATTGAGGGACTTCAGTTAATGTGGAGGGACTGGAGAAGCTGGGATTGCTCTCCTTAGAGCAGAGAAGGTTAAGGGGAGATTTAGTTGAGGCGTTAACAATCGTGGTGGGGTTTTGATAGAGAAAATAAGGAGAAACTGTTTCTAGTGGCAGGAGGGTCGGTAACCAGAGGGACACAGATTGAAGAGAATCGGTATAAGAACCAGAGGGGGAGATGAGGAGATTTTTTTTTACACACAGACACACACACACACTGTGATCTGGAAGGCGCTGCCTGAAAGGGCGGTGGAAGCAGATTCAATAATAACTTTCAAAAGGGAATTGGATAAGTGTATCTGAGAGAAGAAATATTTGCAGGACTATAGGGAAAGAGTAGGGGAGTGGGATTAATTGGATAGCTCGTTCAAAGAGCCAGCACAAACACTGTGGGCTGAATGGCCTCTTTCTAAGATTCTGTGATTCTGTAAACACCACAACACTAGAATAGAGACATTCCACATTTGCTGCTCTTTCCGATTCCGTGATCATCTTCCTGGATTATTTGGGTTTTTTGCCCAGCGATGGGAGACAGGAACATCTAAAGGGGGCGATCTTTACCCAGAGACATCTCAAACTCAGCACAAACCACCATCAGCAAAATGAAACCAGCAGCAATATTGAGACAAACAGATTGATCTGAGTGACATTTAAATCTGCACATCACAGTGAAAACTTGTTTAAAGAGGATATTGGAAATGAGAATCTCTCCTGCCTCATGTGATCTTTCTGGAACGTCAACCTGATCCT
Source organism: Cetorhinus maximus (assembly GCF_964194155.1). Lineage (NCBI taxonomy): Eukaryota > Metazoa > Chordata > Chondrichthyes > Lamniformes > Cetorhinidae > Cetorhinus > Cetorhinus maximus. The sequence continues at coordinate 2,659,722 of NC_135895.1, read as the reverse complement.
CATGAATATTTCCTGGGATGGATGAGCTGCTCCGGAGAGTTTACACAAGGTTCTGTGAGTGAGCCAAACATCTTTATTCATTAGATAATAAACCTGTTTCCCTGGCAGTTTACAGTGTCTGTGAGAATGGTCGTGTGAGTTTGTGTAACCGTGTGAATGTGTTTCTGCGAGTCTGCTTATGTGTCTATCTGTGAGTTTTTGTGTCTGTGTCTGTGTTTCTGTTTGTATCTGTATCTATGTGTATGTGTATGTGAGTATGAATGTGTGTGAATGTGTTTATACCTGTGTCTGTCTGAATGTGAGTTTGTGTCTGTGTGTGTTTGTATTTGTCTCTGTCTGAGAATGTGTGTGTGTGAGTGTGCTTGTCTCTGTGTCTGTATGAGTATGTGTGTGTGTGAGTGTGTTTGTCTCTGTGTGTGTGTGTGTGTGAGAGTGTGTCTGTGTGAGTGTGAGTGTGTTTGTCTCTGTGTGTGTGTCTGTGTGTGTGTGTGTGAGTGTGTTTGTCTCTGTGTATGTGTGTGTGTGTGTGAGAGTGTGTGTCTGTGTGTGTGTGTGTGTGTTTGTCTCTGTGTCTGTGCGTGTGTGTGTGTGTGACAGTGTGTGTGTGAGTGTGTTTGTCTCTGTGTGTGTGTCTGTGTGTGAGTGTGAGTGTGTTTGTCTCTGTGTGTGTCTGTGTGTGTGTGAGTGTGTGTCTGTGTGTGTGTGTGTGTGTGCTTGTCTCTGTGTGTGTGTGTGTGTGTGTGTGAGTGTGTTTGTCTCTATGTATGTGTGTGTGTGTGTGTGTCTGTGTGAGTGTGAGTGTGTTTGTCTCTGTGTGTGTGTGTGTGTGTGAGTGTGTGTGTGTGTGAGTGTGTGTCTGTGTGTGTGTGTGCTTGTCTCTGTGTCTGTGTGTGTGTGTGTGAGTGTGTGTGTGTGTGTGAGACTGTGCCTGTATCTATGGGCTGGACAATACGGTTGCTTGTCTGTGGTGGGTTCTGCACCCAGGAGGCGGTGACATTCTGATTTCTGGGTCTGCTGTCGGTGTGTGTTTGATAATACGCTAATTGCCACGAATTAGCGGTAAAGGCAGTTTACAGACCATCATTCCGCCCAAAGAGTGCTGGAAGGTCAGCTGTCCATTTTGGAAGCTGCAGGAATCTGGAACAAGGGAATGGGCAGCATTTCAAAAGCCTGTCTCGCACTTGACATTGTCAGGTGACCCATCAGTTGATCAATGGAGAGCGTGTAACATACAGAGTGAAGATTTGTGTATCTTCCAGTCCGGTCAGGTAAGTTCATTTAAGTTTAAGGTAAAAGAAAATGAAAATACGGCAGATGCTGGAAATCTTAAATAACAACAGAAAATAGCTGAAAAACTCAGCCGGTCTGGAGGCGTCTGTGGAGGGACACACAGAGTTAACGTTCTGAGTCCGTATGACTCTCCTTCAGAACTGAAGAGAGGTAGAAATGTGATGGATTTTATACTGTTTGGGAGTGGGGGGTGGGGTGGGGCAGGTGGACAAGAATAGAAGGTCAGGGAGAGGGGGGAACTCAGGAGAGATTGACAAAGACATGTCATGGACACAGGACAAAGGGAGTGTTCATGGTCGTGGTAAAGACTATGGAAGGTGCTAATGATGACATAAAGGTCAGACAACAGAATGTGTTGATAGTGGAACAAGGGTCTTGGCTCCCTGAGAGCAAAACATAAGAACAAGTGACAGGCTGGCCCTATGGGAGGAGGGCGTTGGGAGGAGAATATCAAAATGGAGGGCAGAGTTCATGGGGTGAAGTTGTTGAGCTCAATGTGAAGTGCAGGGGGCTGTAATGTCCCTAATTGGAGGGTGAGGTGGACGAGATGCTTTTCCTCCAGTTCCCCAAAGGAAACTAGAGGAACAGCACCTCACCCTCCGATTAGGCACTTCACCGGCTCCTGCATTAACAATGAATTCAACAGCATCTGATAATGAGCTCTGTCCTCCATATTGATATTTTCCCCAACCCACTCTCCCCACAGGACCATCTGTCACTGGTTTCTATGTTGTTCTTTCACAGAGCACTGACCCTTCTTCTGCTGTTAACACATTCATCTTTATTTACCATATAAAACACCATCTTTATGCAACTTTTAGAACCTGTCTTAACCTTTGCCACGACCACGAACACTCCCTTTGCCCTGTGCCCATAACATCTTTGTCAATCTCTCCTGAGTTCCCCCCTCTCCCTGACCTATTTCACTCCACCTGCTCCAGCCCCTCTTAAACAGTCTAAAATCCATCACATTTCTACCTCTCCTCAGCTCTGAAGGAGAGTCATACAGACTCAGAACGTTAGCTCTGTTTCTCTCTCTCTGCAGATGCTGCCAGACCTGCTGAGTTTTTCTGGCATTTTCCATTTTTATTTTAAACTTTAACTAATCTCTGCCAACCAAGTTAAACTTCGTAGGCGGCAGAGGTTTTAAAATTCAACAAGTCTCCCAATCTTTGACATTGAGGAGTTGTACAGTTATTACATATTGCCACGCACAGGCGTCTGCACCATCGGAGCAAGGGGGGAGGTGTCCTAGAATGGACAAAGCTGCCTCCAGATTCAGTGAGGCTGCCTGTGGGGTCTCCCAGCATGCACTGCATGATAGACGTCACCAGCTCCTGCCCAGCACTGGGAAATCCAGGCAGCCCTCATGCTGCATGGGAACAGGTGGCTGACCAGGTCAACAGGGTTAACATGGTGAGGAGGACTTGGTCTGGATATTGTCCAGGTCTGGCTGCATTTCGACATGGACTGCTTCAGTATCTGAGGAGTCGTGAATGGTGCTGAACATTGTGCAATCATCAGCGAACATCCCCACATCTGACCCTATGATGGAAGGAAGGTCATTGATGAAGCAGCTGAAGATGGTTGGGCCGAGGACACTACCCTGAGGAACTCCTGCAGTGATGTCCTGGAGCTGAGATGACTGACCTCCAACAACCACAACCATCTTCCTTTATGCTAGGTATGACTCCAACCAGCGGAGAGTTTTCCCCCTGATTCCCATTGATTCCAGTTTTGCTGGGGCTTTTTGATGCCACACTCGGTCAAATGTGGCCTTGATTAGTGGGCAGTCACTCTCACCTCACCTCGGGAGTTCAGCTCTTTTGTCCATGTGTAGTAAATATAGTTTTGGGGAATGTAGGAATGTAGCTTTAAGAATAATCCTGTGTTGTAAGATCACATGATCTGTGTAAATCTTTAGTTATGGAGTTTGATGCGGACGTATAGCTGCTGCTGTTATCTTGTAAATAAAGTTAAATGTTTCCACTAAGAAAGTTGTCTGAAGATCAACTCTATAACAAACTGGCGACGAGGATAAATCAGATTCAGTGCTGTACCTTGCCCAGTGATTGTGAGTATCTAAGTTCATTAAAAATAAAAGAAGATATACTTATCCAAGATGCCACAGTTTGGCAGAATTGATCCCTTTGAGCCAGCCACAGGCCTTTGGTCTCAATATATAGAATGTCTTGTGTTTGTCTTTCAAGCCAACGAAATCACAGGGGAGGGAAAGTGGAGAGCGATTCTGCTGGGTATTTGTGGGAGCCAGACCTACAGTTTAATTTGAAGCTTGACAGCTCCCAGTGCCCCAGATTTGAAGACCTTCAGTGAATTAGGAGACCTCGTTAAGGGACATTTCCAACCTGAGCCCTCAGTCACAATGCAGAGGCTCAGGTTCAATTCACAGAACAGAGCCCGGGGGGAAACCATTGATGCCTACATGGTGGAATTAAAAAAAACTAATGGAATATTGTGATTTCGGAGAAGTCCTGAATCAGATGCTGAGTGATTGTTTAGTACGTGGTGTGCAGGAGGATGCTGTTTAGTGAAGGTCGCGGGCTGAAGTGAATCTTGATTTTAAGAAAGCGTTAGAAATAGCGCTTGGGATGGAAAGCGCTGTGAGGGATTTACAAGAAATTCAAGGGGCACAAAATGGTGCTGTTCTCCTAGTTGGGTGGGAACAGTCGGCCAAAAGTGGTGTGAAAAGCCAGGACTCGGCCGCGAATTGGGAAACAGCCCCCACCAACTGAAAAATGAGAGGAAGCAGCTTAGCAACCAAATCGAAAACTAAATTTCATGGATGTGGAAACAATCAGTCTTCTCGCGATTGGCAATTTAAAGTAGAATGTTATTTTTGTCTCAGAAGTGGACACATAATGAGACAGTGCAAAGTGAGATTTAAACAGGCCTCCCAACAACAATCGAAGTTCAGTGAGGTTTATAGTGTAGAGGATCCAGAAACAGCCAATTCTGACATTTATTCATTATTCAACGTGAAAGTTGGGAAGACAGGGCCAATATTTGTTGCAGTGCAAGTGAAGCATTAACCCTTAAAAATGGGAGTAGACACGGGCGCTTTTACCACTGTGATAGGAGAACGCATTCTCAGATATTTAAATAAAGGTGATCAACAATTAAATTTGGACCAAACATCTGCCAATTTGAAAACGTACACAGGTGAAGAAATCCAGGTAAAAGGTATCACCAGAGTAACTGCTCATTAGTGACACCAATCGGCACAGCTGCCAGTGATGGTGGTAGAAGGTGAAGGGCCAAGCCTTCTAGGGTGTGATTGGTTGAAGGAGATTAAATTAAACTGGTCGAAAATCTTCCAGTTGCAACCAGAGGGACTACCAGAGCTGCTAAAAAATATGACACCGTCCTTAAGGATGAACTGGGAAAGATCAAAGGCCTACAGGCCAAGATTTGCGTGAACCCAGAAGCAACTCCTCGCTTCTTGAAAGCAAGACCAGTGTCTACCCCCTGAGAGAGAAGGTTGACGCTGAGCTGAACCGGCTAGAGAGGCTGGGTGTCATAAAAGCGGCTCAGTTCTCAGAGTGGGCAGCACCAATAGTTTTTCTTTATTCGCTCACAGGATGTGGGCATCGCTGGCTGGGCCGGCATTTATTACCCATCCCTAATTTCCCTTGTTCAAAGGACATTGAAAAGTCAGCCATATTGCTGTGGACCTGGAGTCACATTTGTCCAGACCAGGTAAGGTCAACAGATTTCCTTCCTTAAAGGGCATTAGTGAACCAGATGGATTTTTATGACAATCGGCAACAGTTTCATGATTATCATTAGACTCCTTCAGTACCAACCCTCCGGCAGTGCAGCACTCCCTCAGTACTGACCCTCTGACAGTGCAGCACTCCCTCAGTACTGACCCTCTGACAGTGCAGCACTCCCTCAGTACTGACCCTCCGGCAGTGCAGCACTCCCTCAGTACTGACCCTCCGGCAGGGCAGCACTCCCTCATTGACCCTCCGAAGGTGCAGCACTCCCTCACTGACATTCTGACAGTGCAGCACTCCCTCAGTACTGACCCTCTGTCAGTGCAGCACTCCCTCATTGACCCTCCGAAGGTGCAGCACTCCCTCACTGACCCGCCGAAGGTGCAGCACTCCCTCACTGACACATTGACAGTGCAGCACTCCCTCAGTACTGACCCTCTGACAGTGCAGCACTCCCTCAGTACTGACCCTCCGACAGTGCAGTACTCCCTCACTGGCCCTCTGACAGTGCAGCACTCCCTCATTGACCCTCCGAAGGTGCAGCACTCCCTCAGTACTGACCCTCCGAAGGTGCAGCACTCCCTCAGTACTGACCCTCCAGCAGGGCAGCACTCCCTCAGTACTGACCCTCTGGCAGTGCAGCACTCCCTCAGTACTGACCCTCCGACAGTGCAGTACTCCCTCACTGGCCCTCTGACAGTAAAGCACTTCCTCACTGACCCTCTGACAGTGCAGCACTCCCTCATTGACCCTCTGACAGTAAAGCACTTCCTCACTGACCCTCTGTCAGTGCAGCACTCCCTCATTGACCCTCCGAAGGTGCAGCACTCCCTCACTGACATTCTGACAGTGCAGCACTCCCTCAGTACTGACCCTCTGTCAGTGCAGCACTCCCTCAGTACTGACTCTCTGACAGTGCAGCACTCCCTCAGTACTGACCCTCTGTCAGTGCAGCACTCCCTCATTGACCCTCCGAAGGTGCAGCACTCCCTCACTGACCCTCCGAAGGTGCAGCACTCCCTCACTGACACACTGACAGTGCAGCACTCCCTCAGTACTGACCCTCTGACAGTGCAGCACTCCCTCAGTACTGACCCTCTGACAGTGCAGCACTCCCTCAGTACTGACCCTCTGACAGTGCAGCACTCCCTCAGTACTGACTCTCTGACAGTGCAGTGCTATAGAAATGTAACTGTTTTTTACTGTCCTTTCTATTCAGTTACAGAACGTGGGTGTTGGTGCCAAAGCCAGCATTTATTACCCATCCCTAATTGCCCTGAACTGTGTAACTTGCCAGGGCATTCCAGAGGGCTGTTAAGAATCAACTGAGTGTGCGGTGTGTCTGGAGTTCCACACAGATCAGACTGGGTTACCCTGGTAGATTACCTTCGTGTCGGACATGAGGAAACTCAATGGGAATTTACAACATTCCGGTAGTTTCATGGTCATCATTCCTCAGACTGGATTCTTATTCCCGATTTATTGAACTAATTGACATTGTCAGTGGGCTGAGGGGTGGTGATTGGATCGATCTGTTCAGGAATATGAACCCTCAGGTCACAGCACATTTCAATGAGATGGGATGGGGAGAGGATTGTCGAAACGATCTTGTCTTCTCAAAGGTTAACTTTCTGTCAGAAAGATTGGAATTTGAATAAGCTCCCAGTGATCAGCAACACTTTCCCAATTCCTGGAATCTCTGGGAAAGGGTCTCCAATCTCTGGAATTGATTCCCAGAGTTTGTTTCCAGGGCGGAGAATTCGAGATTGTGAGGTTAGACCATAAGACCATAAGACATAGGAATAGAAATGAGGCCATTCAGCCCATTGAGTCTGCTCCGCCATTCAATCATGGCTGATAAGTTTCTCAACCCCATTCTCCCGCCTTCACCCAGTAACCTTTGATCCCCTTACTAATCAAGAACCTATCTATCTCGGTCTTAAATACACTCAATGACCTGGCCTCCACAGCCTTCTGTGGCAATGAATTCCATAGATTCACCACTCTCTGGCTAAAGAAGTTTCTCCTCACCTCTGTTCTAAAAGGTCTTCCCTTTACTCTGAGGCTGTGCCCTCGGGTCCTAGTCTCTCCTACTAATGGAAACATCTTCCCCACGTCCACTCTATCCAGGCCTTTCAGTATTCTGTAAGTTTCAATCAGATCCCCCCACCCCCCATCCTTCTAAACTCCATCAGGTATAGACCCAGAGTCCTCAAACGTTCCTCATATGTTAAGCCTTTCATTCCTGGTATCATTCTCGTGAACCTCCTCTGGACCCTCTCCAGGGCCAGCACATCCTTCCTGAGATATGGGGCCCAAAATTGCTCACAATATTCTAAATGTGGTCTGACCAGAGCCTTATAAAGCCTCAGCAGCACATCCCTGCTTTTATATTCTAGTCCTCTAGAAATAGATGCCAACATTGCATTTGCCTTCCTAACTACCGACTCAACCTGCAAGTTAACCTTAAGAGAATCCTGGACTAGGACTCCCAAGTCCCTTTGCACTCCAGATTTCTGAATTCTCTTCCCATTTAGGAAATAGTCTATGCCTCTATTCTTCCTACCAAAGTGCACGACCTCACACTTCCCCACGTTGTATTCCATCTGCCACTTCTTTGCCCATTCTCCTAACCTGTCCAAATCCTTCTGCAGCCTCCCCACCTCCTCAATACTACCTGTCCCTCCACCTATCTTTGTATCATCCGCAAACTGAGCCAGGATGCCCTCAGTTCCTTCATCTAGATCATTAATGTATAAAGTGAAAAGTTGTGGTCCCAACACTGACCCCTGCGGAACTCCACTAGTCACCGGCCGCCATCCTGAGAAGGACCCCCTTATCCCCACTCTCTGCCTCCTGCCAGACAGCCAATCTTCTATCCATGCTAATGCCTTGCCTCTAACACCATGGGCTCTTATCTTACTGAGCAGCCTCCTGTGCGGCACCTTGTCAAAGGCCTTCTGGAAGTCCAAGTAGATAACATCCATTGGCTCTCCTTTGTCTAACCTACTCGTTACCTCCTCAAAGAATTCTAACAGATTTGTCAGACATGACCTCCCCTTGATGAAACCATGCTGACTTTGCCCGATTTTACCATGAACTTCCAAGTATTCTGAAATCTCATCCTTAATAATGGATCTAAAATCTTACCAACGACCGAGGTCAGGCTAATCGGCCTGTAATTTCCCGTCTTTTGCCTCACTCCCTTCTTAAACAGGGAGGTTACATTAGAGATTTTCCAGTCCCCTGGGACCCTCCCTGACTCCAGTGATTCCTGAAAGATCACCACTAACGCCTCCATTATCTCTTCAGCTATCTCCTTCAGAACTCTGGGGTGTAATCAATCTGGTCCAGGTGATTTATCCACCTTCAGACCTTGCAGTTTTCCTAGCACCTTCTCCTTGGTAATGGCCACCATACTCACCTCTGCCCTCCAACTCTCTTGAACTTTGGGGATGTCACTCGTGTCTTCCACTGTGAAGACTGACGCAAAGTACCTATTCAGTTCCTCCGCCATTTCTTTGTTCCCCACTACTTCTTCTCCAGCGTCATTTTCCAGCGGCCCAATGTCCACTTTTGCCTCTCTCTTACCCTTTATATATCTAAAAAAACTCTTGCAATCTTCTTTTATATTACTGGCTAGTTTACCCTCATATTTAATCTTCTCCCTCCTTATTTCTTTTTTAGTTGTCCTCTGTTGGTCTTTGTAGACTTCCCAATCCCCTGGTTTCCCACTGCTCTTCGCCGCATTGTATGCTTTCTCTTTAGCTTTTATGCTGTCCCTGACTTCCCTTGTCAGCCATGGTTGCCTCGTCCTCCCTTTAGTATGCTTCTTCTTCCTAGGGATGAATTTTTGCTGTGTCTCCCAAATTACTCCCAGAAACTCCTGCCATTGCTGTTCCACTGTCTTTCCTGCTAGGCTCATCTCCCAGTCAATTCTGGCCAGCTCCTCCCTCATGCCTCTGTAGTTGCCTTTATTCAACTGTAATACCGTTACATCTGATTCCAGCTTTTTCCTCTCAAATTGCAGGGTAAATTCTATCATATCATGGTCACTTCCTCCTAAGGGTTCCTTCACCTTAAGCTCCCTTATCAAATCTGCCTCATTACACATCACTAAATCTAGAATTGCCTGTTCCCTAGTGGGCTCCACCACCAGCTGCTCCAAAAACCCATCTCGTAGACATTCCACAAATTCCTTTTCTTGGGATCCACTACCAACCTGATTTTCCCAGTCTACCTGCATATTGAAATCCCCCATGATCACTGTAACCTTGCCTTTCTTACACGCCTTTTCTATCTCCTGGTGTATCTTGTGCCCCACATCCTGACTACTGTTCGGAGGCCTGTACATAACTCCCATTATGGTTTTTTTTACCTTTGCGGTTCCTCAACTCTACCCACACAGATTCTACATCATCTGACCTTACATCATTTCTTGCTATCGATTTAATTTCATTTCTTACTAACAAAGAAACCCCATCCCCTCTGCCAACCTGCCTATCTTTTCGATAGGATGTAAGTCCTTGGATATTTAGCTCCCAGTCCTGATCCCCTTGCAGCCATGTCTCCGTGATGCCCACCACATCATACCTGCCAATTTCAATCTGCGCCACAAGCTCATTTACCTTAGTTCGTATACTGTGTGCATTCAGATACAACACCTTCAGTCCTGTATTTCCCGTCCCCTTTCTCATTGTCGTCCCTTTATCTGATGTGCTTGAATTTAGATTCCTAGCCCTTTCCAAACACTCTGTCCTATGCTAGGACAGAGGAAGGTTAGGAAGAGCAGTAATTATTCTGAAACATTTCATCAAAATCCTGCAGCGAGAAATATCTCCTTAGAGCAGAGAAGGTTAAGAACAGATTTAATCGAGGCGTTCAAAATGATGAGGGGTTTTGACAGAGTAAATAATGAGAAACTGTTTCCAGGAGGATCGGGAACCAGAGGGACACAGATTGAAGAGAATCGGTAAAGGAGCCAGAGGTGACATGAGGAAAAGTAATTTTACACAGTGAGTTGTTGTGATCTGTAACACACGGCCTGAAAGGGCAGTGGAAACAGATTCAATCGCAACCTTAAAGTGGAGATTGAGTAATTATTTGAAGGGGACAAATTGCACGGTTAAGAGGAAAGGGCAGGGATGTTGGTCCAATTGGATAGTTCTTTCAAAGGGACAGCACAGGCTTGTCGGGCTGAATGGTCTGTTCCTGTTCCAGGTTTGTTAACAGGAGTGTGAAGATTCTGGGCTGTGAACAGTGAATCTCACTCATTAATGGGCCGCTCTCACTGCCTCAGCCTCAGGCTGGGTGATCAGAGAGTCACCGACCCCTCATTAACGACAGACTAGAGCCCAATGTGATGTCCCAAAGCCAGAGAGGAGGAGAGAATGGGGCTGAATCCTCACAGGAGAAAGAATTGTGCTGACTAACCCGAGCAATTGTCTCACTTTACAATGCAATTAAAGCCCCACTCATTGTGACAGGAACTCTGTACAGGTTGTGAGGCGACTCACAGGTGATTCACTTTCTGCTGTGGTTCATCTTTTATTTTTCTCACTGAGCGCACTCAGGATCTGTAATTTTATCACCACGATTGTCCTTTTAATGACTGGGGGAAATTATTGCTGGCTTTGCCTGATTTCTCATAGTTTCTGATGACCCTTTCCATTATTTACCAGGCGGTGTGAGGCTGAGGTTTATTTATGGGACTGTTATCACTGCATGGTATTATGGTCTGTGTGCTGACTGCCTGTTCAGAGACTCTGTCAGCGCTGGTTTAATAGCTTCACAGATTCCAGTCTGTCCCCTCGGTTTCATAACACAAGAGTCATTGCACAGAAACACTACAATAAAGATGACAAAGAGCAATATGACATTTTAACCAGAGATACATTTCTATTCACCAAACTATTATAAAGTGAAGGGCTTGAGGTGAAAATGTCAGACTGGGGAATTCTGTGGTTTGTCGATTTAAAATAATCTTCTCGAATTATAAAAAAGAAACATTTATGTTTCTATGGTGCCCATCACCACCTCAGGACAACCCAAACCCGATGAAATTTTTTGAAGAGCTGTTACTGTTATGATATAGGAAACGTGGCAGCCAATTTTAGCACAGCAAGCTCCCACAAACAATATAGAAACATAGGAACAGGAAGAGGCCATTCAGCCCCTCGAGCCTGTTCCATTATACAGTGAGACCAGGGCTGACCTGAATCTTAACTCCATTTACCCACCTTGGTTCAATATCCATTAATACACTTGGCAACAAGAACCGATCAAAATTCATTTGAAATTTTCAACTGACTCACAGCATCAAAGAGGTCGCTCTTAAGGTGCACCTTAAAGGGGCAGAGAGAGGTGGAGAGGATTAGTGACAGAATTCCAGGGAGTCGGCAGTTTTAGATACGGCCATCGGTGGTGGAGGGATTAAAAACAGGGATGCGCAAGAATCCAGAAATGCAGGAGAGCACAGATCTCAGGGGGCGTGGGGGCTGGAGGAGGTTACAGAGATAGGGAGGGGTGTAGGGGCTGGAGGAGGTTACAGAGATAGGGAGGGGTGTAGGGGCTGGAGGAGGTTACAGAGATAGGGAGGGGTGTAGGGGCTGGAGGAGGTTACAGAGATAGGGAGGGGTGTAGGGGCTGGAGGAGGTTACAGAGATAGGGAGGGGTGTAGGGACTGGAAGAGGTTACAGAGATAGGGAGGGGTGTACATTTGGAGGAGGTTACAGAGATAGGGAGAGGGTGTAGGTTTGGAGGAGGTTAGAGAGATAGGGAGGGGTGTAGGTTTGGAGGAGGTTACAGAGATAGAGAGGGGAGTAGGGTTGGAGGAGGTTACAGATATAGGGAGGGGTGTAGGAGCTGGAGGAGGTTACAGAGATAGAGAGGTGTGTAGGTTGGAGGAGGTTACATAGATAGGGAGGGGTGTAGGGGCTGGAGGAGGATACAGAGATAGGGAGGGGAGTATGTTTGGAGGAGGTTACAGAGATAGGGAGAGGTTTAGGTTTGGAGGAGGTTACAGAGATAATGAGGGGTGTAGGGTTGGAGGAGGTTACAGAGATAGAGAGGGGTGTAGATGCTTTAGGAGGTTACAGAGTTAGGGAGGAGTGTAGGTTTGGAGGAGTTGACACAGATAGGGAGGTGTGTAGGGGCTGGAGGAGGTTACATAGATAGGGAGGGTTGTAGGTTTGGAGGAGGTTACAGAGATAGGGAGGGGTGTAAAATTGGAGGAGGTTACAGAGATATTGAGGGGTGTATGGTTGGTGGAGGTTACAGAGATAGGGAGTTGTGTAGGTTTGGTGGAGGTTACAGAGATAGGGAGGGGTGTAGGGCTGGAGGAGGTTACAGAGATAGGGAGGGGTGTAGGGCTGGAGGAGGTTACAGAGATAGGGAGGGGTGTAGGGCTGGAGGAGGTTACAAAGATAGGGAGGGATGTAGGTTTGGAGGGGGTTACAGAGATTGAGGGTACACAGTTATACCCACCTTAAGAAGTGGGAGTGTCCCACAGTTTCATGCCTGGGAGAGGGGCTGCAGAATCAGTGCTGAGTTTCACTGGGACATAGGAACATGGGATTTAGGAGCAGGACTAGGCCATTCAGCCCATCAGGCCTGCTCCACCATTCAATAAAATCATGGCTGATGTGGGACATCACTCTGCTTAACCCCATCGTCTGTTTGACTGACGTACAGATGGACATTGGAATGAAGACCTTGTCTGGGATTCCATTCATCCCCAGCAACACTTAACAGAACATTCAATTATTAAACCATTGCCCCAACTTGTCCCACTGAATCGACCAGATTAAATCTAACGGGTGTTAAGCCATTGATGCCTTCATCTTCCAGCCCTCAGCAGCTACATTATTTCCTCTCAAGGTGACTGATTTAATTTGTGATGATAATAACCTTGGGTTGTGATGTTTTGAGTGCAATGATTTTCTGTCCTTGTTACTCAATGTCTGAAGCCCAGGACTGGGGATGAGCCTGTTGATCTGCCTGGTGTCAGAGCGTGAAGTGAGGTGAAGTGTTCAGGATGAGTTGGAGCTGACAGTAATGGGATAGAGAGCAGGGCTTTGTTCAGCTCAGTGCAGGAGGCAGTCGACTGGAGGACAACTCAATAAGTGGCTTCTCTTAAATATCTCATCGAAAGGTAGAAAAGTTCCTTCCCCAAACTCCGAGCTCCCGCAGCCAATCACCATCATGGGGCAAGAAGACACCAGCCAATGGGAATCCATCTGTTTCCAGTTAGAAGATGAGCAGAGAGACCTCCCTGATCTACATTCCTCCCTCAACCAATCAGATTTTACATTAACCGAGTGGGAATATGGGGGATGAACAAGAGCAACATTGGAATTTCACTGGCCCGTTCCGGGAATGTCAGGGGGAACAGATCTCCCTGTGGGCCCTACAGCCACCCAAAATCTCTTTGTTTCTCCAACTCTGGCCTCTTGTCCATCCCCCACACCCTTCACTCCACCATTGGCGGCTGTGCCTTCAGCTTCCTGGGCCCTAAGCTCAGGAATTCCCTCCCTAAATCTCTCCACCTCTCTCACCTCCTTTAAGATGCTCCTTAAAACCTGCCTCTTTGACCAGGCCATCGGTCACCTGCCTTAACATCTTCCAATGTGCTTTGGTGGCAGGTTTTTGTCTGATTTCTGTTCCTGTGAAGCACCTTGGGATGATTTCCTCAGTGAAAGGCGTTATATAAATACAAGTTGTTGTTGTTTGATCCTGTCCTATAACAGAATTCCAGACATGAGCAATCCAATCAACGAGAGAGGGTGATAATCAGACCAATAAATATCTGAGCTGGAGATTCCTCAGTCAGGATTTAATTCCATTCATTCTCTTTCTGCACTTTATTCTTTCACAGAGACATTCATTCCATCCTCTCTTTATTTTAATCTCCCTGAGGATTGAGACTCACATTCTGTTAGTTTAATGTTGTGCTCCATTTCATTCCCTTTAATCCTCATTATGTGTTATCCCGCCCTCACTGGAGAAATATTGAATATTAATACTCCCAGCTCGCCATCCATCTCGCTTTTTGCTGTTAGTAAATACAACACTGGAACAAGAGGAGGCCATTCAGCCCCTCCAACCTGTTCCACCAATCATTGAGATCATGGCTGATTTGTATCCAGACTCCACTTACCCACCTTCACTCTAAATCCCATGATATGATTGGCTGGTAAAAACCTGTCAATCTCAGATTATTAATAGATCCCCAATATCTACTGCTCTCTGCTGGTGAGAGTGTCACATTGCTACCATCCTCTGTGTAAGCAAACGTTTTCTAATTTCTCTCCCAAAGCCCTGGCTCTGATTTTAAGTTTCTCTCCCCTTGTCCTAATATCTCCCCACTGGTGGGAAAAGTTTCTCTCTCTCTATCCCATCAACCCAGCGTGCTGGTGGGGAGTAATGTCAGCTCCCAGTCTCTCCCTCGTACTGTTTGAGAAAGGTCACCTTGTTCATCAGGAGCTGTTGAATCACTTGCTTTCAATCCTGAGCTTCAGATCTTCCATGAGTAGAATGAGGGGAGGTTGGATTCTCTCTGAGGTATCGCACAGACTGAATATACATTTGTGTCTCAGTCGCTGAGACTGGTTTCATTTATTGGCCTTGTTTAGATCACACTGACCCCTGACCCTGGCCATTGGCTAATTGGACAGTGAGGATCAAATAGCAGCTTTGAGTTAACAGAAACGTTAAACCCTGTGTCTGGAACATTTACAGGAACAATCTTTCAATCTGTGCTTCCTCTGTGACCAAGGTATTAAACTGTCATCATATCGGAATCTGTGTAATCTGAGCGTGTTAGGATACTGGAGATCGGAGGGAGCTTTGTTTCTGTGTCTACAAAGAACTTTATCATCCTCGGTGCACAAATCCTGACAATGGAAATCATTTAATTGAGAGAGATTTCACATCGACTGCTGGAAAGGGAGAGGTTTTGATCTCAGACACTTTGTAGAAAAGGCCTCCTGCAGAATCAGGAGCTCGAATATAAGAAAGAAAGAAACAAATTTGCATTTCGATTGTGCCTTTCACCATCTCAGGACACCCCAGAGAGCTTCACAGCCAATGAGGCACTTTAGAAGTGAAGTCACTTTTGAAATGCAGGAAATGTGACAGTCAATTGGTACACAGCAAGATCCCATATACACCAATGTGGATAATCTCTTTTAATAATGTTGATTGAGCCAGGACACTGGGGAAATCTCCTCCACTCTTCTTCCAATAGTGACCGTCAGATCTTCTATCTCCAACTGAGGCACCAGCACAGCCTCGGTTTAACTCCTCATCTGAACCCTTGAACCCATGACCTCCCATGTCAGAGGGGAGATTTGCTCCCACTGAACAATGGCGGAGAGGCACGGAGAAAGGGATTTGAAGCAAAGGCAGTGAAATGGGGTTGAGGCACAGATCAACCATGAACTAATTACCTGCTGGAACAGGCTTGAGGGGCTGAATGGCCTCAGTCTGTGCTTTAAGATCCTTGGGACAGCTACAGTATTCCTGAATAAATCTGCACATTCCCAGAATTTCTGCTTTTCCAGCTTATTAAAGAGCCCTGTCCTATCGCAATCCCACCCTCTGGACCGTGGGGAATTATTCAGTTTTCCCAGTAACAGGATCCGAGATCAATGCCAGTTACAGCAAGTCAAAAGTTTCAGAAACTCACCTGCAACTGGACAACTGACCAATCGGATTCAATTCTCCAACAGGGATTTATTACACATCAAACATTTCTCAAACATCAGGAGTGGGGAATGTTTTCCACGGTGATGATAATGTTCCAGGATGGAAAGCTGTGAGTGTATCAATCAATCAGAGCCTTATTTCCATTTTCAAACTCACTCTGTTCAACTCTGAGCCTCGTTCTGTCTTCCTATTGATCTGTGTTTAAGTGAGAATTGGTTTTCAGCTTTTAATCTTTAAACGAACCCTCCCTCTCACACATGCTGAGGAAGCAGGAACGTTCTCCGGGCTAATTGAGAAATGGATTCCCGTCTTTCTCATTTCATGTTGTCCGGGGTTTATATTGTGGAACACGTTCCAACCTGGGCTGGTGTTCACGGACCCCACTGAGGGTCGGGTCTGGTTATTGTTCAGAGTTCGAACAAGAATTCAACAACAACAACTTAAATTGATGTAGCACCATTAACAAAATACCTCAGGACAGTTCACTGAAGCATTATAAACCAAGTAGGACACTGAGCCATATAGTCGGACAGGTGAACAAAAGCTTGGCCAAAGAGGCTGCCTTGAAGGAGCTTCTTAAAGGAAGAGAGAGAGCTGGAGAGGTGGAGACAAAACCAGAATATGGTAGAAATACAACCAGTGAAACGTCCAATGAAACTGGTTCGTTCACTCAGCATTGACCGAGGCACCGGAAATGTCAATTCTACAACCGGCCTAGTCAACCCTGCAAACTCCTCAGCTCATCTGCGCAAAGACACTTTGTGCTTTGTCGATGGCCGACAGGCTTTGGGTGTCACTGGGGGGGTTACTCGCTTCAGAGTGGGGGAGTTGAGAGAGGTGGGGGGGAGGTGGGGCTGGGTGTTGTCAGCGTACATGTGAAAACTAACGCCGGGTTTTAGGATGATGTCACCGAGGGGCAGCAGGTCGATGAGAAATAGGAGGGGCCAAGGATAGATCCTAGGGGGACACCAGAGGGAATGGGAGGGGGAAGAGGAACCATTACAGGTGATTCTCTGGTTACGATGAGATAGATAAGATCGGAACCAGGCGAGAGCCATTACCCCCAGCTGGACGACAGTGGAGAGGGGGTTGGAGGGGGATGGTGTGGACGACCATGTCAAAGGCTGCAGACAGGTCGAGAAGGATGAGGAGGGAAAGTTTACCCCTGTCAGAGTCACACAGGATGTCATTTGTGAGCTTGTGCAGTAGCCGTGGTTACACACTAACCCCTTTCACCAACTGAGGGAGTCCCTGAACATGTTACAGACAATGAGGCACTTCTGAAACATTGGACCTGTTGTAATGGAGGAGACGTGGCAGCCAAGTTGAGCACAGCAAGATCCCACAAAGCGGAATGAGTTAAATGATCAGGATGCCTGTTGCATTACATAACAACATAAGGATTCGGAGCAGGAGTAGTCCATTTGCCTCCCTCGAGCTTCCTCTGCCATTCAATAAGATCATGGCTGATCTGACGTAGACTTAACTCCACTATCCTGTCTGCCTCCCCTCCCCTCAACTAACCTTTGACTCCCTGGTAGATCAAAAATCTGTCTAACTCAGCCTTGAATATATTCACTGACCCGGCTTCCACTGCTCTCTGGGGAAGAGAATTCCAAAGACTAACAACCCTCAGAGAGAAAAAAACTGCTTCTCATCTCTGTCTTAAATTATTATTGCTGGTTTAGGGATGAACTTTGACCAGCTCACCGGGAGAAATCCCTGAACCTACCGCAAACCTTTCATTTTCAAAATAACCTAATTCCCCTTTTGAAAGTTATTATTGAATCTGCTTCCACCGCCCTTTCAGGCAACGCCTTCCAGATCACAACAACTCGCTGTGTAAAAATAAATTCTCCTCATCTCCCCCTCTGGTTCTTTCACCGATTCTCTTCAATCTGTGTCCCTCTGGTTACCGACCCTCCTGTTACTGGAAACAGTTTCTCCTTATTTACTCTATCCAAGCTCCTCATGATTTTGAACACCTCTATTAAATCTCCCCTAAACCTTCTCTGCTCTAAGGAGAACAATCCCAGTTTCTCCAGTCTCCCCACATTAACTGAAGTCCCTCATCCCTGGTCCCACTGGAGTAAATCTCCTCCGCACCCTCTCCAAGGCCTCGACATCCTTCCTAAAGTGTGGAGCCCGGAATTGGACACAATCCTCCCGCTGGGGTCTAACCAGGTTTCCCCGTTCCAGGCCTGTGATTGGAGGGTTTCAATCCAGAAAGCTATTTAATTCCACACACTTGTTTTATAAAGTGATGCTTAAAGATCAAAATCCTTGCCCTCATCGTGGAATTTAAACAGATCATTCAAATAATCAGAAAGAGTTTTCATTTCTCTAGCAGCTGTCACATCCTCAGGATGGTGAGTGACTTGGAGGGGAACTTGCAGCTGGTGGTGTTCCCGTGTGTCTGCTGCCCCCGTCCTTCTAGGTGGTAGAGGTGGTGGGTTTGGGAGGTGCTGTCGAAGGGGAGGTTGGCACATTGCTGCAGTGCACCCTGTAGATGGTACACACTGCAGTCACAGTGCGCTGCTGGGAGAGCCAGTGAATGTTTAACCTGCTGGATGGGGTGATGATCACACGGGCTGCTTTGTCCTGGGGAAGAAATGTAATCATCTTGCGAACAGGAGTAAACTTACTCCCTTAGAGCTGGGACCACTTTGTGAGCTTTGACTGGTGACTGATCCTGTCAAACATTCCCTAACCTCACTCAAGATTCCCCACAGTCATTAATTTGACTTCCGAGAGAATCAGATTCCCGGCTTCCTGTCTGAGTGTTTATCCTCCAGCTACATTTTGACAAAGAGAATCCATTAACGGAGATAAACGGTGAAGGTGGAAAGCCGAACCTCTGTTGTGTGGTGATTTGCTGAATCTTATCCTGGAGCTGACTGTGAGCAGATCTCTCTCAGTGAGGCAGGGCAGCGCTTCCTGATATAAAATACATCCAGCTTGTGATCACCACACAAATATGGCAGACCGCACTCTGTCAACACATCACTGGGAAATCTTTAAACTGGACGGGGAGACTGGTCCTTCTCACTGTTTCAGACTCTGTCAATATGGACAACAAGCGGTTGTATAGCTCCAAATCCCCCAGACCAGTTGGACAAACTGCATCACCCAGTGTCACGATGATGTGACTTGATTGTGAGTGATATTAATCTGTAATCTCACCGGCTACAAAACAAATACTGAACTGTTTGACAAGGACTTTTTAAAGGTAAGAAAAGACACTGACAAAAGACAGTTGCCACAGCTCACCTGACATCTAATATATTGCAGTTGACCAGCTTCTGGAAAGTTCCACTGTGGATTGTAATTCGGAGATGCCAAGACTTCCTTCTTTGGAATTTCACACCTGAGGATGTCAAGAACCATTTCAAAAGGATTGACTGAAATATTTTGGACATAACATTTACACTTCTATAGGCCTATCTCTCCAGCGGAGACAGAACGTCTGCTAAAACAATGGTTATATGGGGATATATGATCTTTTTAAATTATTCGTTCATGAGATGTGGGCATCGCTGGCTGGGCCAGCATTTATTGCCCATCCCTGGTTGCCCTTGAGAAGGTGGTGGTGAGCTGCCTTCTTGAACCGCTGCAGTCCATGTGGTGTAGGTACACCCACAGTGCTGTTAGGGAGGGAGTTCCAAGTCAGGATAGTGAGTGACTTGGAGGGGAACTTCCAGGTAGTGATGTTCCCTTGTGTCTGCTGTCCTTGTCCTTCTAGGTGGTAGAGGTCATGGTTTTGGAAGATGCTGTCAAAGGAGCCTTGGTGTGTCCCTGCAGTGCATCTTGTAGATGGTACACACTGCTGCTACTGTGCGTCAGTGGTGGAGGAAGTGAATGTTTGTGGATGTGGTGCCAATCAAGCGGCTGCTTTGTCCTGGACAGTGTCAAGCTTCATGAGTGTTATTGGAGCTGCACTCATCCAGGCAAGTGGGGAATATTCCATCACACTCCTGACTTGTGCCTTGTAGATGGTGGAAATACTTTGGGGAGTCAGGAGGTGAGTTACTCGTCACAGGATTCCTAGCCTCTGACCTGCTCTTGTAGCCACAGTATTTATATGGCTAGTCCAGTTCTGTTTCTGGTAACCCCCAGGATGTTGACAATGGGGGCTTCAGTGATGGTCATGTTTAGATTCTTTCTTTTTGTAGATGGTCATTGTCTGACACTTGTGCAGTGCGAATGTTACTTGCCACTTGTCAATCCAAGCCTGGGTATTGTCCAGGTTTTGCTGCATTTGGACATGGACTGCTTCAGTATCTGAGGAGTCGCGAATGGTGCTGAACATTATGCAATCATCAGTGAACATCCCCACTTCTGACCTTATGATGGAAGGAAGGTCATTGATGAAGCAGCTGAAGATGGTTGGGCCGAGGACACAACCCTGAGGAACTCCTGCAGTGATGTCCTAGAGCTGATATGACTGACCTCCAACAACCACAACCATTTCCCTTTGTGCTAGGTATGACTCCAACCAGCTGAGAGATTTCCCACAATTCCCATTGATTCCAGTTTTGCTAGGGCTCCTTGATGCCACACTCGGTCAAATGCTGCCTTGATGTCAAGGGCAGTCACTCTCACCTCACCTCGGGAGTTCAGCTATTTTGTTCATGTTTGAACCAAGGCTGTAATGAGGTCAGGAGCTGAGTGACCCTGGTGGAACCCAAACTGGGCATCAGTGAGCAGGTTATTGCTAAGCAAGTGCCACTTGATAGCACTGTTGATGACCCCTTCACTGATGATTGAGAGTAATCTGATGGGGCAGTAATTGGTCGGGTTGGATTTGTCCTGCTTTTTGTGTACAGGACATACCTGGGCAATTTCCCACATAGCCGGGTAGATGCCAGTGTTGTAGCTGTACTGGAACAGCTTGGCTAGGGGCGCGGCAAGTTCTGGAGCACAAGCCTTCAGTACTATTGTCGGAATATTGTCAGGGCTCATAGCCTTTGCAGTATCCAGTGCCTCCAGACTTTTCTTGATATCACGTGGAGTGAATCGAATGGGCTGAAGACTGGCACCTGTGATGCTGGGGACCCCCTGAGGAAGCTGAGATGGATCATCCACTCGGCACTTCTGGCTGAAGATTGTTGCAAATGCTTCAGCCTTATCTTTTGCACTGATGTGCTGGTCTCCCCTACCATTGAGGATGGGAATATTTGTGGAGCCTCCTCCTCCAGTGAGTTGTTGAATTGTCCACCACCATTCATGACTGGATGTGGCAGGACTGCAGAGCTTAGATCTGATCCGTTGTGGGATCGCTTAACTCTGTCTATCACTTGCTGCTTATGCTGTTTGTGTTATAGCTTCACCAGGTTGACACCTCATTTTTAGGTATGCCTGGTGCTGCTCCTGGCATGCCCTCCTGCACTCTTTATCCAGGGTTGATCCCCTAGATTGATGGTGATGGTAGAGTGGGGGATGTGCCGGGCCATGAGGTTACAGATTGTGTTTGAGTACAATTCTGCTGCGGCTGATGGCCCACAGCACCTCATGGATGCCCAGTCTTGAGTTGCTAGATCTGTTAGCTATCTCATTTAGCACGGTCATAGTGCCACACAACACAGGTAATCTGGAAAAGGTGCCAATGGTGCAATAAGAAGCTCCCTTCTCTCCTCTCCCAAAATACGATGTTCTCTCTTACAACTTTAAAATCCAGCACAGAGATTGTGAATTTTCCATCGAATGGCATCTCAAGTGTAAAATTAATTTACTTCTGGAAGAGATGGATTATGGATTAAAAAGAAACTGTCTTCAGCAATTGC
The DNA here is from genome assembly GCF_964194155.1 of Cetorhinus maximus. Lineage (NCBI taxonomy): Eukaryota > Metazoa > Chordata > Chondrichthyes > Lamniformes > Cetorhinidae > Cetorhinus > Cetorhinus maximus. The sequence continues at coordinate 2,638,205 of NC_135895.1, read as the reverse complement.
AGTTACATGGGCTTCAACTCAACTCCTGGAACCTAAAGGAACTCGGGAAAATCTCTCCCACGGCCACAGTGACCAGCTGAGGGCTCAGAAACAGTGAACCTTCAAGTCTTTATCTTTCAGCATTGAACTTTAATTTGACTAAAGAAGTAACTGCCGACTGCATAACTTGTAAGCGTTGCATGCTCGTGTGTGTATGTGTGTGTGTATGTGTGTGTGGGTGTGTGTAATAAGTATGTGTGTGTATGAGTGTGTGTGTGTGTGTATGGGTGTGTGTGTGTGTGTGTATGAGTGTGTGTGTGTGTGTATGTAATAAGTATGTGTGTGTATGTGTTTGGGTGTGTGTGTGTGTGTAAGTGTGTGTGTGTGTGTGTGTGTGTATGTGTGTGTGTGTGTCTGTGTGTGTGTATGTGTGTGTGTGTGTATATGTGTGTGTGTATATGAGTGTGTGTGTATGTGTGTGTGTGTGTGTGTGTCTGTGTGTGTGTATGTGTGTGTGTGTATATATGATTGAGTGTGTGTGTGTGTGTGTATATGAGTGTGTGTGTGTGTGTTTGGGTGTGTATGTGTGTGTATGTGTGTGTATTTGTGTGTGTGTGTCTGTGTATTTGTGTGTGTGTGTCTGTGTGTGTGTGTGTGTGCCTGTGTGTGTGTGTGTATATGTGTATGTGTGTGTGTGTGTATGTGTGTGTGTGTGTGTGTGTGTCTGTGTGTGTATGTGTATATATGTGTGTGTGTATGTGTGTGTATGTGTGGGTCATGGAAGTTCGAGAAGTGCAGGTTTACCCTTTTTAAATATTTTGCTATCTTTACCTGGGTGGGTTAAAAACCTCAGCCTCAGTCAAGGCTGTTTCTTTGCAATCAGTGCGTGAATGGTTAAACACAGATATTGAGTAAAAGGCCTTCATCCTCTCTGAATTCACAAAGAAACCCTGTTACAGTCTGACTTAGGGTGCATGATAGGGGAGTCATTCCTACCCCTCCACAAGTGGCTGTAACCCCCGGAGACGAATCTCACTACAGAACCTCCCTGACAAACTGACTGGAATTTGGGGAGTGGTCACAGCCTCACTGAACTTGTCCAAACTGTCACTTCATCTGAATCACTCCTGATCTACAAAATACAATGTTAAACATAATCTCAGAAATGACCTGCTGTGGTGTCTGACCCTGAGCTCACCTTCAAAATCCACATCTGCCCCAATATTGAGCTGGTTCAAATGCCAGGAGAATGGTTACTCCAGAGACTCGAGATGATAATCCAGGCTGACATACCCACTGCAGGACTGAGAGAGTGCTGCACTGTCAGAGGGTCAGTACTGAGGGAGTGCTGCACTGTCAGAGGGTCAGTACTGAGGGAGTGCTGCACTGTCAGAGGGTCAGTACTGAGGGAGTGCTGCACTGTCAGAGGGTCAGTACTGAGGGAGTGCTGCACTGTCAGAGGGTCAGTACTGAGGGAGTGCTGCACTGTCAGAGGGTCAGTACTGAGGGAGTGCTGCACTGTCAGAGGGTCAGTACTGAGGGAGTGCTGCACTGTCAGACGGTCAGTACTGAGGGAGTGCTGCACTGTCAGAGGGTCAGTACTGAGGGAGTGCTGCACTGTCAGACGGTCAGTACTGAGGGAGTGCTGCACTGTCAGGGGGTCAGTACTGAGGGAGTGCTGCACTGTCAGAGGGTCAGTACTGAGGGAGTGCTGCACTGTCAGAGGGTCAGTACTGAGGGAGTGTTGCACTGTCAGAGGGTCAGTACTGAGGGAGTGTTGCACTGTCAGAGGGTCAGTACTGAGGGAGTGCTGCACTGTCAGAGGGTCAGTACTGAGGGAGTGCTGCACTGTCAGAGGGTCAGTACTGAGGGAGTGCTGCACTGTCAGAGGGTCAGTACTGAGGGAGTTCTGCACTGTCAGACGGTCAGTACTGAGGGAGTGCTACACTGTCAGAGGGTCAGTACTGAGGGAGTGCTGCACTGTCAGAGGGTCAGTACTGAGGGAGTGCTGCACTGTCAGAGGGTCAGTACTGAGGGAGTGCGGCACTGTCAGAGGACCAGTACTGAGGGAGTGCTGCACTGTCAGAGGGTCAGTACTGAGGGAGTGCTACACTGTCAGAGGGTCAGTACTGAGGGAGTGCTGCACTGTCAGAGGGTCAGTACTGAGGGAGTGCGGCACTGTCAGAGGACCAGTACTGAGGGAGTGCTGCACTGTCAGGGGGTCAGTACTGAGGGAGTGCTGCATTGTCGAGGGCCAGTACTGAAGGAGCGCTGCACTGTCAGAGGGTCAGTACTGAGGGAGTGCTGCACTGTCAGAGGGTCAGTACTGAGGGAGTGCTGCACTGTCAGAGAGTCAATATTGAGGGAGTGCTGCACTGTCAGAGGGTCAGTACTGAGGGAGTGCTACACTGTCAGAGGGTCAGTACTGAGGGAGTGCTGCACTGTCAGAGGGTCAGTACTGAGGGAGTGTGGCACTGTCAGAGGACCAGTACTGAGGGAGTGCTGCACTGTCAGGGGGTCAGTACTGAGGGAGTGCTGCATTGTCGAGGGCCAGTACTGAAGGAGCGCTGCACTGTCAGAGGGTCAGTACTGAGGGAGTGCTGCACTGTCAGAGGGTCAGTACTGAGGGAGTCCTGCACTGTCAGAGAGTCAATATTGAGGGAGTGCTGCACTGTCAGAGGGTCAGTACTGAGGGAGTGCTACACTGTCAGAGGGTCAGTACTGAGGGAAGCTCCACTGTCCGAGGGTCAATACTGAGAGAGTGCTGCACTGTCCGAGGGTCAATACTGAGGGAGCGCTGCTCTATAGGAGGGGCATTACCGAGCGACTGACACTGTTGGAGAGGCTGTATTGAGGGAGTGCTGCACTGTCCGTGTGGTGACTTTCAGATGAGATTTTAAAGCAAGTCCCTATCTGTCCTTTCAGGTGAATGTAAATTATCCCCCAGTCACTATTGGAGTAAGAGCATTGGAATTGCTCCTGGTTTCCCTTCAATATTTATCCCTCAACCAACATCACTAACACTGGTGATCTTACCATGACCACATTGCTGTTTGTGGGAGCTTGCTGTGTACAAATTAGCTGCACCAATTCCTACACCACAGTGACTACACTTTAAAAAGCCCCTTCATTGGCTGTGAAACATTTTCCTGAAGTGGTGACAGGCGTTACAGAAATGTAATTCTTGCTTTTTTAGCAGAAGATGTTCATTCTTTCTCCAGAATCTCCCAGTTGTGATTCCAGCCTCAGAATCCTGAGCAATTCCAGGAATTGAACGATTGTAGAAACACAATTGGAAGCTTCAATGAAAGGTTTAAAGAAATCCTCAGACAGTGCAGTGCTGATCTGAAGGTCAGACTGAGTCGGCATTCTACACACAGTTTATTAATTATTTATACCTGGTCCTGATGTCGCCTGTTTAAATTTTAATCAAGTGGAATTGTTTCCACTTGAATCTCCAGTCATTTCATTTTTCTGATTCTTGGTCTGATTGTTTAGTCATTTACAGAGTCAGGGTATTTCTGACTAACCCAGCTCTCAGGACTGACAGAACATCCCCAAACCCCCCTCACTCAATCCCTTCATTTCTCTCTGGTTCCCACCCCACTTTGCTTCTTTTATCCTGTCGTTGTGATTGGATCTGATCACATTGTTGTTCACTTTGAACAGACTTGGTCAAAGAGTCCGGACAGGATGACAAACTCCACATTTCCAAAATGCAAGTCTCATCACATTGGGGTCGTGACCCTCCCAGTAATTAGTGGCCGTGTCCTATTGAAGAATGAAAAGAGCAGCAAGAATCTTTCCCTCCCGGCCCAGTGGACAGAAACATCAATATAAGGTCATCAGCTTTCCAATCTGACTCTGACAGCAGCTCCCTGCTGACTAACCCACTGCTACTGATGGCCGTGTACTTCACTCCCAACAACACACACACGTCAAGAAGATTTTCTTCCAGTCCCCTCACACGTGGACCTCGGTCAGCAAACAATTCACAAACTCCACATCTTCCTTTCCCCACTCTCCTCCTACCCCCCTCCACAGCCCATCCCCATTTCTCCCTCTCATTCACATTCCCAGTTTGGGGAACGTATCAGAAACTGAACCTCAGCTATTAACTCATCACGAACCAACCAATGTAATGAAAACACCCAGCGAAACAGTACCGAGGGAGTGCTGCACTGTCAGAGGGTCAGTACTGAGGGAGTGCTGCACTGTCAGAGGGTCAGTACTGAGGGAGTGCTGCACTGTCAGAGGGTCAGTACTGAGGGAGTGCTGCACTGTCAGAAGATCAGTACTGAGGGAGTGCTGCACTGTCAGAGGATCAGTACTGAGGGAGTGCTGCACTGTCAGAAGATCAGTACTGAGGGAGTGCTGCACTGTCAGAGGATCAGTACTGAGGGAGTGCTGCACTGTCAGAAGATCAGTACTGAGGGAGTGCTGCACTGTCAGAGGGTCAGTACTGAGGGAGTGCTGCACTGTCAAAGGGTCAGTACTGAGAGAGTGCTGCACTGTCAGAGGGTCGGTACTGAGAGAGTGCTGCACTGTCAGAGAGTCAGTACTGAGATAGTGCTGCACTGTCAGAGGGTCTGTACTGAGGGAGTGCTGCACTGTCAGAGGGTCAGTACTGAGGGAGTGCTGCACTGTCAGAGGGTCAGTGCTGATGGAGTGCTGCACTGTCGGACGGTCAGTACTGATGGAGTGCTGCACTGTCATAGGGTCAGCCCTGAGGGTGTGCTGCACAGTTGGATGGTCAGTACTGAGGGAGTGCTTCACCTGTTTGAGGTGCCATCTTTAGACACTGGATGCCGCAAAGGCTATGGGCCCTGGCAATATTCCGGCAATAGTACTGAAGATTTGTGCTCCAGAACTTGCTGCGCCTCTAGCCAAGCTGCTCCAGTACAGCTACAACACTGGCATCTACCTGTCAATGTGGAAAATTACCCAGGTATGTCCTGTGCACAAAAAGCAGGACAAATCCAATCAGCCTGTTAGTCAACTGGAGTCAATGGGAATCAGGGGGAAAAATCTCCGCTGGTTGGAGTCATACCTAGTATAAAGGAAGATGGTTGTGGTTGTCGGAGGTCAGTCATCTCAGTCAGGACATCACTGCAGGAGCTCCTCAGGGTAGTGTCCTCGGCCCAACCATCTTCAGCTGCTTCATCAATGACCTTCCTTCCATCATAAGGTCAGAAGTGGGGATGTTCGCTGATGACTGCACAACGTTCAGCACCATTCCCGACTCCTCAGATACTGAAGCAGCCCATGTCCAAATGCAGCAAGACCTGGTCAATATTCTGTGGCAAGTAACATTCGCGCCACACAAGTGCCAGGCAATGACCATCTACAACGAGAGAATCTAACCATCTCCCCTTGACATTCAATGACATTATCATCACTGATCCCCAATATCAACATCCTTGGGTTTACCATTGACCAGAAACTGAACTGGACTAGCCATATAAATACTGTGGCTACAAGAGCAGGTCAGAGGCTGGGAATCCTGTGATGAGTAACTCACCTCCTGACTTTCCAAAGCCTGTCCACCATCTACAAGGCACAAGTCTGGAGTGTGATGGAATAGTCTGCAGTTGCCTGGATGAGGGCAGCTCCCACAACACTCAAGAAGCTTGACACCATCCAGGACAAAGCAGCTCCGCTTGATTGACACCACATCCACAATCATTCACTCCCTCCACCACCGACGCACAGTAGCAGCAGTGTGTAACATCTACAAGATGCACTGCAGGAATTCACCAACACTCCTTACACAGCACCTTCCAAACCCATGGATCACTACCATCTAGAAGGATAAGGGCAGCAGATACATGGGAACACCACCACCTGGAAGTTTCTCTCCAAGCCACTCACCATCCTGACTTGGAAATCTATCGCTGTTCCTTCACTGTCACTAGGTCAAAATTCTGGAACTCCCTCCCTAACAGCACTGTGGGTGTACCTACACCACAGGGACTGCAGCGGTTCAAGAAGGCAGCTCACCACCACCTTCTCAAGGGCAATTAGGGCTGGGCAATAAACAGTGGCCTAGCCAGAAATTCCCTCAGCCCATGAGTGAATAAATGGAAAAAGAACTTTGCTAAATCAGATTATCTGGTTTTATCAGCTTTTTATATAACTATTTGCGGGATCACAGAATTGTTACAGTGTAGAAGGAGGCCATTCGGCCCATTGTGTCTGCGTCGGCTCTCTGAGCATTTTAACTTAGTGCTGATCTCCTGCCTTTTCCCTGTAACCCTGCACATTGTTTCTATTTAAATAATCATCTAATGCCCTATTGAATGCCTCAATTGAATCTGCCTCCACCACACTTCCAGGCAGCGCATTCCAAACCCTAACTACTCGCTGTGTGAAAAAGGTTTTTCTCACCTCGCATTTGCTTCTTTTGCAAAACACTTTAAAACTGTGCCCTCTGGTTCTCGATCTGTTTACAAAGTGGAACAGTTTGTCCCTGTCTACTCTGTCCAGACTCCTCATGATTCTATCAAATCTCCTCTTAGCCTTCTCCTTTCCAAGGAAAACAGTCACAACTTCTCCAATCTATCCTCATAACTGAAGTGTCTCATCCCTGGAACCATTCTCATTAATCTCTTCTGCACTATCTCCAATGCATTCACATCCTTCCTATAGTGTGGTGCCCAGAACTGTGCACAATACTCCAGCTAAAACGCTAACCAGTGTCTTATATAAATTCAGCATAACCTCCCTGCTCTTGTACTCTATGCCCCTATTAATGAAGCCTAGAATACTGTAAGCTTTGGAAACAACTCTCTCTACCTGTCCTGTAGACTTATGTGACTTTAATGACTTATGTACATATACACCCAGGTCTCTCTACTCCTGCACACCCTTTAGAATAGTATCCTTTATTTTATACTGTTTCTCCATGTTCTTTGTACCAAAATGCATCACCTCACACTTCCCCACATTGAACTTCATCTGCCACCTATCTGCCCACTCCACCAATGTGTCAATGTCCTTTTGAAGTTCTACACTGTCCTCCTCACAGTTTACAATTCTCCCAAGTTTTGTGTCGTCCACAAACTTTGAAATTGTCCCTTGCACACCAAGATTTAAATCATTTATATTTATATATATCAGGAAAAGCAAGGGTTCCAATCCTGACCCCTGGGGAACTCCACTACAAACTTTCTTCCAGCCTGAAAAATACCCATTAAGCATTACTCTCTGTTTTATCTCAGCCAATTAACCATTACTCTCTGTTTTATCTCAGCCAATTAACCATTACTCTCTGTTTTATCTCAGCCAATTAACCATTACTCTCTGTTTCCTATCCCTCAGCCAATTTTGTATCCACGTTGCTACTGTCCCTTTTATTCCATGAGCTATAACTTCACAAGTCTGTTGTGTGGCACTGTATCGAACACATTTTTGGAAGTCCAAATATACCACATCAACGGCCTTGCCCTCATCAACCATCTCTGTTACCTCTTCAAAAAACTCCAGCAAGTTAGTTAGACACGATTTTCCTTTAACAAATCCATGCTGGCTCTTCCGAATCAATCCACATTTTTCCATGTGACTATTAATCCTAGTCCGAATAATTGTTTCTAGAAGTTTCCCCACCACTGAGGTTAAACTGACTGGTCTGTAACTGCAGGGTGGATCTTTACAATCTTTTTTGAACAAGGGCGTAATGTTCACAATTCTCCAGTCCTCCAGCACCTCCCCCACCGAATCCAGGGAACATTGAAAGATTATTGCCAGTGCCTCTGCAATTTCCACTCTCACTTCCTTCAATATTCTTGGATGCATCTCATCCAGTCCCAGTGCCTTATCAACTTTAATAACCGACAGCTGATCCAACACCTCCTTATCAATTTTAAACCCTTCTAGTGACTGAGTTTCCTCCTCTGTCACCATGGCCTGGACAGTATCTGCCTCGTAGGTAAAGACAGATGCAAAGAATTCATTTAACACCTCAGCCAAGCCTCTTGCCTCTATGTGTAAATCCTCTTTTTGGTCCTTAATCGGCCCTATTCCTCCTTTTATCACCCTTTTACTGTTGACGTGCTTATAGAATACTTTGGGATTTCCTTTTATGTTAGCTTCTCGTATTTGTATTTTCACATCCCTTCCTTAAGCCAGTCTCCATTATCGCCACAACATCATGATCCCAATCGGCAACCTGTGCCGAGAACTCCCAACTTTATTTACTATACTCTGTGCATTCACATACATGCAGTGTAAGCCTGGCTTCATTACTTGCTCCCTTCCTCTGACTCTATCTATTCATTTACTATTCTCTATTTTAGTGCTATCTGCCTCTCCCAGCATTCTGTGCCCCCTGGTATGACTTTCTAATATTCTCCCCTGGTTCTCACACCCCGGCTGAATTAGTCTAAACACAAAATGTAATCCCTTCCTACACACCAAGCGGGTGAACGGCCTCTCCCCAGTGTGACTGCGTCGATGTATCTCCAGTTGGGATGGGTAATTGAATCCCTTCCCACAGTCCCCGCATTTCTACCGTTTCTCCACAGCCTCTGTGCTCTTAAATCTTTCCAGGTTGGACAATCAGTTGAAGCCTCGTTCACACGTAGAACATATAGAACACGTGTACAGCGACTCTCTGCTGGGAATGGTTCCATTTTCGTTTTTAGGCTGTGTAACTCCACAGTCAGTGCTCTGGAACACTCTCACTCGGGCGTGTGTGTGTCTCAGTGCTTTCTCCAGTTGTTTGAAATCTTTTCCCACAGTCAGGAATCTTGCTCTGCAGAACTCAGTTGCCATTTTACAACATTAATTACACTTCAAAAATACTTAATTGACTGTCAAGCCCTTTGGATCGACCCAGAAATGCAATTTATTTCTTGCAGCAGTTACCAGAAACACCCACATCTCTGAAGTTTATTTTAAAATCAGGTGTTCTCTCAATTTCCTCTCCCGAATTCTTAAAGTGATCTCATCCCCACACCTCAGTCCTCAGCCAGTCGCAGAACACCCCTGTGTGTGGTCTGAGCCAACACCACATGGTGTCTGAGAGCCAGCTCAGACAATGGCACATGATGTCATAGTCATAGAGTTATACAGCATAGAAACAGGCCCTTCAGCCCATCATGTCCATGCCGGCCATCAAGCCCCTATCTATTCTAATCCCATTTTCCAGCACTTGGCCCATAGCCCTGTATGCTATGGTGTTTCAAGGGCTCATCTAAATACTTCTTAAATGTTGTGAGGGTTCCTGCCTCTACCGCCCCCTCAGGCAGTGTGTTCCAGACTCCAACCACACACTGGGTGAAAACATTTTTCCACAAATCCCCTCTAAACCTCCTGCCCCTTACCTTAAATTGATGCCCCCTGGTTACTGATGCCTCCGCTAAACTGAAAAGTTTCTTCCTATCTACCCTATCGCCCCTCATAATTTTGTAGACCTCTATCAACCCTCCCTCAGCCTTCTCTGCTCTAAGGAAACCAACCCCAGCCTATCCAGTCTCTCTTCATAACTTAAATGTTTCATCCTAGCCAACATCCTGGTGAATCTCCTCTGCAGCCTCTCCAGTGCAATCACATCCTTCCTATAGTGTGGCGACCAGAACTGCACACAGTACTACAACTGTGGCCTAACTAGCATTTTATACAGCTCCAACATAACCCTCCTGCTCTTATATTCTATGCCTTGGCCAATAACGGCAAGTATCCTATATCCTTCTTAACCACCTTATCTACCTGTGCTGCTGCCTTCAGGGATCTATGGACATGTACACCAAGGTCCCTCTGATCCTCAGTAATTCCTAGGGTCCTACCATTTATTGTGTATTCCCTTGCTGTATTAGTCCTCCCAAAATCCATCACCTCACACTTCTCAGGATTAAATTCCATTTGCCACTGCTCTGCCCATCTTACCAGCCCGTCTATATCGTCCTGTAATCTAAGGCTTTCCTCCTCACTATTTATGACACCACCAATTTTCGTCTCATCTGCTAACATACTAATCATACCTCCTATATTCACGTCTAAATCATTAATGTACACTACAAACAGTAAGGGTCCCAGCACCGATCCCTGTGGTACACCACTCGTCACAGGCTTCCAATCACAAAAACAACCTTCGACCATCACCCTCTGCCTCCTGCCACATTGCCAATTTTGGACCAAATTTTCCAAATTGGATTCCATGGGCTCTTATCTTCTTGATAATTCTCCCATGTGGGACCTTGTCAAAAGCCTTATTAAAGTCCATGTAGACTACATCTACCGCACTACCCTCATCGACACAACTAGTCACCTCCTCGAAAAATTCAATCAAATTTGTTAGACATGATCTCTCCCTGACAAAGCCATGCTGACTATCCCTGATTAATCCCTGCCTCTCCAAGTGGAGATTAATCCTGTCCCTCAGAATATTTTCCAATAGTTTCCCTACCACTGATGTTAGACTCACTGGCCTGTAATTACCTGGTTTATCTCTGCTACCCTTCTTGAATAATGGTACCACATTTGCTGTCCTCCAGTCGTCTGGCACCTCTCCTGTGGCCAGAGAGGATTTGAAAATTAATGTCAGAGCCCCTGCGATCTCCTCCCTTGCTTCACTAGGCAGCCTAGGATACATCTCATCTGGGCCTGGGGATTTATCCACTTTTAAACCCTCTAAAACCACTAATACCTCCTTCCTTTCAATGCTAATTTGTTCAAGTATATCACAGTCCCCCTCCCTGATTTCTACACCTACATCGTCCTTCCCCATACTGAACACAGATGAAAAGTAATCATTTAAAACCTCACCTACATCCTCAGGCTCCACGGACAGATTGTCACTTTGGTACCTAATGGGCCCTATTCTTTCCCTGGTTATCCTCCTGCTCTTAGTATATTTATAAAATGCCTTGGGATTTTCCTTTATCTTGCCCGCCAGTGTTTTTCATGCCCCTCTTTGCTCTCCTAATTACTTTTTTACATACCTCCCTACACTTTCTATTCTCCTCTAGGGCTTCCGCTGTTTTCAGCCCCCTGTATTTGCTTAAGCCTCCCTTTTTTTCCTTATCCAATCCTCTATGTCCCTTGATATCCAGGATTCCCTGGACTTGTTGGTCGTACTCTTCACCTTTACAGGAACATGTTGGCCCTGAACTCTCACTATTTCCTTTCTGAATGACTCCCACTGGTCTGATGTAGACTTTCCTACAAGTAGCTGTTCCCAGTCCACTTTGGCCAGATCCTGTTTTATCATATTGAAATCGGCCTTCCCTCAATTGAGGACCTTTATTTCCGGTCCATCTTTGTCCTTTTCCATAACTACCTTAAATCTTACAGAGTTTGGCCACAGCATCTGCCATTGATGCCTGAGAGCAGGCTCAGCCAATAGCAGACAACGTTTGAGAGCTGGCTCAGCCAATGGCAGATGATATCTGAAAGCAGGCTCAGCCAATAGCAGATGGTGTCTGAGGGCAGGCTCAGCCAATAGCAGACAACATTTGAGAGCAGGCTCAGCCAATAGCAGATGGTGTCTGAGAACAGGTTCAGCCAATAGCAGACAACGTCTGAGAGCAGGCTCAGCCAATGGCAGATGGTGTCTGAGAGCAGGCTCAGCCAATGGCAGATGGCGTCTGAGAGCAGGCTTAGCCAATAGCAGATGATGTCTGAGAACAGGTTCAGCCTATAGCAGATGGGGATGTTCTACCTGTAAATGATGGGGTGTCACAGTATCACAGAATCTTTACAGTACAGAAGGAGGCCATTCGGCCCATCGAGTCTGCACTAATTCTCTGAAAGAGCATTCCACCTAGTCCCACTCCCCCTGCCTTATCCCCGTAACCTTACACATTCTCTCTTTTCAGGTAGCAATCCAATTCTCTTTTGAATACCTCGATCGAACCTGCCTCCACCACCCTCTCAGGAAGTTCATTCCAGGTTCCAACCACTCTCTGGGTGAAAACATTTTTCTCACGTCACTTTTACTCCTTTTGCTGATCATTTTGAGTCTGTGCTCTCTAGTTCTTGATGTTATCTTGAATGGGAACAATTTCTCACTATTTACCCTGACCATACCCTTCAGGATCTTGAATATCTCAATCAAGTCTCCCCTCAGCCTTCTTTTCTCCAAGGAAAACAGTCACAACCTCTCCAACAAAAACAGAAAATGCTGGGAAAACTCAGCAGGTCTGGCAGCATCTGTGGAGAGAGAAACAGTTAACATTTCGAGTCCGTATGACTCTTCTTCAGTTTTTCCTGCATTTTCTGCTTTTGTTTCAGATTTCCAGCTTCCGCAGTAGTTTGCTTTTAACCCAACCTCTCCAATCTATCTTCATAGATACAATTCTTCATTACGGGAATCATCTCCTCTGTACTCTCTCCAATGCCTTCACAAGCTTCCTCAAGTATGGGCCCAGAACTGGGCGCAGTTCTCCAGGTGAGGCCCAACTAGTGTCTTATACAAGTTCAACATGACCTTCTTACTCTTGTACTAAATGCCCCTATTAATAAAGCCTAAGACACTAAATGCTTTATTAACTACTCTCTCAACATGCCCTGCCATCTTCAATGCCCTATGTACATATGCACTGAGGTCCCTCTGTTCCTGCACCTCCTATAGAGACTCTCCCTTTATTTTACACAGTCTCACCATACCTTTCCTGCCAAGACAAATCACCTCACACTTCTCTGCACTGAACTTAATTATCCCGCACTTGTCTAAGTGACTATTGATTTTATTCCGTACTATAATTTACAGAATGTTCCCTACCACTGAAGTCAAACTGACTGGTCTGTAGATGCCGGCTTTATCCTTGCACCCCTTTTTTGAACAAGGGTGTAACATTCACAATTCTCCAGTCCTCTGGCACCTCCCCTGTGTCTAAGGGAGACTGGAAGATTATCACTAGTGTTTCTGCAATTTCTACTCTCACTTCCCTCAGTTCCCTTGGATGCATCTCATCCAATCCTGGCGCCTTATCTATTTTAAATAGAGATAGCCTTTATAACACCTCCTTCCTCTCAATGGTAATCTATTCTCGTGTACCAGTTACCGCCTCTCTCACCTCAGCCTGGGTAGCAAGTTCTTCTTTTGGAAAGACAGATGCAAAGTACTCGTCCAACGACTCTGCTATTTCTCCAGTCCCCACATGCAAGTTCCCTTTTTGTCCCTACTCTCCCCTACTCTTTCTTTTACCACCCTTTTATTATTTACATGCTTGTGGAAGACCTTGGGATGCCCTATTACGTTCTCTGCCAGCCTCTTTTCATGTTCTCTCCTTGCTTTTCTTATTAGTTTCTTCACTTCCCCTCTGGGAGTGAACAGTCTGGGTCCAGTCCAGTTTGATGCAGGTGCTAATTTTCAGTCTTGCCTTGTTGAGGACTCTCTGTTTAGCTGTGATTCTCATGCCAGTGACATCCTTATCATCTTCCTGATTGGAGTCTGTCCCACTAATTATTCAGCAAGTACCCAGAGGAATAGAAGGAGCTCACAATCTGCCAACACTCCTATTATCCCCATGCATGTATAATTAGAGTTGACACCTTTGCTGAAGCAGCTGAGATTTTCTCCAGTGAGATGTCTGATTTTTAGCCGTTGCCCTGAAGTAAAGACTTTATTTAATTTTTGATTGTTCTGCATTTCACTGGGTTTCTGTGTTTCACACAGAATGGTTTAAGGGGAGTTTGTCTGCTGTACACAGTGTGTGTTAACTGAGCTCCAATCTAGTGAGGTCACTGTTGCTGAATTGAGTTTGTTAATTAAAGATTTACCTCACTGCTACAAGGAATTAATTGTGTAAAAACTAGAATGAATTATTTTCTTTTCCTTAGCACCATTCACAACCTCCGGAGGTCTCAAAGTGCTTTACAGCTGGATAAGTAATTTGGAATTGTCGTCACTGTTGTGATGTAGGAATCCAATTTACACACAGCAAGATCCCACAAACAGCAATGTGATAATGAGCAGATAATCTGTTATGGTGAAGTTGTAAGGGTGGCTGAGTTGCTGCTACTGTTAGAGTTGATCTGCCGACACTCCTTGGGTGGAAACATTAAGTTTATTCACAATATACTCAGCAGCTACTACACGCGTGCTTTCAAATCCAACTCTATCTCTCCACTTGCTGCTCGAGGTAGCCCACGCTTCTCTCCTACTGGTTATTATAGATCATGTGATCTCTCTTAACAAGTATTATTCTTAAAGGTACATGACACACTAAATAAAACCATCATTACTACAGTGAAGATGATTGAAAAATAAATATTGAGCAAGACACCAAGGATAACTCTAAAATAAAAGCAAAATATTGTGCATGCTAGAAACATGAAATTAAAAAAAGAAAATGCTGGAAAAATTCAGTAGGTCTGGCAGTATCTGTGGAGAGAGAAACAGTTAACGTTTCGAGTCTGAATGAAGTTCCATAGAAGAGTCACATTGGACTCCAAACATTAACTCTGTGCAAATTTGGGATCACGAAGACTGGAGAATGTTATCAGGCAAAGTACCAGAATATTTATCTTTAATGAGAATCAAAGAATATCTCAAATGAAATAAAATAAACTTTAAATCCTGTTAAATAAAATTCCAGAGAGGAAACTCAACAGCTTCATTCAATTCAAGTAACGAGCTTAATTCAGATTCACTGAGGTTTAAGTTGACTAAAATATACAATAATGTCTTTAGGGTCAGAATCTGCCATCCTGAGCATTTTATAGATCACACTGAAATCCATAAACTACAATTATCCCCTCATCGAATTCCTGTAATTATTTCATCCTGATCATTATTCCTGGTAGAAACTATTTAATGTTTAATGATGGTGACCTATTCATTGGCTGTCCTACTCCTGAATCAGCAAATGGAAATCAGGCTCCTATTAAGGCTGATTATTTACAAAGTATTTCCAATATAGAATCAGGCCATTCGGCCCAACTGGTCCATACTGGCCTTTCTGCTCCACACGAACCCCCTCCCACCCCTCTTCATCTCCTCCTATCAGCATATCCTCGTATTCCCTGTTCAGTCTCAGCCAGTATTCCTGCAGATTGATTTCCAAAGCTGATATTTTATTTGTGTTTTTCTGCAGTGATCAATAACAGAAAGCCAGGGGCAGCAATAAAGATCTCCCCACACTGATCGTTGCGACAGCTGCTCGATCACTGCCAGTTAAACACAGTCTGTTTCAGCATTTATATTCCCCTCGCCTGAACTCATCATCCTGAACTGGATATGACACAAAGAACGATGAGTGGGAGAACGAGGGAGAATAACTGGTTTATTTAATGATTGGAGGGCAGCAAGCAATCAATCACAGAATCACACAGCACAGAACGAGGCCATTCAGCCCATCGTGCCTGTGCCAGCTCTTTGAAAGAGCTGCATTAAAAATGTTCCCAATTTCAATACGTTCCCAATTTCCCCTCTGCTTCTTTCACTGATTCTCTTCAATCTGTGTCCCTCTGGTTACCGACCCTCCTGCCACTGGAAACAGTTTCTCCTTATTTACTCGATCCAAACTCCTCGGTTTTGAACATCTCTATTACACTGAATTGAACAGAATGTTCCAGATGGACTCTAACCAGTGATTTATAAAGGGTTTAACATAACTTCCTCACTTTTGAAAAGAGAGAGAGTGAGCGATCTTCCAGCTAAAATGCAGTCTGTACGTGGCAATTAACGAGGAGCTCCCCTCGTGAATTAAATCACTGTCAGAATCTGCAACGACTGAGATTGGGCTACAATCACTCACTGATCTTCATCGATTTCTACTTCCCTCCAAGTCCCGGCTCATTTCCCTTGTATTGAATTAAAGATAAACTACATCCTCCGACATGGAACTCCGTCACCCTAATTAACCCAAATTAAAGTTTCAATCGTTGCATCTGTCTGTGGATTCAATGCTGTAAAAACCTAGTTAGTTTAAAATGATGAGAAATGCAGATTATCTTTCAGTATTCAGCCCGCATTCTCCAAAACTGACCATGTGTGAGGGGATCGATACAGCTCTCAATGTCTCAACAATGTCCCACTAAATGGGCCCTCCCAGCAACTTGCTGCTGCATTAAGGAGAGTAAATCTCCTGTGAAACAGAAAAGCACTTTGCTCACAGGGGGTCAAGGAGATTGTTTCTTCAGAAAGATGCCCATTGAACAGAGACATCTCAACAAACATTCACTCACTATCAGCCTTGAAGTTGGGCAGTGGGTAGCACACTGACCCCTGAGTCAGAAGGTTGTGGGTTCAAGTCCCACCCCAGAGCCTTAAGCACAAAGTCCAGGCTGACACTCCCAGTGCAATAGTGAGAGAGTGCTGCACTGTCGGAGGGTCAGTACTGAGGGAGTGCTGCACTGTCTGAGGGTCAGTACTGAGGGAGTGCTGCACTGTCAGAGGGTCAGTACTGAGGGGGTGCTGCACTGTCAGAGGGTCAGTACTGAGGGGGTGCTGCACTGTCAGAGGGTTGGTACTGAGGGGATGCTGCACTGTCAGAGGGTCAGTACTGAGGGGGTGCTGCACTGTCAGAGGGTCGGTACTGAGGGGGTGCTGCACTGTCAGAGGGTCAGTACTGAGGGGGTGCTGCACTGTCAGAGGGTCGGTACTGAGGGGGTGCTGCACTGTCAGAGGGTCAGTACTGAGGGAGTGCTGCACTGTCAGAGGGTCAGTACTGAGGGAGTGCTGCACTGTCAGAGGGTCAGTACTGAGGGAGTGCTGCACTGTCAGAGGGTCAGTACTGAGGGAGTGCTGCACTGTCAGAGGGTCAGTACTGAGGGAGTGCTGCACTGTCGGAGGATCAGTACTGAGGGAGTGCTGCACTGTCGGAGGATCAGTACTGAGGGAGTGCTGCACTGTCGGAGGATCAGTACTGAGGGGGAGCTGTGCTGTTGGGTGGATGGTACTGAGTGATGAGATGTTAATGTGAAGTGCTATCTGCACTCTCAGGTGGATTTCATCGATTGAGGACACTGATTCAAAGAAAACTGGAGAATTATCCTCATGCCCTGCTCAATTAACATAAAATATATCGTCACATTGTATGTGAGATTTTGCTGTGTGTAAATTGGATGCTGTATTTCCTGCATCGTGACAGTGACTCTCCTTCGAAAAGTTGCTCATTGGCTGTTAAAGTGTTTTGGAGATTGTTTAAGGAGCTCTATAAATAATTTCTCAGTCATCAGACTCCATTGGGAAAAACGGCTCAATCAGGAGGAACTCTTTTCACAAAGTGTAATTAAGGGAATGATGCGGAGAGTAATTAATATCCCTGTGACTGGGTCACTGCTCCCTGTTCCAATCTCACACCCTCTCCCTACAGGGCTGAAGGACTGGACTTCATTATAAAGCGAGGCCACTGCCATTATTACAGAGTGCGATCCCACTCAAGTACAATGTCAGTCAGTGGGTCCTCTGGGAATTCACACCCGGCTGCTCCTTATGTTAAAATATTCCTCATTCTAATAACTGGAGCATGAATGGCTCATCTTGTTCATTGTCTCGTGTCTATTTGAACAGTCCAGTGTAATTAAGAGGCTGACAGGTTTAATCTGAAACATAAATGTGACTTTATGAAAGTTCCTTGTTAATGAATCAGATTTGAATTGTGAGGATTTAAAAAAAATTTTTGTCAAGGGCAGTCTCTCTCACCTCACCTCGGGAGTTCAGCTCTTTTGTCCATGTTTGAACCAAGGCTGTAATGAGGTCAGGAGCTGAGTGGCCCTGGCGGAACCCAAACTGCAGCGGTTCAAGAAGGCAGCTCACCACCACCTTCTCAAGGGCAACTAGGGATGGGTAATAGATGCTGGCCCAGCCAGTGAAGCCCACATCCTATAAATTAATTTAAATAAAGTCCCCCCACCCAGAGTACATTCTGTGTCTTTGCCACCCTCAGTCCTTCCTCCGACATGGAGGGGCACTGATTCATCGCCAGTGGTGGGGGTCGGGGGGGGCAGGTGGTGGAGGGGAAAGACACTGCGTGGTAATTGGCAGGAGGTTTCCTTGCCCATGTTTGACCTGATGCCACGAGTCTTATGCTGGAAGGAAGGACATTGATGACTGAAGGTTGGAGTCGATGTTGAGGACTCCCAGGGTAACTCTCTTCCAGCTGTGTACCACTGTGATGCCACACCTGGCGGCTCTGCCTTCCCACTGCATCAGGATATATCGAGTGATGGTGGTGTCTGGGACATTATCTGTAAGGTATGATTCCGTGAGGATGACTAGTCTGTGAGACAGCTCTCCCAATATTGGCACTAGTCCCCAGGTGGTTCTTAATGACTTTTCTGTAGCAGTTTGGTACATCTGAGTGGCTTGCTTGGCCATTTCACAGAGCATTTCAGAGTCAACCAAACTGCTGTGGGTCTGGAGTCATGTGTAGGCCAGACCAGGTAAGGACGGCAGATTTCCTTCCCTAAAGGACATTAGTGAACCAGATGGGTTTTTACAAAAATTGACTATGGTTCCATGGTCACCATTACTGAGACCTTCCTTTCAACTCTAGGTTTATTAATTGAATTTAAATTCCACCAGCTGCCATTGGCATTGCCTTAAACCCATGTCCCGGGGCCTCTGCCTGGCTAGTCCAGTGACATTATCACTATGCACCGCATCCCCTGGTTGAGTTACTGATCTGGCTGGGCTGGGCGGTGGTTTTATGGGTTGTTGTGGAAGTGGATTATTGGGAGCTGATCCTCTTCACACTGTCCCCTTAATGAGATCGAGGTCTGGGAGTGAGGGACGGATGGACAGACAATCGTTAACAGGGGACTCTGGGGATTTCCCTGTGTCAGTCACACTATTCCCAATTGAACAGGGGGTCATGGGGTCACATTATTCCCAATTGGACAGGGGGTCATGGGGTCACATTATTCCCAATTGGACAGGAGGTCATGGGGTCACATTATTCCCAATTGGACAGGAGGTCATGGGGTCACATTATTCCCAATTGGACAGGGGGTCATGGGGTCACACTATTCCCAATTGGACAGGGGGTCATGGGGTCACACTATTCCCAATTGGACAGGGGATCATGGGGTCAAACCTCACTTCAGGCCCTGATCATTATGGGATGTCTTGTCCTCTGGAGCAGACGGACAGATGACACTCTGTCTACCTGCCCAGGTGAGTGTTAACCATCCAAAGGGACTGTTTGACCTGAGGCAGGGATTTCCCCAGAATTCTGAACACCATCCCCCCTCAATCAACATCGGAATCAAACAATTCATCGGCCATTGCTTTGGGATCTTTCTATACAAAATAGGATGTGTTTGAAAATGACGAATGTAAAAAAGATATGCAGACAGGACAGGGAATGTGCAGACAGGTGTAGCTGTAGGGCTAGCACCCAACACAGGTGTGATGGGCTGAATGACCTCCTTCTGTGCTGTAAATTCTGTGTCTCAGGAACCTGTGTCTGTTCTCACCACACCTTCAATGGGCAGGTCAGTCAGAAAGCAGGTCCGGATACAGAGAGGACAGCAATCCTGGAATTCCCAGATAGAACTGCATTCCCACACTCCCAGTTTGGACGGCATTCCCACAATTACTGGGATCTTGTTCCTGGGGTTTTCCATTGTCCGGTTACAGAGAGTTTTCCATAAACTCCTTTGATTTCTCAGAGGCCCCACAGAGTGATTGAAGCACAATTAAACATCACTAATCCTGATCTGGAGATTCGAACTGGAGAAGATTCATTTAATCAGCTCATTGTTTGAAACCGGCTTGTCCAATGTAGCCTGAGGGCCAGATGCAGCCTGCAAAGCCCCCTCTATGTAGCCCCCAGAGACACTCCCACATTTGCTGCTGATAGGCTCATGAGGGAAACAGTATGTGACTGGAGGGGCAGCAAACACCCTCGGCAGGGAGTGTGCAGAGGAGAAAGTGAGGATTCCAGAGGAGGAGAGACGGAGAGATGGAGAGAGAGACTGCACTGGTCCCAGAGCCTAGTGGGGGTTTTACTTAGTTCTGTTGTAGGGTCATGAGGACTCGAAAGGTCAACTGTGCCCTTCTCCGCCGATGCTGCCAGACCTGCTGAGTTTTTCCAGGTATTTCTGTTTCTGTTTTTGTTTTGGATTTCCAGCATCCGCAGTTTTTTGTTTTTATCCTAGTGGGGGTGGGCTGGG
Organism: Cetorhinus maximus; assembly: GCF_964194155.1. Taxonomy (NCBI): domain Eukaryota; kingdom Metazoa; phylum Chordata; class Chondrichthyes; order Lamniformes; family Cetorhinidae; genus Cetorhinus; species Cetorhinus maximus. The sequence continues at coordinate 2,618,162 of NC_135895.1, read as the reverse complement.
GGGAGAGAGAGGCTGCCGGGAAAGGGATGAGATAGGTTGTGGGGGTGGGGTGTGTGTGTGTATGAGAGAATGTGTGAGAGATAAAGTGTGTGTATGTGTTGGAAAGAGTGTGAGAGAGAGTTTGTGAGATTGTGTGTGTGAGAGAGAATGCGTGTGAGACTGTGTGTGTGTGTGTGTGTGTGTGTGACAGTGTAAGAGAGAGAATGTGTGGTGAGAGACTGTGTGTGGTTGAGAGACTGGTTGAGAGAGTGTGTGTGAGAGAGAGAGTGTGTGTATGAGAGAGAGAATGTGTGTGAGAGGGAGAGAGTGCGTGCGTGTGAGAGGGAGAGAGTGCGTGTGAGAGGGAGAGAGTGCGTGTGAGAGGGAGAGAGTGCGTGTGAGAGGGAGAGAGTGCGTGTGAGAGGGAGAGAGCGCGTGTGAGAGGGAGAGAGCGCGTGTGAGAGGGAGAGAGTGCGTGTGAGAGGGAGAGAGTGCGTGTGAGAGGGAGAGAGTGCGTGTGAGAGGGAGTGCGTGTATGTGTGAGAGGGAGTGCGTGTATGTGTGAGAGGGAGTGCGTGTATGTGTGAGAGGGAGAGAGTGCGTGTGAGAGGGAGTGCGTGTATGTGTGAGAGGGAGTGCGTGTATGTGTGAGAGGGAATGCGTGTATGTGTGAGGGGGGAGTGCGTGTACGTGTGAGAGGGAATGCGTGTATGTGTGAGAGGGAATGCGTGTATGTGTGAGAGGGAATGCGTGTATGTGTGAGAGGGAATGCGTGTATGTGTGAGAGGTAACGCGTGTATGTGTGAGAGGGAATGCGTGTACAAGAGAGTGCAAGAGTGAGAGAGTGCATGAATGAGAAAGTGTGCGAGAGAGTGTGAGAGAGTGCGTGCGTGTGAGAGGGAGAGAGTGCGTGCGTGTGAGAGGGAGAGAGTCTGTGACAGTGTGTGTGTCAGTGTGCGTGTCAGTGTGTGTCAGTATGTGTGTGAGTGTGTGTGTGTGTCAGTGTGTGTGTCTGAGTGTGTGTCTGAGTGTGTGAGTGTGTGTGTGTGTGAGTGTGTGTGTGAGAGTGTGTGTGTGTGAGTGTGTGTGTGAGTGTGTGTGTGTGTGAGTGTGTGTGAGTGTGAGTGTGTGTGAGTGTGTGTGTGAGTGTGTGTGTGAGTGTGTCAGTGTGTGTGTGTGGGACTATCAGTCTGGCCCACAATGGGTTTACTTAGGTGTGCTGGAAACTACGTATATTCAAATATCCTCTGAAGGCCAAAGGAATATGAACAGGCATTGCAAGTTTTCTGAATTAAAAAAAGGCAGGACAGACAATTGTTCCCTGGTGCATTCACCCCATGGCGAGATTTCAAACAATCACAGTCGAATTGCCAGAGAATGCGAATCCTTTCCCCAAGCATCGGTCCAGATGAGTGCGAGATGGAAAGCCGTGACAGAGTGTCCCGGTTTACAGCAACGCTTTACAAACAAGAGAAACTGATGCAGTGACACAGCAGGAAGGACATTCACCTCGGAGACAGAAGGTGGTGGGTTCATGACCCACTCCAGAGATTGGAGCATAAAATAAAAGCTAAACTTCCCAAAGAAGCAATGAGGGAGTGCTGCACTGTCAGAGGGTCAGTACTGAGGGAGTGCTGCACTCTCAGAGGGTCAGTACTGAGGGAGTGCTGCACTGTCAGAGGGTCAGTACTGAGGGAGTGCTGCACTGTCAGAGGGTCAGTACTGAGGGAGTGCTGCACTGTCAGAGGGTCAGTACTGAGGGAGCGCTGCACTGTCAGAGGGCCAGTACTGAGGGAGTGCTGCACTGTCAGAGTGTCAGTACTGAGGGAGTGCTGCACTGTCAGAGGTTCAGTGCTGAGGGAGTGCTGCACTGTCAGAGGGTCAGTACTGAGGGAATGCTGCACTGTCAAAGGGTCAGTACTGAGGGAGTGCTGCACTGTCAGAGGGTCAGTACTGAGGGAGTGCTGCACTGTTGGAAGTTCAGTACTGAGGGAGTGCTGCATTGTCAGGGTGTCACTACTGAGGGAGCGCAGCACTTTTGATGGTCACTTCTGAGAGAGCGCTGTACTCTCGGAGGGTCATTACTGGAAGAGTGCAGCACTGTCAGAGGGTCGATGCTGACCGAGTGCTGCACTGTTGGTATTGTTGCCCTTTAGATGTGTTGTTAAACCGAGGCCCCGCTGGCCCTCTCCAGTGGATGTTAAGAGATCCCATGTCTCTACTTTGAAAAACAGTGAAATTCATTTTGACCTCCTGGACCAATATTTAACTCTCAGCCAAAATCACTGAAACATTAAACTAAAAGCAAAATACTGCCGATGCTGTAAATCTGAAACAAAAACAAAAATAGCTGGAAAAACTCAGCAGGTCTGACAGCATCTGCGGAGAGGAACACAGTTAATGTTTCGAGTCCGTATGACTCTTCAACAGAACTAAAGAAAAAAAAAGAGAGGTGAAATATAAGCTGGTTTATGAGGCGGAAGGGGTGGGACAGGTAGAGCTGGATAGAGGACCAGTGATAGGTGGAGATAACCAAAAGATGTCACAGACAAAAGGCCAAGAGGTGTTGAAGGTGGTGATATTATCTAAGGAATGTGCTAATGGTGACATTAAGGGTAGAAAGCAGGACAAGCAAGGTACAGATGGCCCTAGTGGGGGTGGGGTGGGGGGAAGGGATCGAAATGGGCTAAAAGGTGGAGATAAAACAATCAATGGAAATAAATTTAAAAATAATAGAAGTAGGTAGGAAAAGAAAAATATATTTAAAAACAATATTATAAATTATTAGAAAAAGGGGGATCGGAAAGGGGGTGGGGATGGAGGAGAGAGTGCATGATCTGAAATTGTTGAACTCAATATTCAGTCCGGAAGGTGTAAAGTGCCTAGTCGGAAGATGAGGTGCTGTTCCTCCAGTTTGCGTCGAGTTTCACTGGAAGATTGCAGCAGGCCAAGGACGGACATGTGTGCATGAGAGCAGGGTGGAGTGTTGAAATGGCAAGCGACAGGGAGGTCTGGGTAATGCTTGCGGACAGACCGAAGGTGTTCTACAAAGCGGTCGCCCAGTCTGCGTTTGGTCTCTCCAATGTAGAGGAAACTGCATTGGGAGCAGCGAATGCAGTAGACTAAATTGAGGGAAGTGCAAGTGAAATGCTGCTTCACTTGAAAGGAGTGTTTGGGCCCTTGGACGGTGAGGAGAGGGGAAGTAAAGGGGCAGGTGTTGCACCTTCTGCGGTTACATGGGAAGGTGCCGTGGGAGGGGGTTGAGGTGTAGGGGTTAATGGAGGAGTGGACCAGGGTGTCCCGGAGGGAACGATCCCTGTGGAAAGCCACCAGTGGGGTGAAGAGAAGATGTGTTTGGTGGTGGCATCATGCTGGAGTTGGCGGAAATGGTGGAGGATGATCCTTTGAATGCGGAGGCTGGTAGGGTGATAAGTGTGGACAAGGGGGACCCTATCATGGTTCTGGGAGGGAGAGGAAGGTGTGAGGGCGGATGCGTGGGAGATGGGCCGGACACGGTTGAGGGCCCTGTCAACCACCGTGGGTGGAAAACCTCGGTTAAGGAAGATGGAAGACATGTCAGAGGAACTGTTTTGGAAAGTGGCATCATCAGAACAGATGCGACGGAGGCGAAGGAACTGAGAGAATGGGATGGAGTCCTTACAGGACTTCAATTTTCCACCCCTCTATCAGTTTTACATGGTCCGTCTCTGACAGTTCCCTTCCCTTCCTTGACCTCTCTGTCTCAATTTCTGGTGATAGACTGTCCACCAATATCCATTACAAGCCTACCGACTCCCACAGCTACCTGGACTACAGCTCCTCACACCCCGCTTCCTGTAAGGACTCCATCCCATTCTCTCAGTTCCTTCGCCTCCGTCACATCTGTTCCGTTGATGCCACTTTCCAAAACAGTTCCTCTGACATGTCCTCCTTCTTCCTTAACCAAGGTTTTCCACCCACGGTGGTTGACAGGCCCTCAACCGTGTCCGGCCCATCTCCCGCGCATCCGCCCTCACGCCTTCTCCTCCCTCCCAGAAACATGATAGGGTCCCCCTTGTCCTCACTTATCACCCCACCAGCCTCCGCGTTCAAAGGAACACCCTCTGCCATTTCCGCCAACTCCAGCATGATGCCACCACCAAACACATCTTCCCTTCACCCCCCCGGCGGCATTCCGCAGGGATCATTCTCTCCGGGACACCCTGGTCCACTCCTCCATCACCCCCTACACCTCAACCCCCTCCCATGGCACCTTCCTATGTAACCGCAGAAGGCGCAACACCTGCCCCTTTACTTCCCCCCTCCTCACTGTCCAAGGGCCCAAACACTCCTTTCAAGTGAAGCAGCATTTCACTTGCACTTCCCTCAATTTAGTCTACTGCATTCGCTGCTCCCAATGCAGTTTCCTCTACATTGGAGAGACCAAACGCAGACTGGGTGACCGCTTTGTGGAACACCTTCGGTCTGTCCGCAAGCATGACCCAGGCCTCCCTGTCGCTTGCCATTTCAACACACCACCCTGCTCTCATGCCCACATGTCCGTCCTTGGCCTGCTGCAATGTTCCAGTGAAGCTCAACGCAAACTGGAGGAACAGCACCTCATCTTCCCACCAGGCACTTTACAGCCTTCCGGACTGAATATTGAGTTCAACAGCTTCAGATCATGAACTTTCTCCTCCATCCCCACCCCGTTTCCAATCCCCCTTTTTTCTAATAATTTGTAACTTTTAAAAAATATATATTTTTCTTTTCTCACCTATTTCTATTTTAAATTTATTTTCATCGATTGTTTTATCTCCACCTTATAGCCTAATTCGAACCCTTCCCTCTACCCCACCCCCACTAGGGCTATCTGTACCTTGCTTGTCCTGCTTTCTACCCTTAATGTCACCTAATGGTGACAGGGTGACATTAGTGTAGAAAGCAGGATGAGCAGGTGACATTCCTTAGATAATTCCTTAGCAGATTGCTTAGATAATATCACCACCGTCAACGCCTCTTTGTTCTTTTGTCTACGACATCTTTGGCAATCTCCACCTATCACTGGCCCTCTATCCAGCTCTACCTGTCCCAACCCCCTCAACCAGATTATATTTCACCTCATTTCTATTTTTCTTTAGTTCTGATGAAGAGTCATACGGACTCGAAACGTTAACTGTGCTCCTCTCCGCAGATGCTGTCAGACCTGCTGAGTTTTTCCAGCTATTTTTGTTTTTGTATCACTGAAACATTATCTGGTCCTTATCACATTGCTGTTCATGGGATCTTGCTGTGCACTAATTGGCTGCTGTATTTCCTATATTACATCATTGACTACTCTTCAACAATACTTCATTGGCTGTGAAGAGATTTGGGATGTCCTGTGGATGTGAGAGGCACTATACAAATGCAATTTGTTTTGTGTAAATGACTTTGAATCCTTCAATACCTGGGGAACTGCAGACATCCCAGCCCAGGTTCTGACCCAGCACATCCACTTAGAATTCAATCTGCTCTCTCCGTCTGAGTGAGAATCACCAAACAGAATCATTGGAGGTGGAGGCAAGTGATGAGCTGAGAGCTGGAAAGCGAGGACTCAGTGAGTCTCCGAGCGATGAGTGTGTGAAAGCTGATCCAAGGCCCAATAGGACCAGACCTCGGCCTTGTCAGTCACTCAGCCATTTACTGCCTGACTTGAGGAATTTGAGCTCCTATTTCAGAGAGATTGTCTGCAGCCTCTATCACTGACAATAGCCCAGTGACTGGAGGCTCCAGAGCTTTTAGGGACATCAGTAAATTGTGAAACTGGTGATGGAAATCCCAGTCAGGAAACATCCAACATAATCTAGGAAGTGTCTGGGTCATCATTCCAGCAAACACAACTGTAAATCTCCCTGATCTATGGGACACAATGATAGATCCTGCACGGCTCTCTGAGGGAGATTTCACTGAATAAAGACTGAGCTGAACAGCTTCACTCCAGGAGACCTGTTCCCTTCATCCAGCTCCTCATTCCCTGTGACACAGGCCAACTCCAGATCGACAACCTTCCCCCTCTCGGAATGAGAGTGGGCTCAGGGCTGGGGGGAGCAGGGGCATTTAGGGGAAAGGGTTATAGGTCATTGAAGGCAGTACCTTTAGGGAATTAAGGTTAGAGTTAGGCTTTTCAGGGAGATGACAGAAAACATTCCTTCACCCAATGGAGAGGGGAAATCTGGAACTCACTCCCTGAAAGGACTGTGGATTCTGGGGTTTAATTGAGGCTTTCAAGACTGACATTGATAGATTGTTATTGGGTTCGGGCATCGAGGAGTATGGAATAGAGGCAGGTCAATGGAATGAAGATGCAGATCAACTACAATCTGATTGAAAGTTGGAATTGATGTGAGGGGCTGAATGGCCTCTCCCTGTTCCCGTGTAATAGACTTAATGGGCTGAATGGCCTTGTCCTGTTCCTGTGTAACAGACTTGAGGGGCTGAATGGCCTTGTCCTGTTCCTGTGTAACAGACTTGAGGGGCTGAATGGCCTTCTCCTGTTCCCCTGTAACACGCTCGAGGGGCTGAATGGCCTCCAGTTATTCCTCCAATGATTCTGTTTATCACACAGACGGAGAGAGCAGATTGAATTCTAAGTGGATGTGCTGGGTCAGAACCTGGGCTGGGATGTCTACAATTCCCCAGATATTGAAGGGTTCAAAATAATGTCTACAAAACAGATTGCATTTAAATAGTGCCTCTCACATTCAGTTCTGTCCGATTCCTCGCTAAGATGGCAGGTGTCGGGTGTAAAACAGGAAACGAATCAAACTTCAAAGCTCAGTATGGAATTTCACATCGTACAGATTTGAGAATTGAACGGTCACAGTCCATTCCCATGGAATTCAGGAGAGATTCCCCGACAATGATTGAACACTACACCAGGAACTGTCCTTCCCCCAATCCATCACTGACACTGCTATCACCCAGGATACATCGGACAGACAGGCAGGAGACATTAGTATCTCACCATCCTTTCAAGGTGTCAGTGAGGAGACTCACAAGAAGGGAGTGTGTGGAGGTCAGACAGTGAGTGTGAGATTTCCCAGGAGAAGGAGAGAGACAGACACAATCGCTGAACAGAAGCAGCGGCAGTGAAAGGAGAGACAGGCTGACTGAGTGTTACGGAGAGGGTTTAATTTGCTGACTCTCTGACACTGTGTTGGGATGAAGTGGAATTGATGACTTTCTCCTGTATCAGTCTCTGTCCCATCGACACACGGGAAATGAGGATTCAGATTGGATTGAGTCCCAGTTTCCAGGTATTGGTGACACTAGGCACTCCGAGAAACATCATTATTCCGCCAACTAAACACATCTGGAACATCTGGGCAGGGAGGTCAGTGACACAAGGTGTCGGCAGCATTTTTAAATAAAAATACTTTGGGATTCTCTCCCACAGGGAGCAGAGGAGGCTGGGGGAATGAATATGTTCAAAGCTGAGTTAGACAGGTTTTTGATCGACAAGAGCAGCTGGATCATTTCTGTACCAGTGGGATGCCAGGTACATTGGCCGTGCATCCCAATGATTGGCTGATTGAATCCAACAACATATTTCTTTGGTGGTTCATAATAGGCAAAGTACAGACCGTACACAACCAGTCCGCATTTACAAAACACAAAGCAAAACACCTACTGTTAGATGTGATTCCCCAATTGGGCAGCACTTTCTGAACAATCCTGAGTGCGCTAATCACTACACTAACAACCAATTTAAGATAATCAGTCCAGTTTATAATGTGGCTCATTTACATACATACAATTATACACAGGAACCCTTTCTCTGGAAACATAGGAATATGTTCAAGTCTGGCACCTTGGGGAGTCTTTTATTCCCTGTTGCTTCCTTCATGAGAACACCTTGGCCAATCAGAGTTGACTTGCCAACCAATCAGCACCTTTTTCTCCTGTGGTATAAATTGTTGTGGTAGTTTGAAATTTGACATTCTTGCATTTGTCCTGATGAGAACAAGGGGAAAAGTTTCGACAACATGTCTCTCTTTTCAGCAATATTCAAATTCTGTATTACCAAATGGAAGGTTAGTCTTCCTGAGAATCTGTCTCCTTAAATCCCAAGGATTAAATCACTTTTATCAGTGATTCTTTTCACCGAGACTTTGCTGCCGGTTGGTGATTGGTTGTGAGTGGTTAATAAATCCAATTTGATACAAAGCACCATCAGAAATCAGCAGGCTCCTTTTCTTAGAGGAATCTTCCAGCACAGGAGACCATTCAGCCCATCGTGTCAGTTCTGGCTCGTTTATTTGGTCATTGTCTCAATGCTGTGTGTGGGAGCTTGCTGTGCACAAATTGGCTGCTGTGTTTCCTACATTACAAAAGCGATTACACTTCACAAGTACTTCATTGGCTGCAGAGCGTTTCGGGACAACCTGAGGTGGTGAAAGGCACTACAAAAATGCAGGACTTTCTCTTTACTTTCCAACATTCCCATCGGGTGTAACGGGGAGGGTGTGACGATGCTGTCTGACTGGGACAGTCCCATCATCAGATTCTCCAAATTCACAGGAGAGAGAGAGGGAGAGAGGGAGAGAGAGAGAGAGAGACACACAGAGAAGAAAGAAAGACAGAGACAGAAAGAGAGAGTGAGACAGAAAGACAGAGAGAGAGACTGCAAGAGCGTGAGAGAGAGAGAGAGAGAAGAAAGAGAGACAGAGACAGAGGGAGGATATGCACAGAGAGAGAGAGAGAGACCGTGAGACAAGCAGAGATACAGGCAGTGAGGGAGAAGCAGGGAGACTTACCCTCACTGATCCATAGACTTTCGTTGTGAAACAGTTTGACCTCCCTCTGCTGCTTCCCAGTCGCTCTGTTGGGATCCCGAGTTCTCCTCGTTTCCCCTCAAGGGATCTTTCAGTTATGGAGAGGGAGTGAGAGAGGGGACAGGGATGAGCTGCTGGACTGTCCCCCCGAGGACCCTCCGCTGACGGACACTCAGGAGAGCTTGTGTTAGGAGGTCCTCAGAGCTGAGGGTGACTGTGACACAAGTCTGTCTCTCCACAGTCACTGGCTCCCTCTCCCTCTCATTCTCAGGCTTCAGCACATCACCTTGATCCTGGTTTAATCTTTTCTTGAGCATCAATGAATAATTCAAGCTGTGTGTGAGAGGCTGGCTGGGTGTGTGAGGAGTGGGAGGAGGGTCCTTGTTGTAATGTACTGTCGCTCTCTGTTCCTCATCTCAAACCTTTTCTTTCCTTCTGCTCGAGCTGCTGTTTATTAAAGGCTCCGTGCTGATTGGTTAGTGAGTGGATGACATGTGGGGACAGATTGGTTTTCTTGCATTTACATCGAACTGACTGAGTCACAGTGAAAGCAAAACAACAAGCTGCATTTATGTAGCACCTTTAACATAGATACACATCTGAAGGAGCTTCACAGGAATGTAAACCAGACAAAACTCTGGCACCGGGTTGTGCAAGAGGATATTAGGATTGAAAGTTTTGAGCGAAGGGGAGGTTTTAAGGAGTGTTTGAAAGGAGGAGAGAGAGAGATAGAGAGGGATGGGTGTTTATGGAGGGAAATCCAGAACTTAGGACCCAGACAGCTGAAGGCACGGCCGCCATTGGTGGAGCGATTAAAATCGGGAATGCACAAGAGGCCAGAATTGCAGGAATGCAGAGATCTCAGGAGCTTGTGGGTTTGGAGGAGGTTACAGAGATAGGGAGGGGGGTAGGAGCTGGAGGTGGTTACAGAGATAGGGAGGGGGGTAGGAGCTGGAGGAGGTTACAGAGATAGGGAGGGGGGTAGGAACTGGAGGAGGTTACAGAGTTAGGGAGGGGTGTAGGGACCGGAGGAGGCTACAGAGATAGGGAGGGTGTAGGGGCTGGAGGAGGTTACAGAGATAGGGAGGGGAGTAGGAACTGGAGGAGGTTACAGATATAGGGAGGTGTGTAGGGACTGGAGGAGGCTACAGAGATAGTGGGGGGGGTGTAGGGACTGGAGGAGGTTACAGAGATAGGGAGGGGTGTAGGAACTGGAGGAGGTTACAGAGATAGGGAGGGGTGTAGGGACTGGAGGAGGCTACAGAGATAGTGGGGGGGTGTAGGGACTGGAGGAGGTTACAGAGATAGGGAGGGGTGTAGGGACTGGAGGAGGTTACAGAGATAGGGAGGGGTGTAGGGGCTGGAGGAGGTTACAGAGATAGGGAGGGGTGTAGGGGCTGGAGGAGGTTACAGAGATAGGGAGGGGTGTAGGGGCTGGAGAAGGTTACAGAGATAGGGAGGGGTGTAGGGGCTGGAGGAGGTTACAGAGATAGGGAGGGGTGTAGGGGCTGGAGAAGGCTGCAGGGTTAGGGAAGGGGAGGTTAGTGAAGGGTTAATTGTGTAACTCGGTTTCTGATCAATCCACCTCCCTCATGCGAGGGTTGTGTTCACAGCTTCTCGATCAGATCTCACTAATCCCCAGGACTGGGGGAATGAACTGGAATCACTAATGTCCATCCAGAATCACATCACAAGACAGAGGCAGAGAGATGAAGGCAGGTGATAAAGTGTGAAAAACACAGTCACAAACTGTAACTGATCCCAGTGAGAAACTGTGAGCAAGTCCATTAGTGAGAGGGAGAAATGTGTTCAGGGAATAAACTGTAACAAGTGGAGAGTGAGTAGCAATGATATGTAAAAGGCATCTGAAACTGGAACCCTCTGGATTGGGGCTTGTGTCTGTGTGAAGCTTAAGGACCTTTTGTTAATGTCCAGTTCTCACTGTAAACAGCAAATAGTAACTGAAAACAAGATATAAAAACAATGGCAGTGAATAGAGAGCGACAGAGCAGATTCCACACCTGATCCGATACTTCATTTCCAAACACTCACTATTTACTCTGTTTAACATATTGGGTTGGAAGTGATTAGCCCACACGACAGCTCCTCCATCTTGTTCATAGACTCAGACGTTTACAGCATAGAAGGAGGCCATTCAGCCCATCGTGTCCGTGCTGGTCAACAAAGATCTGACTACACTAATCCCATTTTCCAGCGCTTGGCCCGTAGCCCTGGAGGCTATGGCAATGCAAGTGAACATTTAGATACTTCTTAAATGTTACCAGAGTTTATGACTCACCCACCCTTTCAGGCAGTGAGTTCCAGACTCCCACCCCACTTAGGGTAAAAATTTCTCCTCAACTCTCCTCTTAACCTTCTACCTCTTACCTTAAATCTATGCCTATATATATATATATATATATATATAAACAAAAAACTGCGGATGCTGGAAATCCAAAACAAAAACAGAAATAGCTGAAAAAACTCAGCAGGTCTGGCAGCATCGGCGGAGAAGAACAAAGTTGACATTTCGAATCCTCTGACCCTTCAACAGAACTGAGTAAAAATAGGAGAGGGGTGAAATATAAGCTGGTTTAAGGTGGGGGGAGAGAAGTGGCGGGGGGGAGAGAAATTGGGGGGGGGGTGGGAGAGAAGTGAGGGTGGGGGGTGGTGGGTGGGTGGGCGGAGAGAAGTGGGGGGGGAGGGGGGGAGTGGGGGGGGAGTGGTTGTAGGGACAACCTGCTCCTATCACCACCTTCAACACTCTTTGTTCTTTTGTCTGTGACATTTTTTGATTATCTGCTCCTATCACTGCTTGCTTGTCCCTACAACCACATCCTCCCTCCAGGTATTACTGTTTTTGTCTTAAATCTATGCCCCCTGGTTATTGACCTCTCTACTAATGGAAAAAGTGCCTTCCTATCCACCCTATCTATGCCCCTCCATAATCGTATCCACCTCTATCAGGTCCCCTCTCAACCTTCGCTGCTCCAGGGGAAACAACCCCAGCCTATCCAATCTCTCCTCATAGCTCAGACCCTCCAGCCCAGGCAGCGTCCTGGTAAATCTCCTCTGCACCCTCTCCAGTGCAATCACATCCTTCCTATAATGTGGCGACCAGAACTGCACACAGTATTCTAGTTGTGGCCTAACCAGCTTTTTATACAGTTCCAGCATAACCTCCTTGCTCTTGTATTCTATGCCTTGGCTAATAAAGGCAAGTGTCCCAAATGCCTTCTTAACCACCTTATCTACCTGCTACCTTCAGGGATCTGTGGATATGCACACCAAGATCCCTCTGATCTTCAGTACTTTCCAGGGTCCTACCATTCACAGTGTAATCCCTTAACTTGTTAGCCCTCCCCAACTGCATTACCTCACACCTGTTGTCTTAAGCAGGGGCAGGAATTCTCATCACTCCACATCACACAAAGAGTTACAAGGTTCACATTGACCTGGAGAAGCATTGGTGTCAGACTCTCCGAGTTTCAGACTGTGGAGTGTTCAGTCTGGGAGTTCCAGAGACTCTGAACAGAATTTCCCCCGTTACATACCTCGATAATCTTACCCAACAAAAACCCAGCCACCACAGCCTTTGGAAGCTCCAGTGAACCCCCGTTTTTGGGGGAGAGAGTCCCAGATTTCTACTTCCCTTTGTGTGAGGACCTGCTTCCTGATATTGCCCCTGAGCGGCCTGGCGTGGATTTTAAGGATCTGCCCCCATTTGTTCTGGACCCCACACCCCCAACCAGAGGAAATGGGTTCTCTCGATCGACCCTGTCACATCCTTTAATCATCTGAAATATCTCAATGAGATCACACTTTAATCTTCGATATTCAGGGGAATACAAGTCTAGTCGATGTATCCTGTCCCCATAATTTAACCCTTTATTGTTCTTTGATGGGATGTGGGTGTCGGTGGCAAGGTCAGCATTTGTTGCCCATCCCCAAGTGCCCTTGAACTGGGTGCCTTGCTAACCCACCCCAGAGGGCAGTGAAGAGCCAACCACATTGTTGTGGGTCTGGAGTCACGTGTAGACCAGACCAGGTAAGGACGGCAGATTTCCCTCCCTAAAGGACATTAGTGAACCAGATGGGTTTTTATGAAAATTGATAATAGATCCATGGTCACCATTACTGAGACCAGCTTTTATTAAATTGAATTTAAATTCCGCCAACTGCCAAGGTGGGATTGGAACCTGTCTTCCCTGAGCATTAGCCTGGGTTTATAAATTACTAGTCCAGTGACATTACCACTACACTGCTATTTTCCCCTCACACCCCCAGTCTCATTCTGCTCTGCACCCTCTCTGAGGCCAGTGTCTCCTTCCTGAGGTGCGGGGCCCAGAACTGAACCCAGTTACTCCAGATTGGATCTGAGCAAGTTTCTAGACAACAGAACCTTCCATTCCCTCCCTTTGTGTTCCAGACTCTGAGATAAAGATCAACGTTCCATCAGCTTCTGAGAGATTCGAGAACCATTATTCACAATCTGTCCGCCCACTTTATAAAGTAAATATCCAAAGGATCCAGTCATTTCCCGCTGGTCATTAATGGAATGTTTGTCTCAGTCCCTCACTTTGTTCCGGATCATTTCCCATTAATAGTGAGAAGGATGGAGATTGGAGAATGTGAGCTCATTTGGAAATTGCAATCCCTCCCCAGAACTGGCAAACTCTGGAGAAGCCGCTCTGTAACCCACTCCCATCAGCTCCTTCACACTGCTCACTGAGCCCTGGTGAAACCATAGCCGGGAATCACAGCGAGTCCTTTAACCCCACACTGGTGTCCCACATCAACTCTACAGAATGGATGTCAGTCACCATTAATGATTCATCAAAGAGCACGTGTGTTTAAATATTGACAGAACCACAACAAATTGATGTGTCATTTAAAACCAGTGCCTCTCCTCCCCCAGTGACAGCTTATTCCTTTTGTCCACCAACAGTTGTGAGAATATCCATCAGATATTGTCCATGTAAACTGGGACTGACCTTTAACTTTACTGACCGACATGTCTGACTGTCACAGGCAACACGGCCATCATTCTCTTCACTCCTGTGAGGTGAATATTGAGTGCAGCCTGTAATATATAATCATCAGTGACTGTTTGTAATAGCAGATTCTCAATCAATGCTGAGCTCATCAGGATGACAGGACCATGGCTTTCAACCTTAACACATTTTCAACATAAATATTCAAATTACCATCAAATCACTCAGCTGAGGTTTTATCTTTTGTTTATTTTACTAGCTTGCTCTAAAATTGGTGTTATCTGTTATATAACAAGGTATGCAATGAAATACTCATTGAGATCATGTAAATGAGAGGTTATAACCATCAGGAAAAGCTGAAGAGGCTGGGGATCTTGTCTCTAGAAAAGAGGAGACTGAGGGGTGACCAGGTGAAGCTCTTTAAAATTGTGAAAGGGTTTGATCAGATAAACGTGGAGAAGATGTTTCCGCTGCTGGGGAGACCCGAGCTTGGGGACATAAATATCAGATAGTCACTAATCAATCCCATCGGGAATTCAGGAGAAATTTCTTTATTCAGGGACTGGATCGTATGGAACAGTATGAACCCGTTGGGCTGAATGACCTGGTTCTGGGCTGTACACACTGTAACTCGATACATTAGAAGCTCAGGTCCCTGTTTTGGGTCTGAAAACCGGGTGTGTGACCATCGAATGTGTGGAATGTGTAGTGAGGATGGAGAGGAGCAGAAACAGGGGAATGAGGGAACAGTCTGAGACAGGAGGTTTCCAACATTCACCTCACGCTGCACGAAGACAAATTACATTCCAAACCTGGAATCTGTCAGAGTGAATTATCCCCACCTCACGTCACACCCCAGTTTAAACAAAGATTTCTCCAGCTGACTATTCCCACATTCTGATCATTTCCGGCAAATCACTGAATTGCAATAAGAAAAAGACATATTTCACAGCAGCAAATCAGATTATTCTGTCACTTAAAACATCCCAAATTGCCTTGGAGGCATTCTTCAAACGGTAGATTCAATGTTTGGATATGAGCGGGAGTGAGTTTAACACAGACTCCAGCGCTTTCTCCCACACATTGCTGTCATTTACAGCAGCAACAACTTCACTGACAATTTCCTACATTACTGGAGAAATGGGAATTGGCAGATTTGATCCATTCATCTGGTTGGTCAATAAAAAAGTAGAAGAATGAAAAAAGGGAAAAAATAGAGGGGAAGATGAGGAGGAATAAAAGACAGGAAAATGAGAGAAAATGAATGAAAAGAATGAGAAAGAGAAATGAAGGAAGTTAAAAAGGAAACAATCTCCCTGGGACCCCATCCAATGGCGGCTGTGAGATTGTTTTACACCCAAGGACTGAGATAGGGACTCAGTTTCATAGTTCAACCGAAAGATGGCATCTCTGACAGTGCAGCATTCCCTCAGTAATGTCCCTCTGACAGTGCAGCTCTCCCTCAGTACTGACTCTGACAGTGCAGCACTCCCTCAGTACTGACCCTCTGACAGTGCAGCACTCCCTCAGTACTGACCCTCTGACAGTGCAGCACTCCCTCAGTACTGGCCCTCTGACAGTGCAGCTCTCCCTCAATACTGACCCTCTGACAGTGCAGCAATCCCTCAGTACTGACCCTCTGACAGGGCAGCAATCCCTCAGTACTGACCCTCTGACAGTGCAGCACTCCCTCAGTACTGACCCTCTGACACTGCAGCATTCCCTCGGTACTGACCCTCTGACAGTGCAGCACTCCCTCAATACTGACCCTCTGACAGTGCAGCACTCCCTCAGGACCGACCCTCTGACAGTGCAGCACTCCCTCAGTACTGACCCTCTGACAGTGCAGCACTCCCTCGGGACTGACCCTCTGATAGTCATATCCTCAGTGCTCAGCACTGGGATTACTGCTGTTTTTCAGATACGTTAATGACTTTGATTTGCAGGTAGGGGGTCACCATTTTAATATTTGCAGAATATGGAACACCTATAAGCTCAGTAAACAGTGAGGTCGAGTATAATGGACTTCAAAAGGCTGGTCACACGGTCAATTAAAGTCTCCATTTGCCTGGATGAGTGCAGCTCCCACAACACTCAAGAAGCTTGACACCGTCCAGGACAAAGCAGCCACTTGATTGGCACCACATCCACAAACATTCACTCTCTCCACCACCGACGCACAGTAGCAACAGTGTGTGTGCCAGCTACAAGATACACTGCAGGAATTCACCAAGACTCCTTAGACAGCACCTTCCAAACCCAAAACCACTACCATCTAGAAGAACAAGGGCAGCAGACACATGGGAACATCACCACCTGGAAGTTCCCCTCGGAGTCATTAATGTCAGTCATTGGAGAAATTAGGACTGTTCTCCTTGGAGAAGGCAGATGGCTGAGAGGAGATTTGATTATGAGGGGTCTGGACAGAGCAGATAGGGAGAAAGTGTTCCCACTCATAGAAAGAATAAGAGCACTAGGGCACAGATTTAAAGTCATGTGTAAATGTTGCCAGAGTGAGATGAGAAAAAGCTTTTCTGCACAGAGAGCTGTTAGAGTTTGGAATGCACTGCCTGACAGTGTGGTGGAGGCAGGTTCCATCAAAGTTTTCAAAAGAGAATATTGGACTGTTGAATGTGCTGGGTTATGAGGAGAAGGCAGGAGAATGGCACTAGGTGAATTGCTCATTGAGGGATCTTGTGCAGACACAATGTGCCAAATGTTCACCTTCTACACTGTAACAATTCTGTGACTCTGAGCTTTTTGTGCACAGGACATACCTGGGCAATTTTCCAGAAAGTTAGGTAAATGCCAGTGTTGTAGCTGTACTGGAACAGCTTGGCTAGGAGCGCGGGAAGTTCTAGAGCACAAGTCTTCAGTATTATTGCCAGAATATTGCCAGGGCCCATAGTCTCTGCAGCATCCAGTGCCTTCAGCCATTTCTTGACATCATGTGGAGTGAATCAAATTAGCTGAAGACTGGCATCTGTGATGCTGGGGACCTCTGGAGGAGGCCGAGGTGGATCATCCACTCGGCACTTCTGGCTGAAGATTGTAGCAAATGCTTCAGTCTTATCTTTTGCACTGATGTGCTGGGCTCCCCCATCATTGAGGATGGGAATATTTGTGAAGCCTCCTCCTCCAGCGAGTTGTTTAATTCTGCACCACCATTCACGACTGGATGTGGCAGGACTGCGGAGTTTAGATCGGATCTGTTGGTTTTGGGATCGCTTAGCTCTGTCTATCACTTGCTGTTTATGCTGTTTGGCACACAAGCACTCCTGTGTTGTAGCTTCACCAGGTTGACACCTGTCATGAAAAGCAGATTGCAACCACAAATTACTTACAGGCAGGTTGCGCTTTTTAAGGAATGCCTGTGATTTTAAATCCAAACAAAGACACTGAGCAAGAGATAGACGACTGACAATGTAAAGTGACAACTTTCTGGGAAGTTCCTTTGTGGATGATACTGACGGACCTGTCCTGAGAGAACATGGAATGTCGCACCTGAAAAGGTGTCAAGGCCGTCTTCAAGCAGAGACTCTTAAAAGGGACATAGGAAAGATGCAAAAGACTAAACTTTAATCCCCTGTGGCTGCAGAGATAAAAGACTGGTCAGCACATCTCAGCAGTCACCCAAATATTCACCTCCTGGTGATTTATATCTCAGAATGTGTAAATAGTTCTGATCTGAACGCTATCTGCTCTCCTGGAATATACAGGGAAAAGCGGGTTAAAGAGCTAAATGCAGAACAGTGCAGTGTGTGCTGGTGTGCTGTGAGCCTGTTAGCAAGAAGAACAACCAGTCACCCCTGAAGTTGCAGACAAAATCTCCCTCCCTCTCTCTCTTGCTCTCTCTCTGCTGGGAGAAAGGCTTATAGAAGCCTCAATGAGAAATGAAATAGGACAGCCTCTTCAGCTACCCTCCAGAACTAAGAGTCCCCAACTAACTGTGAATCTGCTAAGGTCAGCTCTACTGGAAATATCCAACTTAATGGCTGCAATGTACCCCCATCTATACCCCACAGACAAGCAAAGGAACAATTTGTATTTTTTTTAACCTTGTATTTGGACTCTTAACTTCTCATTTTAATTTTCCTCGGGCTTTTAGTAACTAATAAACTTACTCTTTCTTTGACTCAAAAAAGCCTGGTTAAATTGGCTCCTTAATAAAAGTAAATACATTTGGATTGGGCAAAAGGTATCCACAGGAAAAGGATTTTTACATTAGCCTTGTGGTGACCAACAGAGGGGGTTGAATAAAGAAGGAGAACCCAGCTCATTCCTCCTCACCCATGATCATAATAAAATTGGGGTCCCGGCCTGGTTGTAACAAATTTGGGATCTTGTCTGGGAATTTAACAAATTTGAGATCTCGTCCTGGGATTGGTCATGACATGTCTCATTTTTAGGTGTTGCTGGTGCTGCTCCTGGCATGCCCTCCTGCACTCTTCATTGAACCAGGGTTGATCCCCTGGCTTGATGGTAATGGTAGAGTGGGGGATATGCTGGGCCCTGAGGTTACAGATTGTGTTTGAGTTCAATTCTGCTGCTGCTGATGGCCCACAGCACCTCATGGATGCCCAGTCTGTTCGAAATCTATTCCATTTAGTACGGTGGTAGTGCCACACAACATGATGGAGGGTGTCCTCAATGTGAAAGCGGGACTTCACCTCCACAATGACTGCGAGGTGGTCACTCCTTCCGATACTGTCATGGAGAGATCCATCTGCAATAAGTAGATTGATGAGGACAAGGTCAAATCAGCTTTTCCCTCTTGTTGGTTCCCTCACCACCTGCTGCAGACCCAGTCTAGCAGCGATATCATTTTGGACTCGGCCAGCTTGGTCAGTAGTGGTGCTACCGAGCCAGTCTTGGTGATGGACATTGAAGTCCCCCACCCAGAGTACATTCTGTGCCCTGGGCCCCCTCAGTGCTTCCTCCAAGTAGTGGTCAACATGGAGGGGCACTGATTCATCAGCTGAGGAGTAGTTGCGGGGGATGGGGGTGATCCTGTAAACAAAGCAGGTTAATGAAGCTTTTGGGATCCTGGGTTTTGTAAATAAAGGTATAGAGTACAAAATGGAGGAAGTTATGTGAAACCTTTATAAAACCCGAGTGAAATCCCAGCTGGAGGATTGGGTTCGATTCTGGTCACCGCACTTTGAGGAAGGAAATGAATTGGAGAGGGAGCAGTGGGGATTTACGGGAATGTTTCCGTGTCTAAGGGAACAGCAGGACATGGATCGGCTGGAGGAGCTGGGCTAGAGTGTCAGCTGTGACTCTGTGGGTGGCTCTCTGGCCTGTGGGTCAGAAAGTTCCAGGTTCAAGTCCCACTCCAGGACTTGAGCATAAATGTCAAGGCTGACGCTCCAGTGAAGTGCCGAGGGTGTGCAGCACTGTCAGAGATGCTGCCTTTCAGATGGGATGTTAAACAGAGGCCCTGTCTCCCTTTGTGGTGGATGTAATTCATTCCATTGGGCAGAATTTTCCGTTATGGGGGAGGAGAGTGGGATTGGCACCCATGATCGGGTACGCGCCGCCATTTTACACGGGCGGGCCGATTAAGGCCGCCCAGCGTATTTGCCGACTCCCGTGGGTAGCGGGACTGTGCGGGCTGCGGCAGACGTGTACAGGCCACCGGGTGCAATGGCCACCCGGCATCTTGTTTAAGAGGCCTGGCAGCCTCCTCTAGGCTGCTCACAATGGCCAGTTCGAGGGCGCACCGCAGGGGGTCAGCTGAGCCGGGCAAGGTCAGCCCCAGGATCAGGGCCAGGCTGCAGGGTCAGCCACAGGAGCAGGGCCAGGCTGCAGAGTCAGCCCCCAGGAGCAGGGCCAGGCTGCAGGGTCAGCCCCAGGAGCAGGGCCAGGCTGCAGGGTCAGCCCCAGGAGCAGGGCCAGGCTGCAGGGTCAGCCCCAGGAGCAGGGCCAGGCTGCAGGGTCAGCCCCAGGAGCAGGGCCAGGCTGCAGGGTCAGCCCCAGGAGCAGGGCCAGGCTGCAGGGTCAGCCCCAGGAGCAGGGCCAGGCTGCAGGGTCGGCCCCAGGAGCAGGGCCAGGCTGCAGGGTCAGCCCCAGGAGCAGGGCCAGGCTGCAGGGTGTGGGCCAGCAGGGGGGCCAATGTGCCCCTCGCGTTTCCGATGACTGCCTTGCTTCCCTCCTGGAGGAGGTGACAGCACGGTGGGATGTGCTGGTCCCCAGGATGGGAGGAGGAGGTCCCCCCACATGACGAAATGTGCCTGGGAGGAGGTGGCGGAGGTGGTGAGCTCCCACGATTGGTGCGATGCACCTGGATCCAGTGCCGTAGGCACTTCAATGATTTGTTGCGCTCTGTCAGGGTGAGGACCATGTTGGCATTGGGCATTTAACCCAGCAGGTAGCCTTGGCCTTTGAGGCTCCCCCAAGTCTCACTGTCGTGACTGCATTGAATCATGTTGGGCATTTCTCATACGCTGGGTGGGGAAGCAGACAGTGCCCATGCTTAGATCAGCCTGTGTGGTTCATGAGGAGGTGAGTTCTTCCCCGCACCATGTGTTGCTTTTAGTCTCACACGACTAGTCTGGGGGCAACCTGCAGCTCGGCACATACTCAGAACTCCAACACATGTCCCATTCACGGTGATGAGATGGTGGAAGGAGAGCCTCGAGGTGTCGTGGCCAAGAACCATCTGCTGCCCTTGACGCTGTGCGTAGTTACATCTCCTTGCTATGGGAGGAAAAACCGTGTGTTTCCTAAAGTGATTTACGCAGCATGTGTCCAAGGGGCCATCGGGGGGGTTGGGAGCAGGCGGACTGTCTTTGTGTGAATGATCAGCAGTAGTAGGGAGAGGAGGCACTGGAGGCCTGATATGGGCCACTGTGGTTGGGGTGTGGCGTGTGCAGAGTCCATGTGCGATTTGCCGTAATGAATAGTGTTCTCTCTTTCTCAGGAGAAGAATGCTCATGAGGCCTTGGAGTGTGTGAGGACTGGAGCTGTCAGGCACAGCTCATGATGTTAAGCTGCTTTGAACAGGAGGTCCTTGAGCTGGAGAGGCGCCAGGCGCCCAGGTCAACTGGTGTCGGTGAGGCTGGGGTGGAACGGCCAGGGATTTGAGGCCAACAGTGAGATCCACAATGTCCTCCCTACATCCACAGCGCTGATGATTGTTTAATTTGTTATTGTTGAAACATTGCTCGGTCACAGACTGATAGGGCCAGAGTGTGGATCATAGAAAAAGGCCCTTCAGGCCATTGAGGATGCGCGGGTCAAACATGTACCTAACTATTCTAATCCTATTTCCCAGCACTATCCCCATGGCCTTGTATGCCAGGGCATCGCAAGTGCACATCCAAATACTTATTACACGTTAGGAGAGTTTCTACGTCCATCACCCTTTCAGGCAGTGAGTTCCAGATTCCCACCACCCTCTGGGTGCAAAAGTTGCTCATCACATCCCCTGTAAACCTCCTGTCCCTTACCCTAAATCTATGCCCCCTGGTTACTGATCCCTCCGCCAAGGGGAAAAGTTCCTTCCTGTTGACCCTACCTATGCCCCGCATAAGTTTATACACCTCAATCATACCCCCCCACAACCTCCTCTGATCCAGGGGAAATAACCCCAGTCTATCCAATCTCTCCTCATCAGTCAAACTCTCCAGGCCAGGCAACATCCTGGTAAATCTCCTCCGCACTCTCTCTAGTGCAATCACATCCCTCCCGTGAAGTGCATTTCAGAACTGCACGCAGTACTGTAACTGTGGCCTAAGCAACGTTTTCTGCAGTTGGAACATTACCTCCCAGCTCCTATATTCTATGCCTCGGCTAATAAAGGCAAGTATCCCATATGCCTTCTTAACCACCTTATCTACCTGTCCCACTACCTTAAGGGACCAATGGACATGCACACCAAGGTCCCTCTGATCCTCAGTCCTTCCCACAGTCCTACCATTCATCGTGTATTCCCGTGCCTTGTTTGTCCTGCCCAAGTGCATCACACTTATCCACATTAAATTCCACTTGGCATTCATCAGCCCATCTGACCAGCCCGTCTATATCCTCCTGTAATCTAAGGCTATCCTCCTCACTATTTACCACCCCACCAATGTCCGTGTCCATTGGTTCTGGGAGGTTGAGCACATAATGAGCTGGGGGAAAGGGATGAAGTGTGTCACTGTGTGCACGCTAACTGATCCACTGCCCTTGTTGTTCATTTCAGCATCATCAGAGCCTGTCCGCCAGGAGGAGCTGCAGATGCTCCTCTCACACCTGAGAACCCTCAACTGTCACCAGTGTCACCATCTCTGCCAGGCAGGCACCAGCGCAGATACTAGCACCTCGGTGGGAATTCGAACATCGGTTAGTGTCCCGGGGCACAGTGGTGAGGGCACTTCACCTTCACTGGCAGAGACAGAGAGTGCCCATGGCGCCAGCAGTCAGAGGGCTGCAGGGGACCAGGCACATGCTCAGTTGGTGCCTGATGATGGGTCTCTGGAGTCGTCCGTGATGCAGCAGCTGCAGGAAATGCGACCGGGTGTGCGGGAGCATCTGGGGGAGATACATGAGGCTGTGCTTCACTTGGTCTCTGTGGTGGAGGAGTCTATGCGGGCGATCGCCGATGCAATGAGCCTCATGTCTGAGCGCCATGAGTCCTCCATAGAGAGAGTGATGACTCTCGTGGAGAGGCTCCTCCAGGAGACCCTGGGAATGCACTCTGACCTGCAAGCCCTCACATCGGCATTGACCTCAGCTGGTCAGTGCCAGTGTGGGAGATGGTCTGGGCACCAAGTTCCCCAACTCGGTGCCCATCTATCCACAGTGAGCAGGGAGGTCCAAAGCGACCTCATGTCGGCGCAGCAGCTGCCTGGTGTCTCTGCGGGCACCTCTCAGGGCGCTCCGGGTGAGGGCAGCAGCTCCTCCGCCCCTCTCCCAGTGACCATTGCATCTGACGAGTCTGCGATGACTGGGGAGATACCAGCTGTGGAACTGGCAGCTCCATCCCAGGTGGGGCCATCACAGGCCTCACGGGCCAGAGGATTCCCACCAAGGCCATCGAGGTCAACAGGACAGCAGAGTCAGCAGGCTGGCTCAGATACCAGTGCCAGTGAGGGGGCAGCACCAAGACGTAGCACCCGGAAACGTAAATATATGGCACCTTAGGCACACCACGGGTTTCTCACTGGTGCTTTTGTGTTGGCCCGAGATTAGGTCCTTACAATTTAATTCTGCTTGCAACTTTGTTTTGCAATTGGGAGAACTTTTGATGTTAAAATTAAAATTCAGATGTGTGACCATAGCTGAGGGTGGCTCATTTGTTCTGCACGTGTATCTTTAAGAAAAACATCATGAGTGTTTGTTTGGAGATTCAAATTTATGCCCAAGGCCCTTAGTTCCTGCTGATGACCTGGCAGATTTTGCACTTCGGTGTCGAGTGTGGATGCGCCAGGCAAGGCTGGTCCTGCTGATCCATCTGAAGGTTCGTTGGATTAAAGCCTCCCGGGTGTCCCTGCCTCCCTGGGGTGTGCCCGGGTCAGCGTCTACCCCCTCAGCATTTCCCTGTGTGTGATCATCCTCGGACTCACTGCTGGACTGTTGAGTGCAGCCGCAGACACTGTGTCGACATCTTCATCGTCCACTGTGTCCCCCCCTTTCCAGCGCCAGATTGTGGAGAGCGCAGCATGCAACCACTATCACCGAGAAACGGTCTGGGGGGTACTGGAGTGCGCCCCCTGAGCGGTCCAGGCATGGGAAGCGCATCTTGAGAAGACCGATGGTTCTCTCCACCACAGCCCTTGTGGTGCCGTGGCTCCTATTGTACCGCTGCTCAGCTTCTGTTCTTGGATGGTGGAGAGGCATCATGAGCCACCTTCTGAGGGGATAGCCCTTGTCACCCAGCAGCCATCCATCCAGCCGGGCTGGAGCACCGAAGACCCCCGGCACCTGGGAGTGTCTGAGGATGTAAGCGTCATGGGAGCTGCCTGGGTACCTTGCACAGACTTGTAGAATCTGCATCCTGTGATCACACACTATCTGCACGTTCATGGAGTGGAAGCCCTTCCTGTTGACGAAGGCACCGGGCTCACCCGCTGGCGCCTTGATGGCCACATGTGTACAGTCTATAGCACCCTGGACACGGGGGAAGCCAGCAATGGCCGCGAAGCCTCTGGCTCACTGTGTCTGGCTGGCCTGGTCCCAACGGAAGTGGATGAAGGTCAATGCCCGTCTGAACAGAGCGTCTGTGACCTGCTTGACACAAGTGTGGACAGCTGATTGGGAGACACCGCAAAGATCACCCACTGAGCCCTGGAAGGAGCCAGAGGCATAGAGGTTGAGGGCAGCTGTGACCTTCAGAGCCACTGGCATGGGGTGTCCACTCACACAGTTAGGGGGGATCTCAGGGCCAATCATCTGACAGATATAGTTGACTGTCTCCCTTGACAGTCGGAGCCTCCTTCGGCACTGCACCTCAGGCATATTGAGGTAGCTGCTTCGCCGCCTGTAAACCCTGGCAGCAGGATAGTGGTGTCTTCTGCAGCCCCTTCCGCATTGGTCTACCTCTTGGCCCTGCGCCCCTTGTGCCTGCGCCTGTCCTCCCAAAGGTGGCTCCCCTGGAGGCTGAATATGCACTCCTGGCCTCCTCCCCCTTCTAGCCCTCCCTTCCCCCTCAGAGGAGCTGCCTCCAGTGGGGATGTCAGAACCCATACCCAGGCTAAAGGGAGGCCTCCGGAAAGCTGCAGGCCCGAGAAAGATTCCTGTCTGCAGAGAGCTGACCTGAAGGTTCAAAGTACAGAGAAATCTGCTGGAACTCGCTCTGAACAGCTGCCGATCACACAGGCTGAGTTTAAAATACTTTCTCCAATAAATACCCCACCAAGCAGATTGAGAAACCCACTGAGCCCTCTTACCCTGCCCGTGGATGAGGCTCATAGAAAAGTCTCCTACCCGCCTGCCCATTGCGTCCGTGCACCGACCCGAAGATCGCACAGGCGCCTGAAAATCACCGTCGGTTGAAGACTAAAGGGCCTTAACTGGCCCGTTAATTAATGGCGGGCGCGCGTCAGACTTCATCGCGCGCCCGTCCTGTGAAATATTGCGATGGCGCCCGGTGATATCGGGACACTCGCCCAACGTCACCGCGCGTCGTTTTATGCACGGATGTGCAGGGCCCACCCTCCGTCAAATTCTGCCCATTGTGTTATTTTGAACGAGAGTCGGGGAGTTACCCTTGGTGTCCTGGTCAATATTCATCCCTCAATCTACATCACTGAAAACGGGTTATCTAGTCATTATCACATTGCTGTGTGTGGGAGCTTGCTGTGCGCATATTGGCTGCTCTGTGTCCTACATTACAACAGTGACCACACGTCATTGGCTGGAAGGCACTATGAAACAGCCAGGGGTTATGAAAGGCGCTACATGAATGCAAGTCTTTTTTTTTCATTCCCCTTACAGGTGAGAAGGCCAATAGAGGTGTTTATAATCAGGAAGAGTTCAGATTGAATAAAAAAACAGTAAGTGTTTCCATTGGTTAGGCCACAGCTGAATTTTGTGAACAGTTCTGGTCACCACATTACAGGTAGGAGATGATTGCTCTGGAGAGACTACAGAGGAGATTTACAAGAATGCTGCCAGGGCTTGAAAATTGCAGCTATGGGGAATGATTGGATAGGCTAGGGTTGTTTTCCTTGGAACAGAGGAGGCTGAAGATGACCTGATTGAGGGGTACAGGACTATGAGAGGCCTGGCTGGACTAGACAAGGATGTCCTGTTTCCTCTGGCTGAGGGCTCAATTACCAGGGGGCACAGATTTATGGTGATTGGTAGAAGGATTAGAGGGGAGGAGAGGAAAGAGTCTTTCACCCAGAGGGTGGTGAGTATCTGGAATTCACTGCCTGGTTTGCTGGATGAGGCAGAAACCCTCAGCTCATTTCAAATTCACTTGGACCTGCACCTGAAGTGCTGTAACCTGACCGGGTGTTGGGAAGTGGGATTAGAATGGGCGGCTAGTTTCTTTATTTTTTCTTTTTAGGCCGGTACAGACAGGATGGGTGGAATGGCCTCCTTCTGAGCCGTAACTTTTCTATGGTTCTATGGCTGGCTGAAGGGTTGATTATTAGAGGACACAGTTTTAAGCTGATTGGTAAGACAGCCGGAGACAACATAACAGAAACTTTCTCACCCAATAAGTGGTTAGGATCTGGAATGCACTGTCTGATAGGACGCTGGATTCAGATTCAATAGTAACCTTCATAAGGGAATTGGAGAAATACTTGAAGGGGTGAAAATAACAGGGAATTGGGGGAATGAAACTAACTGGATTGCTCTTTGAAAGAGATAGCACAGACTCGATGGGCTGAGTGGCCTCCCCCCTGTGCTGGACTATTATATAATTCAAAGACTCTATGAACCAAAGGATAATCTTTCCTCACAGGCACCAACTTGTTTCTCTTTTCCAATCGGCCGGGTTTGATTGCCTCGGGAAGCGGGGGGAGGGAGGGTCACAGAACAGAAAGTGTTCAGTGACAGGTGAAGAGGTTCAATGGAGATTCCGCTGGTGTAAATCGAATCTCATTGAGATTTAATAGAAACACAATGACTGGGGCCAACTGGACTTTGTGAAAATGATAAAAACAAAAAACTGCGGATGCTGGAAATCCAAAAAAAACCCAGAATTACCTGGAAAAACTCAGCAGGTCTGGCAGCATCGGCGGAGAAGAAAAGAGTCGACGTTTCGAGTCCTCATGACCCTTCAACAGAACTGAGTAATATTAGGAGAGGGGTGAAATATAAGCTGGTTTAAGGTGGGGGGCGGGGGTGGGGGGAGAGAAGTTGAGGGGGGGGGTGGTTGTGGGGACAAGCAAGCAGCGATAGGAGCAGATAATCAAAAGATGTCACAGACAAAGGAACAAAGAGGTGCTGAGGGTGGTGATATTATCTAAACGAATGTGCTAATTAAGAATGGATGGCAGGACACTCAAAGTACAGCTCTAGTGGGGGTGGGGTGGAAAGACTGACAGGGCATTACAGGTATAGATTTAAAAATAATGGAAATAGGTGGAAAAGAAAAATCTATATAAATTATTGGAAAAAACAAAAGGAAGGCGGAAGAGATGGAAAGGGGGTGGGGATGGGGGACGGAGTTCAAGATCTAAAGTTATTGAATTCAATATTCAGTCCCTAAGGCTGTAAAGTGCCTAGTCGGAAGATGAGGTGCTGTTCCTCCAGTTTGCGTTGGGCTTCACTGGAACAATGCAGCAGGCCAAGGACGGACATGTGGGCATGAGAGCAGGGTGGTGTGTTACAATGGCAAGCGACAGGGAGGTTTGGGTCTTTCTTGCGGACAGAACGCAGGTGTTCTGCAAAGCGGTCGCCCAGTTTACGTAGGAACACCTGCGGTCTGTCCGCAAGAAAGACCCAAACCTCCCTGTCGCTTGCCATTTTAACACTCCACCCTGCTCTCTTGCCCACATGTCTGTCCTTGGCTTGCTGCATTGTTCCAGTGAAGCCCAACGCACACTGGAGGAACAGCACCTCATCTTCCGACTAGGCACTTTACAGCCTTCCGGACTGAAAATTGAATTCAACAACTTTAGATCTTGAACTCCCTCCTCCATCCCCACCCCCTTTCCATTTCTTCACCCTTCCTTTTGTTTTTTCCAATAATTTATATAGATTTTCCTTTTCCCACCTATTTCCATTATTTTAAATCTATACCTTTTATGCCCTGTTAGTCTTTCCACCCCACCCCGACTAGAGCTGTACCTTGAGTATCCTGCCATCCATTCTTAATTAGCACATTCTTTTAGATAATATCACCACCTTTAACACCTCTTTGTTCCTTTGTCTGTGACATCTTTTGATTATCTGCTCCTATCACTGCTTACTTGTCCCTACAACCACCACCACCCCCCCCAACTTCTCTCCCCCCACCCTCCCCACCTTAAACCAGCTTATATTTCACCCCTCTCCTAATATTACTCAGTTCTGTTGAAGGGTCATGAGGATTCGAAACGTCAACTCTTTTCTTCTCCGCCGATGCTGCCAGACCTGCTGAGTTTTTCCAGGTAATTCTGTTTTTGTTTTGTGAAAATGATTCCTGAGGACTCACACACTCTGTGATAACTAATAACAGGGAGGGTCACAGAGACAGACATTCGGCATTCGATAGGGACACTGACTGTCAGTCAAGGACACCCCAGATATTACAGAAACACTGGCCGGTGTCACCCTACCATCTTCAGGCTTTGGAATCTCAAACAG
Organism: Cetorhinus maximus; assembly: GCF_964194155.1. Classification (NCBI taxonomy): domain Eukaryota; kingdom Metazoa; phylum Chordata; class Chondrichthyes; order Lamniformes; family Cetorhinidae; genus Cetorhinus; species Cetorhinus maximus. The sequence continues at coordinate 2,590,165 of NC_135895.1, read as the reverse complement.
AGAATCACCCCCTTCCTGATTTATCTCATCTTCTCTTTTCAAACTCACTCTTTTCAGACACGAGGGGCCTTGGAATCTCCACACCAGACGCTCCGTCTACCACAGCTCTGTGGTGACACAGTGAGCTTAACAACACGTTAAACAACACAGGGAGAAAGCTTTGTCGCAGCCTTTCATTTAAACAAAGTAAATTAATACCAGAATCTTACAGCACAGAAAGAGGCCATTCAGCCCATCGAGCCTCTCTCTACCTCTCTCTCTCCTCCTTTAAGATGTTCCTTAAAACCTATCTCTTTAATCAAGCTTTCACCACCTGTTCTAACATCTCCTTATGTAGCTCAGTGTCAGATTTTACCCAATAGCACTCCTGCAAAGCACCTTGGGACATTAAAGGTGCTACATAAATGCAAGGTGTTGTTGATATTCTACGTGAAACAAAAACATTTGTTGAAAAGCGGGAACTTGAGGGTGAAAGTCCTCAGATTCCTCTTTGAAACAACGAGTTTTTGAGGCTTTCGATTGGAGGGTTTGTACAGGGAGACAAATAGAAAGAATGTCATCATTAGGATGTGAGAGTTTAACAAGAGCTGGAGATTTGAGGAGTGAATTGTAATTACACCGAGGGAGAGAGTTCAGTCCATCGATCGCACTGTCAGATGGAATATGGAGTCAAGGTTCCACTTGACATTTTCCAGATATCTCCAGCAATATCACTTCATCACAACCTCGATAGCTGGAGAATTAACAACTGTTAAATCCCCATCCAATCAGTCCACTTCCTGGGGGAGTCTCTCTGAGTGAGAAACAATTCAGAGGGAACAGGGGAGGGGGAAGAGGAAGCAGGTGAGGGGATGGATGGGGAGGTTTAGGAGAGTAAGGCAAAGGCAGGGGAGGAGGTGGGAGAGCAGGAGTGGGAGGTGGTGAGGGGAGGTTTGGATTGAGAGGGTTTTAGGGGAGGAGTGGAGATGAGGGAGAGGGGAGGGGATGTTGGGGAGGTGGAGGGGAGGAGGGAGTGTAGCGGGGTAAGTTATTACTGAGGGGCAGTGATGTTATTATGGTGCTTTAGGGGATAATATTCTAGATTATCATGTTAAACAGCAGCTTAATTATATCTTTGAGGAATTAACTACAGAGTGTGATCAACTGTGAAACTCAACACACAAAAATGTATTTACACTGAGGGGAGAGGAGGGAGGGGGCAATGGGGAGGGGGCAATGGGGAGGGTGTATTCATTCTACAATTCCGTGGGTTGTGGGAAATGCGAAATATAAACTTTTTCACTCCGAGAGGAGGGGAGCAGACTCTGAGCTGATGAAATTGTCGGCCACACAGGATTTCCTGGAGATGGAGATATGAATCCACAGTCCCTTCAACCCTTAGGGAATGTTCCCAATTCACCCACATTCCCCTCACATCTTGCCTGGGAATTATTCCAGGGTGACTTTCCCCTCCTCGCATCCCGGGATCATTTTTATTTCCTCGTCGCCTTCAGCTGAGAAACAAACTGTCGAGTGAGACACAAAGCCCAGGGGGTTATGTTTAATCTCCTCACTGTTTGAAGAATGGTCAGAACATGAATTTTCCATGAACTGCCTCAGAAATAACCTTGAAAACAGCCGTCATTGAAGAGAGAGATTTCCTGATGGAACCCGATCAGAACAGAAATGAAGAGGGAGGAATAAACAGGCCGATAAAAAGCAGCAAAAAGCCCCAAGTTTGCACATTGTGGTCAGATTGTGAAAAGGAATCTTAAATCACTACAACTTCAACAGATAAACAGAGGTTCAGAATGGAACAAACAGGAGGGCACTCTTTGAGTGTTTGTAATCACTGGGAGTAATATTGACTCCTGAGTAGAAGCTGTTCCTCAACACGGATGTTGGGGAGAGATTTGGTGTCAGTGCAGTGACTCTGTTACTGTGTTAATAATCCACAGAACGTGGTTCAAATCCAAGCTGGGCAGTTTGAGACTTTAGAATTCAGTTTGAAAACTCTGAAATTACAGTTCTGCTCTCAATAAAAGTGGACATGAAACCGTTGGAGTATTGTTAAAAACAACAGGGACTGAGGAGTGGCAAGTAACATTCGTGCCACACAAGTGCCAGGCAATGACCATCTCCAACAAGAGAGAATCTATCCATTGCACCTTGACATTCAATGGCATTACCATCACTGAATCCCCCACTATCAACATCCTGGGGGTTACCATTGACCAGAAACTGAACTGGACTAACCAAATAAATACTGTGGCTACAAGAGCATGTCAGAGGCTAGGAATCCTGCCGCGAGTAACTCACCTCCTGACTCCCAAAAGCCTGTCCACCATCTACAAGGCACAAGTCAGGAGTGTGATGGAATACTCCCCACTTCCCTGGATGAGTGCGGCTCCCACAACACTCAAGAAGCTTGACACTGTCCAGGACAAAGCAGCCCCGCTTGATTGGCACCACATCCACAAACATTCACTCCCTCCATCATCGATGCACAGTGGCAGCAGTGTGTGTACCATCCATAAGGTGCACTGCAGGAATTCACCAAGTCTTCTTAGACAACACCTTCCAAACCCATGACCACTACCATCTAGAAGGACGAGGGCAGAAAACTCAAGTGATTGTAGAGATTTAAGATTCCTTTTCATATTCCCGGGTACAAGGTGTTCAGAAAAGATAGAAAAGGAAGGAAAGTAGGAGGGGTGGTGGTATTGGTTAAGGAGAGCATTGCAGTGCTGGAGAAAGAGGATGTCCCAGAGGGTTCAAGGACAGAATCAATTTGGCCAGAGCTAAGGAACAAAAAAGGGGAATTACATTGCTCGGTATCGTCTATAGACTGCCAACTAGTGAGAAGGACGTAGAAGAACAAATCTGCAGGGAAATTACAGAGAGATGCAGGAATTATAGAGTAGTTATAATGGGGGACTTTAATTACCCGAATGTAGACTGGGACAGTGGTAGTGTAAAGCGTGGATGGCGCAAAAGTTCCCAGATTGTGTTCAGGAGAATTTTCTACAGCAGTATGTGTCCAATCCAACAAGAAAAGACACACTGTTGGACCTGGTTCTTGGATATGAGGTGGGCCAAGTAGATCAGGTGTCAGTGGGGGAACATTTAGGAGACAGTGATCATTGTATTGTACGCTTTAGGATGATGATAGAAAAGGACGATCGGCAATCCAGAGTAAGAATAATTAACTGGACAAGAGCCGACTTCAATGGGTCAAGAATGGAGCTGGGCCAGATAGACTGGAATGAAAGGTTGGCAGGAAAAACTGGAACTGAACAATGGGCTACCTTCAAAAAAGAATTGGTTCAGGCATAGTCAAGGTATATTCCATCGAAAGGGAAAGGTAGGGCAAACAAATCCGGAGCTCCCTGGATGAAAAAGGAGATAGAAATTAGGATAAAGAAGAAAAAGTTTGCTTGTGACAGGTGTCAGGTAGAAAATACAATTGAGAACGGGGAGGAATACAGAAGGTTCAGTGCGGGGGTGAAAAAACATATTAGAGAAGCAAAGAGGGATTATGAGAAAAGACTGGCAGCCAACATAAAGGGGAATCCCAAAGTCTTCTATAGACATATAAATAGTAAAAGGGTGGTAAAAGGAGGAGTAGGGCTGATTAGGGACCTAAAAGTGAATTTACACATGGACGAAGGGGCCATGGCTGAGATGTTAAATTAATACTTTACATCCATCTTTACCAAAGAGGTAGATGCTACCCAGGCCTTGGTGACAGACGAGGAAATTCTGTCACTAGGAGGGTTCAATTGATAAGGAGGAAGTGTTGAATACACTGTCGGTACTTAAAGTTGACAAGGCATTGGGACCAGATGAGATGCATCCAAGGACATTGAAGGAAGTGAGAGTAGAAATTGCAGGGGCACTGGCCATAATCTTTCAGTCTTCCCTAGATTCAGGGGAGGTGCCAGAGGACTGGAGAATTGCAAACATTATGCCCTTGTCACAACTCACTGGGGATAGTGCGCTGTAATATCAAGCCCCACTGCTCCCTGAGCCATGACAAATGGAAAAGTTTGGTCAAACCATCTTATTGTTTAATTTAGGTTAACAGAATACAAGCACCAGGTTTGTAAACTTTATAAGTAAATAACTGTTTATTAATTTAACTGTCGTTAACCAGTGGCAAAAGAAAGAAATATAAACTGCAAATTTCTAACCCTTATAACTTAAACTCTACCCCTTCTTAAATCCCTATAACACACACATACAAGACACATAAGACACACAAAAACATGGATTTTAAGGGTGGGATAAAACAGTTCAATAGCACCAATCCGGAGTACAGGATTCGATGGGTTGATTTTGATTGGTGTCTCCCAAATTCCTTTCAGTTCTTGTTGATGACACGAGGTGGTCTTCCAGCACTTTCAGTCTTTAGTTCACTGGTTAAGCACTTGCCTTTCAATGTCTCTAATAGTGATTTTCCACTTTTCCTCTTGACAGGGGTTTTTCAGAAACAGAGCTGGTTATAGAAGTATGAGGAAAAAACCCAGCTATCTATTATTGCAGAATTACTGGAATCTTACACACACACAGGAGAAAGAGGTTTTAGGTCTTTTCTCTTTTCAGGCTAGGAGCTTTTCTTCCACTGCTCTCACACAAACTTGGTCACCTGGTCAGGAGCCAATTAAAAATGTTGTTGCCAGGCAGTTCCCCGTTAGACCAGATACCTCATCGGCACCATCCTGTCTTTCATAGCACACTCTGTTCCATGACAGCAACATTGTATATATCCCTCACACTGTTCCAGTAGACATGTCTTTCAAATTACAGCCATTGTAATTTCAGTCCATAGAAATAAAAAGATATGTTCTTAACATGCCTCCACCCTTAAAAGGGATGAAACGCCATTTCAAAAAATGCATTTCATCCCTAGGCATGTGACACATGGACAACAAAACACGGGACTTACTTCCATTCATTCTTCCTCTAAATAAGAGAACACAGTGTCTAACTGTCCCAGTATTGTCCAGTTGACTTGTAGGAGGCTCACTTTGTGTGCTGTCCACTTCTCCTTCTACCTTTCCCTTACTGTCTCTGTCACCCTCCCCTACTCCTACCACCTGGCACACCTGTCCTGTCTTATCTTCTCTGCAATGACATTGCTTCAACATGTATATGTGACATAACTGTTTCCTCTTCCTATGCTCAGGAGTATTTATCAGATAAGTCACTTTACTAACTCTCCTAACTACCTTGTCGGGGCCACCGAATTTCGCTTTCAGGGGGTTACCCCAGAAATGAAATAATGCCAATACTTCATCTCCTGCTTAGAACGTTCTATTTGAAGCAAGTTTGTCTGCCCCATTCTTTCATTTTTGTGTGTGAAATTTTTAAGTGCTCTCATGCTACTTGACATGTTCCTGTGAGTCTTTCTCGAAACATGGACACCTAATCCAACATAGAGGATTCATCTTTCTGCTTTAGGAACTTTTCCTTAATCACTTTCAATGGGTCTCTTATTTAATGACTATAGGATATATTCGAATAGACTAAATCCAGTAGATTCATTTGGAGAATCTCTGGTAGCAAATAGTAAGAAATCTAATCCTTTGGGTGTTCATGGCAATAGGTCTTAATCATGGTTTTAAGAGTCTGATGGTCTCTCTCTAAAGCTCCCTGTGCCTGTCGGTGATAGGCAGTAAACTTTAGTTGTTTGATACCCAAATTGCTGATTATGTCCAGGAAAATTTTAGACATGAAGTTAGAACCTTGGTCAGATTGTATTTCACATGTAGGCCACAACGAGTGAAAAACTGAATTAATTTTTCCACAACCACCTTAGCTGTGATTGTCCTTAAAGGAATAGCTTCTAGAAATCAGGTTGTCATATCCATGATTGGAAGGATATACTGATGTCCTGCTTTCGTTTTGGGTAATGGCCCTACACAATCTATTAATACCCAACTGAGTGGTTCTTCAAAAACTGGTATGGGTATCAAAGGTGCTGGTTTGATTACATGTTGAGGTTTACCTACTACCTGACATGTATGACACATTTTACAAAATTACACTACGTCCTTATGAAGTCTTGGCCAGGTAAAATGCCTGTTTATTGATGCTTGGGTTTTCCATATTCCTACATGCCCTGCCATAGGGATTTCATGCGCTACTTGCAACATCTCCTTACGATATTTGGGCGGTGCCGCTATCTAAATGAACAACTGTCCATTCCTCATCTGCAGGTCAGTGAGGGTGTCTCCACTTCCTCATCAGAACTCTGTTTTTAATGTAATAGTGCTCTGAAACTCCTTCCGCCTCAGCTTCAGTGTGAGCTGACTGTGCTAACTTGTTTAACTCTGGATCTGCTTTCTGAGCCTCAATTAATGGAGACCTGCCAAACTCTTCCTTTGAATTATCCTCAACCTTAAAGAAAGTTTCGGTTATTCTAACATCTTCTTGTGGCATTACTTTGACCTCTGGTGACGGACTTTGTTTAGCCATTGCCCTGGTCACCACACACGATGGAAAAATACCAGGAACTTGTTCTTGTATCTGCTCCGTCTCTTTAGCCTCTCTCCAACTTTCCATAATTATGGACGAAGCTATAACCTTCACTCCTGTCAAATCATTCCCCAGGAGTAAATCAACTCCATCCACGGGTAATTTCTTAACCACTCCTACAACCACCGATCCAGATAACAAATCACACTCCAATTGCACTTTATACAATGGGACCGGGATATACTCTCCACTTATCCCCTTTACTAATACTTACACTTTCATTGAACTCTCTGGAGGGAAAACTAGGTCCTTCTCCAGCAAGAGAATTTGAGTAGCTCCTGTGTTCCTTCATATAGTTATGGGTTTAGCTGCATCCTTTGATGAAAAAGGGGTTATCTTTCCTTTAGACAAAAACCCTTTATATCTCTCATTGACCTTTTTCACTTCACCTACATTCACAGCAGTGGTTACCCCCAGTTCCTTATTTGTAGTTAAAGCTACAATTTGATCCATGGCATTTTCTTTTTGAGTTCCCTTTTCGGACTCACTCTTATAAACTCCAACAAGTCCCATGGGGCTTCCCTCGCAACATCCATCATTCTGAATGAATGTGTCCCACTTTATTACAATGGAGACACTTAGGCCTTTGAGATTCACCTCCACCCTCAGTTTCTTCCTTCCTGATCTGGGGAGGAGATCTCAAGGTATTCCCAGCTATCCATTCTTTACCCTGTCTACTTGCCTTCCTTTCACTCTCCCCCTTTCTACCCTTTTCAGATTTATTGGGGTGATGGAATAAAGGTTTAGTTTTATGGATCAGCTCATAATTATCAGCCATTACTGCTGCCTGTCCAGCAGTTTCAACCCTTTGGTCTTCAACACGGGTTCTTATTACAGGAGGTAGGGAGTTTTTAAATTCTTCCAAGAGAATGGTCTCTCTGAGAACTTCATAGGTAGTTTCAACTCCTAAAGCTCGTATCAACCTGTCAAAACTACTTTGCTTAATCCTTTCAAATTCAATGCAAGTTTGCCCAGGGTGTTTCCTTAAATTTTAAAACTTTTGTCTGATGCTTCAGGGACCAACTCATATTCACTCAAAATGGTCTTTTCACCACATCATAATCCCTAGAAATCTCCTCTGACAGCGAAGCATAAATTTCCTGTGCTCCACCTGTCCATTTGCTCTGTTTGGGCAATGTCCAGTTTCCCTTTGGCCAGTTCATCTGTTTAGCCATCTTCTCAAGTGAAATAAAGAATGCTTCAACATCCCTTTCCTCAAACCTTGGAAGAGCTTGTACAGATTCAAACATCTCCCCACTGGGTTCTGATCTGGGAATAAATCCTGCCTCACCTCTGGTGTCACTTTTTTAACTGCCAGCATTTTAAGCTGGAATTCTCTCTCTTTTCCTATTTCCTCCTTTTCTATCTTCACCTTTTCTAATTTCCTTTCTTGTTTTCTTTCTCTCTCCTGCCTTTCTACCTGTCCCCTTTGGAATGCCCTTTCCCTTTCCTTCTCTTTTCTTTCCTGCTGCCTCGAGTTCAACTTTTTTAAAATTTGCAACTGAATTTGAGCCCGTTCCAATGAATCCCCCCTTGGAGAATTCGGTGTCTCAGGTATTCTCACCAGTTTTAAATGCTGTGCCATCTCTTTAATTACCTCTGCCCTCCTAGCTTTGGCAGGCAACCCTACTCTTAATTTACTTGTCAATTCGATTAACCTGGCTTTTGGGATCCCTTGTAAAATCGTCAGGGACATCTCTTCCACTTGCAGGAAAGCTTTAGCAGTTTCCAGTGTCATCTTATTTTTGACGGTAGAAATCTGGTGTTTGCTTTTAGCTTATATTGCTTACTAAATATACACTCAAATTATCATTGTCTTTTGTTCCAAGATATCCCGGGACGAGCCCCTAAACTTTGTCACCACTCCCTGGGGACAGTGCGCTGTAATATCAATCCCCACTGCTCCCCAAGCCACGACAAATGGAAAAATTTGATCAAACCATCGAATTGTTTAATTTAGGTTAACAGAATACGAGCACCAGGTTTGTGATCTTAATAAATAAACAACTGTTTATTGAACAAATTGTCTTTAACCAGTGACAAAAGAAAGAAATATGAACTGCTAACTCCAAACTCTCTAACCTAGACTCTACCTGTTCTTAAATCCCTATACACACACATACAAGACACATAAGGCACACAAAAACATGGATTTTAAGGGTGGGATAAAACACCAATTCCGGAGTACAGGGTTCGATGGGTTGATTTTGATCGATGTCTCCCAAATTCCTTTCAGTTCTTTGTGATGACACGAGGTGGTCTTCCCAATACTTTCAGCGGTTGAGCACTTGCTTTTCAATGTCTCTAATGGTGATTTTCCCCTATTCCTCTTGACAGGGATTTTTCAGAGAGAGAACAGGTTATAGAGATATGAGGGGAAAACAGCTAGCTATTATTGTAGAATTACTGGAATCTTACACACACAGGACATAGAGGTTTTAAATATTTTCTCTTTTAAGGCTAGGAGCTTTCCTTCCACTGCTCTCACACAAACCTGGTCACCTGGTCAGGAGCCAATTAAAAATGTTGTTGCCAGGCAGTTCCCCATTAGACCGGACTCCTCCTCAGCACCATCCTGTCTTTCATAGCACACTCTGTTCCATGACAGCAACATTGTATATATCCCTCACACTGTTCCAGTAGACATGTCTTTCAAACTGCAGCCATTGTAATTTTAATCCACAGTCCAACAGAAATAAAAAAAAGATATGCTCTTTGCAGCATTCAAGAGGGAATTAGATGATTATTTGAGTAGAAACAATGCGCAGGTGTATGGTGAAAAGGCAGGGTAATGGTACTAGGTCATAACGCTCATTTGGAGAACTGGTGCAGACACAATGGGGTAGAATGGCCTCTTTCTGTGCCGTTAAAATTCTGTGATTCTGTGATTCAGCAGTCTGACCACAATGTCCAAACCCAGGGCTTTTTGATGCTTTTTATCAGCCTGTTTATTCCTCCCTCTTCATTTCTGTTCTGATCGGGTTCCATCAGGAAATCTCTCTCTTCAATGACGGCAGTTTTCAAGGTTATTTCTGAGGCAGTTCATGGAAAATTCATGTTCTGACCATTCTTCAAACAGTGAGGAGATTAAACATCACCCCCTGGGCTTTGTGTCTCACTCGACAGTTTGTTTCTCAGCTGAAGAAAAGTTCCTCTCAAAGCCACTCACTACTGTCGCTTGGAAATATATCACTGTTCCTTCACTGTCATTGGGTCAAGATCCTGGAACTCCCTCCCTAACAGCACTGTGGGTGTACCTACACCACATGGACTGCAGCGGGTCAAGAAGGCAGCTCACCACCACCTTCTCAAGGACAACTAGGCATTGGCAATAAATGCTGGCCCAGCCAGCGACACTCTCACCCTGAGAATGAATTTTTATAAACTGTCTCGGGGGATGTTTTATTGTGGATTGTGTTACATCTTCATCAGTCTTTGTGTCTGTGAAACTGTTGAACAAATGAGACAAAGAGAAAGAGAGAAAGGCTTCAGTCAAGAAGCTTCAGAAATAGATATTGTCCCAAACTTCTGATTGGTGTTTCTGATTGAGGAAAAGGAGTGAGACAGGAAATAAAATCTGTGAGTTAAAGATGCCTTAGGAATTCAAACAATAGCTTTTTCCTGTATGACACATTACCCAGAATGTCCAGCACAGAAACAGGACATTCGGCCCAACTGGTCTGTGCTGGTGTTCATGCTCCACACAAACCTCCTGCCACCTCCTCTTCATCTCACCCTATCCCCATATCCCTCTATTCCTTTCTCCCTCATATATTTCTCGAGTTTCTCCAACACCCATTGCCTTCAGTCAGTAGAGATTCTGATGGATTTCAGTCTCTGTGTTGTCTCAGTCACCGACTCACCGTTGCTGAGTTTAATCCATTCTGACAGGTTCTCTCAAAGCTCAGTGCTCTGTTCCTGTCTCAGGAAACTCGAACATTCCCGCTGCACACTGAGGCCTTTCTGCCCTCCAGATTGCAGCTAGCCCTCTCTTTAGAAACACTCTGTGAAACAGTGACGGAGTTAAATATTCCCCATCTGTGTGGAGCTGCTGGACTGGATTTAATACCATTCAGTGTCCAGTTTAAGAGATAATGTAGCCCAGTATCAGTTGTGCCAGCCTGTCCTCCCAGCTGTTGTAAAAGATCCCAGGACACTATCCCAAAGAGGATCAGGGAATTCTCCCCACTGTCCTGGAAAATATTTATCCCTCAATCAACGTCACCAAATACGATTATCTGTTCATAATCACATTGCTGTTTGTGGGATCTTGCTGTGTGCAAATTGGCTGCTGTGTTTCCTACATTACAGCAGTGAGTACACTTCACAAATACTTCATTGGCTGGAATGTACTTTGGGACATCCTGAGGTGGTGAAAGGTGCTATAGAAATGCAAGGTCTTTCTTTCATTAGAACAATACTGGAATTAAACTCCTGAACCCACATAAATTCCTGTGATGGTCACAACACCGCTCCCCAAATCCTGAGCTCAATCCCAATCATTCCAATCGATTCTGGCACTGATGTCTCATCAGCTCCATTATAGAATCACAGTACAGAAAGAGGCCATTCAGCCCATTCTTCCTGCCCCAGTGCTAGCTGTTCCACTGGAGGTATCTACTGGAAATCCTATTTCCAGCCCTGTTCCATTTTCCCTCCCCATCAGAATCTGAGGGCTGGGAAATCTCTCCACAGTTGACAATCTTAACCCTGTTTTCTCTCTCAGGCCTTTTCCCCTGACAATGATCCTGAAAGAACAGACACAGAGCTTTAGGGGCTGGGATCTCCCTGTGCTGGAGTGTGAGACCTCACAGAATGGACGACAGTAATTGAGAGGTCGGTTACTCACCCTCCCTGGAATAAAATAATCGCATCCTCCCACATCCCAGACACTCGCAGCACTTTCCAAACTCATCCTTTGAAGTCTCTCCCTTCACTCTATCTTTGATCACCCTCCATTTCGCTTTCATTCACACCTTCTTACTCTCTCTGAGAAACTCTACCAGCTGCTTGTCCTCGCTGAATAAGGAGACACTTGTGAATGAAATGGATCATTAACCATTTTCTCTGAGGGACACTTGACATTTCTGAGACTCGTTTAGTTAATAGATCTCGACTTCAATTTCTGCACATGTCCCTCCCTCATGGAGCCTCCGAGAGTCACAATTCAACCATAGTTTATGTTTCTTAATCATAATCTGATTAGGCAGAGACAGCATGGTTTTATGAAATGAAAATTATATTTGTCAAATCTATTTGAGATTTTTGAGGATGTAACAAGCGAGATGGAGAAAGGGGAACCGGTGGATTTGGTGGATTTGGATTCTCAAAAAGCCTTCGATAAGGTCACAGACGGAAGGTTGTTGTTCGAGATAAGGGCTCAGGGAGTTGGGAGTAATCTATTAGCCCCGTTACAGGATCGTTTTATAATAATTATAATTATATTATTGATACAGTAATTATAATGATAATGAAAACGGTTCATGATTTTGAACACCTCTATTAACTCTCTGTTTAAACTTCTCTGCTCTCAGGAGAACAATCCCAGCTTCTCCAGTCTCTCCACAAAATTAAATCATGAAGAGTTCGGATAGAGTAAATGAGGAGAAACTGTTTCCAGTGGCAGGAGAGTCGGTAACCAGAGGGACACAGATTGAAGAGAATCAATAAGAGAACCAGAGGGGGAGAGGAGGAGAATTTTTTTTTACACAGTGAGTGGTTGTGATTTGGAACCTGATAGAATTGGATAAATATTTTAAGGGGAGAAATATTCAGGGCTATGGGGAAAGAGCAGGGCTCTGGGTCTAATTGGATGGTTCTTTCAAAGAGCCAGCAACAGGTACGATGGGCTGAATGGCCTCGTTTTGTGCTGTAAGATTCGATATTTCTATGCCTTGTACAGAGCCGTCTCATCTTCCTTAATGCTCTTCCTGTTCTGATTGATTCAGGGGCACATTACATCTTTACTGTATCTGTGTTGTTACCAGGGCGATCTTCCAGATTGTAATAAACCAATAGACAGCAGCTTGAGCCATTTATTCCTCTGGCCCCAGACATCACAACACTTCAATATTATATTAAACTCCCAGATTCCTGTAGCCAGCTGCTCTCCATGTAGCTCGAGGGTGCCAGATCGTTACAGATAAGCTGTTGTAATGAAGATAACAGCTTCAGTCAAGTGTGATTGAAGCATTCCTTATGTCTGTAACCTCCTCCAACCCCTATACTGCTCCCTAAATCTGTAACCTCCTGCAGTCCCTACACCCTCCCTACCTCATTAACCTCCTCCAGCCCCTACACCCCTCCCTATCTCTGTAACCTCCTCCAACCCCTATACTGCTTCCTAAATCTGTAACCTCCTCCAGCCCCTACACCCTCCCTACCTCATTAACCTCCTCCAGCCCCTACAACCCTCCCTATGTCTGTAACCTCCTTCAGCCCAAACACACCTCCATATCCCTGTAACCTCCTCCAGCCCCTACACCCGTCCCTATAACTGTAACATTCTCCAGCCCCTACAACCCTTCCTTTCTCTGTAACCTCCTGCAATCATTGGCACTCCTTCCATGAACATTCACTCCCTCCACCACCGACGCACAGTAGCAGCAGTATGTACCATCTACAAGATACACTGCAGGAATTCACCAAGGCTCCTTAGACAGCACCTTCCAAACCCACGATCACTACCACCTAGAAGGACAAGGGCAGCAGATAGATGGGAACACCACCACCTGGAAGTTCCCCTCCAAGTTACTCACCATCCTGACTTGGAAATATATCGCCGTTCCTTCACTGTCACTGGGTCAAAATCCTGGAACTCCCTTCCTAACAGCACTGTGGGTGTACCTACACCACATGGACTGCAGCGGTTCAAGAAGACAGCTCACCACCACCTTCTCAAGGGCAACTAGGGATGGGCAATAAATACAGGCCCAACCAGCGAAGTCCACATCCTGTAAATGAATAAAAAAAACCTACACCCCTCCCTATCTTTGTAACCTCCTCCAGCCCCTACACCCCTCCCTATCTCTGTAACCTCCTCCAGTCCCTACGACCTTCCCTATCTCTGTAATCTCCTCCAGCCCCTACACCCCTCCCTAACTCTGTAACCTCCTCCAGCCCCTACACCCCCCTCTATCTCAGTAACCTCCTCCAGCCCCTATACCCTCCCTATCTCTGTAACCTCCTCCAGCTCCTACACCCCTCCCTATCTCTGTAACCTCCTCCAGCCCCTACACTCCTTCCTATCTCTGAAAACTCCTCCAGTCCCGGTACCCCTCCCTATCTCTGTAACCTCCTCCAGCCCCTACACCCCTCCCTATCTCTGTAACATCCTCCAGACCCTCCACCCCTCCCTATCTCTGTAACCTCCTCTAGACCCTACACCCCTCCCTATCTCTGTAACCTCCTCCAGCCCCTACACCCCTCCCTATCTCGGTAACATCCTCCAGACCCTCCACCCCTCCCTATCTCTGTAACCTCCTCTAGACCCTACACCCCTCCCTATCTCTGTAACCTCCTCAAGCCCCTACACCCCCCCTATATCTCTGTAACCTCCTCCAGCCCCTAAACCCCCCATCTCAGTAACCTCCTCCAGCCCCTATACCCTCCCTATCTCTGTAACCTCCTCCAGCCCCTATACCCTCCCTATCTCTGTAACATCCTCCAGCCCCTACACCCCTCCCTATCTCTGTAACCTCCTCCAATTCTAGCCCATCGATCATCCCTGGTTTCCTTTACACAAATGATCACAGCCTCGTCCCTGAGCTCTGGAATTCCCTCCCTAAACCCCTCCGTCTCTCTATCTCTCTCTCCTCCTTTAAGTTGCTCCTTAAACCCTCCCTGTTGACTGAGCTTTCGCTCCCCTGTCCGAATGTCTGTCTCTGTGGCTCAGCGACAGTTTATTTTTCTCATTACACTCCTGTCACTCACCTTGGGACAGGGAGGTGGTGACATAGGAGTCATGACACTGACCAGTAATTTAACACCCGGACTTACACTCTGGGTACATGGAATCAAATCTCACCAAGACAGCTGCTGGAGTTAAAATTCAATCATTAAAATCTGGATTTAAAAGTTAGTCTCAGTAATGGTGACCATGAAATTATCATCAATTGTTATAAAAACCCACCTGGTTCACTAATGTCCTTCAGGAAGGGAAATCTGCTGTCCTTACCTGGTCTGGCCTACATGTAACTCCAGACCCACAGCAATGTGGTTAACTCTTAACTGCCTCTGAAATGGTCTAACAAGGCGCTCAGTTCAAGGACAAATAGGGATGGGCAACAGATGCTGACCTGGTCAGTGATGCCCACATCCCATGAAAGAATAAATTAAAAAAATATAAATGCAGGTTGCTGTTTTTGGACATGTGTTTGAGAGAATTGGTCGAATTCTCCCTCTAGTTTGAATAGTTTTAATTTCTGTTACTCATTGAATTGATACAGGACTGTAATGAGCTGACTGGATATTCACAGAGTCAGCAAGGTTATATTGGCAAATTGCAGGGCCAGGCAGCTAATGGAGCAATAACTCTGTGATGTGGGGCAGGAGGATCATCCTCAGCTGTAAATAGAACAGTAACAAGCCCCCAAGGGATGATAAAATCTGCCCACAGGATCTTCCAACCAGCAACCGGGCACTGGGTGTAATTCAGGGCACTGACTCCATATCACTGTCTAACCTCACTCACAGAGAAACTCCCACCTTCCTCTGCTCTCTAATCAATACTCTTTGCCTGCGAGATGTCATCCTGTTTTTATACTGTCAATATCAGGAGAATTGCGTCTGCCTTTTAATGAGGGCTTCAACCTCACTGTTCTCTCTTAGTTCCAGAAAGTTCCCTGTGCATTGAGTGTGACCCCATTCCCCCTTTGCCATCTCTCTCTCCGAACAGGAGTGAATTAACAATCTGGTTAAACTCTGAGTTTCCCATCTCTCAGAGAGAGACTGAGCAGTTGAGATAATGGCCCCGATACAGTCAGTTTGTGTTCCAGACTGCTTTCCCTTTGTTGGTCAGTGAGAACTCATTCTCCAGCAGATAGTGTTCGATATCAATTAGTGAAGCTGATTGACAGATTACTGGCCCGAATTGTGTCATTAATGTTCCAGCCCGACCTGGGTTTAATCACATTGATTGATCTCCAATAATATCAGGTAGAGGGAGAAGGTCAGGAGGAGGCTGTAATAAAGGGTTAAATTTCGGTGCAGTTTAATGTTCTCTCAGATGTTTCTATTCACAGACTGAGCTGTGTTTGAGGATCTGGCAAGTTATCAGTGAGTGTTGCACTAAATCTGATGGTTTATGGGACCCGGGTTAACACAATTAGAAATTAATTATCCAAGAAACAGATCGGTCTTCGTCAGATGTAGTCTTGAAGCAGAACTGAGCATCAAAGGGAGAGTGTGGAGCCCACAAATTATGAGCTATTTGGGAGTTCAGGTTTTAATTAGCTGCCAGAGGCAGAAATCTTTGTGAAAGAAAATGTTAACATGTTCTGTGTTGTTCCGATTAACCACAAGCTTTAAACAGATTATTGAGGGTCAGCTGGTCTCAGATTAAAACAATATAATAACGTTGAACTGTCTCTGGGCTGACATGTATCAGCTGGTCAACATCAGCCATTGAATAGAAATGGAGGGATGGATACAACAGGAACAGGAGATCAGACTGAGACCAGAAAGAGGTGTGAATGGATTTAATTCCTGATCTCTCCGCAGATGGCTCCACATTGCTGCCGTTCGGTAGGTTAGTCGCTCTCCATCAACTCACCAAGGCTCCTTCGACAGCACCTTCCAAACCCACGACCTCTACCATCTAGAAGGACAAGGGCAGCAGACACATGGGAACACCACCACCTGGAGGTTCCACTCCAAGTCACTCACCACCCTGACTTGGAAATTGAGTGCTCATTCTGAGATTCATAGGTAAAACACATATTTGGCCGTATAGCTAGCTGGAGAAATCGTTTTAATATATGTTGTGGCTTTGGATTAGTGGAACTAGAGACTATGCACTCCTCCCATCCCGGTCATAACACCATCCTCGCTTGGAAATATATCACCGTTCCTTCACTGTCGCTAGGTCAAAATCCTGGAACTCCCTCCCTAACAGCACTGTGGGTGTACCTACACCACATGGACTGCAGTGGTTCAAGAAGGCAGCTCACCACCACCTTCTCAAAGGCAATTAGGGATGGGTAACTGAGAACAGATGGGACCTGGTTCCCAGTAAACCCCTACGTTTTGAATGGGGACAAGGCTCCAATATTTCCACTCTGTGTCTGCACTGGGAGCCTGTGGCTGTGCCTCCTGTTTAGATCTGCATTTACTAACAGATTTAACTCCAAAATCTTAGTAACAGTCTCATTAAACCTAAACTGTTCCTCCCAGGAACCTCTGCACTTTATCACTTCATCTTCAAACTCTACACCCTGAGACACTTTAAAAACCAACATTGAGCCCTCGATTGGCTCCCCCATCCCAAAGGTTTAAAGCTTCACCTGGTGAACCCCGGAGCCGAGACTCACAGGCTCAAAGTCTGATGGTGCCAGATTCGATTAAACTTTCCTGGGCTAATCCATCCCCATTCCCTATGGATTCTATATCAACTCCTTCCAAATATAATCTCCCCACCAGAATCCCAAAGGAATTCTCTGGGCCCACTCCCTCTCCCTGTATTACCATTGAACTATAGAACCATAGAAAAGTTACAGCACAGAAATAGGCCATTCAGCCCATCTTGTCCATGCCAGCCCGAGGACACCCAGGTGCCCTTTCTAATCCCACCTTCCTGCACCCGGCCCATAGCCCTGCAGCTTACAGCACTTTAGATGCAGATCCAGGTACTTTTTAAAAGAGTTTAGAGTTTCTGCCTCTACCACCAACTTGGGCAGCGAATTCCAGACATCCACTACCCTCTGCGTAAAAAAGTTCTTCCTCATGTTCCCCCTACACCTTCTGCCACTTATCTTGAATCTATGTCCCCTGGTTCTAGGATTCTCCACCAAGGGAAACAATTTTATCCTGTCCACTCTATCTATTCCCCTCATAATTTTGTACACCTCAATCAAGTCACCTCTCAGCCTTCTTTGTTCTAAGGAAAATAGCCCCAACCTATCCAATCTCTCCTCGTAACTACACTTTTCTAACCCTGGCAACATTCTTGTAAACCTCCTCTGCACTCTCTCCAGGGCTATTACATCCTTCCTGTAATGTGGTGACCAGAACTGCACACAATACTCCAGTTGTGGCCTCACCAGTGTTTTATACAATTCCAACATTATATCCTTACTTTTATATTCCATACCTCTGCCAGTGAAGGAGAGCATTCCATATGCCTTCTTTACAACCTTGTCTACTTGAACTGCTGCCTTCAGGGACCTGTGTACTTGTACGCCAAGATCTCTCACTTCATCTACCTCTCTTTGTATATTCCCATTTATTGTGTAATCCCTGTGACTGTTTGACCTCCCTAAATGTATGACCTCACACTTCTCTATGTTAAAATCCATCTGCCACTTTATCACCCACTCTACCAACCCATCTATATCGTTTTGGAGATTATGTTTATCCTCTACACTATCCACTACTCGGCCAATCTTTGTGTCATCTGCAAATTCCCTAATCATGCCCCCCACATTCATGTCCAAATCGTTAATATATAACACAAACAGCAAGGGTCCCAACACCGAGCCCTGTGGAACACCACTTGAGATAACTTTCCATTCGCAAGGGCATCCATCGACCATTACCCTTTGTTTGCTGTTACAAAGCCAACCTTTTATCCAGTTTGCCACACTACCCTGAATCCCATGGGCTTTTAGTTTCCTGACCAATTTGCCATGTGGGACCTTGTCAAATGCCTTGCTAAAATCCATGTACACAACATCCACTGCACTACCTTCATCAACCCTTCTTGTCACTTCCTCAAAGAATTCAATCAAATTTGTGAGGCAAGACCTTCCTTTAACAAATCCATGCTGACCATCCCTGACTAGTCCATGCCTTTCCACATGACAGTTAATCCTATCTCTCAGGATTGATTCTACTAATTTGCTCACCACCGATGTAAGACTAACTGGCCTATAATTGTTTGGCATTTCCTTTGATCCCTTTTTAAACAATGGAACTATGTTTGCATTTCTCCAGTCCTCCGGTACCTCCCCCGTATCTAGTGAAGATTGGAAAATCATCCTCAGAGCATCTGCTATCTCCTCCCTGACTTCCTTCAGCAGCCTCGGAAACAATCCATCTGGCCCTGGTGACTTATCAACTTTCAAGGATTTCAACCCTTCGAGTACTTCCTCTCTCTTTATGACTATCCCGTCCAATATCTCGCAGTGTTCCTCCTGGACTACTATATCTACATCCTCCCTTTCCTTTGTAAACACGGAGACAAAATATTCATTCAAAACCCTTCCCACAGCCTCTGCATCTACACACAAGTTTCCATCTTCATCTCTGATAGGTCCCACTTTTTCCTTAACTAACCTTTTAGCATTAATGTATTGGTAAAACATCTTTGGGTTATCTTTAACTTTACTTGCTAATCTTTTTTCATGCCCTCTCTTTGATTTCCTTATTTCCTTTTTTACTTCGTCCCTGCACTTCCTATATTTGTCTAGGCTATCTGCAGTGCTTAGTTCTTTGTGCCTATCGTACGCTTTCTTTTTCTGTTTGATCTTCCCCTGTGTTCCTCTAGACAACCAGGGGGGTCTAGATTTGGCAATACCACTCCTATTTTTGTAGGGGACTTGTCTACTTTGTACAATTAGGATCTCGCTTTTTAGTGCTTCCCACTGGTTTTCCACTGTTTTATCCTCCAGCAGTGCTGTCCAGTCCACCTCAGCCAAGTCCCTTCTCATTTCTGCAAAATTTGCCTTCCCCCAGTTCAAGACTTTTACTCCTGCCTTATCTCTGTCCTTTTCCATGGTAAAGCTAAATCTGACTGAATTGTGATCACTGTCCCCGATATGGTCGCCAATTGTCACTTCACCCACACGCCCTTCTTCGTTCCCCAAGACTAGGTCTAGAATTGCATCTCCTCTCATTGGGTTTGTCACTAATTGGTTGAAAAAATTTTCCTGGACACGCTGCATGAATTTTTCTCCCTCAGTGCCCCTTATATTGTTTGAATCCCAGTTGATAGTTGAAGTCTCCCACTATTATTGCCCTCTTGTTCTTACAAGCAAAAATTTGGCAACATAACTCTGAACAGGAGCGAGATTTTGAGAAGCGGGAACCAGCACTGAGAGAGATTCTAACCGTTCCCATTATTAATGAGCAGGTTTGTTATCAAAGAAGAAAGCTTTCGTTCCCAGTGATCCTTCTGTTTCTTTCTGCTCCTCACATTTGTTCATTTCAGAGACAGGGTTGGGATTTATACAATTCCTTTTGATTATTCACAATGTGATAATTTGTGAGAATAGACTCAGAGCCCGGGGTCTGTCTGTCTCGGGAATTTCACTGTGAACAGTAAACGGGGGAAATCTCACTGAAATTGGCCAATTGCCAGGAATTATTCATGAAGCTTCTGAAGGTTAATTTCTGTTGAATGTCCATTGGGATTCTCCGCATTGATATTCCGTGTGAATGGTGAGTATCCCAGCACCAGCTCCTTTGTAATTGAACAGAATCTACACTGAAACTAACATTTCAATATTGGGAAGACAGAGACCATTGTCTGTGATCCCATCACAAACTCTGTACCCGACTCCCTCACTCCATCCCTCTCCCAACTCCCTCACTCCATCCCTCGCCCAGCTCCCTCACTCCATCCCTCTCCCAACTCCCTCACTCCATCCCATTGCCCGGCTCCCTCTCTCCCTCCCTTGCCCGGCTCCCTCACTCCATCGCTTGCCTGGCTCCCTCACTCCTTCCCTCGCCCTGATCCCTCACTCCACCCCTCACCTGGCTCCCTCATTCCATCACTCGCCCTGCTCCCTCACTCCATCCCTTGCCCAGCTCCCTCACTCCATCCCTCTCCCTGCTCACTGTCTCCATCCTTCTCCCTCCTCACTGACTCCATCCCCCTCTCCCTGCTCAGTCTCCATTCCTCTCCCTGCTCACTCTCTCCATCCCCCTCTCCCTTCTCACTGTCTCCATCCCCCTCTCCCTTCTCACTGTCTGAGGCTGATCCAGACTCTTTAGAGCTTAAGATCCTCTTTGACCCTGAGCTGAGCTTCCAATCACATTCCCCCTCCATCAGCCAGATTGTTCACTCCAAGCTCTGTGACATTGCCTGATTTCACCCCTACCTCAGCCTATCTGCTGTTCAAATCCTCACCCATATCTTGGTTAACTCGACTGTTCCATTGCTCTCCTGACTGCTCTCCCACTGTCCAATCTCTGTAAACTTGAGTTTATCCATAACTCTGCTGCCCTGTATCCTAACTCAGACCAAGTCCAGTTCACCCATCACCCCCTGTGCCCTCTGACCTCCAGTGGCTCCCCATCCGGCAATGCCTCAATTTTAAAATTCTCATCCTCCTTTTCAAATCCCTCCATGGCCTCACCCTCCCTCCACCAGCTCCACAGCCGCCTGAGATCTCTGTGCTTCTCCAATCCTGGTCTATTGTCCATTGTCCCCATTCCTTCCATCCATCATTGTCGACCGTTCCTTCAGCTGCCTGGACCCTAAACCCAGGAATTCTCTCCTAAAATCTCCATCTCTTTCCCCCTTTCAGACGCTTCTTAAAACCGACCTCTTTGGCCAAGCTTCTGGTCACCTGCCTGAAGATCTCCCTGTCTGAAGATCTCGTTATGTGATTCAAGGCGGGATTTTGTTCGTTAACCCTCCTGTGGAGCACCATGGGATGTTTTACTCTGTTAAAGCGACTATATAAATGCAAGTTGTTGTTGCTGTAAACACTGATAGCTTGACTGAGGCAGGACTCCAGCTTGAATACCTTCTATTCCAACCTCTAACCCTGGGCTTCTGCCTCTTTGTCGACCCCCTCGTGTACTCCTGACAGAAGACAGGGGCGTGAGTCTTGCCCACGTCCCACCAGAGCCTCGAGGAGGTGAAGCCTCCCCTGCTTCCTTCTCCAGCCGGCACAGAAAGATGGAACGAGTCCAGGAACCGTGGTTCCTCCAGCAGCAGGTTATTTGTTATGACATGGCAGATGATGCTGTGTCTGGTGAATCAAATCCACGAAGGAAACTTGACTTGAGGGAAGCCACAGATCTCCTTTATTCTCTCTGATAACGGTACTTTCCAATATCCTCTCAGCAAGTCAATCTTTGTGATCAATTTCGATCGTCCCACTTTCTCAATGCAATCTTCCAACCGTGGTATACGAAATGAATCTGCTTTTGTCACTACATTCACCTTTCGATAGTCCACCCACAGTCTTTGTGTTCCATTCGGTTTCGGTACCAGTACAACAGGCAAACTCCAGTTACTGCAACTAGACTCAGTGATGTCGTTTTGAAGTATAAATTCAATTTCTTTCTGTACTTGCGATAACTTTGCTGATTTTAATCTATAAGGATGTTGCCTTATCGAAGATGAAACTACTACACTCACATCATGTGTAGCTAAATTTGCTCTCCCAAGCTTATTCCCACAAATAGATTTGTGTGACTGCAATAGCTTTTCCAAATCGGTTTGACACTTGTCTGGAAGGTAAATCAACATTACAATTCAATTTTCAGGCACCCTCTCATTATCCAGTTTGATTAGAGGAAAATCAATTTCAGAGTCCTGCACTTCTACCCCTTTCTCATCATCCACCATCACTAACACCTCTTTCTGTTCCTCTTCCCTGTCAAATTGCTTTTTAATCATATTTACATGACATACTCTCTGCTTCTTTCTTCTGTCTGGAGTATTTATTGAATAATTTACTTCACTCAGTTTCTTTTCAATCCTGTAAACCCCGCTAAACCTTGCCATTAATGGGCCAACCAGTACTGTTAACAAAGCTAACACCTTTCCCCCAGCAACAAAACCGAGCTGTGGCTCTTCTCTCTGCTTTTGTTTTTGTCACTTGCTGTGATATCTTTAAATGTTCCCTAGCTAACTCACATGCTCTGTCCAATCTTTCTCTGAAGTTTGATAAATAATCCAGGAGAGTAGTTTCTGAATTGTGACCCACCAATTTCTATGAATCAATTTCAGTGGTCTCCTTACCTCATGACCATAGGCTAACTCAAAAGGACTAAATCCAGTTGATGCATTAGGAGCAGCCCTATTAGCAAGTAACAAGAACAGAATTCCCCAACCCAATCTTGTAGATAATCCTGACTATACACCCTCATCATAGTTTTCAGTGTTTGATGCCACCTTTGCAAAGCTCCTTGTGACTCCGGATGAGAAGCTGTTGACTTAAACTGTTTTATCCCCAAACTGTTCATTACTTCCTTAAACAGCTGTGAAATAAAATTTGAACCCTGACCTGATTGTATTTCTTTTGGTAAACCATATCTTGTAAAAGATTTAGTCAACTCTTCCACAATCTCTTTGTTGTAATATTTCTCAAAAGTATTGCTTCAGGAAACCATATAGACATATCCAGTATTGTAAGTAAGCACTGATTTCTACTTTTAGTCTTAGGGAGGGGTCCTACACAATCAATTAAGGCTCTAGTGAAAGGTTCTTCAAATGCTTGAATTGGAATTAAATTTGCTGGCTTAATCAGCGCTTGTAGTTTCCCTATCACCTGACATGTGTGACATGTTCTACATAACTTGGCTACATCTCTATGCAATCTAGGACAATAAAAATATTTTTGTATTTTTACCTGTGTTTTTCTAATTCCTAAATGTCCCCCATGGGAATTTCATGAGTCATTCTCAGGATCTCATTTTTATATCCAAATGGTATAACAATCTGATGCACTTCCCTCCAGTCTTAATCTCCTGAAATCTGATATGGCCGCCACTTGTTCATTAATATATTGCCCTTAAGGTAATAACATTCTTGAATACATTCTGCCTCTGTTTCTGTGTAAGCTGTCAGATATAACTGCTTCATTTGTGGATCCTTTTTATGTAACTCTACCAGCTGCTTTGAGCTAATCACTTGAGCTGCATTCTTCTCCATTTTTTCTTCCTGAATAATATCAAAGACAATTGAATTTCAACACCTTGTCCCTGCATTTTAATTTCCTCTCCTTCCTGTTTCAACCTGTGAGCCTGTGATCTTATTTCCACATACCTGGAAACAATCCAGGGTGCTCTCTCTGCAACGCTCCTGTTGAAAACACCTCTACAGGTTGCTCAACTACCATAGGCATCACCAACATCTGTGACCTAGCTTATCATTACCTGAAGTAAATTGAACCCTTGCAATGGGCAATTTTTCCATGACCCCAACAATCACCTCACCTGTTTTCCACTTACACTTTAAATTTATCTTCCACAATGGAATAGGTTTAGCATCTCCATGAACCCCACTTATTATCATCTTTTCCTGCAATACTCCCTCTGAACAACAAATGTCACTATCCACAACATTAAGGATTGACTAGCCACTGGGTCTCTTAAAATTTGAACATCTTTACCTACTCCACCCCTCACTTCACATACAAAATCTTTAAATATTTCTGCAACCTGCTCCTCAGAACTCTCTTGGGTAAATTATGAACACATTCCCACTTCTTTACCTATCACTGATTCTCCCTGTTCTGCCTGTAAACAAACCATTGAATTTTCCTGTGCCCGAAACTCAGAACCCACAGTACTTTTACTTACAGAACTTTTCTGTGCCCCTATAACTCCAACAGATTTTCCCTGTAATTTACAATGCACAGACTTTGTGTGCCCAACTTTATTACAATGAAAACCCCTCCATTTTTGCCTGTTATTTCTACCCTCAGCATCTTCTGTTTTAGTCTAGAAAAACTTCCTTTGAACTTCCCGCTACCCCTTCTCTTCCCTGACTACCTACCTCCCTTTCACCTTCCCACTTTCTATCCTTCTCTGGTTCAAAAGGGTGACAAAAAATAGTTTGGATGCATCAACTAACTCATAATCATCAGCTATCTCTGCTGTTTATCTTACCAGAACCCTCTGTTCTTTAACATGAGTTCTCATTACTGAAGAGATTGAATTTTTAAATTCTTCCAAAATAATTACTTCTTGAAGGGCTGCATGTGTTGCCTTTATCTTTAATGCCCATATCCACAGGTTATAATTACTTTGTTTTACTCTCTCAAACTCAGTATAATTTTGCCCAGGCTGTTTCCTCATATTCCTAAATTTCTGCCTGTGCGCTTCAGGAACCAACTCATATGCACTCAAAATAGCCTTTATCGCCACATCATAATCGATCGACAGTGAAGCATAAGCCTCATATACTCTACCCACTAACCTAGACTGTAACAACAATGTCCATTTTTCTTGTAGCCATTTCATCTGTTTAGCTACCATCTCAAATGAAATAGAGAATGCTTCTACATCTCCTTCTTCAAACTTGGGAAGAGCTTGTACAAATTTAACCGTCTCTCCCCCCTGGGTTTTAGGTTAATGGTTTTTTCATTGTCAGAATGTTCCTCAGCCACTCATTCTCTTGTTTAAAGTCCAGCTTTTTAATTATTTACTCTCTGTCCCTTTCCTCCCCTCTTTCCTCCATTGCTAACCTTTCCCTCCGGAGGTCAAGTCTGTGCACTTCCATTTCTTTTTGGAATAATCCCTCTGCTTCTTTTGCATCCAATTCAAGTTTTCTCAGTTCTTTTGCTTGTTCAAATTCAAGCCTCTTCATTTCTAACTGAAGTCTCGCTACCTCCAGCTGTGACTCACTAGTGTCAGGTTTCACTTCCGACTTCATATGCTGTGCCAAACCTTCAACTATGTCTGTTTTCTTTGACCCTACAGGTAACCTCGACTTCAATTTACCCCCAACTCTGTTAACTTACCCTTAGATACTAATGTAACCCAATCAGAGTTATATCTTCCACTTCCAAAGAAGTTTTAGCCATGGATATAGCCATGGATACAGCCTCACCACCTTAAAAATCCCTCACGTCAACTCCAGAATTCAAATTGTCTCTTGTACTCGTAACCGTAGGATTCGCCAGAGTCCATCACCATCGCCTCACGGGCGATGGACTCTGTACCATCCCTGATACCCTCCACTGAGCCTCGGTCCTCCCCTGGATCATCACAGACACCTTCCCAACCCACCGAGGGTGGGCCAGACCCTGCCCCGATCCCATCCCCAGGATCGACAACAGGACAGGGGTCCACTCTGGGTTCCTGGGGGACTCCGGTCCAGAGGGCAGCAGCAGTTTGGCTCCACTGGCGCCAGTACACATGAACTTTCCGGAAAGAGCTCTGAATTTAGCACCGAGGTTCCTGGCGACAGAGCTGAGACAGAGTGAGGGGGTCTCCTCCTGTCAACGCCACTGCCCAGTGACCCAGCACAAGCGGCAGTCACCATGGTCCCCCACCAGGCCAGGCAAACCCCCGGGGGGGTTTCAGGCAGTTGCTGGGTGGGCAGAGCCTCAGGGACCTCGCCCGCCCCAGCCTCCAGGGTGCTCAGCTAAGTGGTGAGTGACCACTGTGAACTAAATGGATGCCCCAAACTAACAGGGAGCAAGTTCCAGAGGGGGGGTTGCCAACAGCCCCTCCCCAGAGATGCTGGGCTTCTCTGGGACTCTCTTTGTTTCAGAAGAGCGGCACCTCCTCCTTCCTTTCCCGGAGGGATTTGGAGGGAGGGTGACCTCTACCCCGGCTGAGGCTTCTTTTTCCTCAGCCTCCCTCTCACCCCGATTCCTACCTCCAAACCCGGCTGGTGTGACACAAGACACCAGCCAGTGCAGGCCTGGCCCTGGGCTCAGACATGGCCCTGGGCTCAGACATGGCCCTGGGCTCAGACATGGCCCTGGGCTCAGGAGCAGTTTTGGGGGTTTTGTCTGCTGGAAACTCATGGTCTTGCCCGTGGACACGGAGTGGATGTGGTCTCGCTCGCAGGCTGATTGTTTTCTTTGGGGCTTGTCTGTGTTTTTACTGTTTTGCCCTCCCTCCCTCCTGCGCGGACATTCCCCCTCCCCCCCAAAACCCCCCACACCTTACCGGCAGCTGAGGTGTCATTGGCCACTGGCAATCACTCCTCTTGTGGGGTTTGTGGTGAGGGGTTGCCAGTCCTGGGCGCCTGGGTGGTCTTGACATCCTGGGAGGCAGGGCAGTTTCTGCTCACTTACCCCATAACCTTCCAGGCCTGGCACTGCCCACCGTCCACCACCCAGGCACTGCCCACCGTCCACCATCATAGCACTGCCCATCGTCCACCATCCAGGCACTGCCCACCGTCCACCATCCAGGCACTGCCCATCATCCACCATCCAGGCACTGCCCACCGTCCACCATCATTGCACTGCCCACCGTCCACCATCCAGGCACTGCCCACCGTCCACCATCCAGGCACTGCCCACCATCCACCATCATAGCACTGCCCACCATCCACCATCCAGGCACTGCCCACCGTCCACCATCATGGCACTGCCCACCGTCCACCATCCAGGCACTGCCCACTGTCCACCATCCAGGCACTGCCCACCGTCTACCATCATAACACTGCCCACCGTCCACCATCCAGGCACTGCCCACCGTCCACCATCCAGGCACTGCCCACCGTCCACCATCCAGGCACTGCCCACTGTCCACCATCCAGGCACTGCCCACCGTCTACCATCATAAGACTGCCCACCGTCCACCATCCAGGCACTGCCCACCGTCCACCATCCAGGCACTGCCCACCGTCCACCTTCCAGGCATTGCCCACCGTCCACCATCCAGGCACTGCCCACCATCCACCATCCAGGCACTGCCCACCGTCCACCTTCCAGGCATTGCCCACCGTCCACCATCCAGGCACTGCCCACCATCCACCATCCAGGCACTACCCACCGTCCACCATCCAGGCACTGCCCACCGTCCACTATCATAGCACTGCCCACCATCCACCATCCAGGCACTGCCCACCGTCCACTATCATAGCACTGCCCACCATCCACCATCCAGGCACTGCCCACCGTCCACCATCCAGGCACTGCCCACCGTCCACCATCCAGGCACTGCCCACCATCCACCATCCAGGCACTGCCCACCGTCCACTATCATAGCACTGCCCACCATCCACCATCCAGGCACTGCCCACCATCCACTGTCATAGCACTGCCCACCATCCACCATCCAGGCACTGCCCACCGTCCACCATCCAGGCACTGTCCACCGTCCACCATCCAGGCACTGCCCACCGTCCACCATCCAGGCACTGCCCACCGTCCACTATCATAGCACTGCCCACCGTCCACCATCCAGGCACTGCCCACCGTCCACTATCATAGCACTGCCCACCGTCCACCATCCAGGCACTGCCCACCATCCACCAACCAGGCACTGCCCACCATCCACCATCGAGGCACTGCCCACCGTCCACCATCCAGGCACTGCCCACCATCCACCATCCAGGCACTGCCCACCGTCCACCATCCAGGCACTGCCCACCGTCCATCATCATAGCACTGCCCACCGTCCACCATCCAGGTACTGCCCACCGTCCATCTTCCAGGCACTGCCCACCATCCACCATCCAGGCACTGCCCACCATCCACCCATCATCGCACTGCCCACCGTCCACCATCCAGGCAGTCCCTTCATGCACCACATTAAAAGCCCTGTCAGTGCACTCCCCAGGACCGAGCGGGAGGGGAGACTCCCCGGGGATCGAGGGAGGGGAGACTCCCCGGGGCTGAGGGAGGGGAGACTCCCCGGGTGTGAGGGAGGGGAGACTCCCTGGGGCTGAGGGGGAGTGGAGACTCCCCCAGGACCGAGGGAGGGGAGACTCCCCGGGGCCGAGGGAGGGGAGACTCCCCCAGGACCGAGGGGGAGGGGAGACTCCCCGGGGCTGAGGGAGGGGAGACTCCCCGGGGGCCGAGGGAGGGGAGATTCCCCGGGGCCGAGGGAGGGGAGATTCCCCGGGGCCGAGGGAGGGGAGACTCCCCGGGGATCGAGGGAGGGGAGACTCCCCCAGGACCGAGGGAGATTGGAGCCTCTCCCAGCCTCACCTCCCCCAGTTGATGTTGGTGAGGGAGGAGGAGCTGACCTGAAACACAGAGCAGGATGTTTGAAAGGGCCTCTCCCTGTAAGGCAGCTTCCAACAAGTCCACCAGCAGGAATGTTACAGGCAGAGAGTGAGCCCCCTTTCCAGGGCCAGTTTCACTGCCCACTCAGTCCCCAGGGCTAACACTGTCTTCCTGTACATTTTAGGGGCTATGAGAGTCATTGAGGGGCTGCGAATCTCAGACATGCTCTTTACACAAGCCCTCTAGAGCCATGTTGGGGGGAGCGCAGCTCTTCACCCCAAAGCTTTTTTGTGATTAATTTGGTGGGGCCACAGGAGCAGAAGAATCTGCTACTCCCACATTGGTAGCTCCAGGCCCTGCCCCGAATGGCCCTCGCCATTTAGCTAACAGCCACAGGCTTATTCTTTGTTTGAATGAATGATTGTGTGGGGAGACTAAAGAAACCTGGTGCAAAGAGAGACAGGGAGAGAAAGGGCCAAAGTGAATGAGGAGGGGAGGGAGGAGGGTCACACAGGCTAGATGGGCGCTGTGTGTTTTCCAGCAAGTTGCTGTGGGTGATGCTCCCTTTCGAGGGCAGTGAGGGGAACATGGCTTCACCTGGATCAGCTAGAACACCCGGGCAGCGCCCTCCAATGGTGGCGTTGAAAGGGTTAAATTAAATCTTCACCCAGGTGGCTCCAGCTGAGCCAGGGCAAACTTGGAGGTGGGTGGACAGGGCACTGAGTGAGCTGGCTCTCTCTCTCACTCTCTCTCTCTCTCACTCTCTCTCTCTCTCTTGTTCTCTACTGGTCGTGGGTTTGAAAGATGCTGTCGAAGGAGCCTTGGTGAATTCCTGCAGTGCATCTTGTAGATGGTACACACACTGCTGCTACTGTGCATCGGCGGTGGAGAGAGTGAATATTTGTGGATGGGGTGCCAATCAAGCGGGGCTGCTTTGTCCTGGATGATGTTGAGCTTCTTGAGTGTTGTGGGAGCTGCACTCTTCCAGGCAAGTGGAGTGTATTCCATCACACTCCTGATTACTGGAACAAGACAAGGTTGAGTTTGTTACAATGCTCTCACTGAACAGTCTAATCCCATCACTCACTGTCATGGTCTTGTAGAGATTGAGATATTCCAGCATTAACTTTAAGTGACGGAGTGTGGTGGCCACGATTTATTACAATCATTATCCATCGGATAATCCTCACTGTTTTCCAGATTCCATGATGAATTTTTCATTTATATGATTGTAAGTTCCAGACAATTATTCCCAGTGACAGTAGATTCCAAACACCAGGCGACATAATGAGGGAGAGAAACAGAGCAATGCTCACTCAGTCACTGTGCTGTATAATGAGTGACATAAACTGAACAATGTTCATTCAGACACTGGGATGTTGGACTGGGACATTTTCAATGTCTTTATGTGAGGATTTAGATGAACAATAAAACCTGTTATGAGGTTGTAAAGATTTAGCAGATTTAAACAGTGAGTCCGAATGCTGTTAGTCTGAACAGAGAGAGAGATTGAACAGCCATGAAAGAAAGAAAGGACTTGCATTTCTATAGCGCCTTTCACATCCTCAGGCTGTCCCAAAGTGTTTCACAATCAATAAAGTACTTCTGACCTTAATCACTGTTGTAATGAAGGAAACACAGCAGTTTATGTGTACACAGCAAGATCCCACACACAGCAATGTATAATGACCAGACAATCCATTCTAGTGTTATTGACTGAGGATAAATATTGGCCTCAGGATGAATTTCTCTGCTGATTGCCAAATATTCTCCTCAGATCTTTTACAATCAGCAGAGAGAAAAAACAAGGTGTCAGTTCAACTCTATCAAAAAAAGCAGCATCCCTGACACTGCAGCACTCACTTAGTGCTAACCCTCTGACAGTGCAGCACACACTCAGTACTGACCCTCTAACAGTGCTGCACTCCCTCAGTACTGACCCTCTGATCGTGCAGCACTCCCTCAGTACTGACCCTCTGACAGTACAGCACTCCCTCAGTACTGAGCCTCTGACAGTGCAGCACTCCCTCAGTACTGACCCTCTGACAGTGCTGCACTCCCTCAGTACTGACCCTCTGACAGTGCAGCACTCCCTCAGTACTAACCCTCTAACAGTGCTGCACTCCCTCAGTACTGAGCCTCTGACAGTGCAGCACTCCCTCAGTACTGACCCTCTGACAGTGCAGCACTCCCTCAGTACTGACCCTCTGACAGTGCAGCACTCCCTCAGTACTGACCCTCTGACAGTGCAGCACTCCCTCAGTACTAACCCTCTAACAGTGCTGCACTCCCTCAGTACTGACCCTCTGATAGTTGTTATGATATGGCAGGTGGTATTTGCCGGGCTGACCAAATCCCAAAGGGGAACTTGGCCAGGCTATCACAGCAATTTTGTGTTTGCATTTATTACGAGACAGTATGTGTACTGAAGTCAGGGGAAAAAATTCCACTCCCAACTTTTGGAAGATATTAAATATTAAATTTTTAAAAATTATTAACAAAAGAAAAAAAAGCTAACACTCAAGATTGCAGTTACACAGTTAAATTTAGTCTCATAACACTTCCCAAAAGATTTCTACTTAGCTCCACTCACAGATAAACACCCTTTTCCAGGCAACAGTCCAAATAGATTCTTAATCTATGGAACATCCAGTAATATTACCACAAGCACCCACTGTTGCCATAAGTGAGGTATTTCACAAGCTTCTCTTTCCCTCTCACTTGACAATGGAAATCCAAGTTGTAACAAAACCTTGCTTTCTGGAAGAAACGGAAACTTCTCGGAGGTGGCTAGAAGCTGCTTCATTCACAGGACAGTGCTCACACCGCACAATCTTCCTGATCACAGGACTACATACACCAAACTGCTTTCAATGTTTTCTGAGATGGATTTCTTCCCCTTTCATCTTTTCCAATTGCTCTTAATTTTCTTTTGAAGGTTACCTTTTCCAGAATCGAATGTCGTCTTCATGGCCACTACTTTAGGGAAAAATAAACGTAATAACTTTGCTTTATTTATTTATTTATTTATGACCTTTGCCGGTTATAAAACTTGATTTTCTGTCTTTGAAATTCAATAGCTAAAAATTAACTTCTCATTTACCTTCCAATGCAAATTCCTATTCAAGCTTATCTACTGGAATGCCATCATGGTTCACTCACCTTAACTCTAAATGCCTGCTTCACACCGAACACTTTACAGAATCATAGCATCACAGAATCGTAACAGCACAGAATGAAGCCATTCGGCCCATCGTGTCTGCAGTGGCTCTCTGAATGAGCATTATGACCCAGTGCCATTGCCCTGCCTTTTCCCTGTAACCCTGCACATTGTTTCTATTCAAATAATCATCTAATGCCCTCTTGAATGCCTCGATTGAACCTGCCTCCACCACACTTCCAGGCAGCGCATTCCAGACCCGAACCACTCGCTGTGTGAAAAAGAATTTTTCTCAAGTCACATTTGCTTCTTTTGCAAATCTCTTGACATCTGTGACCTCTCGTTCTTGATCCTTTTACAAGTGGGAACAGCTTCTCCCTATCTACTCCATCCAGTGCCCTCATGATTTTGAACATCTCTATCAAATCTCCTTTCAGCCATCTTCTCTCCAAGAGAACAGTCCCAACCTCTCCAATCTATACTCAGCTGAAGTTTCTCATCTCCGGAAACATTCTTGTAAACCTCTTCTGTACTCTCTCCAATGTGTTCACATCCTTCCTATAATATGATGCCCAGAACTGTACACAATGCTCCAGCTGAGGTCCAATGAGGGTCTTATATAAATTCAGCATAACCTTCCTGTTCTTGTACTCTATGTCCCTATTAATAAAGCCCAGGATACTATATGCTTTATTAACTGCTCTCTCCACCTGTTCTGCCACCTTCAATGATCTATGTACATATACACCCAGGTCTTTCTGCTCCTGCACCCCCTTCAAAATTTCAACCCTTATTTAATATTGTCAGTCCATGTTCACCCTACCAAAATGCATCACCTCACACTTCTCCACATTGAACTTCATCTGCCACCTATCTGCCCACTCCACCAAAGTGTCTATGTCCTCTTGAAGTTCCACACCATCCCCCCCACAATTCACAACACTCCCAAGTTTTGTATCATCCACAAACTTTGAAATTATCCCCTACACACCAAGATCTAGATCATTAATATATATCAGGAAAAGCAAGGGTCCCAATACCAATGCCTGGGGAACTCCACTACAAACCTTCCTCCAGCCCAAAAAATATCCATTGACCATTACTGTCTACTTCCTATTTTTCAGCCAATTTTGTATCCACATTGCTACTGTCCCTTTTATTCCATGGGCCATAACTTTTCTCACAAGTCTGTTGTGTGACACTGTATCAAATGCTTTTTCAAAGTCCATGTACATCACATCAACAGCATTACCCTCATCGACTCTTCCTTATTAACCCATATTTTTCCATGTGACTACTAATTCTATTTCGAATAATTGTTTCTACAATCTTGCCCACCACTGAAGTTAAACTGACTGGTCTGTAATTGCTGGGTTTATACTTTTTTGAACAAGGGCATAATGTTTGCAATTCTCCAGTCCTCTGGCACCACCCCTGAGTCTAGAGAAGACCGATAGTTTATGGCCAGTGCCCTTGCAATTTCTACTCTCACTTCCTTGGATGCATCTCATCCGGTCCCGGTGCCTTGTCAACTTTAAGTACTAATGGCCTATTCAACATTTTCTCCTTGTCAATTTCAAACCCTTCTAGTGACAGAGTTTCCTCGTCTGTCACCATGGCCTGGGTAGCATCTACTTCCTTGGTAAAGGGGGATGCAAAATATTCACTTAATACCTCAGCCATGGCCCCTTCGTCCATGTGTAAATTCACTTTTAGATCCCTAATCAGCCCTACTCCTCCTTTTACCACCCTTTTACTATTTATATGTCTATAGAAGACTTTGGGATTCCCCTTTATGTTGGCTGCCAGTCTTTTCTCATAATCCCTCTTCGCTTCTCTAATATGCTTCACCACCTCCCCTCTGAACCTTCTGTATTCCTCTCCGTTCTCAATTGTATTTTCTACCTGACACCTGTAATAAGTGCACTTATTCTTCTTTATCCTAATTTCTATCTCCTTTTTCATCCAGGGAGCTCTGGATTTGTTTGCCCTACCTTCCCCTTTCCATGGAATATACCTTGACTTTGCCCGAACCAATTCTTTTTTGAAGGTAGCCCATTGTTTAGCTCCAGTTTTTCCCGCCAACTTTTCATCCCAGTCTATCTGGCCCAGCTCCGTTCTTGCCCCATTGAAGTCGGTTCTTGTCCAGTTAATTATTCTTACTCTGGACTGCCTATCGTCCTTTTCTATCATCATCCTAAAGTGTACAATACAATGATCACTGTCTCCTAAATGTTCCCCCACTAACACTTGATCTACTTGGCCCACCTCATATCCAAGAACCAGGTCCAACAGTGCGTCTTTTCTTGTTGGATTGGACACATACTGCTGTAGAAAATTCTCCTGAACACAATCTCGGAACTTTTGCCCCTCTCCACCCTTTACACTACCACTGTCCCAGTCTACATTCGGGTAATTAAAGTCCCCCATTATAACTACTCTATAATGCTGCATCTCTCTGTAATTTCTCTGCAGATTTGTTCTTCTACGTCCTTCTCACTAGTTGCTGGTCTCTAGACTACATCGAGCAATGTAATTACACCCTTTTTGTTCCTTAGCTCTGGCCAAATTGATTCTGTCCTTGAACCCTCTGGGACATCCTCTTTCTCCAGCACTGCAATGCTCTCCTTAACCAATACCCCCACCCCTCCTACTTTCCTTCCTTTCCTATCTCTTCTGAACACCTTGTACCCGGGAATATTTAACATCCAGTTCTGTCCTTCCTTGAGCCAGGTCTCTGTTATCGCCACAACATCATATTCCCACATGGCAATCTGCGCCTGTAACTCCCCAATCTTATTCACTATACTCCGTGCATTCACATACATGCACAGTAACCCGGATTTAGATTTTGTTAATTTCTCCTTTATCCCAATGTCACCTATTAACTTACTATTCTCTATACTAGTGCTATCTGTCCCTCCTAGTACTTTTTGCACTGTGGTATTCCTCTCTAGTATTTTCTCTTGGTTCCCACAACCCTGCTGAGTTAGTTTAAAGCCCTCCCAACAGCACTAGCAAAACTCTCCACAAGGAACTCAGTCCCAGCTCTGTTCAGGTGCAACCAGTCCGGCTTGTACAGGTGTCATCTCCCCCAGAGCCAGTCCCAGTGTCCCAGGAATCTAAAGCCCTCTCTCCTGCACCATCTTTCCAGCCACACATTCATCTGCCTCATCCTCCTATTTCTGTACTCACTGGCACGTGACACTGGGAATAATTCGGAGATTACTACATTGGAGATCCTGCTTGCTAATTTTCTACCTGGCTCCCTAAATTCTGATTTCAGGACCACATCCCCCTTCCTACCTACGTCATTGGTCCCAATGTGGACCACGACCTCTGGCTGTTCACCCTCCCCCAGAAGAATGTCCTGCAGCCGCTCTGTGACATCCTTGACCCTGGAACCAGGGAGGCAACAAACCATCCTGGAGTCATGTCTACGGCCACAGAAACACCTGTCCGTTCCCCTAACCAATGAATCCCCTATCACTATTGCTCTTCCTTTCTTCCTCTTCTCCTCCTGTACAGCTGAGCCGCTCGTGATGCTACAATCTTGGCTCTGACTGCTCTCCTCTGAGGGACCAGCGCTCTCACCAGCTTCCAAAACAGAAAACCGATTTGTGAGCGGGACCCCAGGGGACTCCTGCACTACCTGCCTGTTACCCTTGCACTGCCTGGTGGTCACCCATTCCCTCTCTGTCTCCAGGCCTTTAGGCTGCGGTGTGATTACCCCTCTGAACATGCTATCCACGTAGCTCTCAGCCTCCCGGATGTGCCACAGTGACTCCAGCCGCCGCTCGAGCTCTAAAACCCGGAGCTCAGGTTTCTGCAGCTGACAGCACTTCCTGCACATGTGGTCGTCTCGGACACCGGTACGTCCATGACTTCACACATTTTACAGGACACGCATCCCACTCGACTGAGCTGCCCTGCCATGTCTTAACTCTATTTCTCTTACATTAACTTTATTCTACTTTGGATTATTTATATTACTTTATTATACTGCCCCTAAATTTCCCTTATTCCTGGCGCTTCTCAGTTAAATCCATGTATAGGAACTTCAAAGATATTACACTTTTCTTATTTACTCACCAGTTCCTGCTTACCAAGGCTGCCTCTCCCCTTTGTGAAGAGAGGTAGAAAACGGAAGGAGCAACTCCTCCCTGAACTCCCTCAGTCACCAAACTCCAACTGGAGCAATCGACTGCAGCCAAACACAGCACTCCAGTGCAGACAAAGTCAGCTCTATAAGATAGCCTACTCTTATACTCTCTAAACCTACACTCTGGAAAGCTGATTAAGCCAGTTATCTAATTATCTAGTTGCAGCTGTAAGCAGAGCCTGTATGAGCTGTTTTAAGGCTGGACTAAAACTCACCTTCTTCCAACCTGAACGGCAACTTTTAGTTAATAGCAAAATACTGTAGATGCTGGAAATCTGAAACAAAAACAGAAAATGCTGGAAAAAACTCAGCAGGTCTAACAGCATCTGTGGAGAGAAAAGCAGATGTAACATTTTGAGTCCTTATGAATCTTCTTCAGAGCTAAAGAGAAGTAAAAATGTGATGAAATTTGTACTGTTTAAGGGGGGTGGACTAGGTGAAGCTGGATAGAAGGCCAGTGACAGGTGGGGGCAAAGGAGGGATTGGCAAAGATGTCATAGACAAAAAGACAAAGCGGGTGTTAATGGTAGTGTAAAAGCTAAAGGAGGTGCTGATGGTGGCATTAAGGTCAGAAAGCAGAATGTGGTAATAGCAGGAAAAGGGTAAGCACTCTGGAAAGAACAACATGAACAAGTGACAGATGGTCCTTGTGGGGGTGGGGTGGGGGGAGTGGATGGACTTGGGGATAAAAGATAGAAAACAGGATAAAAGGCGGGTGTAAAACAATGAATAAATGAATAAAAATGAAAATAACAGCTGTGGGAGTCGGTAGGCTTGTAATGGACATTGGTGGACAGACTATCGCCAGAAATTGAGACAGAGAGGTCAAGGAAGGGAAGGGAAGCCCATCGCAAACTGGAGGAACAGCACCTCATCTTCCAATTGGCACTTTGCAGCCTTCCGGACTGAATATTGAGTTCAACAACTGAGGACCATGAACTCTCTCCTCCATTCTCACGCCCTTTTAATCCCCTTTTTTCAAAATTCATTTTTATTCTTTAATTTTCATTTTTTATTTTTATCTGCTTAGTTTTTAAAAAAAATTTAAAATGTATTTTCTACTGCAGCCAAACAAATCACTCCAGTGCAGATGATTTAAACCTTGCAGTCTGAATGCCTTTGGTCTAATTAAATTAGTCACACACGCAAACAACCTACACACAGCCCACACACGCCTGAATCACAATATCGCACAGTAATATAGGAAATAATCTTTTCTTTACACAGTGCAGCACTCCCTCAGTACTGACCCTCTGACAGTGCAGCACTCCCTCAGTACTGACCCTCTGACAGTGCAGCACTCCCTCAGTACTGACCCTCTGACAGTGCAGCACTCCCTCAGTACTGACCCTCTGACAGTGCAGCACTTCCTCAGCACTGACCCACTGACAGTGCAGCACTCCCTCAGTACTGACCCTCTGACAGTGCAGCACTCCCTCAGTACTGACCCTTTGACAGTGCAGCACTCCCTCAGTACGGACCCTCTGACAGTGCAGCACTCCCTCAGTACTGACCCTCTGACAGTGCAGCACTCCCTCAGTACTGACCCTCTGACAGTGCAGCACTCCCTCAGTACGGACCCTCTGACAGTGCAGCACTTCCTCAGTACTGACCCTCCGACAGTGCAGTACTCCCTCAGTGCTGACCCTTGGCAGTGCAGCACTCCCTCATATTGGCCCTCTGACAGTGCAGCACTCCCTCAATACTG
Source organism: Cetorhinus maximus (assembly GCF_964194155.1). Lineage (NCBI taxonomy): Eukaryota > Metazoa > Chordata > Chondrichthyes > Lamniformes > Cetorhinidae > Cetorhinus > Cetorhinus maximus. The sequence continues at coordinate 2,552,585 of NC_135895.1, read as the reverse complement.
ACCCTCTGACAGTGCAGCACTCCCTCAGTACTGACCCTCCGACAGTGCAGTACTCCCTCAGTGCAGACCCTTGGCAGTGCAGCACTCCCTCATATTGGCCCTCTGACAGTGCAGCACTCCCTCAATACTGACCCTTTGGAAGTGCAGCACTCCTTCAATATTGACCCTCTGACAGTGCAGCACTCCCTCAGTACTGACCCACTGACAGTGCAGCATTCCCTCAGCACTGACCCTCTGGCAGTGCAACACTCCCTCAATACTGACCCTCTGACAGTGCAGCACTCCCTCAGTACTGACCCTCTGACAGTGCAGCACTCCCTCAGTACTGACCCTCTGACAGTGCAGCACTCCCTCAGTACTGACCCTCTGACAGTGCAGCATTCCCTCAGTACTGACCCTCTGACAATGCAGCACTCCCTCAATACTGACCCTCTGACAGTGCAGCACTCCCTCAGTACTGTCCCTCTGACAGTGCAGCACTCCCTCAGTACTGACCCTCTGACAGTGCAGCACTCCCTCAGTACTGACCCTCTGACAGTGCAGCATTCCCTCAGTACTGACCCTCTGACAGTGCAGCACTCCCTCAGTACTGACCCTCCGACAGTGCAGTACTCCCTCAGTACTGACCCTCTGACAGTGCAGCACTCCCTCAGTACTGACCCTCTGACAGTGCAGCACTCCCTCAGTACTGAGCCTCTGACAAGGCAGCACTCCCTCAGTACTGATCCTCTGACAGTGCAGCACTCCCTCAGTACTGACCCTCTGACAGTGCAGCACTCCCTCAGTACTGACCCTCTGACAGTTTAGTGCTGGCCCTGCATTCGACAGGCCCCTCAGTTCTATACGCGCTGCTCACCTGGATTTTGAACTCGCGTTTCCGATTTGGGACCGGATTCCACGAACTCCTGGTCTGGAGCCTCGAGTGTTACTCACTCAGGCATGACTGACCCGGAGATTTTTGCTAAAGTTTGTTTGTTGCTCATAGATGGGATTGTCCGTGAACCGGTGGGAATCCATCGTCACCTCTATGCGGAGGGAGTTGACCGGAGTGGGTCAGGGCCAGGCCCTACCCGGGGTTCAAGACCCTATGTCTGGAAATCCACCCCCCGCCCCATCACTGCCATGTGCTGCTGAGCAGTTCGAATTTGGCAGCCGTCCATTGCTGGCTTGTCACACGAGTGACTTGCAATTTACCCAGGGAGAAACCTGGGATTTCCGAGGGACCCAGTTGAGTGATGGCAGGATGGGTCTCGTGGCAAAAGGATCAGAGGGGATCGGGCACAGTTTGGTTAGAGTCAAGGGCAGGGAACACTCCTCATTTGCCTGGATGAGTGCAGCTCCCATGCACACAAGAAACTCCACACCATCCAGGACAAACCAGCCCTCTTGATTGGCCTCCCATCCTCCCTCCACCATTCACTCCCTCCACCACCGTCGCACAGTAGCAGCAGTGTGTGTACTATCTACAAGATGCACTGCAGGAATTCACCAAGGCTCCTTCGACAGCACCTTCCAAACCCACAACCACTACCATCTAGAAGGACAAGGGCAGCAGATAGATGGGAACACCACCACCTGGAAGTTCCCTCCAAGTCACTCACCATCCTGACTTGGAAATATATCACCGTTCCTTCACTGTCACTGGGTCAAAATCCTGGAACTCCCTCCCTAACAGCACTGTGGGTGTACCTACACCATAGGGACTGCAGCGGGTCAAGAAGGCAGCTCAGCACCAACTTCTCAAGGGCAATTAGGGATGGGCAATCAATGCTGACAGACTATCACACTACAGACCATCACACTACAGACTGTCACACTATAGGCTGTCACACTACAGACCATCATACTATAGACAGTCACACTACAGACTGTCACACTACAAACCATCATACTACAGAATGTCACACCACAGACTGTCACACTACAGGCTGTCACACTACAGACCATCACACTTCAGACAGTCACACTAGAGACTGTCGCACTAGAGACTGTCACACTACAAACCATCACACTACAGAATGTCACACTACAGATTGTCACACTGCAGACAATCACACTACAGACTATCACACCGCAGACTGTCACACTGCAGACCAGCACACTACAGAATCTCACACCACAGACTGTCACACTACAGGCTCACACTCCAGACTGTCACACTGCAGCGTGTGACACTACAGACTGTCTCACTACAAACTATCATGCTGTGGACTGTCACACTACAGGGTGTCACACTACAGACTGTCGCATTCCAGATTGTCACACTACACACTGTCACACTACAGACTGTCACACTACAGACTGTCACACCACAGACTGTCACACTACAGGGTGTCATACTACAGACTGTCGCTGTCGCAGTACAGACTGTCACACTACAGACTGTCACACTACAGGGTGTCACACTACAGACTGTCGCTGTCACACTACAGACTGTCACACTGCAGACTGTTACACTATAGCGTGTCACACTACAGACTGTCACACTACAGACTGTCTCACTATGGACTGTCATGCTGTGGACTGTCACACTACAGGGTGTCACACTACAGGCTGTCCTACTACAGACTATCAAACTGCAGACTGTCACACTACAGACTGTCATGCTGTGGACTGTCACACTACAGGGTGTCACACTACAGATCATCACACTACAGACTGTCACTCTACAGCCTGTCAAGTGCTGGATGGCTTTGAGTGCAGTGGATAGCTTTGAGTGTGCGAGATAGCTTTGAGTGTGCGAGATAGCTTTGAGTGTGCGAGATAGCTTTGAGTGCAGTGGATAGCTTTGAGTGTGCAAGAAAGCTTTGAGTGCAGTGGGTAGCTTTGAGTGCAGTGGGTAGCTTTGCGTGTGCTCGATAGCTTTGAGTGTGCTGGATAGCTTTGAGTGTGCGAGATAGCTTTAAGTGTGCGAGATAGCTTTGAGTGTGCTAGATAGCTTTGAGTGTGCGAGATAGCTTTGAGTGCAGTGGGTAGCTTTGAGTGTGCGAGATAGCTTTGAGTGTGCGAGATAGCTTTGAGTGCAGTGGATAGCTTTGAGTGTGCGAGATAGCTTTGAGTGTGCAAGATAGCTTTGAGTGCAGTGGATAGCTTTGAGTGTGGGAGATAGCTTTGAGTGTGCGAGATAGCTTTGAGTGTGCGAGATAGCTTTGAGTGCAGTGGGTAGCTTTGAGTGTGCGAGATAGCTTTGAGTGTGCGAGATAACTTTGAGTGTGCTAGATAGCTTTTGAGTGTGCGAGATAGCTTTGAGTGTGCTAGATAGCTTTGAGTGTGCGAGATAGCTTTGAGTGTGCTGGATAGCTTTGAGTGCAGTGGGTAGCTTTGAGTGTGCGAGATAGCTTTGAGTGTGCGAGATAGCTTTGAGTGTGCTCGATAGCTTTGAGTGTGCGAGATAGCTTTGAGTGCAGTGGATAGACTTGAGTGAAGTGGATAATTTTGAGCACGCTGGATACCTTTGAGTGCAGTGGATGGCTTTGAGCACATTGAGGAGCTTTGCATGCAATGGATAGCGTTGGGTGCATTGGATAGCTTTGACTATGCTGGATAGTTTTGAGCACAGTGGATAGTTTTTTGTGCAGTGGACAGCTTTGAGCGTGGTGGATAGATTTGTGCAAACTGGATAGCTTTGAGTACACTATCAAATTTGGTGTCCAATTCATTCCAAATTAGAATTTTGATGTCAAATTGTAATTGAATGCATTGAGCATATTTGAACACAAAAGTGATCGATACAGCCTCACAATAGGTACCTTCAAACAATAAGAACAACCATCCTCAGAAACATATACATTAGGTGTGGTCGACAAGCCAGAAAATGATGGTGATGTGCACCATGAGACCAAGAGCGGTGAACACACAATTCACATTATCAGTCTCATGGAAAACATGGATACTGTCACACCATCCAAAGTGTTTGATAAGATTCAAATTATCTGCCCTGATTAAGTTCATAACTACTTGTTATTGGCCAAAATTGACACAAGGCCAAGTGCTAACTTACTACCCTGTGAATTCTAAAAGACATGCATCCACAGACATGGAAGGCCATGGTGAAAACTATTGCTGTGCAACCTTTAGCGTACAACAGTTCACTAATTCCACAGTTCTGGGGTATAAGTACAATCAATCCACTTGGATATCACAGGTGTTTCTATTGTGGATACTGAAGGCCCAGCCATTGGTGTGTCGTGGTCTCACATTAATGCCAATCGATGGAATCAGTCAGACCTCATACAGCAGATCAACCTCAGAAACTACTCCTATCACATCAGTTCATGACCTAACCTCGAAATATCCAGAATGTTTCGACAAAATTGGCAGTTTCCAGGGGGCTGCAACATTGCAGGAGAATGGAAATGACCCGGTGCATTTAGGACAATGCAAATGGCAGCAGCTACAAGAAGAAATGGCAAAAGATTCTACATGACAGAAACTGGAAAACCATCACTGAAGGATGACCTGATTCAATACAGCCTTTCCACGAACCCGTGAGACAATTTTAGCCTTGTTGGGATGAGCGAGGCATCTCCCGAGGAGTCACTTTTAAAGGCAGGCAGGTCATTGTACCAGGATCTTTGTGACCTGATATCCTTCAACAACTTCATCACTTACACATGGGCATAGATCGGATGAGAAAACTCGCAAGAGAGTCAGTTTATTGGCCGAGTATGAACAATGTCATTGAATTATCATCAAAAAGTGTGAGGCATGTCACGAGTATACACCCAGTCAGCACAAAGAGCCACTCACTCCACATGAAGTTCCTACTCATCCTCAGTCCAAATAGGCCTCTGACCTCTTCCACACTCAGTAGTCAGCCTATCAGCAGCAAATGAGGGAGAGAAACAGTCTCTGATTGGAGGGTCAGCGAATACCAGCAGCTGTGAGTGTGCTGAGGGCTGCCGGGCCTGAGGGAAGTGAAGGTACGGGGGAGCTAGAGGCAAGTTTGCTGCAGGGCAACATATTGGAGTCTCTGGGGAGAGTGAAGATTTGGCGGGTCTGGGGAGAGTGAAGATTTGGCGGACACGGGGAGAGTGAAGATTTGGCGGACACGGGGAGAGTGAAGATTTGCCGGACACGGGGAGGGCAAATGTTGCTGCAGGCCTGGAAAGAGATGTTGCCGTGATGTGTATGTGGGAGTGAGAGAGTGAGTGAGTTTGTGTGAGTGTGCGATTGAGTGTGTACAATGAGAGAGTGAATATGTGTGTGTGTGTGCGAGTGTGTGAGTGTGTGTGTGAGTGTGTGCGAGTGTGTGTGCGTGTGTGTGAGTGTGTGATTGTGAGTGTGTAGGATGAGAGAGTGAATGTGTGTGTGTGTGCGCGCGAGTGTGTGTGTGAGTGTGTGAGTGTGTGTGTAGGATGAGAGAGTGAATGTGTGTGTGTGCGTGTGTGTGTGTGAATGCGTGCGCGTGTGTGCGTGTGTGTGAGTGTGTGATTGTGAGTGTGTAGGATGAGAGAGTGAATGTGTGTGTGTGTGCGCACGAGTGTGTGAGTGTGTGTGTGAGTGTGTGTGTGTGCGTGTGTGTGAATGTGTGATTGTGAGTGTGTAGGATGAGAGAGTGAATGTGTGTGTGCGAGTGTGTGAGTGTGTGTATGTGTGTGTGCGTGTGTGTGAGTGTGTGATTGTGAGTGTGTAGGATGAGAGAGTGAATGTGTGTGTGTGCACGCGAGTGTGTGTGTGTGTGTGTGTGCGCGTGTGTGTGAGTGTGTGTGTGAGTGTGTGATTGTGAGTGTGTAGGATGAGAGAGTGCATGTGTGTGTGTGTGTGCGCGAGTGTGTGAGTGTGTGTGTGTGCGTGTGTGTGTGCGTGTGTGTGAGTGTGTGTGTGTGTGCATGCGTGTGTGTGAGTGTGTGATTGTGAGTGTGTAGGATGAGAGAGTGAATGTGTGTGTGTGTGTGTGCGCGAGTGTGTGTGTGTGTGTGTGCGTGTGTGTGAGTGTGTGTGTGTGTGTGATTGTGAGTGTGTAGGATGAGAGAGTGAATGTGTGTGTGTGTGCGCGAGTGTGTGAGTGTGTGTGTGTGCGTGTGTGTGTGCGTGTGTGTGAGTGTGTGTGTGTGTGTGTGCGTGTGTGTGAGTGTGTGATTGTGAGTGTGTAGGATGAGTAAATGTGTGTGTGTGAGTGCGCGAGTGTGAGTGTGTGTGTGTGTGCGTGTGTGTGAGTGTCAGTGTGATTGTGAGTGTGTAGGATGAGAGAGTGAATATGTGTGTGCATGTGTGTGAGTGTGTGTGTGTGCATGTGTGTGAGTGTGAGTGTGTGTGTGAGTGTGTGTGTGCGTGTACGTGTGTGTGAGTGTGTGCGTGTGTGAGTGTGCGTGTGTGTGTGCATGTGTGTGAGTGTGTGTGTCTGTGCATGTGTGTGAGTGTGAGTGTGTGTGTGTGTGAGTGTGAGTGTGTGATTGTGAGTGTGTAGGATGAGTGAATGTGTGTGTGTGAGTGCGCGAGTGTGAGTGTGTGTGTGTGCGTGTGTGTGAGTGTGAGTGTGTGATTGTGAGTGTGTAGGATGAGAGAGTGAATATGTGTGTGCATGTGTGTGAGTGTGTGTGTGTGCATGTATGTGAGTGTGAGTGTGTGTGTGAGTGTGTGTGTGCGTGTACGTGTGTGTGAGTGTGTGCGTGTGTGAGTGTGCGTGTGTGTGTGCATGTGTGTGAGTGTGTGTGTCTGTGCATGTGTGTGAGTGTGAGTGTGTGTGTGTGTGAGTGTGAGTGTGTGATTGTGAGTGTGTAGGATGAGAGAGTGAGTGTGTGTGTGGAAATGAAAGAGGGAGAGAGCGAGTGAGTGAGTGAGTGTTTGCCTTACTCCCAGCCTCAGGTTTCGAACTCACTCTCACCACTGCACACCAACACATACACACCCACTCACAGTGGGTGAGGGGAAGTGAGTGAGAGCCCTGAGACTGGGAGTGAGCTGGGTGCACACACACTGACCCTCTCACATGCCGCTTATTTTTATTAATTACCCTTTTCTAACTGAACAATTTATTGTCATATCATTGCTTTGCTTTTGCTCAGGAATTGTTCCTTTTCTGAATAACTCAACATTTTTGTGAAATTCAGATTAATGTTGTGCTGAACCTCAATCTTTCCAAAAATTAACTCACCAGCCCCTTGAGTGAAAAAAAAATGCAAATATGCCCCCTCCCTCGAGCGATAAGCCTGGGGCATATGGGCAACAGCAATGGCCCTGGATACTGAACCCACGATCCAAATCTGATCTCTTTTCACATTTAAATCGAGGCAGAATCCTGAACTTTGATCCCTGTTGTTGCTGAAATCAATCGGACCAATTTCTAATGATGGAGCGATTGGTCAGAAGGAGGATTCGAGCTGAAAAACCCGAGGGGTAAAGTGAGAAAGCGTGGGATCCGCTTTGATCCGGGGTTTCTATTGGGAAAATGTTGCTGGTTTGGAATGCTGGATCTGTCTGATCTCAGGTACATCATCAGTTTAGTGAGAGGGAGAAATCTCTCATTCCAAAATATCAGGAGAAATTCAACAGAAAACACATTTCAGCATCTGAATCCAAACAGGAGACAGAAGGAGCAAAGATTGGGGACTTTGAGACACAACTTATTACTGAGATTTAATATTAGAGGAAAGAGGATCAGCTTTTCATAATCGTGATATCAGAAAGGATTAGATATTGGAGGAGGGCTTAGATCAGGAATTTTGATAAGGAATCAAATTAATTTGCCAGAAATGATGGATATTTATTAAGAGGGAGGATGATTGAATTATTTTGAGAGGATTAATTTCTCGGTCTATGTCTCTTGTGTTGACGATCCACAGACAGTTTTAGATATCATTTCCTGTCCTGTTCATTGCTCTTTTACACTGCGATTGTGCTGTGATCTCGAATAAATTTATGTTATGTCGATGTAATGTAAAACTAGTGTGATTCTAACATTACAATCGAACTGAACAAGATCTTTTTGGAGACATTTGGAGAAAATATTCAGCAAAATGTTCCTATGCTGGAAAGTATTCAGTGATTTAAAAGTCCAATCTTCCACCATCACAATGAAAGATGAGATTAGAGATTCATATTTTGGAAAGCTTGTTTCTAAACTTTACCCCAGGATTAAATATGTCTGTGTGTGTGTGAAAGGAAATGGTTTCACCTCAAGGTGACCTTGTCTCTCTCCAAACTGGAGTCAGGGTTCATCTTTCAAACCTGTTCCCTGATTTTGCACTTGAGTTTTTGGAGTGAGATTTGAAGCCTCAGCCTTCCGGAATCAGCAAGTCAGAGTGATGTCCACCAGGCCATGGCTGGCAATTCACGTCAGTCTCTCTCTGAAGTGCCATCTAATGTTGAGTGTGAATGTGTCACTGGCCCTTCTCAGAGAGCTCGGGACTTTCACAGGTCAAAGTTCTCTCATCCTGTCCCGTGAGACTCTGACACGGGGAGTCCAGTATAAAAAGACAATTTGTCTCTCAGGTTCCAAGTCCCAGACTCAAGGCTGTGATTGTCAGCAATGGAAATGTGTGAAGATCTTTCTTTGTTTTAAAATAAATCCGCGACTCGTTAGATTCAGTCTTTGTACAAAACGAAACTTCATCATTGTTCAGGGTTCTGAGAGCTGCTCTGGGCTAGTGTGTGTAACCTGAGTTCCCTCTTCATTAAACCTCACTCCCAGACAGTCCCAGGGACAGAGGGACTGAATCATAGAGCTGACCCAGACTGAGACTGAGACATAAAGTGAGGATCCAGGAGCTGATTATATCACTCCATGTGGAATGATATAATGTCTGAATTTAAAGTGACACGATGGTCCACATACAATAGAAACCATTCACAAGGCCAGGCTCTGTCTCCTGGGAGGAACTCTGAGCTTCCCCCTCATCATCTCCTCAATTATCATAGGACATAGAATCTTTCAGAACAGAAAGAGGCCATTTGGCCCATCGTGGCTGTGCTGGCTCTTTGAAAGATCTCTCCAATTAATCCCACTCTCCCTGCTCTTTCCCCACAGTCCTGCAAATTTTCCCCTTTTGAAAGTTTTATTGAATCTGCTTCCACCGCCCTTTCAGGCAGCGCGTTCCAGATCACAACAACTCACTGTGGAAAAAAAAGACGCTACCGGTGTCCTAGACGACCACCTGAGCAGGAAGTGCTGTCAACTGCAGTAACCTGAACCCCGAGTTTCAGATCTTGAGTGGCGGCTGGAGTCAATGTGACACATCCGGGAGGCTGAGAGCTACGTGGATAGCACGTTCAGAGAGGTGGTCACACCGCAGCTTAACATCCTGGAGACAGAGAGAGAATGGGTGACCACCAGGCAGCCCAAGAGAAGTAGGCAGGTAGTGCCGGAGTCCCCTGGGGTCCTCCTCACAAATCGGTTTTCAGTTTTGGAAGCTGGTGAGGGCGTTGGTTCCTCAGGGGAGTGCAGTCAGAGCCAAGATTGTGGCACATGAGCAGCTGTGCTGTACAGGAGGGGAGGAAGAAGAAAGGAAGAGAAATAGTGATAGGGGATCCATTGGTTAGGGGAACAGACAGGTGTTTCTGTGGCCATAACATGACTCCAGGATGGTATGTTGCCTCCCTGGTGCCAGGGTCAAGGATGTCACAGAGCGGCTGCAGGACATTCTTCTGGGGGAGGGTGATCAGCCAGAGGTCGTGGTCCACATTGGGACCAATGACGTAGGTACGAAGGGGGATGTGGTCCTGAAATCAGAATTTAGGGAGCTCGGTAGAAAATTAACAAGCAGGATCTCCAATGTAGTAATCTCCGAATTATCTCCAGTGCCACGTGCCAGTGAGGACAGAAATAGGAGGATAAGGCAGATGAATGTATAGCTGGAAAGATGGTGCAGGAGGGAGGGCTTTAGATTCCTGGGACACTGGGACTGGCTCTGAGGGAGATGACACCTGTACAAGCCGGACGGGTTACACCTGAACAGAGCTGGGACTGAATTTCTTGTGGGGTATTTTGCTAGTGCTGTTGGGAGGGCTTTAAACTAACTCAGCAGAGAAAATAATAGAGAGGAATACCACAGTGCAAAAAGTACTAGGAGGGACAGATAGCACTAGTATAGAGAAAAATAAGTTAATAGGTAAAGTCGGGGTGAGGAAGAAATTAACAAAATCTAAATCAGGGTTACTGTGCATATATGTGAATGCACGGAGTATAGTGAATAAGATTGGGGAGTTACGGGCGCAGATTGCCATGTGGAAATATGATGTTGTGGCGATAACAGAGACCTAGCTCAAGGAAGGGCAGAACCGGGTGTTAAATATTCCCGGGTACAAGGTGTTCAGAAGAGATAGAAAAGGAAGGAAAGTAGGAGGGGTGGTGGTATTGGTTAAGGAGAGCATTGCAGTGCTGGAGAAAGAGGATGTCCCAGAGGGTTCAAGGACAGAATCAATTTGGCCAAAGCTAAGGAACAAAAAGGGTGTAATTACATTGCTCGGTGAAGTCTATAGACCAGCAACTAGTGAGAAGGACGTAGAAGAACAAATCTGCAGAGAAATTACAGAGAGATGCAGCATTATAGAGTAGTTATAATGGGGGACTTTAATTACCCGAATGTAGACTGGGACATTGATAATGTAAAGGACGGAAATGGGAAAAAGTTCCCAGACTGTGTTCAGGAGAATTTTCTACAGCAGTATGTGTCCAATCCAACAAGAAAAGACGCACTGTTAGACCTGATTCTTGGAAATGAGGTGGGCCAAGTAGATCAAGTGTCAGTGGGGGAACATTTAGGAGACATGATCATTGTATTGTACACTTTAGGATGATGATAGAAAAGGGCAATAGGTAATCCAGAGTAAGAATAATTAACTGGACAAGAGCCGACTTCAATGGGGCAAGAACGGAGCTGGGCCAGATAGAGTGGACAGAAACAAAAACAGAATTACCTGGAAAAACTCAGCAAGTCTGGCAGCATCGGCGGAGAAGAAATCAGTTAAAGTTTCGAGCCTTCATGGCCCTTCGGCAGAACTGGAGCATAGTTAGAAGAAAGGAGAAATATAAATTGGTTTAAGGTGGGTGGGGGGGAAGAGACACATTGAGGGTGTGGTGTGAGCAGATAATCAAAAGATGTCACAGACAAAAGGGTCAAAGAGGTGTTGAAGGTGGTGGTCTTTGAGAAAAGTGCTAATTAAGAATGGAAAACAGGATATTCAAAGTACAGCTCTAGTGGGGGTGGGGTGGAAAGACTAGAGGTTTTAGTTTTAGATTTAAAAATAATGGAAATAGGTGGGGAAAGAAGAATCTATATAAATTATTGAAAAAAAAAAGGGGGGGGGAGAAACGGGGTGGGGATGGGGGGAGGGGGAGTTTAAGATCTAAAGTTGTTGAATTCAATATTCAGTCCGGAAGGCTGTAAAGTGCCTAGTCGGAAGATGAGGTGCTGTTCCTCCAGTTTGTGTTGAGCTTCACTGGAACAATGCAGCAAGCCAAGGACAGACATGTGGGCAAGACAGCAGGGTGGAGTGTTAAAATGGCAAGCGACAGGGAGGTTTGGGTCTTTTTTCCAGGTCCCGACGAAATTTATTAATTTTGCTTCCAATCTCCACCCCTCCATCATCTTCACATGGTCCATCTCTGACACTTCTCTTCCCTTCCTTGACCTCTCTGTCTCAATTTCTGATGATAGACTGTCCACCAATATCCATTACAAGCCTACCGACTCCCACAGCTACCTCGACTACAGCTCCTCACACTCCGCTTCCTGTAAGGACTCTATCCCATTCTCTCAGTTCCTTCGCCTCCGTTGCATCTGTTCTGATGACCCTACCTTCAAAAACAGCTCCTCTGACATGTCCTCCTTCTTCCTTAACCGAGGTTTTCCATCCACGGTCGTTGACAGGGCCCTCAACCGTGTCCGGCCCATATCCCGCGCATCCTCCCTCACGCCTTCTCCTCCTTCCCAGAAACATGATAGGGTCCCCCTTGTCCTCACTTATCACCCCACCAGCCTCCGCATTCAAAGGATCATCCTCCGCCATTTCCGCCAACTCCAGCATGATGCCACCACCAAACACATCTTCCCTTCACCCCCCCTGGCAGCATTCCGTAGGGATCATTCCCTCCGGGACGCCCTGGTCCACTCCTCCATCACCCCCTACTCCTCAACCCCCACTTATGGCACCTCCCCATGCCCACGCAGAAGATGCAACACCTGCCCCTTCACTTCCTCTCTCCTCACCGTCCAAGGGCCCAAACACTCCTTTCAAGTGAAGCAGCATTTCACTTGCATTTCCCCTAACTTAGTCTACTGCATTCGTTGCTCCCAATGCGGTCTCCTCTACATTGGAGAGACCAAACGCAAACTGGGCGACCATTTTGCGGAACACCTGCGGTCTGTCCGCAAGAAAGACCCAAACCTCCCTGTCGCTTGCCATTTTAACACTCCACCCTGTTCTCTTGCCAACATGTCTGTCCTTGGCTTGCTGCATTGTTCCAGTGAAGCCCAACGCAAACTGGAGGAACAGCACCTCACCTTCCGACTAGGCACTTTACAGCCCTCTGGGCTGAATATTGAATTCAACAACTTTAGATCTTAAACTCCCCCTCCCCCCATCCCCATCCCGTTTCTTTTCCCCCCCCACCCGCTTTTTTTTCAATAATTTATATAGATTCTTCTTTCCCCACCTATTTCCATTATTTTTAAATCTAAAACTAAAACCTTTAGTCTTTCCACCCCACCCCCACTAGAGCTGTACTTTGAATATCCTGTTTTCCATTCTTAATTAGCACTTTTCTCAGACAAAGACCACCACCTTCAACACCTCTTTGACCCTTTTGTCTGTGACATCTTTTGATTATCTGCTCACACCACACCCTCAATGTGTCTCTTCCCGCCCCCCCCACCCACCTTAAACCAATTTATATTTCTCCCTTGTTGAAACTATGCTGCAGTTCTGCCGAAGGGCCATGAAGGCTCGAAACGTTAACTGATTTCTTCTCCGCCGATGCTGCCAGACTTGCTGAGTTTTTCCAGGTAATTCTGTTTTTGTTTTGGATTTCCAGCATCCGCAGTAGCTTTTAGCTTTTTGTTTTTAAGACTGGACAGAAAGATTGGCAGGAAAAACTGGAGCTAAATAATGGGCTGCCTTCAAAAAAGAATTGGTTCGGGCACAGTCGAGGTATATTCCATTGAAAGGGAAAGGTAGGGCAAACAAATCCAGAGCTCCCTGGATGAAAAAGGAGATTGAAATTAGGATAAAGAAGAAAAAGTGCACTTATTACAGGTGTCAGGTAGAAAATACAATTGAGAACGGAGAGGAATACAGAAGGTTCAGTGCGGAGGTGGTAAAGCATATTAGAGGAGCGAAGAGGGATTATGAGAAAAGACTGGCAGCCAACACAAAGGGGAATCCCAAAGTCTTCTATAGACACATAAATAGTAAAAGGGTGGTAAAAGGAGGAGTAGGGCCAATTAGGGATCTAAAAGTGAATTTACACATGGACGAAGGGGCCATGGCTGAGGTATTAAATGAATATTTTGCATCCGTCTTTACCAAGGAGGTAGATGCTACCCAGGCCATGGTGACAGGCAAGGAAACTCTGTCTCTAGAAGGGTTCAAAATTGATAAGGAGGAAGTGTTGAATAGACTGTCGGTACTTAAAGTTAACAAGGAAATGGGATCGGATGAGATGCATCCAAGGATATTGAAGGAAGTGAGAGTAGAAATTGCAGGGCCACTGGCCATAATCTTTCAGTCTTCCCCAGGCTCAGGGGTGGTGCCAGAGGACTGGAGAATTGCAAACATTATGCTCTTGTTCAAAAAAGGTTTTAAGGATAAGCCCAGCAATTACAGACCAGTCAGTTTAACTTCAGTGGTGGGCAAGATTCTAGAAACAATGATTAGTAAGAACACAAGAAATAGAAGCAGGAGTAGGCCATTCAGCCCCTCAAGCCTGCCCCACCATTCAATAAGATCAGACTGTCGCTGTCGCAGTACAGACTGTCACACTACAGACCATCAAACTACAGACTGTCACACCACAGACTGTCACACTACAGGGTGTCACACTACAGACTGTCGCTGTCACACTACAGACTGTCACACTACAAACTCCCCAATATTTCAAAAATCTATCTACCTCCTCTTTAAATACTTTCAGTGATCTAGTGTCCACAACTCTCTGAGGTAGAGAATTCCAGACATTCACTACCCCCTGAGAGAAGAAATTCCCTCTTTTAAATTTTAAAGTTTTAAATGAGTGTCCCCTTATTCTGTAACTATGTCCCCTAGTTCGAGATTCCCCCACTAGTGGAAACATCTTCTCAACATCTACCCTGTCAAACCCCCTCAGAATCTTGTACATTTCAATAAGATCACCCCTTATTCTTCTAAACTCTAATCAATAAAGGTTTAACCTGTTTAGCCATTCTTGATAAGTCATCCCCTTCATCCCAGAATCAGCCTAGTCAATCTCTTTTGAACTGCCTCCAATGCCAGTATATCCTTTCTTAAATACAGGGACCAAAACTGTACACAGTACTCCAGGTGCGGCCTCACCAACACCCTGTACAGTTGTAACAAGGCTTCCCAATTTTTAAACTCTAATCCCCTAGCAACACAGGCCAAAATTCCATTTGCCTTCTTACTTACTTGCTGCACCTGCATGCTAACTTTTTGTTAAAAGCAAAATGCTGCGGATGCTGGAAATCTAAAACATAAACAGAAAATGCCAGAAAAACTCAGCAGGTCTGACAGCATCTGTGGAGAGAAGGCCTCCATTATTTCCCGGTTTATACTTTGTCCTACAGTGAGGTAACTCTTCGGGGCCTATAGATGACTCCCGCTCATGGCTTCTTCCCCTTGTTATTCCTTATTTCCACCCAAACTGATTCCACATCACGATCTATTGCACCTACATCACTATTCACCGCCGCACTGATATCTTCCTTTATTAACAAAGCTACCCCACCTCCTTTTTCTTTTTGCCTATTTTCCCGGAACATCAAATACTCTTGAATACTGAGTTCTCAATCCTGGTCACCCTGCAACCACGTCTCTGTAACAGCTATCAAATTATATTCATTTATTTCTATTTGTGCCGTCAACTCATCTACCTTGTTACAAATGCTGTGTGCATTCAGATAAAGAGCCTTAAACTTTGACTTTCCATTATTACTCATTCTGGATCTAATTTCTGCTGCACTCTTCTGCTTATATTTTCTGCTCCTTCCTGTCACACTTTGATTATTGTTCACCTCTTCACTACCCTGAACCTCTGCTCTCTCGTTTCTTTTTGATTTTTTTAAACTTCCCATCAATTGATCCCTGCCCCTCACTAATTAGTTTAAAATCCTGTCTACACCCCAGTTATACGATTCTCCAGGACACTGGTCCCAGCCTGGTTCAAATGAAGCCCGTCCCAGTGGAACAGCTCTCTCCTTCCCCAGTGTTGGTGCCAGTGTCCCATGAATCGGAACCCATTTCTCCCACACCAATCTTTGAGCCATGCATTTACCTCCCTAATCTTATTTACCTTACACCAATTTGCACGTGACTCAGGTAGTAATCCGGAGATTATTACCTTTGTGGTTCTGCTTTTTAATTTAGCCCCGAGCTGCTCGTAATCCCTCAGCAGAACCTCTTTCCTAGTCCTACATATGTCATTGGTACCTACGTGGACCACGACAACTGGATCCTTCCCCTCCCACTCCAAGTTCCTCTCCAGTCCAGAAGGGATGCCCTTAACCTTGGCACCAGGTAGACAACACAGCCTTCAGGACTCTCGGTCTTCACTACAGAGAACGGTATCCATTCCCCGAACTATACTATCCCCTATTACTACTACATTTCTCTTTTCTCCCCCAACTTGAATGATGCTCTGTACCATGGTGCTGTGGTCAGTTCGCTCATCCTCCCTGCAGTCTGTGCCCTCATCCACACTGGGAGTAAGAACCTCGTACCTATTGGACAAGGGCACTGGCTGAGGCTCCTCCAAAGCTAAATTCTGGATCTCTATACCTGCCTCACTCGCAGTCACACCCTCCTGTCCCTGACCATGGTCCAAATTTGATGTAATTAATCTAAGGGGTGTGACTGCCTCCGGAAACACCGTGTCCAGGTAACTCTCCCCCTCCCTGATGTGTCGCAGTGTCTGCTGCTCGAACTCCATCTCATCAACTCTGAGCCGAAGTTCCCCGAGCAGCCAACACCCTCTCATGCAGGTCCACTCTTCGTGTGTTCTCCTTAAACTCCCGGCTTCTCTCGCTCTCATTTCAACTCCCGGCTTCCCCATGTAGTCACATAGAAAAATATGAGTTGATAAGGAAGAGCCAGCATGGATTTCTAAAGGGGAAATCATGTGTAACTAAACTTGCCAGTTTTATGAAGAGGTAACAGAAAAGGTCGGTGAGGGTAATGTTGTTGATGTGGTGTACATGGACTTTCAAAAGGCATTTGATACAGTACCACACAACAGACTTATGAGAAAAGTTATGGCCCATGGAATAAAAGGGACAGTAGCAACGTGGATACAAAATTGGCTGAAAAATAGGAAGCAGAGAGTAATGGTCAATGGATGTTTTTCAGGCTGGAGGAAGGTTTGTAGTGGAGTTCCCCAGGGGCCGGTATTGGGACCCTTGCTTTTCCTGATATATATTAATGATCTAGATCTTGGTGTATAGGGGATAATTTCAAAGTTTGTGGATGATACGAAGCTTGGGAGTGTTTGGGACTGCGAGGAGGACAGTGTGGAACTTCAATAGGACAGAGACACTTTGGTGGAGTGGGTAGATAGGTGGCAGATGAAGTTCAATGTGGAGAAGTGTGAGGTGATACATTTTGGTAGGAAGAACATGGACAGACAATATAAAGTAAGGGGTGAAGTTTTGAAGGGGGTACAGGAGCTGTCACTGGGTCAAAATCCTGGAACTCCCTCCCTAACAGCACTGTGGGTGTACCTACACCACATGGATTGCAGCGGTTCAAGAAGGCAGCTCACCACCACCTTCTCGAGGGTAATTAGGGATGAGCAGTAAATCCTGGCCCAGCCAGTGAAGCTCACATCCCGTGAATGAATTAAAAAAACAAAGACCTGGGTGTATATGTACATAGATCATTGAAGGTGGCAGGACAGGTGGAGAGAGCAGTTAATAAAGCACATAGCATCCTGGGCTTTATCAATAGGGGCATAGAGTACAAGAGCAAGGAGGTTATGCTGAATTTATATTTGAGATACTCGCTAGTCCACGGCTGGAATATTGTGTACAGTTCTGGGCACCACATTATAGGAGGGAGGTGAACACATTGGAGAGAGTACAGAAGAGGTTTACAAGAATGGTTCCAGAGATGAGAAACTTCAGCTATGAGGATAGATTGGAGAGGTTGGGACTGTTCTCCTTGGGGAGAGGAAGGCTGAGAGGAGATTTGATAGAGATGTTCAAAATCATGAGGGGGTTGGACAGAGTAAATAGGGAGAAGCTGTTCCAGCTCATAAAAGGATCAAGAACGAGAGGGCACAGATTTAAAATGATTTGCAAAAGAAGCAAATGTGACGTGAGAAAAGACTTTTTCACACATCGAGTGGTCTGGGTCTGGAATTCACGGCCTGGAAGTGTGGTGGAGGCAGGTTCAATCGAGACATTCAAGAGGGCATTAGATGATTATTTGAATAGAAACAATGTGCAGGGTTACAGGGAAAAGGCAGGGCAATGGCACTAGGTCATAATGCTCATTTGGAGAGCTGGTGCAGACACGATGGGCCGAATGGCCTTATTCTGTGCAGTTAAAATTCTGAGATTCTGTGATTCTCATCTCCCCCTCTGGTTATTTCACCGATTCTCTTCAATCTGTGTCCCTCTGGTTACCGACCCTCCTGTCACTGGAAACGGTTTCAAATTAAAAGGCACCTTTTTTCCATTAACTGGATTGTTTCTAGAAATTGGATTTTTATCCTCCAGGGACTCCTGGATTTTAATTTGTTTTTATCACATCCGGAGATTGACAGAACAGGGAGTGACTGGTTAGTGTTGGGAGCTGTGTAGATTCTGGTCTGACACTGTCTGTGAGAACAGGAATCCCAGGAATTACTATCCATAAAAACACCCTCCTCACTGCTGTAACCTCTCAATCCCATCTTTACAGAAAACATCCTCCTCCTCTTCACATCCACCTCCCGTCAGTTACCGGAATGTCAGCTCCAGGATTCCTGTCAATCCCGGGAATAAAGGATATCGGAGCTGGAATTGTTTCCTCACAATTATTGAATTAAAAGACAGAATGAATACTCAGAGTAACAGTGAGAGTGGGAGTGGCAGGGCAGGAGTGATTGTAGTCAGGTTAGGAGAGGCAGTAGTCAGGGTGTGAATGGTAATAGTCAGGTTAGGAGAGGCATAGTCAGGGTACAGATGGTAATAATCTGGGTGTCACCAGTTCTAATGGAACAAATTTGCTAAAATTAAGGAATAACTGTCTGTGGTTTTATTGCCAATTAAGAGATGTGGATCTAATTCTCCAGCATTAATAATTCAGCTGCTAGTTCCAATCGATGCTAATCACATCAGCTCATTACTGGACATTATTTGATGCAATGTTAATTTATTGGAATTGAAGCTCTAATTCTTTCCTTTCCTGTAAATTATGGGCTGGATTTGTTCTCCAAGACCCCCAAATTGTGCAGAGTAAAGCTTTGCTGGGATTGACATCGTAACAAAGAGTCTCTTAATATCCCAACATTAAAAAGAGAATTCGTGTCTGAGACAATCCTGGGCTCCAGTATCCAGCTGCACTTTCTAGACTGAGACCTTTTGGGCTGATCGCCTGCAGTGGGCTTCACTCACAGATGGTGGACACTGTTCCAGAAACAGCGTGAGAGCAGGGTCATTATGGGATGTCAATAAAATGTACTTCACTGTTTAGTGGGAGGTTGGTTTGGATTAGCATTCAGCCTGTGTTCATCGAGGTTATTTGTATTCACACAAAATAACTCGACTGAATCTGTTCTTAATGTGTCGGCACTGAGACAATTATGAGGCGCTAATTGGAGATTATTTAACTCAAATCTGCTTAATCAGGACTGATATATTACTGGACATGGCAGAGATAAGATTCCCCAGGACTGATATATGACTGGACACGGCAGAGATAAGATTCCCCAGGACTGATATATGACTGGACACGGCAGAGATAAGATTACCCAGGACTGATATATGACTGGACAAGGCAGAGATAAGATTCCCCAGGACTGATATATGACTGGACAAGGCAGAGATAAGATTACCCAGGACTGATATATGACTGGACAAGGCAGAGATAAGATTACCCAGGACTGATATATCACTGGGCACGGCAGGGATAAGATTCCCCAGGACTGATATATCACTGGACATGTCAGAGGTCTCTCCCCCTACCATTAACATCATTGCGAAGTTACTGACCCTGGTTCACCTTGGAGTGTGGGAGTGCATGTGTCCAATACAGCATCAGGCATGAGCTTCCAACCTGGTGAAGTTATAAGACACGATTAAATGAATGCTAAACAGCAGAAGCGACATGTTGTACACAGAGATAAACAAATTTAGACCCAAAGGATCAGATCAAAGCTCTTTATTCCTCCCACATCCAGTCAAACTGGAGGAAGAGGCTCCATGAGCACCCCACCCTCAATGATGGTTGGGGGGGCGCAAAGTGCTAAAGTGCAATAGATAAGACTGAAAAATCTTCAGCCAGAGGCGCTGGGTGTATGATCCACCCCGGCCTCCCCCTGAACTCCTCAGGATCACAGATGCCAGATGCCAGCAAATTCAATTCCCCCAACAGGATATCTAGAAAAGGCTGAAGGTGCCGGATACGGGAAAACCTATCGGCTCTGACAATATCCCAGCTGTGATAGAGAGACCTTCTTCTCCAGAGCTAACCACTCCCAGGACAAGCTGTTCAAATACAACGACAGAGCTGACTCAACCAGGCAATGCCCTATTATTCAACTGCTTGGCTGATGTTGGTTGAGGGGTAAATATTGAATGAGAATATTCCGGAGAATTCCCCAGCTTCTCTTCAAAATGTTGCCGTGAGATCCATCACATCCACGTGAGAAGTCAGAAGGTCCCTTTTCCCATCTCATCTGAAAAAAGGGATCTTCAACAGTGCAGCACTCCCTCAACACTGACCCTCAGACAGTGTGGCACTCGCTCAGTACTGATCCTCTGACAGTGCAGCACTCCCTCAGTACTGACCCGCCGACAGTGCAGCATTCCCTCGGTACTGACCCTCTGACAGTGCAGCACTCCCTCAGTACTGACCCTCTGACAGTGCAGCACTCCCTCAGCACTGCATTGTGGTGTCAACCTGGATTAAGCAATCAAATGCCTGAAGTGGGACTTAAACCCATAACCTTTTGAGTCAGAGGTGAGAGGGTTACTCACTGAGTCACAGCTAACACCTAAAGTTCAACTTTCCTATCAAAGACTCTTTCACATTTCTCCGAATGTGTTTATTCATCGACCCTGAGACAGAAACCCGAGAAACGATGATGTCAGCTGAGTCTGAAATATTCACAACGTCTGTTGACAGGCTGTCGAGGGAGAGTTAAAACATTTTGAAATAAACAGGTCAGAAAGATCAATAATTCAAAGATGTGTTTTTTATTTCTGACTGAAGTCGGTTCAGATATAAATCTCAGTCCTGGGCACACGGGGAGAGTGTGTGGGATTGTGTGGGTTAACTCTCGAGTTCACTTTTTATCACTGTCGAGGTTTCTTTGTGAATTTCTCTCTTCCTCCTCCTTCACTGAGACAATCATTTCATTTTCCCCTTCCCCCTCTCTCACTGTCCGACATTCACTGGGTTTGGGGATGGGTTTGTGACTCCCTCCCAGGGCTCTGGCACAGCTGCAGCAACATCTGGGGAAGGAGCTGAGATTCCAACAAGAACCTCCTTTAGAGAATGAGTTTACATTTACAAATATGGCCGTCAGGTGATAGAAAGTCTTCGAATATAGAAAACCAGTCTCGCTCTCATTGTGAAAATGGAACAATCAGTTTCAAACACCGGGGGATGGGCTGTGATTGAAGAGCTTCTCCCCGGGGTGGGGAGGATCATTAACCCAAACATTAATAAACAAACGAGGGGTTTGTTGGAATAAACTCAGCAGTGAAAAGTCAGAGGGATTTCCTTCTCCCTCCTCCTGTTTGAGTGAGATTGATCTCTGAGTTTCCTGTATTTAGCTTTCTCAGGAGTGAGGCTTGTGGGATCTTGCTCTGCAGGAGGTGAAATTGGGCCCAGGGGAGACAGAGGATCAAGGAGCTGAGGGTTCCTCTCGGTCTTCATTAGTTTTAAATGCTGTGGCCGCGGGAGTGGGTCTAGCTAAATAGAGTTTTCACAGAAACAGCATGTGTTGAAGGGCCGAATGGACTCTGAGTTTGCTGGAACCATCTCTAATTCTACGGTTCATTAATTAGGGACTTGGCCTTGTTGCTGTAAGTTATTCAGAAATCTTTTCATTGAGACCTGGCTTCACTCAGCAAATTGTTACTGTTTCCTGATCATAGAATCATAGAATGATGCAGCACAGAAGGATGCCATCCTGTCCATCATGGCTCACTGAACTCTCCAATTAGTCCCACTCCCCCAGCCCTTTCCCCACAGCACTGTTATTTCCTTTTCAAGTATTTATCCAATTCCCCTTTTGAAAGTTATTATTGAATCTGCTTCCACCGCCCTTTCAGGCAGCGCGTTCCAGATCACAACAACTCGCTGTGTAAAAACTCAAGGGGAGGTGATGGTGTTGTGGTCGTGGTGATGTCACTCAATTTGTAATCCAGTGGCCCAGGGTTCAAATCCCAGTGAGGGGGCTGGTGGAATTTAAATTCAGTTAATAAAATCTGGAGTTGTTAAAACTATTCTCAGTAATGGGGACCATGAAACTACCATTGATTGTTACAAAACCCATCTCCTTTAGGGAAGGAAATCTGCCCTCCTCACCTGGCCTGGTCTACACGTGACTCCAGGCCCACAGCAATGTGGTTGACTTTTCACTGCCCTCTGGAATGGGTTAGCAAGGCACCCAGTTCTCGGGCGATAAAGAATGGGTAACAAATGCTGACCTTGCAAGTGATGTTCAGGTCCCATGAAAAAAAATAAAAGAAAACACATTAGCTCATCTCCCCCTCTGGTTCTTTCACCGATTCTCTTCAATCTGTGTCCCTCTGGTTACCGACCCTCCTGTTACTGGAAACAGTTGCTCCTTATTTACTCTATCCAAACTCTTCCTGATTGTGAACACCTCTATTAAATCTCCCCTTAACCTTCTCTGCTCTAAGGAGAACAATCCCAGCTTCTCCAGTCTCTCCACGGAACTGATATTCCACATTCCTGGTTCTATTTGAGTAAATCAGGGAATGTTGAAGTAGCTGTGAGATTTGTAACCTTCTCTCCCGCTCTCCTAAGTTTAATAAACAATGTCTTGGGACTTGCTCTGAGTGATGCCATGGGAGATCTGCCAGTTCTTTGAAAACAATGCTGTCTGCTAAAGTTTGAATAATGTACAAATGTTAATGACTGTTTTTGTCGTGAGCAGAGGGGAGATTAATCGGATTGATTGGTTGGTGGAGGCAGGACGAAATAGTCTGATTAATAAAAGTGTTCTGTTCTGTAAATACAACAAGCTTTGGGAGATGACAGGGAGGAATCTGCTTCAATTAAATTCATTCCCAATTACAGATAAACCGGAATGTTTCTGTCCATGATCCACACAATTAGATTCACTCCAGCTCGTTCAAACTGACACATGGATGTTTGAAATAATAATATTTAATCTGAGAAAGGCTCTATCCCTCAGTGTCAGCTGTGGCTCAGTGGGTAACACACTCACTTCTGAATCGGAAAACCGTGGGTTCGAAGAATTGAAGGAAATTAGTATTATTAAAACAATAGTGCTGGAGAAATTAATGGGACTGAAAGCTGATAAATCCCCAGGGCTGATAATCTACATCCCAGGGCACTAAAGGAGGTGGCCTTGGAAATAATGGATGTGTTGGTTGTCACCTTCCAAAATTCTGTAGATTTTGGAACAGTCCCGGCAGATTGGAGGGTGGCAAATGTAACCGCACTACTTAAAAAAGGAGGGAGGGAGCAAACAGTGAATTACAGACCAGTTAGCCTAACGTCAGTGGTAGGGAAAATGCTAGAGTCTATTATAAAGGATGTGATAACAGGACACTTAGAAAATATCAATTGTCTTAAGGCGAATGTAATATGGATTTATGAAGGGAAATCATGTTTGACAAACCTACTGGAGGTTTTTGAGGATGTAACTAGCAGAATAGATAAGGGAGAACCAGTGGATGTGGTGTATTTGGATTTTCAGAAAACTTTTGATAAAGTCCCACACAAGAGGTTAGTGTGTAAAATTAAAGCACATGGGATTGGGGGTAATATATTGGCATGGATTGAGAATTGGTTAGCAGACAGGAAACAGAGTAGGAATAACTAGGTCTTTTTCGGAGTTGCAGGCGGTGACTATTGGGGTACCGCAGGGATCAGTGCTGGGTCCCCAGCTATTCACAATGTATATCAATGATTTGGATGAGGGAATCAAATGTAATATTTCCAAGTTTGCTGATGACACGAAACTTGGTGGGAATGTGAGTGGTGAGGAGGATGTTAAGAGGCTTCAAGGTGATTTAGACAGGTTGAGTGAGTGGGCAAATACATGGCAGATACAGTATAACATGGATAAGTCTGAACTTATCCACATCGGTAGGAAAAACAGAATGGCAGAGTATTATTTAAATGGTGATAGATTGGGAAATGTGGATGTGCAAAGGGACCTGGGTGTCCT
This sequence comes from Cetorhinus maximus, assembly GCF_964194155.1. Classification (NCBI taxonomy): domain Eukaryota; kingdom Metazoa; phylum Chordata; class Chondrichthyes; order Lamniformes; family Cetorhinidae; genus Cetorhinus; species Cetorhinus maximus. The sequence continues at coordinate 2,528,839 of NC_135895.1, read as the reverse complement.
TGTACACCAGTCACTGAAAGCAAGCATGCAGGTGCAGCAAGCAGTTAGGAAGGCAAATGGTATGTTGGCCTTCATTGCGAGAGGACGTAAGTACAGGAGCAAGGATGTCTTACTGCAGCTGTACAGGGCCTTGGTGAGACCACATCTGGAGTATTGTGTGCAGTTTTGGTCTCCTTGCCTAAGAAAGGATATACTTGCCATAGAGGGAGTGCAGGGAAGGTTCACCAGACTGATTCCTGGGATGACAGGATTGTTTTATGAGGAGACATTGGGCCGACTAGGTCTGTATTCACTGGAGTTTAGAAGAATGAGAGGGGATCTCATTAAAACATATAAAATTCTGAGAGGGATGGACAGACTGGACGCAGGGATGGACAGATTGGATGCAGGGATGATGTTTCCTCTGGCTGGGGGGGTCTAGGACAAGGGGTCACAGTCTCAGGATATGGATGAGGCCATTTAGGGCTGAGATGAGGAGAAACTTCTTCACTCAGAGGGTGGTGGACCTGTGGAATTCTCTACCACAGAGGCTGTGGAGGCCGTGTTACTGAATATATTTAAGAAGGAAACAGAGAGATTTCTGGACTCTAAAGGTAGCAAGGGGTATGGGGAGAGAATGGGAGTACAACATTGAGATAGAGGATCAGCCATGATCATATTGAATGGCGGAGAAGGCTTGATGGGCTGAATGACCTACTTCTGCTCCTACTTTAGAAGTTTCTATGTTATTCCAGAGACTGGCTTAGAAAATCCAGGCTGACAGTGTTACTGAAGTAATGAGTGTCAGAGGGGCAGGACTGAGGGAGTGTTGCACTGTCAGAGGGTTAGTACTGAGATAGTGGTGCACTGGCAGAGGGTCCATACTGAGGGAGTGCTGCACTGTCAGAGGGTCAGTACTGAGGGAGTGCTGCACTGTCAGAGGGTCAGTACTGAGGGAGTGCTGCACTGTCAGAGGGTCTGTACTGAGGGAGTGCTGCACTGTCAGAGGGTCTGTACTGAGGGTGTGTTGCACTGTCAGAGGGTCTGTACTGAGGGTGTGCTGCACTGTCAGAGGGTCTGTACTGAGGGTGTGCTGCACTGTCAGAGGGTCTGTACTGAGGGTGTGTGGCACTGTCAGAGGAGGGAATAGTGCACTGTTGGAGGGTCAGTACTGAGGGAGTACTGAATTGTTTTGATAGCAGAGCATTTAGAAATACATAATATAATCAAGCAGAGTCAGCATGGCTTCATGAAGGGGAAATCATGCCTGACAAATTTATTAGAATTCTTTGAGGAGGTAACAAGCAGGATAGATAAAGGGGAATCAGTAGATGTAATATATTTGGATTTCCAAAAGGCGTTCGATAAGGTGCTGCACATAAGGCTACTTAATAAGATAAGAGCCCATGGTGTTGGGGGTAGTATATTAGCATGGATAGAGGATTGGCTAACTAATAGAAGACAGACAGTTGTGATAAGGGGGGCATTTTCGGGATGGCAACCTGTAACTAGTGGAGTGTCACAGGGATCAGTGCTGGGGCCACAATTATTTACAATGTATGTTAATGACTTCGATGAGGGAAGTGAATGTATTATCACTTAGTTTGCAGATGACACAAAAATAGATGGGATGGCAAGTGGTGAGGATGACACATGGAGCCTACAGAGGGAGATAGACAGGTTAAGTGAGTGGGCAGAAACCTGGCAGATGGAATATAACATGGGAAAATATGAGGTTATGCACTTTGGCAGGGAGAATAGAGGAGCTGAATATTACTTAATGGAGAACGACTGCAGAAAGCACTAGTTAGACCACAGCTAGAATACTGTGCACAGCTTTTGTCCCTTTATCTAAGGAAAGATATACTGCATTGGAGGCAGTCCAGAGACAGTCCACTTGGTTGATCCCAGGTATGGAGGGATTTTCTTATGAGGAGAGGTTGAGTAGGTTGGGCCTGTACTCATTGGAGTTTAGAAGAATGAGAGGTGACCTTATTGAAACATATAAGATTCTTAAGGGTCTGTCAGAGGGTCAGTACTGAGGGGGTGCTGCACTGTCAGAGTGTCAGTACTGAGGGAGTGCTGCACTGTCAGAGGGTCAGTACTGAGGGAATGCTGCACTGTCGGAGGGTCAGTACTGAGGGAGTGCTGCACTGTCAGAGGGTCAGTACTGAGGGGGTGCTGCACTGTCAAAGGGTCAGTACTGAGGGAGTGCTGCACTATCAGAGGGTCAGTACTGAGGGAGTGCTGCACTGTCAGAAGTTCAGTACTGAGGGAGTGCTGCACTGTCAGAGGGTCAGTACTGAGGGAGTGCTGCACTGTCAGAGGGTCAGTACTGAGGGAGTGCTGCACTGTCAGAAGTTCAGTACTGAGGGAGTGCTGCACTGTCAGAGGGTCAGTACTGAGGGAGTGCTGCACTGTCAGAGGGTCAGTACTGAGGGAGTGCTGCACTGTCAGAGGGTCAGTACTGAGTTAGTGCTGCACTGTCGGAGGGCTAGTACTGAGGGAGTGCTGCACTGCCAGTGGGTCAGTATTGAGGGCGCACTGCAGGTTGGAGGCCAGTTGATTTCAGCACCATGACCTTTCACCTGAGCTCCCTGTTTCTCTCTCTACAGATGACTCCTGACCTGCTCAGTATTTCCAGCATTTCCTGATCTTAATTCAGCTTTGCAGCATCTTGAGTATTTCTAGTCAAGTGAAAGGTCATGTCATCTTTTCTGCAATTGTTGACGCTCTCTCCAGTGAGCTGCTATTTCAGTGGAAATTTCTCACTGAGTGAAATGACAGGAAGATATTGACAATGAGCTCCCAGCTCAGAGATAGGGAAAGGCTTCAGTTTTACATCTGAAAAGCTGACTTCACAAGAGGCCTTGAAACCAATGAAGGGAGATTTGGCTTTGAGTTAAAGTTGTCAATCTCAAATCTGTTAAAGGTCAGCAGAGAAGATTGATGTTTGATGTCCTGACACAGGATTGATACCAAAACCAAGCTCTTAATTCTCTAGTTAATATCCAGAATATTCACTCCATCCTTTCCTTGTGTAAATGTTTCCACTTGTTCATGATTATTGACTCAAATATCACCTTCATATATCAGCTGATGTTAAAGTGTAAAGTGGTGTGAAATATGTGTGAAGAATGTGACATGTGTTGAGGAGTTGGTTCTCTCTCACATTCAGCACCATCTCTCGAACCTCACCAAGGAACTCACCGAGGTCCCTTCGACAACATCTTCCAAACACACGGCCTCTCCCACCTCGCAGGATAAGGGCAACAGTTACATGGGAACACCACCGGCAATAGTACTGAAGACCTGTGCTCCAGAACTAGCCACACCCCTAGCCAAGCTGTTCCAGTGCAGCTACAACACTGGCATCTACCCGGCTATGTGGAAAATTGTCCAAGTATGACCTGGTCACAAAAGCAGGACAAATCCAACCCGGCCAATTACCATCCCAGCAGTCTACTCTCCATCATCAGCAAAGTGATGGAAGCTGTTGTCGACAGTGTTATCGAGCTGCACTGCTTAGCAATAACCTGCTCACTGATGCCTAGTTTGGGTTCCACCAGGGCCACTCAGCTCCTGGCCTCATTACAGCTTTGGTTCAAACATGGACAAAAGAGCTGAACTCCAGAGGTGAGGTGAGAGTGACTGAAATCAACATCAAGGTCGCATTTGACTGAGTGTGGCATCAAGGAGCCCTACAAAACTGGAATCAATAGGAATCAGGTGTGAAACTCTCCACTGGTTAGAGCCATAACTAGCACAAAGGAAGATGGTTGTGGTTGTTGGAGGTCATTCATCCCAGTCCTGGGACATCACTGCAGGAGTTCCCCAGGGTAGTGTCCTCGGCCCAACCATCTTCAGCTGCTTCATAAATGACCTTCCTTCCATCATAAGGTCAGAAGTGGGGATGTTCGCTGATGATTGCACAGTGTTCAGATGCAGCAAGACTTGGGAAATACCCAGGCTTGGGCTGACAAGTGGCATGTAACATTTTCACCAAACAAGTGTCAGGCAATGACTATCTCCAACAAGAGAGAATCTAACCATCGCCCCTTGATGTTCAATGGCATTACCATCACTGAATCCTCCACTATCAACATCCTGGGGCTTAACCTTTTACCAGAAACTGTACTGGACTAGCCTTATAAATACTGTGGGTACAAGAGTAGGTCAGAGGCTAGGAATCCTGCAGCAAGTAACTCACCTCCTATCTCCCCAAAGCCTGTCCACCGTCTACAAGGCACAAGTCAGGAGTGTGATGGAAACTCCCCACTTGCCTGGATGAGTGCAGCTCCCACAAAACTTAAGAATCTCCACACCACCCAGGACAAAGCAGCCCACATGATTGGCACCCCATCCACAAACATTCACTCCCTCCACCACCGACAAAGAGTGGCAGTGTGTACCATCTACAAGATGCACCGCAGGAATTCACCAAGGCTCCTTCCAAACCCACGACCTCTACCACCTAGAAGGACAAGGGCAGCAGATAGATGGGAACATCACCAGTTGGAAGATCCCCTCCAAGCCACTCACCATCCTGACTTGGAAATATATCGCTGTCCCTTCACTGTCGCTGGATCAAAATCCTGGAACTCCCTCCCTAACAGCACTGTGGGTGTACCTACACCACATGGACTACAGCGGTTTAAGAAGACTGCTCACCACCACCTTCTCAAGGGAAACTAGGGATAGGCAATAAATCCTGGCCTAGCCAGTGTTGCGATTCTTTTCAAGAACGATAACCTTTAAAAGAAAGGAATCCCCATGAAAAGAAGCAAATGGAAGGAAAACCGATGGACAAGGTTTAACTTTTTTAAACTTTGACTGTAACAAACCAACTAAAACCAACAGAATTCAAACATTAATTAGCAGGTGAAGGATATTTCAACCAAAGAGGTAAATTTCGGCTTTGATACAAAACAGGATGCACCTCACATAGTTACAAGCACTCGCATTATTTCCCACATGAATGTGGGACCACCTGCAATCTTACAGTCTTTCCAACTTGCCCTCCATTCTATAAAATCTCTCACTCTCCACTCAATCCTTTCGACCCTTGATTTGCATTCACCAGTAACCATATTCCATCCAACGTCCCAAGATATGTTTCCCATCAGCCAAGTGTACGTCTAGGAACCCCTTCTTACTTGGTTCCAACTGTCCTGATGGCACAGAATTCCCAGAGGTTCCCTCCTCAGACCCCTTTAGATATGCCGATGGGCTCTGACAACGTTCAAACAGCAGCAATGTGTCTTGTACCAATTCACAATCCCTTGCTTTCCTATTTTCAGCTCTTTGTGCTTTCAAACTGTATAACGCAGAGTAACACATTCTCTGCTCTATTCTCAGAGACCTGCTTCAGTACCAGGATCAGTTCAAAGACCGCCAAACAGAAAACTGTTACATTCAAGAGAACCTTGTTCGTTTCCTCTTAATACAAATTCTCAGTGTGTTCTGAATCATCAAACAGAAAACACAAGGTGACAAAACCCACTGGAATTAGCTTTCTATTAACCCTTTGCTTCTTACCTGTTCATTCTAATAGAAATATCAAGTAACCTGGACAATTCTTGGAACCCAGTGATGTAATAATCATGAAAACAATTAATCCTTTTTCAGAATTCCCTCCAGTCCACTTTGGTCTTTAAGGGACATCACACAAATGAAATACAGGCTTTTGTTACTACACGGGTCATCACACAAGCAGCGCTCAAATCAAAAAGAGTTGTGAATAAAATTAATTAGTGCAAGTTCCTAAGAAGAATCATATTGGACTAACCCTAATGTTAACTCACTTTGTCTCTCTACAGATGCTGCCAGACCTGCTGAGTTTTTCCAGCACTTTCTGTTGTTATTCCAGATTTTCCCTGGTTACAAGTAAAATGAGCAAAGGATTTTTTGTGGAAAGCAGAAACGGTCGGAGTGAGATTCCTCTGTGTGTTGGACAATGTCCATTTTCCAATGGGTCCTGTGTCACTGGGTGTAGTGAGGCCAAACAATCACCCTCAAAGGGAGCAGTGGGGACCTCGTCCAAGCCTCCAATAAACTGTCAGTCCCAGTCATCCATGTGAGACACAGAGGACACCCCTCCTCCCATCGCTCAGTGTCGGAAATCTCCAACAGACCGAGATCAGACAAAGGACATTACAAAACCGATAGGGTCACCCTGGAACAGACTGTAACTCACCCGAGCTTTAATTAACATCACATATCCTAGGAATCCAATAATACAAAAATCGGAATCAAAACTTTGCTGTTTAAATTACTTTCCGGCTGAAATATAAAGTGCATTAAAATATCTTTTATTCAAGTTCTTGGACAAAAGGAAGGCGACTGCTAAAGGAAGACCAGTAAATCTGATCTCATATTACACACCTTGTAACTCTGTCTGCAGAGTGGAAACACTTTCTCAGTAAAGTACTCACCCTTCCATTAACCAGGGAAGGTTCCACATGGAGAAACAATGAGGGCAGTTCAGGGAGCGATGATTGGGAGTTTTTAGAGCAGAATGGGGGAGAAGACAGGCAGCAGACACACTGTCTCCCTCAGCCTCTTCATATCAAACCTTCCCCACAGCTCCTCACAGTCACGGCCCAGAACTCACTCCATCCCAGAGAAAAGAAACATTTACAGTTACAAAACTTTCCCCCAATCCTTGTCTGACTGACAGAATCTGTCTCCAAGTCAGGGAAAATACCTCAGCTGACAGAAGCTGACAGATTCTACATGGAATCTCCAGCTCTGTCATCTCTCTGAGTCCATACGACCCTCCTTATCTCTCTCACCTCCTCCAGACTCTACAACTCTCCCTATCCCTGTAACCTCCTCCAGCCCCTACACCCCTCCCTATCCCTGTAACCTCCTCCAGTCCCTACGACCCTCCCTATCTCTGTAACCTCCTCATGGAGGTGCAGTGGAGGCCCTAGTAGTCGCTCAATCTCAGGAGGATGTTGACAACATGCAGTGAGGACACTCCATAGATCTTCACACAGCCTCTGAGAATGTCTGACTCCTGTCTGGCCGAGGGCAGCTCGCTTGTGCTCCATGATCAGGGCCATCTCAGAGACGCAGCCATGAAACTTTAGACGCATCTGATGCTGTGCCCACCTTCAGCACCTCAGCCCTTCAGGAGCTGGTGCACAGCATCACTGGTCACAGATGCTGGTGTGATGGGGGCCAGCCCCACCTTAAAGGTGCTGAGAGCACACAGAGAGAATGAGAGAACTCTGTGGCGCCTGCCCACTACATTCTGGCAGCAATGATCAGCACCGCCGAGGTGTAGGCATCAGTAATATTTCCAGGGAGTGTGAGACTGGACCATCACTGTGGTCTGAAGGCTGCACAGACACAGGGAAGAGGCCCTGGACTGAGACACCTGCCTTTATCTTGTGCAGAAAGGTTTCACATCTGAGTGACAAGAACACTGCTCATCAGAACAAGGAGCCTCAGGCAGTGAGACATTCTTGGGAGTTTATTGACAATAGTGAACAGTGTGTACAAGTGATCAACACCCGTGCCCAGGCTGTGCAACTAATTCTCCTTAACTTTCCTAACCCTGCAGCTACGTCTTGGTGCTCCCCAGACATTCACAGTGGAGGTGGAGGCAGCCTGCTGACTGTCACACCCTGTCTGTGATGACTTTGGCAGGCGTCCTCTGGAGGGCTGAGACCTGGAGGGCCCCGGCCTGCTTTCGGGGTCCTGCTGTGTGGCAGTGACACCCTCCTTGGCCTGTGGAGCTGGAGGTGCGGAGGTCACAGGAAGAGGGGATTTGGATGGGCCGGACACTCCCAGAGTCACCTGGGTGGATGGTCCCGGAGTGAGCACCTACTGATCCCCCTCCCTATGGGTGCCCGAGGGCCCCAGGCTGACTCTGTGAGGGGAAGGGGTGGCTGGAGTGAGACTGAGCTGCCCCTCACCCCTCTCGCGTACACACTGTTGGAGGCAAACTATAGCATCAGCGATGGAGTTGAGCCCGTGCACCAGTGCAGGAACGATGTCCTGGACCAAGGTCTCCATGGCGGCCGCCATCCTGCCAGTGTTGATCTCGGTGCGTTGGCAATGCTGGCGCTATCACCTCAGCCTGAAGACGGACAGACTCCTCCATCGTGCCTTACAATCTGAGGAGTGCAACGGACATCCCTTCCTGATGTTCCCGAGCTTGTCTTTGCAGCTCCAGCAACTGTGACATGACCGAGTCCAGAGGCTCCTCATCTGACTCGGACTCAGCAACGTTCTGGCCTCCAGCTGCCCTCTGAGTGCCGGGGACCTGGGAAGTCCCGGCCTCCGCCTGCTGTGGATCAGACTGTGCGATGTGCTCACCAGATTGTGATCCTGAGGCTACTCTAAAGCTCTGTCCCACCGAGGTGTGTGTCTCTGCGCTGGTGGAGGGTGTGGGTGAGGCTGTGACAGGACATCAAGGAGGGTGCCTTCAGATTCCTCTTCAGAGGTTTCTTCGGGGTTTGATTGGAGGCCCTGGGTCATGGACTCTGTTGGCTGTTTCCCAGATGTGCCTGTGAAAGCAAGGGGAGATAATTAGCACGTGGCAGTGGCCTGTGAAACAGGACACGTCACTCACAGCCTGGTTATCTGATGGATGTTGCACTGCTGGATCCTCACTTGGTAGAGCAGCACCGACCTCACCGTCAGCACAGGACCGGTCCCGGTCATCGCCGGCCAGCTGGATGGCTCTGTTTTTGAATTCTGTCAGAACTTTGATCTCCGGCATCTCTCCACCTGTCTGCAACCTTTCCCTCCTGTTGTGAGCCAGTTTGTCCTGAATGGATGGAGATGGGGAGAGTGTATCAGGACTCCTGCCGGGCCAGATGATAAGTATGCCCGGCCTGTGTGGGTGGTGAGTGGTCCCATGGACGGGATGAGGACAATGACGGTGAGTGTGAGAGAGTGAATGGTGATGTCCCTCACACTGGTAGTGAGTGAGGGCCCTGTGGGTGTGTGATGGGTTTGTGAGTGTGTGAGTTGAGAGTGATGAAAAGAGTGACTTACCCTGGGGAATGGAGGAGATCATTCATCCTCTTGTGGCACTGGGTGACTGTCCTGCTCTGCAGGGTGTTCACACTGACCACCGCTGGCACTGCCCCCCAAGCCGGGTTGGTGACATTGCCGCCCATCCTGCGGCCAGAGTGGGGGTAGATCAAATCTCGGGGGGGCCTCCACAGCTTCCAGCAGTCGCTCGAGGGACCCGTTGTTGAAGCCGGGAGGGGGGCTGCAGTCTTTTCCCCTTTGCTGGCCATGTCTCCCGGGGCAGCGGTGATGAGCTGGTGGTGATGAGCGCTTTACTGGCGGCTGCTTTTTAAAGATGGCGGCTGGCGTGATGCAACAGTGGGGCGATGGTGAGCTTGCAAATGGGAGCCCGCTCGCTGTGGAAACGATGGGAAGAATTTTCTCCCTGTCGGGTGGGCTGGGCGGGCGCACAACCAAACGCCGCCCGCGATCGGCTGCACGCCGCCATTTTATGCGTACGGGCCAGTGAAGGCCCACCCAGCGTGGCGCACACCCGGAATCGCTCAGCCCTACCTGTGCAGGTGGGGGCGGGGGAGGGAGAGTCGGGGCCTGCGCGCGATAGAGCTTCAGATTCTCCCGGATCAACTGAGCTGCCTCGGGGTGGTGGTGGGGGGGGTCCTTTGCTTATGAAAAATTGCAATAAAGGAAAACAATTATTCAGCAAGTCCCCTCCTGTGACAGGGTCACATCAGCTGGGACATGTTAATAGATTTTAATAAATATTTCCATTCCATTTATAAACACTTGCTGAAACCCGGTCCCACCCGGGGATGAGGCTCGATGAGAAATGCGAAGGCCGCCCGGGCTCTTCGTCTGCCGCTAACCTGAAGGTTGGATGGGCAGCTCCATTAATTATTTTAACTGGTTTTTGAACGGCCTGAACAGGCCTCGGACAGTGCGGCGGGTGTACAGCCCACTCCAGTGTGCGGACCCCAAACTGAAGATCAGGATGACGGGCGGTGACGTTGGGACACACGTCTGACATCACCGCGCGTCACTTTACGCATCGGAGAGTGGACCCCACCCCCGCATGCTGAACAGAAAATTCAGCTCAGTGTTTGTCATGGGAGCCAATAAATAATGAGGCAGAATTAGGACAATGCGGTGTGAAAACCTGCTATTTCTGTTAGCGGATATTATTCCATTTTACTCGCCCGCTACCACATTGAGAAAATTCTGAGAAAATTCTGCCCACTATCTCTGTTACATTCCCCACTCCTTACACCCCTCCCTATCTCTGTAACCTCCTCCAGCCCCTACACTCCTCCCTATCTCTGTAACCTCCTCCAGCCCCTACACCCCTCCCTATCTCCATAAGTTCCTCCAGCCCCTACACCCCTCCCTATCTCCGTAACCTCCTCCAGCCCCTACACCCCTCCCTATCTCTGTAACCTCCTTCAACCCCTACACCCCTCCCTATCTCCATAACCTCCTCCAGCCCCTACAACCTCCCTATTTCTGCAACCCCCTCCAGCCCCTACACCCCTCCCTATCTCTGTAACCTCCTCCAGCCCCTACACCCCTCCCTATCTCTGTGAGCTCCCTCAGTCTCTACACTCTCCCAGTCAGTTTTACCTCCTCTGCTATTACCCAGCTGTTGGTAAAGCTGAGTTTTTAAAAAATCCCAGAGGGAAACTTTAACTAACTGTCATAACCTATAATTTTAAGTGCTATGTTTGAGATGCAGCTCTAAATTCAGGAATCAGACCACCAGTTCTCAAGAGGTTTTATATCAAATTACATGAGACATTTATTAATTTACACAAGTTAAACACATTCACATGGCTACAAATTACTATGATCATAACTTTTAACAAATTCACAAACTAACCTTCACTCAGACAACAGCAACCCATAGACTTAACCAGACACCAGGCAAAGCATTTTCACCTGACAAATTCTGAATGAGGTTCCTGTGGAGACAGCTGAAGGCTTACAGCTGCTTTGATCTTACATTGCCTCTGCCCTGCACGCACAAAAACTGCTATCGGTTTTATCCAGCACATCTCATTGAATGTAAATTCTCATTGTAACACCAGCCTCTTTGAACGCCACCTCTTCTAACAATAAAAACCATTTCATCGTACCAATTTGATTAGTAATATAAACATTGCTTGAGGCTGAATTTTCTGGCTGTTGGGGGGTCAGAGCGGGAGCGGGAGCGGGAGGGGGAGAGGGAGCGGGAGTGGGAGCGGGAGAGGGAGTGGGAGTGGGAGTGAGAGAGGGAGAGGGAGCGGGAGTGAGAGTGAGAGTGAGAGTGGGAGAGGGAGCGGGAGTGGGAGAGGGAGTGGGAGTGGGAGCGAGAGTGGGAGAGGGAGTGGGAGTGGGAGAGGGAGCGGGAGAGGGAGCGGGAGTGAGAGTGGGAGTGGGAGAGTGAGCGGGAGCGGGAGTGGGAGAGGGAGCGGGAGTGGGAGTGGGAGTGGGAGTGGGAGAGGGAGCGGGAGTGTGAGTGGGAGTGGGAGAGGGAGCAGGAGCGGGAGTGGGAGAGGGAGTGGGAGTGGGAGTGGGAGTGGGAGTGGGAGTGGGAGACGGAGCGGGAGTGGGAGCGGGAGAGGGAGTGGGAGAGGGAGTGGGAGCGAGAGTGGGAGTGGGAGTGGGAGAGAAAGTGGGAGTGGGAGTGGGAGTGGGAGAGAAAGTGGGAGTGGGAGTGGGAGTGGGAGTGGGAGAGGGAGTGGGAGAGGGAGTGGGAGTGTGAGTGGGAGTGGAAGAGGGAGCGGGAGTGGGAGTGTGAGTGGGAGTGGGAGTGGGAGTGGGAGTGGGAGTGGGAGTGGGAGCGTGAGTGGGAGTGGGAGTTGGAGCGAGAGTGGGAGTGGGAGAGGGAGCGGGAGAGGGAGTGGGAGCGGGAGCGAGAGTGGGAGTGGGAGAGGGAGCGAGAGTGGGAGTGGGAGAGGGAGCGGGAGAGGGAGTGGGACTGGGAGTGGGAGAGGGAGTGGGAGAGGGAGCGGGAGTGGGAGCGGGAGTGGGAGCCGGAGCGGGAGCGGGAGCGGGAGTGGGAGCGGGAGAAGGAGCGGGAGTGGGAGCGGGAGCGGGAGCGGGAGCGGGAGTGGGAGCGGGACCGGGCCCTCATCACCACCCGTGATCGGGTCTGTGCTGCCATTTTTTGCAGGCGGACCAATTAAGGTCCACCCAGCGCATTTCACGACTCCCGTGCATCGCTCCAATGGCGACCCTGCGGCCTGTATAAAGGAAGGACTGGCAGCCTTGGAAAGGCTGCTCGCAATTGCTGGGTGAAGGGCTCTGCAGAGGGGCAATGAGGTGACGCAAGTCCGGAGGGTAGGCCATCGGGGCAGGCCAGGAAAGGCCGGAGGGTGGGGCCGGGGGGGGGTCAGTGTGCCCCTCCTTTATCCAATGGCTGCCTTGCTGCCCTCCTGGAGGAGGTGACAGGATGGGGGGAGGTGTTGGTCCCCCAGGATGGGAGGAGGAGGCCCCCCCCAACATGACGAAATGTGCCTGGGAGGAGGTGGCGGGGGTGTTGAGCTCCCGCGATTGGTGCGATGCAACTGGATCCAGTGTCGCAAGCGCCTCAATGACCTGCTGCTCCCTGAGGGTGAGGACCATGTTGGCATTGGGCATTTAACCCAGCAGGTCGGGTTACCCCCTGCAGCACCCCCGCCAAGTCTGAGTGTAGTGACTGAATTGAATCATTGACGGCCTGTGTCCTTCGCTGGGTGGGCCGCAGATAGTGCCCATGCCGAGGTCACCCTAACACATGCCCCCGCAGCATGTGTTACACTGAGACCCACGTTACTGTTTTGGGGTAACCTGGAGGAGCTGCCCCTGGGCGCAGGGCTGGAACTCCAGGACATGTCACAGTCAGGGTGATGAGATGCTGGGAGGGGAGCTTCAAGGTGGCGCTGGCACCGATCGATCTGCTGCCCTCTGCACTCCACATGCTTGTGCAAATTTGCCCAGGGTAAATAAGATTATAGAGATGAATGCGTGGCTCAAAGACTGGCGTGGGAGAAGTGGGTTCTGGTTCATGGGGCACTGGCACCGATACTGGGGAAAGTGGGGCTGTACCACTGGGATGGTCTACACCTGAACTGTGCTGGGACCAGTGTTCTTGCGAACCACGTAACTAGGGAAGTAGAGAGGATTTTAAACTAAATAGTGGGAGCAAGGAGTCAAATATGGGAAGATGTGGTAAATCAAAGAGTAGAGACAAGAGAAGAGAGAAAGGTATTAATATGGGAAATGATAAACAGGCTGTGACAGGAAGGGACAGAGAGGATAATTCTAAGAGTAAACCAACAGATAAGGCTAAACATTACAAAAATAATTAAAATAATAAATAAAATAAAAAAGGACAAAACTAAAGGCTCTGTATCTGAATGCACCCAGCATTTGAAACAAAACAGATGAACTGACAATGCAAATAGAAATAAAAATGTACAGTCCGATCGCTATTACAGAGACATGGCTACAGGGTGGGATAGACTGGGAGCTGGATATTGAAGGGTATGTGACTTTTAGGAAGGATAGGAAGTTAGGAAAAGGTGGAGGGGGTGGCTCTGTTAGTTAATGATAGTATTAGCACATCAGAGAGAGATGGCCTAAGTTCAGGAAACCAGGATGTGGAAAGGGTTTGGGTTGAGATGAGAAATGATAAAGGTGAGAAGTCACTTGTGGAAGTTGTGTACAGGCCCCCGAACAGTAACCACAAGATAGGGCGGGGTATAGAGGAAGAAATAATGGGAGCTTGCCAGAAAGGTAAGGCAATAACCATGGGGGGGTTTTAATCTACATAAACACTGGAAAAATCAGATGGCAAGGGTCGCCTAGATGACGAGTTCATAGAATGTTTTCAGGGTAGCTTCTTAGATCAGCACATTCTTCAGCCAACCAGAGAGCAGGCCACACCAGACTTGGTATTGTGTAATGAGATAGGATTAGTTAATGACCTCATAGTGAAGGCACCTAAGGCAACACATTGATCATAATATGATTGAATTTCACATTCCGTTTGAGAGTGAGGAGAGTGGGTCCGGACCTAGTATTTTAAACTTAAACAAGGGCAGTTATGAGGGCATGAAAGCAGAGCTGACTAAAGTGAACTAGCAAATGAGGCTAAGGGATAGGTCAATAGAGATGCAGTGGCAGAAGTTTAAAGGGATATTTCAGAATATATACATTCCAATGAGAAAGAAAAATTCCAAGGGGAGGGTGAGGCACCCGTGATTAAAAAAGTTAAAGGTGTAATCAAGCTTGAATAAAAAAGCATATAATTACGCAAAGACGGGTGGCAGGTCAGAAGATTAGACAGAATATAAAAAACAGCAAAGAATGACAAAAATATTAATAGGGAGGGAAGCATTAGAATACCAGAGAAAGCTAGCTAGTAATATCAAAGCAGACAGTAAGAGATTCCATAGATATTTTAAAAAGAAAAGAGTTAACAAAGTGAGTGTTGGTCCTATAGAAAATGAGTCTGGGGAATTAACAATGGAAAATAAGGAGATGGCAGATGAATTGAACAGGTATTTTGCATCGGCCTTCATTAGGGAGGATGCAAGGAACATTCCAGGGATAGCTGTAAATCAGGAAGCGGAAGGGAGGGAGAAACCCAAGAAAATGACAATCACCAGGGAAGTGGTACTGAGCAAATTGTTGGAGTTGCGGGCTGAAAAGTCCCTGGGTCCTGATGGACTTCACCCTAGGGTCTTGAAAGGGGCTGTTATGGCAGGTGGATGGTAAATGCCAAGCTGCTCAAATCCCAGAGGGAAACTTGAAGCAGCCGCCACAACTATTTTACAATTTGTACTTATTTTGAGATGCGGGTTTTGAATTCAGTAAATGTAAGGCCACCAAGTCTTATAGGGTTCTTACAAAACTAAATTAAACCTTTATTAATAGAAGAAATGATTTGAAGCACATACATACATCTACAAATTAATACAATGATAACTTCTAAATTCCCTAATTAATCTAAACCCCAGTTACACCCCTGTTAAGGCAACAGTGAGACACATAGGTTTTTAACAGAAAAAGTAACATGCGACACCCTGAACAGCCAAATTCAAAGTGAGTTTTTCTCAGCTTCAGTTCCTTGCAGACAGCAGCTTGAGGCTTAGATGATGGAGGCTTGTCACACTTGTTAGACCTTAGAATTCCTGTCCTTGCCTTCTCTCCTTTATACACATTTTCCACTTTGAATGCAAATTCCTATTGTTATGTCTTTGGACTTTTACATCTCTAATAATAAAATCCATCAAAGTACCAATTTTACCAATAATCTTTCAGAAAATTAAACACAATGTTTCTTAACTTCTCCTGCCTAGGTGAACATTTCATCTCCCCCTCTTTTGACTTTAAGCTAATCTGGTTTATTTAAATATGCAAATGGTCCATTTACACCTCACATTCTAAAAACTTCCCTCATGTTTACCTACTTAACATTTCAAACCTAGTTTATCTTCTGATACATCAAAGCCTCCAGACCAGCTGCCTTTAATTCAATTAAGTCCCCCCAACACACACACGCACACACACACACATACATACCGACCCATAGACACAGACCCCACTATTATTCTATTTTACAATGAATCCCAATAAGATTATGAAAATTATTATATCTTCCCGTCAAGTGGCTAATGAGATAGTTGATGTGTTGGTTTTAATTTTCCAAAATTCGCTAGCTTCAGGCAAAGTTCCATTAGATTGGAAAATAGCAAATGTCACTCCTGTATTCAAAAAGGGAGGTAGGCAGAAAGCAGGAAACTGCAGGCCAGTTAGCCTAACATCTTTCATAGGGAAAATGTTTGAAGCTATTATTAAAGAAGCTATAGCAGGTCACTTGGAAAAATTCAAGGCAATCAGGCAGAGTCAACATGGTTTTGTGAAAGGGGAATCATGTTAAACCAATTTAATAAATATTGCTGAAAAAAGGCATTTTTCGAAGATTTTGTTGTTGTTTACCCTGACGTTTTGCCATTGTCCTGATGAGTGCAAGATGAAAAGCTTCAACAAAACATTTTTTCAGCAATACTCAATTTATTGGAGCTCTTTGAAGAAGAGACGTGTGCTGTGGATAAAAGAGAACTGGTGGATGCACTGTACTTAGATTTCTAGAAGGCATGTGATAAGGTGTCACATAAAAATCTATTGTGGAAAATAAAAGCTCATGGTATAGGGGGTAACATATTAGTGTGGATAAAAGATTTAAAAGCTAACAGGAAACAGAGAGAAGGCATAAATAGATCATTTTCTGTTTGGCAAAATGTAACAAGTGGTGTGCCACAGGGATCAGTGCTGGGGCCTCAACATTATACAATTACCACAGAAAATGTTTCATCTTCAAGGACTAAGAACATTCTGGAAGAATTTGTGTTTTTTAGCAGACACTGTCCCTGAACGGGTTGCTCCAAGGTCTCTGGTTGCTGCTGTTCCTGGAAAAGACAGCATTTTACAAGAAAAGGTAATTAAACAGTTTTAAAGAAGCTGGAAACCTCTTGACCCTGGTGGACTGTTTACAAAAGGGTCACATGATGGTTTATGGCTTTGAAAAAAACACAGGCCTTGAAACCTGTTTAAAATCTGGTCGGCTGGTTTTGCTTTGGGGAGAAAACGAGAAGGACCAGCTGCTTGGGTGAAGAAGACAACAGCTCCTGAAGCTCCAGACCCAGTCCAAAGCAGAGAGTGAACGGAAGTTGCTCCGAAGTCACTCTGCGTTCTGAAATTGACTGAAACAAGTTTTCTGTGAAGTCCACCTGGAAAGTAATGCAAGAGTCATCGATTTTTTCCCAGACCCGCGCTGAGAGACCAACCCTATAACCCAGAATCCATCTGAAGAAACTCCACCATGTATCATTTCCCCTTAAACCATTGACTTTTAACCTTTTGGCAGATTTCCTCTGTTTTATCTTATTATTTTTGTGTGTGTTTGTGTGTGTGTTAAGATATTTAGAAAGGGTAATTATCATACTTCCATATTTCATACTGTATGTGAATAAGCTTTTCTTCTCTATTTAACAGGCCAGGTTCTATAATAAACTAATAATTCTACTGTTTATTGAAGAAACCGGGGCATTGAGTGGACATTCTGAGATTGATAGGTAAAGCCCATTTTTGGCCATATTGGAAGCCAGAAACATCATTTAAATACATGTAGTGACCCATGGAGAAGTGGAATGCGATACAGACAGTGCACTCCTCCCATCCTGGTCATAACACAATTGATATAACTGACTTGGATGAAGGTATGGTTGCTAAATTTGCTGATGGCACAAAGATCAGTAGGGGAGTAAGTTGTGAGGAGGACATAAGGGGCAGAATTTTCTGCTTGGTGTGCGGACGGGCACCTGACACGCTTGAGTGTGAAATAACACTTGATGACATTGGGTGAGCATCCCTACATACCCGTGCGATATTTCGGTTGGCAGGTGTACGAGAGTTGGCAGCGTGCTCACCGACAATTAAAATGCCTGTTAAGGCCATTAAGTAGCAATTAACAGCGATTTTTCGCTGTCTGCCCAACGTTACAGTTGGCAGGCGGGTGAATTGGCCAGGTGCCCTTTGCCGCTTTGAGGAAACCTCATCCAAGGGCAGGATGAGGTTTCCGAGATTCATTTAAAAAATAATTAAAATGCCTGGACAGATTTTTCAGCGTCTGTATGTTGAGGTGACTCACTCTGAATGGACAATTTTTCAAGATTTTAAATCCTGTTTTGATTGATTTTAAATTCTTCAGTTCCCTGAGGCAGCTCTCTGGCTTCAGGGAGCTTTCCTTCTGCACTCCCACATGCCCGTGCTCCCCCTCCTCCCGCCTCCATCCCGATAGCGCTGAGATTTTCAATGCACCTTTCATGCTGGCTGGCCATTAATAGGCCAGTGTGAAAACGCTGATTGCGTTCGGCAGCCCATTCCCTGTCCACTCCCGGGCCCGCTGACCATGCCCAACCATTGACCTGAGAATTCTACTCAAGGGGTCTACAGAATGACATTGGCAGGTTAAATGAATGGGCAAAGATCTGGCAAATGGAGCATAATGTGGAAAAATGTGAAATTGTCCATTTTGGCAGGAAGAATAAAAGAGAGGCACATTATCTAAATGGTGAGAGATTGCAGAGCTCTGAGATGCAAAGGGATCTGGGTGTCATGGTGCATGAATTGCAAAAGGTTAGTTTGCGGGTTCAGCAAGTAATTAGGAAAGCGAATAGAATGTTATCGCTTATTGTGAGGGGAATTATTACAAAAGTAGGGAGGTTGTGCTTCAGTTGTACAGGGCACTGGTGAGACCACATCTAGAAAATTGTGTACAGTTTTGGTCTCCTTATTTAAGGAAAGATATAACTGCATTAGAAGCAGTTCAGAGAAGGTTTACCAGACTAATGTGGGTGGGTTGTTTTACGAGGAAAGGTTGGATAAACTAGGCTTGTATCCACTGGAGTTTAGAAGCGTAAGAGGCAACTTGATTGAAGCAAATAAGATCCTGAGGGGTCTTGACAGGGTGGATGTGAAAAGGATGTTTCTTCTTGTGGGAGGATCTAGAACTAGGAGTTTAAAAATAAGGGATCACCCATTTAAGGCAGAGTTGAGGAGGATTTCTTTCTTTGAGGGTCATGAGGCAGTGGAGGCAGAGCCCTTGAATATCTTTAAGGCAGAGCTAGATAGATTCTTGATAAGCAAGGGGGTGAAAGGTTATCAGGGGTCGGTGGGAGTGCGGAGTACGGGTTATAATCAGATCAATGTTATGATCACAGCTGATGCAAATTTCTGTGCAAACCAAATCCCAGAGGGAAACTTGGCTTATGGGCCATAACCTTTCTCGTGTACACTGGTAATAGAGAAGGAGACACACTGATCTCAGCAGTAAGAGGCTCAGTAACAGTTTTAGGGTTTTTAAAGATTAAAAGTAAAAGTTTTATTAACAAAAATAAAAGAAAACTTAATCAACAAGATTGCAGTTACACTATTAAGGTTAGTCTTACAAAGCATTCCCCCAAAAACTCTGTACTTGGTCAAACTCAAAAATAATTGCTTTCTAGGCTAGACTCCCTTATAGATGTTAACTGTGAAACCCAGTAATATTACACAAGGCAAATTGCTGTAGCTTCAATAAGGGCATACTGCATGACCTTTACCCTCTTCCACTTTGTGGCAGAATCCACTTCAGAATAAAACTGCTTGCTGCAGCCCAAGGCTCTTCTGGCTTGACTGACTGGCTGGTTCAAACTGCATCCACTCCCAGCCCAGGGTTCCAGCTGTGGTTTAACAGCTCATACAGTTCCAGCTATCCCTCACAGCTCCACAGTTACTCCAAACTACCTTTTTTCCCCTGTCATCTTAGTTCCATTGTCCTCACACCTCTCTGAAATTCGAATCTTTCTAAATATAAAATCTTTTATGTCTCTATCTTATCTTTGCTTTCGGGTCAATAAAATATAATACCCCACTACTGTTTACCTACGGGACTCCTGCAAGATGCAAACATGTTTCTTGAAACCTCTGACTCCCCTTTGATATTCAAACAAACTCTCAACTTATCTAAAAATGCAAATAATCAATCTAACTTATTGACTTGTACCTCAAACTTAACACCTCTGTCCTTTTCATGTTTCAAACCCTCCAGACAACCTGACTCCTATCCATCTCTTGCTTAGCTTAATTGAATTGTACACACACACACACGCATACAGACACATGTACACACACACACACATGCACACACACATACACACACACACATATATACACGCACACACACACATGCACACACGCTCAGCCATCTTTACAGAATAACACAATATTCCCCAAAAATATTTAACAAAATAACATCCATTCTCACATCAGCAATGGTCTTATTGAATGGCTCGAGGGGCCAAGTGGCTTACTCCTGCTCCTAATTCCCATGTCTGTATGTAACCTTCCTTATCTCCTCCAGCCCCTACAACCCTCCCAATCGCTGTAACCTCTTCCAGCCTCTACACCACTCTCTATGTCTGAATGACTCACAGATAGCCTTGCTATCTTTACAGGGAGCTGAGGAGAGGATGCTTTTGAGGTTCTGATAAAAACACAAAACTTTGTGACAGAGCTGGACTGAAAATGACCTTCAGTCTCTTTCTCACTCACAGTTGGAGCTGTGTCTGCAAAGTGCACTCACTCTGCATCGGTTGAGGTGAATCAGCTCCCTACAGGCGGCCATTCAGCTTGAACACACACGGGGCCGTGTTCACCTCAGTCCACAGGCTGAGGGGAAACATCATCTCCAAATGCCACCCATTCATTGAGCTTGTGAAAGCCGCTGGCGATCACTGATCTGGAATGTTCCTGGGATCACTCAGAGCTGAGTTCTGACCCTCCCTTTGTGAATTCCTCCAGCCCAGTAAGAAAATGAACGATTCATCACCTAGTCTGTGAGCAGCTCGGAATCCCAGAGGTCACAGAGAGAAAACGGGGATGTCCCAGTGGAGCACAGGAGAATGGGGAAAGAAGAGAAATGGAGCTAGGTGCCTGCGGACACCAGGCTATTGCCTGATTGAGATGTAGGCTGGAATTTTCAGTCCCCATTGGCATCAGACGTTATTGTGGGCAGAGGGCAGCGCCTGGCAAGTAGGCTAACAGACAGTTTTGCGCTGCCATGAAACTAGTTTGCAATTGTCCGCTCCATCTGTCAGTGTCAGGCCGTGTTTCCCGCTGTCCAACATCAGGAACTTCATTTTAATACATTGGTGTCTCATTATAAGCTCTGCTCACCAGAATCATCCCCCCACGTTCGATCATCCGGGCACTTCAGTGTGCAGTTACACCCCGGCGTGTTTCACAACTGGACAGAAGCGACGTGCACCGGGTGAGCTGCACTTCCCTCGGGGTTTTGAGGTTTATTTGCCTATCTGGCTTCGGGCAGCACTCACAGTCTCAGCACCAGGATTCACAGGCAGCACCACATCACTGTTAGGGGAGGCTCACGGGCACGTCTCTACCCACCAGACCAGCCGTAAGGCGGGGGTGGCTTTTCAATGGCTGCTGGGTGAGGGCTGTACTGGGGAAGGGGGGTATCCCAGGGTGTGTGTGGGGAGCTGGCAGTGAGTGAGATGCCAGTGAATGTGTGATGGGTGTGTGAGTGTGTGAGTTTAGAGAGATGAGATGGTTGCCTTACCCTGGGGGCACCAATGAGATCATTCACCCTCTTTCTGCACTGGATGGCCGACCTCTTGTGTGCAGCGTTGGCACTGGAGTGGTGAGACTGATGGGCCTCCTGCGGCCAGAGCATGGGTAGAGGACATTGCAGCGGACCTCCATGGTGTCCATAAGGTATCCCAGGATGCGTCACTGAATCAGGGGGCTGCACTCTTCATGGCTTTTGGGATCGTGTCTTCACCGGTGCCTCCTGGGCTGCAAGCATCAAGAAGTGTGCTCACAGTTTAAATATGGCGGCCTGCGTGAGGATATGATGAGGTAATGGCGTGGTGGAGAAGTCGAAGGCTGCCTGCCAGTGATGTTTCCTGTGGCTGCATCGGTAATGAGGCAGGATTGGGATGTTATGGTGCAAAAACCCACCATCGTGGCCAAAGTTGTCCATTTTCCCTCTTGCTACTACCACACTCGATGCAAATCTGGGACAATTGTGCCCATAGATTGATTGAGGAGTTGGGAATTTGTTCCAATTGGGAATTCAGTGCACAGAGTGGGGTAAATAGGTGCTCCTTCTCCCATTTTTCAGCCCCCGGTGGTTGGTAAGTTTCATTCCTTGTCTCCAAGCCAGGTGAGTACAACTATTACTTTAGCTGTGTAAGTTATTAACTAATTGACTAATTAAGCAAATGAGGTTGGACAGGAAGGGCAGGGCTGGTGGTGTGCCATGACTACAGCATGTGGGAATCTGTGGAATGCACTGCAGTCCCAACAACCATTTCTGCAGAAAGTCTCTGCAGCTTAGGCAACTTCCTCACTGAGGGCTGAGCTGGAGTCTGAGTTGTGGGTGTTGCAGGGCATCAGGGACAGGGAGAGTTACCCGGACACTTTGTTCCAGGAGGCAGTCACTCCCCTTAAGTTAGGTAGAGCTTTAGAGTTGGTCAGTGGTCAGGGACAGGAGGGTGTGACTGCGAGTCAGGCAGGTAAAGGGAAGCCAGCATATAGTACCAGTGTCAGGGTTCAGAGACATTGGCTCAGGGCTGGAGAGGAACTTGCAGTGAGAGGGGGAGGGTCCAGTTGCTGTGGTCTATGCAGGTGTCAATGACATAGGTAGGGCTAGGGAAGAGGTTCTGTAAAGTGAGCATGAACAGCTAGGGGCTACATTAAAATACAGGACCTCAAAGGTAATAATCTCTGGAGCAAAACTGGCCTCGGGTAGCTAAGGTTAGGGAGATGGATGTGTGGCTGAAAGATTGGTGTGGGAGAAATGGGTTTTGGTTCATGGGGCACTGGTATCAGTACTGGGGAAAGTGGGAGCTGTGCTGTTGGGATGCTCTATATCTGAACCGTGCTGGACCCAGTGTTTGGGTGAATCTAGGGCAGTAGAGAGACCTTTAAATTAAATAATGGGGGGAAGGTGTCATGTGAGAGGAGATATAATAAAGGGAAATATCAAAGGCCAGGGTTTTGCCCGCGTCAGGCGGGTTTGGTGGGGGAGAGTGGGAGAGGTTGGGAAGCCTGACTGCGATTTCACGTTGGCGTGAAGTGTGGAAGGTGCACAGCAGCGCTCAGTGTGGGGATGGGGGGCAGGAAGGCCAGCGGGTGTGCACAGGGAAGTCCCCCTGAGGCACAGAGCTGCCTTACGGAGAAGAAGATTTTGAAAAATAAAAAAGACAGCTTTAAAAATGTTAACAACACGTTCCCTCACGTGACTCTGTAACACGAGCAGGGAGACGTTAGAAATTAATTTGACTTTTTAAAAAAATGATAGATCGAAACCTCCTCCGACCTGTCGAGGTTTCGCAAAAAATCCTAAAACCGTTTGGCCTTTTTGCTTGCCCGATAACTGTAAATTCAATTAGATCTTTAATGGCCTCAGTCGGCCTGTTAATTGTTGGCGTGTGTGCCCGCTGATCGAAATATCACCCGAGTGCGCGATGACGTTGGGACGCTCGCCCGATGTCATTGTGCATCTTTTTATGCTCGTTCAGGTTAGACACGCGCCCACCCAGCGAGCAGGAAATTCTGCCCAAAGTAATGGAGCAGGGCAGCAATTTGGGGAATGAGTTCCAGAGCATGACAGGAAGGGATAGAGCACACAATCATAAAGGTACACCAGCAGAAGAAGCCAAAAATAGCAAAACAAAAAGATGCAATGGTCATAATCTTCCAAAATTTCTCCGATTCTGGAAAGCTTCCAGCATTTTGGAAATTAACAAACGTAACACCTTTATTCCAGAAAGGAGCGAGGCAGAAAGGAGCAGGAAACGACAGGCCAGCTACTTAACATCTGTCACAGGGGAAGTGCTAGAATCCGTTATGTATTGACCAGTCCCCAGGTGAGATCCCCCAATTGGTTATGGTCCTGGACGAGGTGCCCCAAATTGTTATGCTGTCGGGTGAGGAGAGATGAACTGGCTCCCTTGCTTTATTCAACCCTCTGGTCACGACAAGTTAATTTTGAAAAGGATCGGTTCTGAATTTGGATTGCCTATTGTCTTTTTCTATCATCATCCCAAAACGCACAATACGATGATCACTGTCTCCTAGATGTTCCCCCACTAACACTTGATCTACTTGGCCCACCAAGAACCAGGTCCAACAGTGCGTCTTTTCTTGTTGGATTGGACACATACTGCTGTAGAAAATTCTCCTGAACACAATCTCAGAACTTTAGCGCCATCCACACTTTACAGTCCCACTGTCCCAGTCTACATTCGGGTAATTAAAATCCCCCATTATAACTACTCTATAATGCTGCATCTCTCTGTAATTTCCCTGCAGATTTGTTCTACGTCCTTCTCACTAGTTGCTGGTCTATAGACTACACCGAGCAATGTAATTACACCCTTTTTGTTCCTTAGCTCTGGCCAAATTGATTCTGTCCTTGAACCCTCTGGGACATCCTCTTTCTCCAGCACTGCAATGCTCTCCATAACCAATACCACCACCCCTCCTACTTTCCTTCCTTTCCTATCTCTTCTGAACACCTTGTACCCAGGAATATTTAACACCCAGTTCTGTCCTTCCTTGAGCCAGGTCTCTGTTATCGCCACAACATCATATTTCCAGGTGGGCCCAATCCTCTGGCTCACGAGCGACTCTGTTGAGGGCTTCCAACAGCTCTGTGCGATGCTCCCCTGCCTTCTGCTAACTCTCCACAATGAGTTGGAAGGTCGAATCCAGAGCCTCATCATCTGACTTGGACCTCACTGATGCCTCTTCCCCGAATGCCGGGGGAGCTCGGCTGAACCTGCCTCCTCCTGCTGTGGACACGTGTCCATGCAGTGACCACCAGATTGTGAACCCGAGCCTGCTCTAGATCTAGGTCCCACCGAGGCGTATGTCTCTGCGCTGGTGGAGGGTGTGGGTAAGCGCTGTGATGGGTCTTCCAGGCTGCTTATTTCCAGCTCTTCAATGGAGGAGGTGTCCTCTTGGCTGGAGTGAGGATGTGGATGGAGCTGAGGGACTGGCTGGCTGAGGGTGTCGGTTGCTCCCTGTGAACTGAAGTAGAGATAATGTGTGCATGGCAGCAGAGTCAAAAGTAGGAGCGAGAGCATTTGGAATTACGTTGAGAGAGGGATGATGTGGTGCTGGATCCTCACGTGGGTGTTCACCGCCGACATCACTATCACTGCAGGCAGGGTCCACATCCTCACCAGTCAGCGCGATGGCCACTCCTCAAAGTGAGTGAGGGGCCTATTGTGGGTCACTCCACCCCCGGTCTGGGACCTCTCCCTGCTGCTCTGAGCCAGCTTCTCCTGCATGAAAACAGATGGAGAGAGTGTGAGCAGGACACATGGCGTTGAGTGGAATGTTTGTGTGGTGAGCGGAGCCATGGACAGGATGAGAACGTGAGCTCCAGAGGGTATGAGGCTGATGGAGATGTGAGGGTGTGTGTGAGAGTTAGTGGTGTTTTCCCTTGAGGTGTGAGATCCCTGTGGGTGTGTGATGGGTTTGTGAGTGTGTGAGTTGAGAGCGATGAGAAGAGTGACTTACCCTGGGGAACGGATGAGACCATTCATCCTGTAGCAGCACTGGGTGGCTGCCCTCCTCTGCAGGGTATTGGGGCTGACCACAGCTGGCACCACCTCCCAAGCTGGATTGGTGACCTTGCTTGTTTGATTTTGCCCAGTATGAGGGTAGAGGACATCATGGTGAACCTCCACTGAGCCCAAAAGGCTTTCGAGGGACAAATCATTAAACTGGGGGGGTGGGGGGCTGCTGCAGTCTTTTTGCCTTTCAGGTCTCCCATGCAGCAGGTCCTGGTCTGCAATCACCAAGAGGTCTGCACCCAGCTGGACTTTAAATATGGCGCCCAGTATGGTGAAGCAGCGAGGTGATGGCATGGCGAGTGCATGAGAGTCTGCCCTCCACCGAAACGGCATGTTTCCCGAGCATGAATAACTAATGAGGCAGGATTGGGACGATATGGGGTGAAAGTTCGCCATTGCGCTGGGCGGGTAAAATGTCCTTCCTCCTGCCCACTACTGCAAACCTGTGACGATTCCAAGATAGATAGGGAAGTAAGTTGTCAAGAGGACGTACGGAGTCTGCGAAGGGACATGGGGAGGGTAAGTGAGTGGACAAAAATTTGACAGATGGAGTGTGGTGCAGGTAAATGTGAAGCCGTCCATTTTGGCCGGAAGAGTAGAAAAGCAGCGCTCTATTCAAATGGAGAAAATTTGCTGAGGTCGGCGGTACACAGGGATCTGGGTGTTGTGGTACATGGATCACACAAAGTTAATAATTAGGAACGCGAATGGAATGTTGGTGTTTATTGCAGAGAGAATGGAACATAAATTTGGGGACATTTTACTGCAGCTGTACAGGGCCCGAGTGAGACCACATCTGGAATATGTGAGCAGTTTTGGTCTCCTTACTTAAAAAATATATAAATGCTTTAGAAGCCAACAGAGAAGGTTCACCCGACTCATTGCTGGGATGAGGGGCTGACCTTCTGAAGAAAGGTTGATCCGGTTGGGCCTATACTGGCTGGAGTTTAAAGGAATGAAAGGTGATCTTGTTGAAACATATCAGATCCTGAGCGGACTTGGCAGGGTAGATACCGGGAGGAAGTTTTCTCTTGTGGGGTAGTCCAGAACTAGGGGACAGAATTTGAAAATAATGGCCAGAACATTGCCCTCGTTGGGTGGGCTCAGTGGGGGTGAGCGAGAGCGCACCACACAGTTAGGGGAGATCTCAGGCCCAACCATCTGACAGATATAGTTGACTGTCTGCCTTGAGAGTTGGAGCCTCCTTCTGCACCCTCAGTCATATTGAGGTAGCTGCTTCTCCGCCTGTAAACCCTGGCAGCAGGATAGTGGCATCTTCTGCGTCTCCTTCCGCCTTGGACAACCTCTTGGCCCTGCGCCCCTTGTGCCTGTGCCTGGCCTCCCAAAGGTGGCTCCCCTGGAGGCTGATTGTCCACTCCTGGCCTCCTTATTCTATCCCGCCCTTCCTCCTCAGAGGAGCTGCCTCCAGTGGAGATGTCAGAACCCATACCCCCAGGCTAAAGGGAGGCCTCCGGAAAGCTGCAGGCCCGAGAAAGATTCCTGTCTGCAGACTGGTTTCAAAGTACACAAGAAGCTCTTGGAAATTGATGTGAAACTGCTAACAATCACACAGGCAACTTTTAAACACTTTCATCAATTATAACTTTGTGTAAAACATGAACAACCCCTCTGAGCCCACATATCCTGACATTGCAAAAGTTTTCTTAAATAATCTCCTACCTGTTGGGCCCGTGTGCTGACCCGATGTTCGCACAGGCTCCTCAAAATCATGGACAATTGGCAAGTTAAGAGGCTTAACGAGTCCTTCAATTAATGGCGGGTGAACTGAGTGCACCCGCTCACCGAAATATCGCGATGCTGCGCTGACGTCGGCACGCTCGCGTGACATTTTACACGCTGACATGTGGCTATGCCACCTGCCGGAAAATTCTGGCCAATGTGTTTATTATTAACATGTCCCATCTCGTGTGACATTGTCACATGAGGGAGACATGTTAATAATTTCAATATTTATCTATTTTTAGACTTTTCTTAGCTGTCACTAGTCTCCCTGAGACAGCACTTAGCCTCAGGGAGCAGTGAGCACTTTGACAGATGGGGATTCCCTCCCCCCCACACCGTGCACAAGAAGCGCTTCCCGTCGGGCAGGCCACTGGGCGGGGCTTAATTGGCCCGCCCACTCAAAAAGGCGGCAGGCCCCGTTTCAGCGGCGGGGGTCAGCTGTCCGCCCACCGCCGAGCCGGTGGGGCCCGCACACCCACCAAGGGCAAAATTCGGCCCAAGATTACAGTTACACCGTGACTTAATATTAGAATAAATCCCAAAATTCCTAATTAACCTGGCTTCCAATGACACCCCCTTTAAAGCAACAGTCCAAAACAGATTTAAAATTTAGAGAGGCATCCAGCAAGGTTACCTCAAGCATCCGCTCGACAGTGGAATTGCAGTTTAACACAACGTTGGTTACTGGAACAGCAGATTTCTGCTAACTGGCTAGAGGCTTTTCCCCAGTTCTGCTTCACACGGTTTCCTTTCAGATCTTACACGACCACACCTGATACAACCTTCCATTGTCCTTTAAATATATTTCTTCCTCTTTAATCTGTAAATCCCGCTGTTCCCATATGTCGTTCGATTTTACTTTTCTCACACTATAAAAATCTTTCAGATGTCAATATGGCCGTTTCCTTTTGGGAAAAATAAATGTAATTATCTGCATTATTTATCTTGTTAGTTGTAAACATCCTATCATGTCTCTTTGTAAACCAAACACCTCCCCGCTTATCTTAACATGCGAATTTTATTCACACTCTGTCTGCTGAGACTCTTACCCGAACTCACTCAACAGCATCTCAGATGCCCCTTTTACACCCAACTCTTTTGATAATTTTAACCTTGCAGCCTATCCAACTAATTCAATTACATCAGCCACACAGACAGAACCATCCACACACACACAAACATAAGCCTACAGGACCCCACAATAATATTATGAAAAATACGGTAGTTTTGTGACTGATGGCAGGATTGTCATATGAGGAGAAATTGGGTTAACTCGGGTCTGTATTCACTGGGGTTTGGAAGAATGAGAGAGGATCTCATTGAAACGTATAAAATTCTGACAGGGATGGACAGACTGGATGCAGGGAGGATGTTTCCTCTGGCTGGGGGGGTCTAGAACAAGGGGTCACAGTCTCAGGATACGGGGTAGACCATCTAGGACTGAGATGAGGAGAAACTTCACTCAGAGGGTGGTGAACCTGTGGAATTCCCTACCACAGAGGCTGTGGAGGCCGGGTCACTGAGTATATTTAAGAAGGAAACAGATGGATTTCTGGACTCTAAAGGCCACAGGGTGTATGGGGAGAGAGCAGGAGTATAGCGCTGAGATAGAGGATCAGCCATGATCATACTGAATAGCGGAGCAGGCTCGAAGAGTCAAATGACCTTCTCATGCTCCTACTTTCCATGTTTCTATGTTTCTAGTAGAGTACTGGTTATATTACTGGATTAGTAATCTAGAAGGATACAGCAGTGTATGTTATTGGACAAGTAATCACAAGACATACAACAGTATCAAGGTTGCTATTGGGCTAATCATTTAGAGTGCGTGAGTGTGTGTGTTCAAATCCCATTGTGGCAGTTTGAGAATTGAATTAAGTTTTAAAATCTGTAATTAAAGCTTTGGCCTCAGTAAAAGTGACCATGAAGTTGGATTGTTGTAAAATTCCAACTGATTCATTCACACCGTTCAGGGAGGGGAATCTGCCATTCTTGCCCAGTCTGGGTCGATACGTGACTCCAGTCCCACACTAACGGTGGTTGACCGTTAACTGCCCTCGGAAGGGTCTCAGTTTGTTGGACCAGTTTCCAGTAGTTCAGGCAGACGGCTCATCAGCACCATCTCAGCGTAACTAGAGACGGGAAATAAATAAATGAAATCAAAACTGGTCTGAAGCCATTTCCTTCAGTTTCCTTCTTCCAGGAACTTATTAATTTTCAATTCTAACAATGCCGAGGCGGGTCTGGTGAATGTGATGCAGTTTGTTACAGTGACAACAACCACTGTTACCCAGGGTAACAGACCTGTCAGCTGCATTCAGAGGAAGCGGAACAGAACATTATTTTCAGAAATGAGTCAGTGAAGTAGATTAAACAGAAGATGGGATGATATCAATGATTGCTGTTTCCACAGAGTTCAGAGGATGGGCTGTGGAATCAGCTACAGAGAATGTTAGTGCTGCAAAATCCTGGTTTCAGAACCAATGGTTTGTGAACCTCCCGTGAGGTGGTTAATGGTCAGTTACTGGAGAAGCTGCTTTGTAAAGATGAGAATATTACATCATGAAGCTTTCGGCTGTGACTTTCCACTCTGAGTCCGGCATGAGTGGGATGGGAGGAATGCCCTGTCTGTCTCTGGTCCCACTGCTCCACGGGTCACTACGTAGATTTAGATGATGTTTCCATGTACCTATATGGTCAAAGCTGTGATTTACCTCTGAATCTCAGAATGACCCCTCAATACCCAGGTTTCTTCAATAAACAACAAAATTATTAGTTTATTATAGAACCAGGCTTGTTAAATAGAAAAGAAAAGCTTATTCATATACAGTATGAAATATGGAAGTATAATAATTACTCTTTCTAAATACCTTAATTCACACACACAAACACACATAAACACACAAACACACACACAAATACACAGACACATACACAAACACACAAACACACTCACACAGTTGAAACAGAGGAAATCTGCCAAAAGGTTAAAAGTCAATGGTTTAAGGGGAAATGATACATGGTGGAGTTTCTTCAAATGGAGTCTGGGTTATAGGGTTGGTTTCTCAGCGCGGGTCTGGGAAACAATCGATGACCCTTGCACTACTTTTCAGGTGGACTTCATAGAAAACTTGTGTCAGTCAATTCCAGAACGTAGAGTGACTTCGGAGCAACTTCCGTTCACTCTCTGCTTCGGACTAGGTCTGGAGCTTCAGGAGCTGTTGTCTTCTTCACCCAAGCAGCTGGTCCTTCTCGTTTTCTCCCCAAAGCAAAACCAGCCGACCAGATTTTAAACACAGTTTTCCAGGCACGGCTTTTTGCCCAAAGCCATAAACCATCATGTGACCCTTTTGTAAACTGTCCACCAGGGTCAAGAGGTTTCCAGCTTCTTTAAAACTGCTTAATTACCTTTTCTTGTAAAATGCTGTCTTTTCCAGGAACAGCAGCAACTAGAGTGCTGTATTCACCCTTTCAGGGACAGTGTCTCCTAAAATACACAAATTCTTCCAGAATGTTCTTAGTCCTTGAAGATTAACCATTTTCCGTGAGAGGGCCATTCGGCCCTTCGAGCCTGCTCCATCATTCAATATGAACATGGCTGATCCTCTATCTCAACGCCGTACTCCCACTCTCTCCCCATACCCCTTGACGCCTTTAGTGTCCAGAAATCTATCTGTTTCCTTCTTAAATGTATTCAGTGACTTGGCCTCCACAGCCTCTGTAGTAGAGAATTCCACAGGTTCACCACCCTCTGAGTGAAGAAGTTTCTCCTCATCTCAGTCCTAAATGGTCTACCCCGTATCTTAAGACTGTGACCCCTTGTCCTAGACCCTCCCAGCCAGAGGAAACATCATCCCTGCATCCAGTCTGTCCATCCCTGTCAGAATTTTATATGTTTCAATGAGATACCCTCTCATTCTTCTAAACTCCAGGGAACACAGGCCTAGTCAGCCCAATCTCTCCTCATACGACAATCCCGCCATCCCAGGAATCAGTCTGGTGAACCTTCACTACACTCCCTCTAAGGCAAGTATATCCTTTCTTAGGTAAGGAGACCAAAACTGCACACGATACTCCAGGTGTGGTCTCACCAAGGCCCAGTACAGCTGCAGTAAGACATCCCTGCTCCTGTACTCAAGTCCTTTCGCAATGAAGGCCAACATACCATTTGCCTTCTTAACTGCACCTGCATGCTTGCTTTCAGTGATTGGTGTACAAGGACACCCAGGTCCCTTTGTACATCAACATTTCCCAATCTATCTCCATTTAAATAATACTCTGCCATTCTGTTTTTCATACCAAAGTGGATAACTTCACATTTATCCACATTATACTGTATCTGCCATGTATTTGCCCACTCACTCAGCCTGTCTAAATCACCTTGAAGCCTCTTAACAGCCTCCTCATCGCTCACTTTCCCACCAAGTTTTGTGTTGTCAGCAAACTTGGAAATATTACATTTGATTCCCTCATCCAAATCATTGATATATATTGTGAATAGCTGGGGCCCAAGCACTGATCCCTGCGGTACCCCACTAGTCACTGACTGCCACTCTGAAAAAGACCCATTTATTCCTACTCTGTTTCCTGTCTGCTAACCAATTCTCAATCCATGCCAATATATTACCCCCAATCCCATGTGCTTTAATTTTACACACTAACCTCTTATGTGGGACTTTATCAAAAGCTTTCTGAAAATCCAAATACACCACATCCACTGGTTCTCCCTTATCTATTGAGGTAGTTACATCCTCAAAAAACTCCAGTAGGTTTGTCAAACATCATTTCCCTTTCATAAACCCATGGTGACTTTGTCTAATCCCGTTGATATTTTCTAAGTGTCCTGTTATCACACCCTTTATAGTAGACTCTAGCATTTTCCCTATTATTGATGTTAGGCTAATCAGAATGTAATTCACTGTTTGCTCCCTCCCTCCTTTTTTAAATAGTGGGGTTACATTTGCCACCCTCCAATCTGCCGGGACTGACCCAGAATCTACAGAATTTTGGAAGATGACAACCAACACATCCACTATTTCCATGGCCACCACCTTTAGTGCCCTGGGATGTAGATTATCAGGCCCTGGGGATTTATCAGCTTTCAGTCCCATTAATTTCTCCAGCACTATTGTTTTAGTAATACTCATTTCCTTCAATTCCTTCTTTTCACTAGACCCTTGGTTCCTGAGTATTTCTGGGAAGTTATTTGTGTTTCCTCTGTGAAGACAAAACTATAGTAGTTGTTTAATTGCTCTGCCATTTCCTTGTTCTCTATTATAAATTCCCCCATTTTGGACTGTACGGGACCTACATTTATCTTCACTAATCTTTTCCTTTTTACACACTTATAGAAGCTTTTACAGTCCACCTTTATGTTCCTTAATAGTTTGCTCTTATACTCTGTTTTTCCCCTCTTAATCAATCTCTTGGTCCTCCTCTGCTGAATTCTAAACTGCTCCCAATCCTCAGGCTTGCTACTTTTTCTAGCAACTTTATATGATTCTTCTTCTTTGGATCTAATACTATCCTTGATTTCTTTTGTTAGCCATGGTGGGGCCGCTTTTCCTGTTGTGTTTTTATGCGCCAGAAAGGAATGTATAACTGTGGCAATGCACACATTCGTTCCTTAACTATTAGCCATTGTCTATCCACCGTCATGCCTTTTAATGAAGTTCCCCAATCCATCTTAGCCAACTCATGACTCAAACCTTCATAGTTTCCTTTATTTAGATTTTGGACGCTAGTTTCACATTGGACTATTTCACTTTCAGTCCTAATGAATAATTCTATCTAACATGTTATGGTCACCGTTCCCTAAAAGACCCCACACAACAAGATGATTAATTAATCACTTCTCATTGTACAATATCAAACCCAGGATAGCCTGTTCCCTAGTCCTTTACTTGACATACTGGTCTAAAAACCACGTTGTACACACTCCAGGGATTCATCTGCCACAGTATTATTATTAATTTGGTTTGCCCAGTTTATATGTAGATTATAGTCACCCATGATTACTGTAGCACCCTGTCACTGCATCTCTAATTTCCTGTTTAAAGCTGCCCCCTACCTTACCACTACTGTTTGGAGACCTGTAGACAGCTCCCACTAATTGTTTCTGCCTGTTGTTGCTTCTTAGCTCCATCCAGACTGATTTTACATCTAGATTTTCTGAGCTAATATTCTCTCTCATTATCGCAATGATTTCATCCTTAATTAACAACACCACCCCACCTCCTTTTCCTTTTTGCCTGTCCATCCTAAATATCGAGTGCCCTTGGATATTCTGGTCCCAAACTTGGTCACCTTGCAGCCACGTCTCTGTAATCGCAATCATATCGGACCTGTTTACGTCTATTTGAACTGTTAATTCATCTACCTTATTGTGAATGCTCCATGCATTCAGATACAGTGCCTTTAGACTTGTCTTTTTAACATTTTTACACTTTTCTTGTACTAAGGCCCTATTTGCTGCTGGCCCTTGTTTCCTCTGCCTTCCATTTTGCCTTTCACTTTTCTGCCTTTCATTCCTATCTTTGTTTCCCTCTCCTGTATCTCCCCGCTCAGGTTCCCCTCCCCCTGCCAATCTAGTTTAAACCCTCCCCCACAGTACTAGTGAATACCCCTGTGAGGGTATTGGTCCCGGTCCTGCTGGGTGCAACCCATCCAACTTGTACAGGTCCCATCTTCCCCAGAGTCGGTCCCAATGCCTCAGGAATCAAAATCCCTCCCTCCTACACCACCTCTCCAGCCACACATTCATCTGGTCTATGCTCCTATTCCTGATCTCGCTAGCAACTGGCCCTGGGAGTAATCCTGAGATTGTTACCTTTGAGGTCCTGCTTTTAATTTGTTTCCTAGCTCCCTATATTCTGCTTGCAGGACCTCATCTCTCATTTTACCTGTGTTGTTGGTACTGATATGGACTACGACCTCAAGCTGTTCACCCTCCCCGTTCAGAATGTCTGGCAACCGCTCACTGACATCCTTGACCCTGACACCAGGGAGGCAACTTACCATCCTCATGTCACTCCTGTGACGATAGGAACACCTGCCTGTTCCCCTCATGATAGAATCCCCAAACACTATTGCTCTCCCACTCTTTCTCCCCAAACCCCGTGCAGCTGAGCCACTCGTGGTGCCAAGGACTTGGCTCTTGCTGCATTCCCCTGAGAAACCATCTCCCCAACGGCATCCAAAACGGAAAAATGTTGGAGAGGGAGGTGCGCACAGGGGACTCCTGCATGTGGTGATTGTGACTTTAAGGCCAGCCTTGCTGAGTAAGGGTCACGTGGTCAGAATAGCCAACCAACACCGAGCACGGGGAAGCTTAGAGTGGATGGAGTGTGTATTGTAGCCTTGCTAGAGGCCTGAAGCTTATCCAGCAGCTCTGTGAATAACGTTCCTTGTTGAGCTAAAGAAGCCTCGCAGTAGTATATCTCTACACTGCCTAGTGCTTTTATTCTGGCAGTCACCCATTCCTTTTCTACCTGTGCACTCTTTACCTGCAGTGTGACCACCTCACTGGACATGCTATCCACAAAGATCTCCTGCTTGTGAATGCTTCACATGACTCCAGTCACAGCTCCAGCTCCAAAACTTGGATTTCGAGTAGCTGAAGCTGGAGACACAGTAGCACACATGGTCATCCTGGACACCATAGGTGTCCCTGACTTCCCACATTGCACAGGAGGAGCATTCCACTTAGCAGAGATGCCCTGCCGTGACTTACCCTGCAATGCCTCCCTTTACTTTTGCTTTCTCTAGTTTAGAGAATATTGAGGACAGAAGAATCTTACCAGGTCCTACTTACCAAAGCCACGGCTCTGCTTATTGAGGGAAGGCAGAAAATGAAAGGATCCCTCCTTCCCTCTTCACCAAACTCCCTCTCCCACCATACTCTAACTTCAGCACTCTACTGCAGCCCAAAACAGTGCTGCAGGGCAGACAAAAGCAGCACTGTAGATACCCTGCTTTTATGTTGCCTGAATCTAATTTCTGAAAACCTGGCTTCTGAAAGCCAGTTAAGTAATTAACTATCTGCAGCTGCAAACAGAGCCTGTAGCACCCCTGTTTTAAAGCTGGACTAAAACTCACCTTCTCCCAACCCAAAGAACAATTTTAGCTTGTTGCTAACTTAAAGATAGATTAGACTTTAGAGAGATATTAAACCTTAAAAGTCCCCCTCTCACCAAACTCCAACTGAAGCACCCTAATTATTTTTTGATTATTCACGGGATGTGGGCTTCACTGGCTGGGCCAGCATTTATTGCCCATCCCTAGTTGCCCTTGGTGGTGGTGGTGAGCTGCCTTCTTGAACCGCTGCAGTCCATGTGGTGTAGGTACACCCACAGTGCTGTTAGGGAGGGAGTTCCAGGATTTTGATCCAGTGACAGTGAAGGAACGGCAATATATTTCCAAGTCAGGGTGGTGAGTGGCTTGGAGGGGAACTACCAGGGTGATGGTGTTCCGATGTATCTGCTGCCCTCATCCTTTGAGATGGTAGTGGTCATGGGATTGGAAGGTGCTGTTGAAAGAGCCTTGGTGAGTACTATCTTGTAGATGGTACACACTACTGGTCATAAGACCATAAGATGTAGGAGCAGAAGTAGGCCATTCAGCCCATTGAGTCTGCTCCGCCATTCAATGAGACTACGGTTGATCTGATAATCCTCATCTCCACTTTCCTGCCTTTTCCCCATAACCCTTGATTCCCTTACTGATTAAAAATCTGTCTATCTCCACTTTGAATGTCCTTAACGATCCAGCCTCTACAGCCCTCTGCGGTAAAGAATTCCACAGATTGACTATCCTCTGACAGAAGAAATTCCTTCTCTTCTCTGTCTTAAATGGAGGACCCCTCACTCTGAGATTATGCCCTCTGGCCCTAGACTCTCCTACAAGGGGAAACAACCTCTCAGCATCTGCCCTGTGAATCCCCCTAAGAATCTTATATGTTTCAATAAGGTCGCCTCTCATTCTTCTAAACTCCAATGAGTACAGGCCAAATCTATTCAACCTCTCCTCATAAGAAAATCCCTCCATACCCAGAATCAACCTAGTGAACTTTCTCTGGACTGCCTCCAATGTCAGTACATCTTCCCTGAGATAAGGGGACCAAAACTGTTCACGGTATTCTAGGTGTGGTCTAACTAATACCTTGTATAGTTTTAACAAGACTTCCCTATTTTTATACCCCATTCCCTTTGAAATAAAGGCCAACATTCCATTTGCCTTCCCTTTTACCTGTTGAACTTGTATGTTAGCTTTTTGGGATTCATGCACGAGGACCCTCAAATCCCTCTGTGCTGCAGCTTTCTGCAGTCTTTCTCCATTTAAATAATATTCAGCTCCTCTATTCTTCCTGCCTAAGTGCATAACCTCACATTTTCCCACATTATATTCCATTTGCCACTTGTTTCCCAATCATTCAGCCTGTCTATATCCCTCTGTAGACACTTTGTGTCATCCTCACCACTTGCCTTCCCACCTATTTTTGTATCATCTGCAAACTTGGCGATAGTACATTCACTTCCCTCATCCAAGTCATTAACATATATTTTAAATAATTGAGTCCCCAGCATTGATTACTGTGGCACTCCACTAGTTACAGATTGCCATCCTGAAAATGCCCCCCGTATCCCTGGCTTCTATTAGTTAGACAATCCTCTTGCTATCCCTAACACCATGGGCTCTTATTTATTAAGTAGCCTTATGTGCAGTACCTTATCGAACACCTTTTGGAAATCCAAATGCATTACATCTACTGGTTCCCCTTTATTTATCCTGTCAGTTACCTCCTCAAAGATTCCCCCTTCATGAAGCCATGCTGGCTCTGCTTGATTAGATTATGTATTTCTAAATGCGCTGCTATTACACCCTTTATAATAGACTCTAACATTTCCCCAATGACAGATGTTAAGCTAACTGGCCTATGGTTCCCTGTTTTTTGTCTCCCTCCCTTTTTGAATAAGGGTGTTACATTGGCAGTTTTCCAATCCTCTGGGACTTTTCCAGAATCTAAGGATTCTTGGAAGATTACTACCAGTGCATCCACTATCTCTGTAGCTACTTCCTTTAATATCCTAGGATGCAACCCATCAGGTCCAGGGGACTTATCGGCCTTTAGCCCCATTAGTTTCCCTAGTACTTTTTCTCTAGTGATAGTTATTGTATTTATTTCCCACCCCCACCCCACCTCCCACACCCCACTTTTTCCCCTTGATTATTTAGTATTTTTGGAATGCTATTAGTGTTTTCCCCGTGAAGACTGATGCAAAGTATTTATTCAACTCCTCTGCCATTTCCTGGTTCCCCATTATTATTTCCCCAGCCTCATTTTCTGAGGGGCCTATGTTCACTTTTGTCTCTCTCTTCCTTTCTATATATTTAAAGAAGCTCTTACTGTTCATTTTTATATTACTTGCTAGTTTACTCTCAAAGTTTATTTTCTTCCTCTTTACTTTTTTTGCTCATCTTTTGTTGGTTTTTTAAACTTTCCCAATCCTCTGGATTACCACTAATCTTTGCCACATTGTATGTTTTCCCTTTTAATTTGAAACTATCCTTAACTTCCTTGGTTAACTATGGTTGATTTATCCCCTTCCTAGAATCCTTCTTCCTCACTGGGATATATCTTTGTTGTGATTCATGAACTATTTTCTTAAATATCTGCCATTGTTCATCAACTGTCTTTTCTGCTAAACTCCTTTCCCAGTCCACCCCAGCCAACTCTGCCCTCATTCCTTTGTAATTACCCTTATTTAAGTTTAGCACAGTTGCTTCCGACCCAAGTTTCTCACTCTCAAACTGAATGCTAAATTCTACCATGTTATGGTTATTGTTTCCTAGGGGATGTTTTACTCTGAAATCATTTATTAAACCTGCCTCATTAGACATTACCATATCCAAAATAACCTGATCCCTGGTTGGATCCACAACATATTGTTCTAGGAAACTGTCCCGAATACACTCTATGAATACCTGCTCGTGGCTACCTCTGCCAATTTGATTTTCCCAATCTACATGAAGATTAAAGTCACCCATGATTAATGTACTGCCTTTTTTATATGTCCTCATTATCTCCTGATTTATTCTCTGTCCTACAGTATAGCCACTGTCAGGGTGCCTATAGTCTACTCTCCACCAGTGTCTTCTTCCCCTTGTTATTTCTTACCTCCACCCATATGGATTCTACATCTTCTGATCCAAGACCATTCCTACTATCGTACTTATTCCATCTCGTACTAACAAAGCTACCCCACCACCCTTTCCTTCCTGCCCGTCCTTTCGAAAAGTCACATACCCCTGAATATTTAGTTCCCAGCTTTGATCTCCTTGTAACCATTTCTCTGTAATGGCTATAAGATCATGCCCATTAACCTTTATTTGTGCCGTTTATTCATTTATTTTGTTCCAAATACTACGTACATTTAAGTAAAAAGCCATTAATTTTGCATTTTTACTATTTTCCCCCCTTTGGCCCTATTTGCTGTTTTTTTTTATGTTTGTACACCCTGTCCCTTCCTAGAACCATAGAACACTACAACACAGAAAACAGGCCATTCGGCCCTTCTAGTTTGTGCCGAAATATTATTCCGCTAGTCCCATTGACCTGCACCTAGTCCATAACCCTCCAGACCTCTCCCATCCATGTATCTATCTAATTTATCCTTAAAATTTAAGAGTGAGCCCGCATTTACCACGTCAGATGGTAGCTCGTTCCACACTCTCACCACTCTCTGAGTGAAGAAGTTCCCCCTAATGTTCCCCCTAAACCTTTCCCCTTTCACCCTAAAGCCATGTCCTCTCGTGTTTATTCCTCCTAATCTAAGTGGAAAGAGCCTACTCGCATTTACTTTGTCTATATCCCTTGAAAACCAAGGTTCCCTATGCCTGTTAACTTTGCCTTTAATCCTGACAGGAACATGCAAACTCTGCACTCTCAAAATTTCGCCTTTGAATGCCTTCCACTTACTGAACACATCCTTGCCAGAAAACAACTTATGCCAATCCACTCTTCCTAGATCCTTTCTCATTTCTACAAAATTGGCCTTTCTCCAATTTAGAATCTCAACTCGAGGACCAGACCTATCCTTATCCATAATTAGCTTAAAACTAATGATATTGTGGTCACTGGACCCAAAATGTTCGCCTACACATACTTCTGTCACCTGACCTGTCTGGTTCACCTAATAGGGGATCAAGTATTGCATCCTCTCTCGTTGGTACCTCTATATATTGATTTAGAAAACTTTCCTGAACACATTTGACAAACTCCAAGCCATCCAGCCCTTTTACAGTATGGGAGTCCCAGTCAATATGTGGAAAGTTAAAATCTCCTACTATCACAACTCTCTGTTTCTTACATCGGTCTGCTATCTCCCTACAGATTTGCTCCTCCAATTCTCTCTGACTATTGGGCGGTCTATAATACAACCCTGACACACTCTGGGTATCATTACCTAAATAGCTGCCCTGCAATGCTGCCATATCCTTTTGCTTTGTAAGCCTACGCATCCCGCCTCCAGAACTATCCCTCCCCTCTCTTTAGTTTAAAGTCCTCTCTACAGCTCTAGTTATTCGATTCGCCAGGACACTGGTCCCAGCACGGTTCAAGTGAAGCCCGTCGCAGTGGAACAGCTCCCTTCTACCCCAGTACTGGTGCCAGTGCCCCATGAACTGAAACCTATTCCTCCCTCACCAATCTCTGAGTTACGCATTTAACTCTTTCACTTTATTCACCCTATGCCAGTTTGCCTGTGGCTCAGGCAGCAATCCCGAGATTATTACCTTGGAGGTTCTGCTTTTTAATTTAGCTCCTAACTGTTCAAATTCTTTCAGCAGAACCTCCTTTCCAGTCCTATCAATGTCGTTGGTACCAACGTGGATGACAGCAACTGGATCCCTCCGCTCCAACCCCAAGCTCCTCTCCAGCCCTGAGGAGATGTCCTTAACCCAGGCACCGGGCAGGCAACACAGCCTTCAGGACTCACACTCATGGCTGCAGAGAACAGTATCTATCCCCCTAATTACACTGTCCCCTACCACTACTACGCTCCCATTTCCTCTCCGCACTTGAATGGCTCCCTGAATGCTCGGACCCTCAGAAGTACAGAGGATCAGAGGGAACTTGCTGTGCATGTACATAGATCCTTGAAGGCAGCAGGACAGGTAGATAAGGTGGTTAAGAAGGCCTGTGGGATGCTTGCCTTTATTAGTTGAGTCATTGAATACACAGAGCAGGGAGGTTATGATGGAGCTGTATAAAACGCTAGTTAGGCCACAGCTGGAGTACTGTGTGCAGTTCTGGCCACCACATTATAGGAAGGATGTGATTGCACTGGAGGGGGTGCAGAGGAGATTCACCAGGATGTTGCCCGGGCTGGAGCGTTTCAGCTTTGAAGAGAGACTGGATAGACTAGGTTTGTTTTCCTTACAGCAGAGAAGGCTGAGGGAGGGTTGATGGAGGTATACAAAATTATGACGGGCATAGATAGGGTAGATAGGAAGAAACTTTTCCCCTTAGCGGAGGTGTCAATAACCAGGGGGCATAGATTTAAGATAAGGGGGAGGAGGTTTAGAGGGGATTTAATGAAAAATTATTTCACCCAGAGGGTGGTTGGAACCTGGAACTCACTGCCTGAGGGGATGGTAGAGGCAGGAACCCTCATAATATTTAAGAAATATTTAGATAAACACTTGAAACGACGCAGCGTACAGGGCTACGGGCCAAGTGCTGGAAAATGGGATTAGAGAAGATAGGAGTTTGATGACTGGCGCAGACATGATGGGCCGAAGGGCCTGTTTCTGTGTTGTAAAACTCTCTGACTCTATGGCTGTAACATCAGCTTCACATTCCCGCCTATCCCTGATAAGACTTCACCCCCTTGCTTATCTCTCAATGATCATTTCAGTTAAATACCATGGCGAGATTTCTGGATAACATTTCTTTCTAGGTCTCCAATGTACTTCGCATTAAATTGAAGAGATTTGTGTATTTAGTGAAATGTTTGTGCAGTTTCACTGAAGGGGTTAGTGAGATGTGGGAATATCACATCGCTGTACCTGGTTCAGAACCTGGAGTTTGGAGATGAACTGAATTATTATACAGACGTTCCAATTCAATTGACCTTCAAAGACACATTAGCTTGCTTAGATAAAATTGTTCTAATCTTTAAAATCAATGTTAAATAGCTGGTAACGAATTAAAAAAACATCTTATCATTTGGAGACGGCAACTGTTCATTTTAGAACAGATCAATCAAAGTTCAGCAGTTTGGAAATCGAGTTATATTTTCCAATATCAGTGATGCATCATGAAGGTAAATCTGGGTCTTTGTCTTTCAAACATTTATTCCTATCCTGTGTTTCAGTGGATCTCCAGGTTTTAATGTGACACGTGTTTAAACACAGGTTGGTCACATCTCTCAGAAATGTCTCAAAGTTCCATGCACAATAACCTGTGACTTCCAAATTCCGGGGTGTTATACCCTAAGAAGATGCCCTGGGAGTTCCCCTGTCTCCCCTCTCCACCCCCCGAAACCCTCAGTAAGATTTATACATGGCATAAAAACAGAAAATGCTGGAAAAAGTCAGCAGGTCTGACAGCATCTGTATGACCCATACGGACTCGAAACGTTAACTATGTTTCTCTCTCCACAGACGCTGTCAGACCTGCTGACTTTTTCCAGCATTTTCTGTTTTTGTTTCCGATTTCCAGCATCTGCAGTATTTTGCTTTTATCTAAGATTGTCTGGCAGTCCGGGAAGGTCACACTTCCGATGGGCAATTATCCTGCACAGGGAACCATCCGATATTCCAATTTAAATCACAGTCCTCGGAAGGTTCCAACCATCTTACAGGAATAGTTACCGGGGGAAGGTTAGAAGAATTAAAACTACTTCTAATTCCTGGGTAACTATTGTGCTGACCCCACTGTATCACCCTGACTAGCCTTCTAACCCCCCAACCCCCCACCCCCGGCTACCCCCCCCAATCCCCCTGACTATCTCCGACCCTCCCCACTACCACCCCACCCCCCACAACTGCCTCCCACACTCCTGACTACCTACCCAGCCCCTGACTCCCTGCCCAACAAACCCTCACCCCCTCGACTACCCAATCACCCTCACTGACCACCGCCCCACTGACCAATCCCCACTGAACACTTGCCAACCTCCCACTGACCACCCAACATCCCTCCGACTGATCACTCTCCCCACCACTGACCACTCGACTCCCCCACCCTGCCTCCCCAGCCTCGGGGGCACAGAGGCTTTCTCACCTGGCTCGGGTCAGTAGGTCAGGCCAGATGAGAAATGTGCGGCTGCATTTCAGGGTAAGTAACCAGGAGCAGAGTGGAAATCCAACTGTGATGTTATGACCCAACATCTACAGTCACTGTGCTTCAGGGAAATGAGAAGTTTTCTCAACATATTTAAAGGTTTATTTACCAGTGTACGGAGAGTTGATTCAGGCACAGCAATTAGGAGCTACAGAGTAAAATTCTCATTCCTCTGTACAAATTCACCATGGCCTCACCCCTCCCTATCTCTGTAACCTCCTTCAGCCCCACAACCCCCCAAGATCTCTGCGCTCCGCCAATTCTGGCCTCTTGTCCATTCCTGATTTTAATCGCTCCACTATTGGCGGC
Source organism: Cetorhinus maximus (assembly GCF_964194155.1). Classification (NCBI taxonomy): domain Eukaryota; kingdom Metazoa; phylum Chordata; class Chondrichthyes; order Lamniformes; family Cetorhinidae; genus Cetorhinus; species Cetorhinus maximus. The sequence continues at coordinate 2,486,302 of NC_135895.1, read as the reverse complement.
TGTGCCTTCTGCTGGGCCCTAAGCCCTGGAATTCCCTCCATAAACATCTCCATCTTTCAACCTCTCTCTCCTCCATCAAGGCATTCCTTAAAACCTCCCTCTTTGACCAAGCCCATGGTCACCTGTCTTAATATCTGCTCAGTGCCAATTTTGTTTCTGATAACGCTCCTGTGAAGCGGATTGGGATGTGGAAGATGCTATTGTAATGAACCCAGCTGATGGTACTACTGGGCAAATCAGATCCCAGGGTGAATCCTGATTTGATAGGTCGTAATTTTTATTTTTTGTTTAGAAATGTGGAGGGTGGCTACTGAACAGAGTCACAGGAGTCAGCTGGTGATGTTTAACACAAGAATAAAACATTCATTAAACAAGAAAAGATGAACAATATTACAATACTCCTTCACCCACAACTATACCTTTGCAGATATATGCAGATTTGTAAGGATAGCACAAGATACAAAAGCTATCTTATTCTCTAATGCTCACAGCAAGTGCACAGTCCATGTAAGTCAATAGGTAACCTCTGGTCAGACATACCACACTCTGAAACCAAGTAATAGATGCCACCCCAAACAGATGCTATGCACCCCGCATCAATGCCCCCCAGATGGTCATCACACCACGAGCCAACTGGTCTCACTGAACTCTGTCTTTCACACGAGGGTTTCCAATCCCCATTCTCAAAGAACCCGCCTTGGAATCTTCTCCCAAACGACGCTTTCTCTCAGTCGCCTTCCCCAAGTGTCCACCTGCAGGGTTTCATTCTCTCTTTCCAATGTTCCTCTCCCCTGGAAGACCACATGTATTCAAGCATTGCCTTCCACACACTCTCTCTCAGATACTCAGCCGTGCCCAGTGCTGGAACACACAGCTTCACATGCCCATAGTTAAGAGTCACAGATCTTCAGCTGTCTCCTTGGATCTTCTGGCTTCTCACAAGCCTATTTTGTTTTAACCCTGCTCCCTGCAGCTTTCGCTCTTTAATTTGGAGCCTTCTCCTCTTCTCCTCACTTTAACTTCACCTAACAGGACCTTGCTCAGGTTCCGGTTCTTCTCCCTTGACTTCACTGTCTTCCTGGGATCTTTATGCTGTTCCACTCCCTGGTTTTGGGACTTTTCTTTTCGTTCTTTGGAACCTGCTGCCTGCAGTTCCCTCTCTCGCGTCCAGTTTCCCTTGGCACCTGCTCCCAACTGAACTAAAACTGCTGTTCTGTCTCTGTGGGCCCCCCTGTCGTTAGGCAACAGCATAGTTTTCCCTACTTCAAGAGTCCTAAAACATTATTAGAATGCAGGTATACAAACAAACCCTGCAGAGTTGCTGGCATCAGTTTAAAGTGAAACTAAAACTCAGGTTCCCTTAACATACAAATACAGAAATATAAATTAAACTTAAACTTGTCGCTAAAACCCACAAATACAAATCAAATTAAATACAAATACAAATCATCTATAGTTCCTGATACCTTCTTCCTTGAAACAAAGGAAGCTCCACAACAGTGAAGTTCACAACAATCACTTCCTCCCTCTGGAATTTAATGGTTTGTTCTAACCCTCCAGCTTTTTTACATAATTCACAAACTATATCATTCCACTCCTCTACAGATTTCAAATGGCCTGTTGCAAACTGTCGACTTGCCTGGATTCAACTGTTATATCTTGTGTATTAACACTGCCAAGCACGTGTAAATCAGTGTCTCCACTCATTGACCTGGGAGGGTCATTTTGCACTTTCAGTCCTTTCTGTTGGCAACTCTCAATTTCCAATGGAAACTTCAACTCTCCCAACCTTTGGGGAAAACCCGGAAAATTATGAGGATTTGATCTGAAGATTTGCTGCCAACAGATCTGTTCAATATTGTCCCATGAGTTTAATTTCTGCTGTGGTCAGATTGCTAATGCAGTGTTTCTTGTATTGAGGATGTGATGTGAGGGACTCGGAGTGCTCTGTGCTGTCAACACAAGGAAGGTTCTTGTCACAGGAACTCCCATGCAGTTGAAATTTCCTCCGCTGATGAATGTATAAGTGACAGAGAATGAAAATAGGTTAAATTAACTGGATAAAGGCAGAGGGGGACTGAGCATCTGCTGCTGGATGTGTCATAGTGAATAGTTTGATGAATCTTACCTCAGTTGTAATATTTAGATCGGTTTATTCTAACTCCAGGAGCTGTTCTGGTGACTGGTTCAGTGATGAGTGAAGGGAAATCTTTTCCAGGACAAATATTAATGATTAATTGAGGAAGAATTGAACACTTGTCCCCAGTGATCCTAATTAAACCGAGGCTCTGTCTCCCAACCTGTCCCCAGTGATCCCAGTTAGCAGTTAACAGTTAGCTTGCAGTTACAGTTAGTAATTAGGAAGGCAAATGGAATATTGATCTTATTGCAAGAAGGAGGGTGCAGTATAAAAATAGGGAAGTCTTCCTACTGGCCATTCATGAAATAATACCTTGTGTATTGTGTACCGTTTTTGCCACATTATTAAGGTAGCGATTTACTTGCATTGGAAGCAGTTCAGAGAAGATTCACTTGGCTGATTCCTGGGATGAAAGGAGTTGTCTTATGAGGAAAGGTTGAACGGGTTGTGCCTATACCCATTGGAGTTTAGAATAATGAGGGGTGATCTTATTGAAACACAAGTGTCAGGCAATGACCATCTCCAACAAGAGAGAATCCAACCATCACCCCTTGATGTTCAATGGCATTACCATCACTGAATCCCCCACTATCAACATCCTGGGGGTTACCATTGACCAGAAACTGAACTAGACTAGCCAAAAAAATACTGTGGCTACAAGAGCAGGTCAGAGGCTAGGAATCTTGTGACAAGTAACTCACCTCCTGACTCCCCAAAGCCTGTCCACCATCTACAAGGCACAAGTCAGGAGTTCGATGGAATATTCTTCACTTGCCTGGATGAGTGTAGCTCCAACAACACTGAAGAAGCTCGACACCATCCAGGATAAAGCAGCCCGTTTGATTAGCATCCCATCCACAAATATTCACTCCCTCCACCACTGACACACAGTAGCAGCAGTGTGTGTACCATCTACACGGTGCACTGCAGGAATTCACCAAGGCTCCTTAGACAGCACCTTCTAAACCCATGACGACTACCATCTAGAAGGACAAAGGTGGCAGACACATGGGAACACCACCAACTGGAAATTCCCCTCCAATCACTCACCATCCTGACTTGGAAATACATCGCTGTTCCTTCACTGTCGCTGGGTCAAAATCCTGGAACTCCCTCCCTAACAGCACTGTGGGTGTACCTACACCACATGGACTGCAGCGGTTCAAGAAGGCAGCTCACCGCCACCTTCTCAAGGGAAATTATCGCACAAATGAGTGATGTGGTATATGAATTTCAATGCCAATGTGATGCTGGGTATGTAGGCCGTACATCCCAATGACTGGCGGATCGGATCAAACAGCCACTGTTCACATTGGGCAGAGTACAGACTGTACCCAACCAGCCCGGGCTTCGCAAAACTCCAAACACATTGGCCAGGATTTTCCCCTCGGTGATTTGGGGGCGGGAACCGCTCGCCGATGGGAAAATGATGCGGGATGACATCGGGAGGAATCCCCGACGTCATCCCGGTCCCTTTAAATTAAGGCCCCCCCCAGTGGCTTGCCCAACAGGAAGCACTTCCTGTGGGGATGCTGCTGGGTGGGCCTTAATTGGCCCGCCCACTCAAAATGGCGGCCGGCCCCGTTTCGGTGGCGGGGGTCGGCTGTCTACCCGCCGCTGAGCCGGTGGGGCCCGCACGCCCACCAAGGGCAAAATTCTGCCCAATGTCTAATGTTAGATGTGATTCTGTGATTGGACAACATTTGCTAAATAATCCTCAATGTGCTAAGAGTTACAATGGCAACCAATTTAAGATTGTCAGTCTGGCTCACAGTTTGGCACATTTGCGTGTACCGGAAGCTACATATATTAATACACGGGGCCCTGTTCTTGCAGACAGAAAGAACATGTACACACATTGCGCCTGTTTCAGCTAAACAAAATAAGTGACAGTCATTCGCTGGCTCATTCCTCAGAGAAATGCATTGACCAATCAGGGTCAAGCTGCTTGGTGTAAATTTCAAACAATGTTTGGCAGTTAACTGTCAGTCACCACCACTGGTGCATTCTCCATTACAATGCCTCTGCCAATCAATTAGCACTGTCTTAACATTCAGTATAAATTGTTGTTTTCCATCTTCTATTGGAATCCTTATAGTGTCCTGATGAGTGCAAGACGAAAAACTTCAACATCAATTAAACTGTTTAAAAAGGACTTTTTAAAAGTGTCATGAACACTTCAATCAGAGAAAATGGTTCAAGAACTAAGAACATTCTGGAAGAATTTATGTTTTAAAATACATTGTTAAGGGTTAATGCAAGAACTCTGATTGTTTTTTTTTGGCAGGCACATCCTTGTACAAGAAAAGGTAATTAAGCAGCTGTAAAGAAGCTGGGAACCTCTTGGCCCCAGTGGACTGTGTGCAAATGGTATTTTATGGCTCTGGAAAAACTCATGCCTGGAAAAACTGTGTTTAAAAGTTAGTTTTGCTTTAACGAGAAAAGGACCAACTGCTTGTGGAGGAAGACGGAAGCCATTTTGCAGTCCAGAGCCAGTCCCCAGCTGGAAGTGAATACAAACTGCTCCTGAGGTGCTCTACATGCCACGATTGAGTACCCTCAAGTGTTCCTCGAGTCCCCCTGAAAGGCCGTGCAAGAGTCATCAACTATTTCGGGGGTCAGCACTGAGACCAACCATATAACCCAGATGCCATTTCAATGACTCCGCCATCTATCCTTTCCCCTTTGAACAACTGGCTTTTAACCTTTGGCAGAATTCCTATATCTCATTTATTTTATTGTTGTTGTGTGTGTGTGTATGTGTGTGTATGTGACTTAGGCTACTTCAAGAGACCTTCATATTTCATACTGTATGTTAACAAGCTTTGCCTTTCTATTTGACAAGTCTGATTTTACTATAAACAAATAATTTTATTGTTTATTGAAGAAACCTGGGCATTGAGTGGTCATTCGGAGTTTAATAGGAAGAGTACATATTTGGGCATATAGCTATCTGGAGAAATCATTTAAATATATGTTGTGACTTGTGGAGTAGTGGGACTAGAGACAGACGGTGCATTCCTCCCATCCTGGTTGTGACAAAAGCAAGAAAAGGCACTGACTTAGGATGGCTGCCACAAGCCACCTGACGTCTGGTGTCGCACGTTGGCCAATTTCCTGGAAAGTTTCAATGTGAATTACATTTCAGACATGCCATGATATCCTCATGGAATTCCACACCTGCTAATGCCAAGAATTACTTCAAAAGGATTTACTGAAACCTGTACTGGACCTCACATTTGCATTTCTATAAGGGTATAAGCAGAGACAGAAAGCCTACCAGGACAATAACTACATGGAAAAGTGTTCTTCCTACCTCATCAAGATAGTTAATGAATCATTCAGAAACTAATGGCTGGGGAATTATAGGCCATGAAACAAAATCCACAGTCGGTTCAGACATCTACTAAACAAATATCTCCTGAAATCATTATGGGAAGAGAGGACATGTGACTGAAGTAACTATTTTTGAAATTAGTTTAATCCAGTATGTAAGTTGCTGAGGAGTAGTCTGCAAAACCTGCCAGTGGGACAGTGATATTCTCCCCCTTCTTTTCCCACTCAAGTCAAAATCCTATCTCTGTTAGTTTAAAAATCCAGCAAAGAGATAGTGAATTTTCATCAAAAGGAACCTCAGTCAGAAAAACCATCGACTTCTGGGAAAGACGGACAGAGTCAGCATGGATTTACGAAAGGGAAATCATGCTTGACAAATCTACTGGAATTTTTTGAGGATGTAACTAGTAGAGTTGATGAGGGTGAGCCAGTGGATGTGGTTTATTTGGACTTTCAAAAGGCTTTCGACAAAGTCCCACATAAGAGATTGGCATGTAAAAATTAAAGAGCATGGGATTGGGGGTAGTGTATTGAGATGGATAGAAAACTGGTTGGCAGACAGGAAACAAAGAGTAGGAATAAACGAGTCTTTTTCCGGATGGCGGGCAGGGACTAGTGGGGTACCACAGGGATCGGTGCTGGGATCCCAGCTATTCACAATATATATTAATGATTTAGATGAAAGAACTAAATGTAATATCTCAAAATTTGCAGATGACACAAAGCTGGGTGGGAGGGTGAGCTGTGAGGAGGATGCAGAGATGCTTCAGTGTGATTTGGACAAGCTGAGTGAGTGGGTAAATGCGTGGCAGATGCAGTATAATGTGGATAAATGTGAGGTTATCCATTTTGGTAGCAAAAACAGGAAGGCAGATTATTATTTGAATGGCTATGAATTGAGAGAGGGGGATGTGCAACGAGACCTGGGTGTCCTTGTACACCAGTCACTGAAGGTAAGCATGCAGGTGCAGCAGGTGGTAAAGAAGGCAAATGGTATGTTGGCCTTCATAGCCAGGGGATTCAAGTACAGGAGCAGGGATGTCTTGCTGCAATTGTACAGGGCCTTGGTGAGACCACACCTGGAATATTGTGTGCAGTTTTGGTCTCCTTATCTGAGGAAGGATGTTCTTGCTATAGAGGGAGTACAGCGAAGGTTTACCTGACTGATTCCTGGGATGGTGGGACTGACATATGAGGAGAGATTGAGTCGGTTAGGATTATATTCGCTGGAGTTCAGAAGAATGAGGGGGGATCTCATAGAAACCTATAAAATTCTAACACGACTAGACAGAGTAGATGCAGGAAGGATGTTCCCGATGGTGGGGGAGTCCAGAACCAGGGGTCACAGTCTGCGGATACGGGGTGGACCATTTAGGACTGAGATGAGGAGAAATTTCTTCACCCAGAGAGTGGTGAGCCTGTGGAATTCGTTACCACAGAAAGTAGTTGAGTCCAAAACATTGTATGTTTTCAAGAAGCAGTTAGATATAGCTCTTGGGGTGAAAGGGATCAAAGTGTATGGGAAGAAAGTGGGAGCAGGTTATTGAGTTGGATGATCAGCCATGATCATAATGAATGATGAAGCAGGCTCGAAGGGCCGAATGGCCTACTCCTGCTCCTAGTTTCTATGTTTCTATGTTTTTCAAAAATAATTTGTCTCTGTCAATTGTAGTTTACATGGGCTTCAACTCTTGAAATCTGAAGGTCACCGTGAAGAAAACTCGGCCTTAGCCAAGGATTCATAAACAGTCAGCTCTCCATTTTTTAACTTTTCAGCATTGATCTTTAACTTGGCTAAGAAAGTGAACAGCGACAGTATAACGTGTAAATGTCTGCAGGCTAGTGTGGATGTGAATGTGGGTTGCGACGGTCGTGACCTGGGTTTACCTTATTAAATATTTTTAATAACTTTGCCGGATGGGTTTTTAACTCAATAAAAACTAACCACTTGTTATTTTAAACACAAGTAAGACTGTCAGACTCATTCCTTTACAACCAGAATGTAGACGGTTAACCACAGGCATTGAGTAAATATCTTCATCCTCTCTAAGTTCATCAAAAATCCCTGTTGCGGTCATACTCGGGCTGCTCAACTGGGGGAGTCATATTTTTTTAACTCCTCCTCATGTGGCTGTAACATCAGGTCATGATCTTATTGAATGGTTGAGGAGGTTCGATGGGCCGAATGGCCTCCTCTTGCTCCTTTCCTTGTGTTCTTCTGTCCTCATCGCCAATCTCCTCACAGCTCCAGTTAGTTTTCCTCTCTCTGATAGTTATCCGGTGGGATTTTCCCATCCTGCCCACCGCCCGGATCGAGTGGTCCCACCGACAGTCTATGGGCTTCTGGCTGCGCTGCCGGATCTCAAACAGCGGCCCTGTCACCACAGGGCCGGAAAATCCCAGCCAGCTTGTAAGCGCCTGGTTAACCTGCACGAGCGGCGAGTCTTTGAAGGAGACAGGAGGAGTCGATAAGGCTGTTAAATAACTGACGGGATCCTGGACTCTGCTGAATCTTTACAAATCACTGCTCAGGGCCCCAGCTGGTGGATTGGGTCTAATTCTAGGCTCCGAGCTTTGCGAATGGTGTCAAGGCCTTGGAGAGGGTGCAGAGGAGATTTACCAGAATGGGGGCAGGGACGAGGGATTCCAGTTATGTGGGGAGATTGATGGGGATTGTTCTCCTCTGACTGGACAGATCGAGACAGTCGGTAGGTGACAGATATCAACCTTTAAATTCCTGACGGTGTGTCAATTTTATCTGTCAAACAATGATGTGTGGCCTTAGTGAAGGAGCCTCTGAAGGATGGAAACAATCCATTCTGACGAGCAGAAACCAGGACAGTGATGTGAAAAATAAACAGCCCAACACGTACCTGTGACATTTAAATATTCAGCTCTTCTCATGGGCACTGCTGTGATAGAAAGAAAAACTTTACATTTCTATAATGCCTCAGGTCACAAAACACTTCACAGACAATGAAGTGGCCTTGAAGTGGAATCACTGCTGTAATGAAGGAACCTTGTCAGCCAATATGTACACAGCAAGATCCCACAGTCAGCAATGACCAGATAATCAGTTATCAGGATGTTGGTTGTGAGATAAATATTGATCCATAACATCAGGGAGAAGAAGCCTCCTCTACATTTAAACAGTGACCCTGTGATCTTTTACATCCACCTGAGAGGGCAAACAGCGCCTCAGTTTAACATCTTAACTGAAAGATTGCCCCTCTGACAGTGCAGCTCCCCCTCAGTACTGACCCTCTGACAGTGCAGCTCCCCCTCAGTACTGATCCTCTGAGAGTGCAGCTCCCCCTCAGTACTGACCCTCTGACAGTGCAGCACTTCCTCAGTACTGACCCTCTGACAGTGCAGCACTTGCTCAGTACTGACCTTCTGACAGTGCAGCACTTGCTCAGTACTGACCCTCTGACAGTGCAGCACTCCTTCAGTACTGACCCTCTGACAGTGCAGCACTCCCTCAGTACTGACCCTCTGACAGTGCAGCACTCCCTCAGTACTGACACTCTGACAGTACAGCATTCCCTCAGTACTGACCCTCTGACAGTGCAGCATTCCCTCAGTACTGACCCTCTGACAGTGCAGCACTCACTCAGTACTGACCCTCTGACAGTGCAGCACTCCCTCAGTACTGACCCTCTGACAGTGCAGCACTCCCTCAGTACTGACCCTCTGACAGTGCAGCACTCCCTCAGTACTGACCCTCTGACAGTGCAGCACTCCCTCAGTACTGACCCTCTGGCAGTGCAGCACTCCCTCAGTACTGACCCTCTGACAGTGCAGCACTCCCTCAGTACTGACTCTCTGACAGTGCAGCACCCCCTCAGTACTGACTCTCTGACAGTGCAGCACTCCCTCAGTACTGACCCTCTGACAGTGCAGCACTCCCTTAGTACTGACCCTCTGACAGTGCAGCACTCCCTCAGTACTGACCCTCTGACAGTGCAGCACTCCCTCAGTACTGACCCTCTGACAGTGCAGCACTCCCTCAGTACTGACAGTGCAGCACTCCCTCAGTACTGACAGTGCAGCACTCCCTCAGTACTCCAGCTGCTGCTGCTGGAGGTGGTGGTGCTGGGTCTCAATGGACTGACGAGGTTTGGATAAAATTAATTGTGATGTCTTTCCTTCCTTCTTTCTCTGGTTCATGGCAAATTGACACCTTTTTGGTGTATTACTGCCACGTACTGCATCGGAGGAAGAAGTGCAACACTAATTTAAAAAACTGAATTCTATGCAATAATCCTGTGAAATATGAAAAAGGCAACATGGCTTTATAAATATCCCAATACCCAAATGTAACTGCTAAAATACCAGCTACTGTGTCACACTATATACCCTTCTGTTGTAGAGTAGACTGCATAGTTCCCCTTTCAGCTGCACACTTGGTACAGTGTCATAAAATACACTGCACTCTTTGCAGGAATCCTTCCCCACACTCCTGACACTAACCATCAACATGTTTCCCCACTCAATACAGAGATTTATTTAACCCACAGTGCCCAATCCTAATCCTGCTCATAATCACCTCACCCTTCCTACACTTCCCAGTTCATTTGGAGGAGATTCACCAGGATGTTGCTTGGGATGAAACATTTAAGTTTTGAAGAGAGGTTGGATAGACTTGGGTTGTTTTCGTTGGAGCAGAGAAGACTGAGGGGTGACCTGATCGAGGTGTACAAGGTTATGACGGGCATGGACAGGGTGGATAGGGAGCAGCTGTTCCTCTTAGTTGAAGGATCAGTCACGAGGAGGCATAAGTTCAAGGTGAGGGGCAGGAGGTTTAGGGGGGATGTGAGGAAAAGCTTTTTTACCCAGAGGGTGGTGACGGTCTGGAATACGCTGCCTGGGAGGGTGGGGGAGGTGGGTTGCCTCACATCCTTTAAAAAGTACCTGGATGAGCACTTGGCACGTCATAACATTCAAGGCTATGGGCCAAGTGCTGGTAAATGGGATTAGGTAGGTAGGTCAGGTGTTTCTCATGTGTCGGTGTAGACTTGATGGGCCGAAGGGCCTCTTCTGTACTGTGATTCTGTGATTCTGTGATTTACTAGATAACTTCACGTTGTTTTGGGCCTCCCTTTCTCACCAATATCCCATTTTTGTTGCCATAATGCATGAGGTTTATCCTTAATAATAGATTTAATTTCTGTCTTCACTAATGAAATCTCAATATCTGGAATCAAGTGATTTATGGAACTTTTAGCCAATGAATCTGCTGCCCGATCCCCTACCTCACACTTATCCACTGGCATCCCTAAAAAACCCACCACAATATCCACCTGTTGTATGTTAGACAATAAACGAAAAATGTCAAAAATAAAACCCTGTCTGGATTCAGAAAAACGGGATTGGGTGGAGACCAATGCAGATGACGAACCTGAACAAATGACGACTCTCAACGGCTTTACCGCCACCACCTACTCCAAAACCAACATAATTGTCATCAGCTCAACTGAAAATACCGATAAATTGCCAAGTAACCTTTTCGCAATCTTAACGTTAAATTCAGGAATAAGAACTGCCTGTCCTTCACATCCCAGGATCCTTAGAACCATCGGTTTAAAGTTGAATGTAAGCAAACCAATTCTTATCTATATATCCTTTTAGAAAACTAGGCAAATGAAAACCTATACAATGTCCCCTTTACGTTTGTCCAGTATTGTAAAATATACCTCTGGATGTTGAAAGTACCAGGGTGGAATTACTAACCAGCATGTATGTATGCTTATATTAAAAACTCACAGGCCCAACTTTTCCAAATCGTCTACTCTTTTTCCAAAAGAATTCCCCTTTATTTGTGATCTGGGCTCCTAACTACCTTGAAGGACATATTTGGTTCAATGGTTGTCTTTCTGCCCTACCAAGTTCACCCAATAATTCAAATCCACTCACCTTCTCCTCAATTCAAGGGGATTTTCTCCATTCTCCACCTGTGGAGTTATTATTGGAGAAGAAATTAAAGCACTAGGACAAATTCTCAACGCTCGAGACTGAATTATATCCAATTTATACAATGAGGTTTTTGCCGCTGATGCATACGCCTGGCATCCATAGTCAATCACTGATTTACAACAATGTTTCCGGGGCTTGAAAATTGCAGCTATGAGGAGAGATTGGATAGTCTCGGGTTGTTGTCCTAGAACAGCGGAGGCTGAGAGATGACATAATTGAGGTGTAGAAAATTATGAGGGTCCTAGATAGTGTAGACAGGAAAGGCCTGTTTCCCCCTAGCTGAGGGGTCAATTACCAGGGGACATAGATTTAAGGTGATTGGTAGAAGGATTAGAGGGGACATGGGGAAAACCTTTTTCACCCAGAGGGTGGTGGGTGTCTGGAATTCACTGCGTCAGTCGGTGGTTGAGGCTGAAACGCTCAACTCGTTTAAAAGGCACCTGGATCTACATCTGAAACACTGGAACCTGCAAGGCTATGGACCAGGGGCTGGAGAGTGGGATTAAAATGTGCGGCTAGTTTCTTTTTTTCCTTTTGGCCAGTGCAGACACGATGGGCTGAATGGCCTCTTTCTGCACCGTAACTTTTCTATGGTTCGATGGTATTATTGCTTGATGTATTCTTAATAAAGTTCCCTTATCTACCCCCCAATCATATCCAGCAATACATCTCATTAAATTAATCACTTCTTTACACTTAATAACCATTGTTTCGATATTTATTTTCCATGTCTGAGTGCAACCAACCCAAATCCCAAAAAACTTAAACACCTTCACCATCTCGACTGGTTTGCAACATGGATACATAACATTGCTGTCCAGGATTTTCTTTCTCCTAAAGAAAACGGCCTGATTTTTGAATTAGAAATGTTAATCTCCCGATGCCTAGACCAGTGCTCCAATGCCCTTAAAGGCTTCTTGAGCTTTATTCAGTACGCACTTAACATTCCTGCCTCTTTTCCAAAGTGCACCTTCATCTGCTCACAATGACAGTCCCGTATCCTTACCACATTGTCATAGATATCATTAATTGTGAAATGGAAATGAACTGGACTAATCACACTTCCCTGTGGGGTATGATTCTCGACCACCTCTGTATCTGACAGCTCCATGCCCACCCTCACCTGTATGATATGATCGATTATGAAATCCTGTATCCAATTAAACATGAGCTCTTCTATACTCAACACGTGCTTTCTCAATATCAATGGATAGAAGGATTATAAGGTGCTATAAGGATTAAAGTGTGATTTCACAGGGGGCTAAGTACGGGATTGGCTCCTGAGTATTTCCCTTGTTTTGCTCGTTTCTCTTTTAAATTCTGGTACAATTTATCAGTCACTGAAAGGTTTACTTCATGGTAAAGATTGTGTAAGAGCAGTGGTAAAGCTTATAGGTAATAGGGAGGTTTATTAATTAAAATAAATAAATAAAAATAATGAACATTTTAAAATAATTCCCTAAAACACATACTTGTGTAATTAAGAAATGTATAAATTTTAGTTGTCAGTAGTGCAAGTTTTTAATAAGCACAGTAAATTGTAGTATGCGTAGAAATTATTCCAAGTTAATTAAGAAAGTAATTAAATTAAATTAACTACATAACTCAAGTAACAATGGCAGGACAGATGTTATGTTGCAGCTGTGGAATTGTTATGTTCATTTGGTGTGAGTGTCAACATGATATAAATTTTGCTTTTGTCTTTATGGCCTGAGGATGCTTCACTTGTCTTGTAGATGCAGGACACGCCAGTACCTCATGCTGGACGTGAGAGGCTCTAACATTTATTGCACAGGCACTGAGTGGACTTTGGGTTCAAATGAAAGGGTCATTTTAAACATCGGGATGGAGGCGGCAGCCCTGGCATGAGGTGGTAGCAGATCTTTGGCAGCCGAGCTGAAGGAGCGTTGGATCAAGGCATCCCTGATACCCCTGCCTCCTGAAGGTTACAGAGATCTGCCCCCATGTCCTCTGTGTTCTCCTCATCGGGCTCCTGCATTGGGGAAAGTGGGACCTGTACCATTGGTACAGTCTACACCTGAACCGTGCTAGGGCTGGTGTCCTTGTGAGCTGCCTAACTAGGGAAGTAGAGAGGGCTTTAAACTGAATAGTGGGGGCAAGGGATCAAATTTGGGAAGATGTGATAAACCAAAGAGTAGAGACAAGGCAAGAGAGGCAGGTATTAATGTAGGAAATGATAAGCAGACCGTGACAGGAAGGGACAGTGAGTATACATCTAAGAGTTAATCAGCAGGTAAGGCTAGACACTACAAAAATAATAAAAGGATAAAACTACAGGATCTTTATCTAAATGCTTTCGAAACAAAGGAGATGAACTGACAGCACAAATAGAAATAAATAAATACGATCTGATAGTCATTACAGAGACATGGCTACAGGATGACATAGATTGAGACCAGAATATCGAAGGGTATGTGTCATTTAGGAAGGACAGGAAGTTAGGAAAAGGTGGAGGGGTGACTCTGTTAATTAACGATGGTATTAGCACATCAGAGAGAGATGAAATCAATTCAGGAAACCAGGATGTAGAAGCGATTTGTGTTGGGATGAGAAATGATAAAGGCGAGAATCACTTCTGGAAGTGGTGTACAGACTCCCTAATTGTAACTACACAGTAGGACAGAGTATAAAAGAAGAGATAATGGGAGTTTACCAGAAAGGTACAGCAATAATCATGGGGGATTTTAATCTACATATAGACTGGAAAAATCAGATGGGAAAAGGTAGCAGAGTTGAAGAGTTCATAGAATGTTTTCAGGATAGTTTCTTAGAACAGAACATTCTGGAGCCAACCAGAGAACAGGCTATATTAGACCTGGTATTGTGCAATGAGATAGGATTAATAAATAGCCTCATAGTGAAGGCCCTCCCTAGGTAGCAACAATCATAATGTGATTGACTTTTACATTCATTTTGAGGGAGAAACGTTTAAGACTAAATAAAGATTAAACTTCAATAAGGGCAATTATGAGGGCATGAAAACAGAGCTGGCTAAAGTGAACTGGCAAATGAAGTTAAGGGATATGACAATAGAAGTTCAGTGGCAGATATTTAAAGGGATATTTCAGAATATACAGAATAGATCCATTCCAATGAGAAAGAAAAATTCCAAGGGGAGGGCCCACTATCTGTGGTTAACTAAAAAAGTTAACGACAATATCAAACTTAAGGAAAAAGTATATAATTACACAAAGACAGGTCAGAAGATTGAAAAGAGTATAAAGAACAGCAAAGAATGAGAAAAAGATTAATAAGGAGGGGAGAATAGAGTATGAGAGAAAGCTAGTTAGTAATATAAAGATGGATTGTAAGAGTTTTTAAAGATATTTAAATAAGAAAAGAGTTAACAAAGTGAGCGCTGGTCCTATAGAGAGTGTGTCTGGGGAATTGATAATGGAAACTAAGTGATGGTGGATGAATTAAGAAGGAATTTTGCTTCAATCTTCAGTATAGAGGGACACAAGTAACATCCCAGAAATAGCTGTAAATCCGGAAATGGAAGGGAAGGAGGAACTCAGGGAAATTACAGACATCAGGGAAGTGGTACCGAGCAAATAGTTGGGGCTGTGGGCTGACCAATCCCCGTGTCTGGATGGACTTCACTCTGAGGAAGTGGCTAGTGAGATAGTTGATGTATTGGTTTTAATTTTGCGAAATTCCCTAGATTTGGTGAGGTTCCATTAGATTGGAAAATATCAAATGTTTATTTATTCAAAAAGTGAGGGAGACAAAAAGCAGGAAACCAAAGGCCAGTCAGCCTAACATCTGTCATAGGGAAAATGTTAGAAGGTATTATTAAAGATGTTATGGCAGGGCACATGGAACAATTCAAGGCAATCAGGCAGATTTAACATGGTTGTGTGAAAAGGAAATCATGTTTAACAAATTTATTGGAGTTCTTTGAAGGAGTCACATGTGCTGTGGATAAAGGGGAACTGGTGGATGTACTGTACTTAGATTTCCAGAAGGCATTTGATAAGGTGCCACATCAAAGGTTATTGCAGAAAATAAAAGCTCATGGTGTAGGGGTAACTTATTGGCATGGATAGAAGCTTGGCTAGCTAACAGGAATCAGAGAGTTGGCACAAATGGGTCTTTTTCCGGTCAGCAGGATGTGACGGGTGGTGTGTCACAGGGATCAGTGCTGGGGCCTCAACTTTTACAATTTATATAAATGACTTGAATGAAGGGACCAAAGGGATTGTGGCTAAATTTGCTGACAACACAAAGATAGGTAGGAAAGTAAATTGTGAAGAGGACATAAGGAGGCCACAAAGGGACAGGGACAGGTTAAGTAAGTGGGCAAAGATCTGGAAAATGGAGTATAATGTTGAAAATGTGGAATTGTTCATTTTAGCAGGAAGAATAAAAAAGAGGCTTATTATCTAAATGGTGAGAGATTGCAGAGCTCTAAGATTCAGAGGGATCTGGGTGTCCTAGTGCATGAATCACAAAAGGTTAATTTGCAGGTACAGCAGGTAATTAGGAAAGTTAATAGAATATTATCATTTATTATGAGGGGAATTGAATACAAAAGTAGGGAGGTTATGCTTCAGTTGTACAGGGCATTGGTGAGGCCACATCTGGAGTATTGTGTACAGTACTGGTCTCCTTATTTAAGGAGAGATGTAAATGCGTTAAAAGCAGTTCAGAGAAGGTTTACTGGACTAATACCAGGAATGGGTGGGTTGTCCTATGAGGAAAGGTTGGACAGGTTAGGCTTGTATTTGCTGGAGTTTAGAAGAGTAAGAGGTGACTTAATTGAAATTGTTAATATCCTGAGGGGTCTTGACAGGGTGGATGTGGAGAGGATATTTCCTCTTGTGGGAGAATCTAGAACTAGGGGACACTGTCCCTGAATCTTTAAGTCTTTGAATATTTTTAAGGCAGAGTTAGATAGATTGTTGATTAACAATGGGGTGAAAGGTTATTGGGAGCAGGCTGGAATGTAGGGTTAAGGTTAAAATCAGATAAGCCATGATCTTATTGAATGGTGGAGCAGGCTCGAGGGGCCAAGTGGTCTACTCCTGCTCCTAATTTGTATGTTCATATGTAAATACCTGCACACTTTGTTCCAAAAGATGGTCACACCTCTTAGAATAGGGTCGTCTGTTTTGGTCAGCAGTGAGGGTCAGGAGGATATGACCATGAGTGAGGCAGGTAATGGGACTGAGCAGACAGCAGGGGAGGAGCCTCAGGCTTTGCAATTGTCAGACAGGTTTGAGATACTCGCAACCTGTGTGGATGAAAGCGAAGTTTGCAAGGTGGATGAGCAGGCTGGACATGGCACTGTGGTACAGGAAGCTGTTCAAGCAGGGGGAGCAAATAGGAATGTAGTGGTAGTAGGGGACAGTATACTGAGGGGGATTAACACTGTTCTCTGCAGCAAAGAGCGAGAGTCCAGGCAGCTGTATTGCCTGCCTGGTGCCAGGGTTCTGGACATCTGCTCAGGGCTGGAAAGGAACATGTAGTGGGAAGGGGAGGATCCAGTTGTCATGGTCCATGTAGGTACCAACAACATAGGCAGGACAAGGAAGGAGGTTCTGCATAGTCAGTATAAGGAGCAAGGACCAAATTAAGAAGCAGAACCTCAAAGGTAATAATCTCTGGATTATTAACTGAGCCACATGCAAATTGGCATAGGGAAATAAGATTAGAGAGATGAATGTGTGGCTCAAAGCCTTGAGCAGGAGAAGTGGGTTCCGCTTCATGGGGCACTGGCATCAGTACTGGGGAAAGTGGGACCTGTACACTTGGGATGGTCTAAATCTAAACTGTGTTGGGAGCAGTGGTCTAGTGAGCCACATAACTATGGGAAGTAGAGAGGGCTTTACACTAAACAAGTGGGGGGAAGGTGGTGGCATAGTGGTAATGTTATTAGGCTAGTAATCCAGAGGCCCAGGCTAATGTTTGTGTTTCTCATGTGTCGGAGCGGACTCGATGGGCCGAAGGGCCTCTTCTGCACTGTGATTCTGTGATTCTGTGATCAAGCTTGTGTAGAGGCAGCAAATCAAGGGGTAGGGTCAAGGCAGGAGAGAAAAATAGTGATGTGGGAAATGAGGGTCAGAGAATGGCAGGAACGGACAGAGAGAAAAAAATCGAAGAGTACACCAATAGTCAAGACTAAATGTTACAAAGAT
The DNA here is from genome assembly GCF_964194155.1 of Cetorhinus maximus. Classification (NCBI taxonomy): domain Eukaryota; kingdom Metazoa; phylum Chordata; class Chondrichthyes; order Lamniformes; family Cetorhinidae; genus Cetorhinus; species Cetorhinus maximus. The sequence continues at coordinate 2,468,689 of NC_135895.1, read as the reverse complement.
AATGAAAAGTCAAAACTAAAGGCTCTGTATCTGAATGTGAGCAGCATTCATAATAAAGTAAATGAATTTGCTTTAAATATTGAAGTTGATAAATATGATGTGATAGCCATTACAGAGACATGGCTGCAGGATGACAAGGACTAAGTCCTGAATATTGAGGGGTATGTGACATTCAAGAAGAATAGGGAGGTGGGTAAAGGTAGAGGGGTAGCACTGTTAATCAGGGATGGCATTGGGGTGCAATAATTAGAGATGACCTTGGTTCAGGAGGTCAGGATGTATAATCAGTTGGGATGAAGATGAGGAATAGGAGGGGAAAGAAGTCCCCGCTGGGAGTGGTCTACAGGCCACCTAATAGTAACCACAATGTGATAAAGAGACAGCAATAATCATGTGTGGTTTTAATCTACATATGAATTGGAAAAATCAGATTGGCAGTAGTAGCCTGGATGAGGAGTTCACAGAATGCTTTTGGGGTAGTTTCTTAGAGTAGAACGCTCTGGATGGGCACCGAGCTGGGAAGCTTGATGCTCAGACCATCTCCCACACTGGCACTGACCAGCTGAGGTCAATGCCAATGTGAGGTACTTGCTGGTCCGAGCACATCCCTAGGAAGCCCTGGTGGGTCTCCTGGAGGAGCCTCTCCACGAAAGTCATCACTCTCTCCATGGAGGACTCATGGCGCTCGGACATGTTGCTCATTGCATCGGCGATCGTCCGTGTAGACGCCTCCTCCATGGACACCAAGCCAAGCACAGCCTCATGTATCTCCCCCAGATGCTCCCGCACACCCGGCCGCATTTCCTGCAGCTGCTGCATCGCGGACGACTCCAGAGGCCCATCACCAGGCACCGACTGAGCATGTGCCTGGTCCCCTGCAGTCCTCCGACTGCTGGCGCCCTGGGCACTCTCTGTCTCTGCCAGCTCCTCCAGCGACTGTGAAGTGCCCTCACCGCTGTGCCCTGGGACACTAGCCGATGTTCGAATTCCCACCGAAGTGCTAGTATCTGCGCTGGTGCCTGCCTGGCAGAGATGGTGTGACGCTGGTGAGACTTCAGGGCCCTCAGGTGTGAGAGGGGGTCTCTGCGGCTCCTCCTCCCGGCCCTGCTCCGCTGATGCTGAAAGGAAGAACAAGGACATTGGATCAGTTAACGTGGAGACAATGTCAATCTGCATCCCTGTCCCCCAGATCATTATCCGCTCAGCCTTCCATAAGCAATGGTCAAGCCATGTTGTAAACTTCAATCACTGAACATTCAGCACTGCCATGGCTGTTGGGAGAACAATGGTGGCCTCACTGCTGGGCAAACATACCTGCCCGTGGCACCCCAGCCTCACCAACACCGGTGGACCTGGGCACATGGCGCCTCTCCAGATCCAGGGCCTCCTGCTCGAAGCGGCTGAGAATGGCGATCTGCGCCTGGCCGTCACCAGTCCTCACCCGCTCGGCCGCTTTCTGAACATTCTTCTCCCGAAAAGGAGAGAGGAGCATTGATTAGTGCTAATTGTACAGGGATTCTCTTCACACACGGCCCACCTCAGCCAGAGTGGGACATATCAGGGCTCCAGTGTCTCTTCACCCCGCTGCTGCCCAACACTCACACAAAGATGCTGGGCCTGTTCCCCACCCCCTTGGCCAAATGCTGCCTACATCACAATAGGCACCACACGGTCTAACCTTCCATAACAAGGAGGCACAAGCACGTGGAGTGCAGAGGGCAGCAGATCGATCAGTGCCAACACCACCTGAAAGCTCCCCTCCCAGCATCTCATCACCCTGACTGTGACATGTCCTGGAGTTTCAGCCCTGCGCCCAGGTGCAGCTCCTCCAGGTTGCCCCAAAACTGTAACGTGGGTCTCAGTGTACCACATGCTGCGGGGGCAGAACCCATCTCTTCACCACCCTCTCAGGGTGACCTCGGCATGGGCAATATCTGCTGACCCACCCAGCGAAGGACACAGGCCGTCAATGATTCAATGCAGTCACTACACTCAGACTTGGCGGGGGGGCTGCAGGGGGTAACCCGACCGGCTGGGTTAAATGCCCAATGCCAACATGGTCCTCACCCTCAGGGAGCAGCAGGTCATTGAAGCGCTTGCGACACTGGATCCAGGTGCATCGCACCAATCGCGGGAGCTCACCACCCCCGCCACCTCCTCCCAGGCACGTTTCGTCATGTGGGGGGGGCCTCCTCCTCCCATCCTGGGGAATCAACACCTCCCACTGTCCTGTCACCTCCTCCAGGAGGGCAGCAAGGCAGCCATTGGAAAAAGGAGGGGCACACTGACCCCCCCCCCCCGGCCCCACCCTCCGGCCTGTCCCACTGCCCCACCCTCCGGCCTGGCCTGTCCCCCTGCCCCACCCTCCGGCCTGTCCCCCTGCCCCACCCTCCGGCCTGGCCTGCTCACCTGAACCCGTCTGCTGAGGCCTGAAACTGGCCATTGTGAGCAGCCTACAGGAGGCTGCCAGGCTTTGAGTTAAACAGACGGCCGGGTCGCTGTTGGACCCCACGGTCTGTGCACGCCCACCGCAGCCCACACACTCCCGCTGTTCTTGGGAGTTGGGAGATGCACTGGGCCATAACTGGCCCACCCGTGTAAAATGGCAGCATGGACCCGATCGTGGGCGGTAATCAGGTCCGTGCCCGCCTCCACCCACTCCCACCTCCACCCACTCCCGCCTCCACCCCAACCCGCCAGAAGGAAAGTTCTGCCCTATGGTTCTAAGGAAGGATGTAAACGCATTCGGGCGGTTCAGAGGAAGTTTACTGGATTGATACCTGGAATGAGTGCGTTGTCTTATGAGGAAAGGTTGGACAGACTGGGCTTGTTTCCACTGGAGTTTAGAAGAGTGAGGGGTGATTTGATTGAAGTTTACAAGATCCTGAACGGCCTGGACAAGGTGGACATGGAAAGGATGTTTCCTCTTGTGGGTGAGTCCAGAACTAGGGGGCACTGATTTAAAATTAGGGGTCGCCCTTTTAGGACAGAGATGAGGAGAATTTTTTTCCCTCAGAGGGTTGTGTGACTTTGGAACTCTCTGCCTCAGAAGGTGGTGGAGGTGGGGCCATTGAATATTTTTAAAGCGGAGGTAGATAGATTCTTGTTAGGCAAGGGAATCAAAGGTTATCGGGGTTAGAGGGGAGTGAATGTGGAATTCAATGCACAAACAGATCAGCCATGAACTTATTGAATTGTGGAGAAGGCACGAGAGGCTGAATGGCCTACTCTTGTTTCATATGTTTGCACTGACCCTCTGACAGTGCAGCACTCCCTCAGTACTGACCCTCTGACAGTGCAGCACTCCCTCAGTACTGACCCTCTGACAGTGCAGCACTCCCTCAGTACTGACTCTCTGACAGTGCAGCACTCCTGCAGTACTGACTCTCTGACAGTGCAGCACTCCCTCAGTACTGACCCTCTGACAGTGCAGCACTCCCTCAGTACTGACTCTCTGACAGTGCAGCACTCCCTCAGTACTGACTCTCTGACAGTGCAGTACTCCCTCAGTACTGACTCTCTGACAGTGCAGCACTCCACCAGTACTGACTCTCTGACAGTGCAGCACTCCCTCAGTACTGACCCTCTGACAGTGCAGCACTCCTGCAGTACTGACCCACTGACAGTGCAGCACTCCCTCAGTACTGACCCACTGACAGTGCAACGCTCCCTCACTACTGATCCTCTGACAGTGCAGCACTCCCTCAGTACTGACCCTCTGACAGTGCAGCACTCCCTCAGTACTGACCCTCTGACAGTGCAGCACTCCCTCAGTACTGACTCTCTGACAGTGCAGCACTTCCTCAGTACTGACTCTCTGACAGTGCAGTACTCCCTCAGTACTGACTCTCTGACAGTGCAGCACTCCACCAGTACTGACTCTCTGACAGTGCAGCACTCCCTCAGTACTGACCCTCTGACAGTGCAGCACTCCTGCAGTACTGACCCACTGACAGTGCAGCACTCCCTCAGTACTGACCCACTGACAGTGCAACGCTCCCTCACTACTGATCCTCTGACAGTGCAGCACTCCCTCAGTACTGACCCTCTGACAGTGCAGCACTCCCTCAGTACTGAACCTCTGACAGGGCAGCACTCATTCAGTACTGGCCCTCTGACAGTGCAGCACTCCCTCAGTTCTGACCCTTTGACAGTGCTGCACTCCCTCAGCACTGACCCTCTGACATTGCAGCACTCCCTCAGTACTGACCCACTGACAGTGCTGCACTCCCTCAGTACTGACCCTCTGACAGTGCAACACTCCCTCAGTACTGACTCTCTGACAGTGCAGCACTCCCTCAGTACTGACCCCCTGACAGTGCAGCACTCCCTCAGTACTGACCCTCTGACAGTGCAGCACTCCTGCAGTACTGACCCTCTGACAGTGCAGCACTCCTGCAGTACTGACCCTCTGACAGTGCAGCGCTCCACCAGTACTGACCCTCTGACAGTGCAGCACTCCCTCAGTACTGACCCTCTGACAGTGCAGCCCTCCCTCAGTACTGACCCTCTGACAGTGCAGCACTCCCTCAGTACTGACCCTCTGACAGTGCAGCACTCCCTCAGTACTGTCCCTCTGACAGTGCAGCACCCCCTCAGTACTGACCCTCTGACAGTGCCGCAGTCCCTCAGTACTGACCCTCTGACAGTGCAGCACTCCTTCAGTACTGTCCCTCTGACAGTGCAGCACTCCCTCAGTACTGTCCCTCCGACAGTGCAGCACCCCCTCACTACTGACCCTCTGACAGTGCAGCACTCCCTCAGTACTGTTCCTCTGACAGTGCAGCACTCCCTCAGTACTGACCCTCTGACAGTGCCGCAGTCCCTCAGTACTGACCCTCTGACAGTGCAGCACTCCCTCAGTACTGACCCTCTGACAGTGCAGCACTCCCTCGGTGTTGCATTGTGGTGTCAGCTTGAAGTGGGGCTGGAACACTTAACAGTGTGAGTCAGAGGTGAGACGGTTACTCACTGAGTTACACCTCAATTCCAGCTTTTCTTTAAAGGCCTCTTCCACGGGATGAATTGGAAAATAACCTGTCAGCGTCTGTTAACTTGAATCATTCATGGGATGTGGGCATTGCTGGCTGGGCCAGCATTTATTGCCCATCCCTAATTGCCCCTTGAGAAGGCGGTGGTGAGCTGCCTTCTTGAGCCGCTCAGTCCATGTGGTGTAGGTACACCCACAGTGCTGTTAGGGAGGGAGTTCCAGGATCTTGACCCAGCGACAGTGAAGGAACGGCGATATATTTCCAAGTCAGGATGGTGAGTGACTTGGGGGGAAACTTCCAGATGGTGGTGTTCCCATGTATCTGCTGCCCTTGTCCTTCTAGATGGTAGTGGTCGTGTGTTTGGAAGGTGCTGCCTAAGGAGCCTTGGTGAATTCCTGCAGCGCATCTTGTGTCATCGACCCTGAGACAGAAACCCGAGAAACGATGATGTCAGCTGAGTCTGAAATATTCACAACGTCTGTTGACAGGCTGTCGAGGGAGAGTTAAAACATCTTGAAATAAACAGGTCAGAAAGATCAATAATTCAAAGATGTGTTTTTTATTTCTGACTGAAGTCGGTTCAAATATAAATCTCAGTCCTGGGCACACGGGGAGAGTGTGTGGGATTGTGTGGGTTAACTCTCGAGTTCACTTTTTATCACTGTCGAGGTTTCTTTGTGAATTTCTCTCTTCCTCCTCCTTCACTGTGACAATCATTTCATTTTCCCCTTCCCCCTCTCTCACTGTCCGACATTCACTGGGTTTGGGGATGGGTTTGTGACTCCCTCCCAGGGCTCTAGCACAGCTGCAGCAACATCTGGGGAAGGAGCTGAGATTCCAACAAGAACCTCCTTTAGAGAATGAGTTTACATTTATAAATATGGCCGTCAGGTGATAGAAAGTCTTCGAATATAGAAAACCAGTCTCGCTCTCATTGTGAAAATGGAACAATCAGTTTCAAACACCGGGGGATGGGCTGTGATTGAAGAGCTTCTCCCCGGGGTGGGGAGGGAGGATCATTAACCCAAACATTAATAAACAAACGAGGGGTTTGTTGGAATAACCTCAGCAATTAAATTTGGAGGGATTTTCCTCCCCCTCTCCCAGGGTCTGTTTGAGTGAGATTGATCTCTGAGTTTCTGGTATTTCGCTTTCTCAGGAGTGACTTACAGAAAATGTGGAGCTTTTGTTTTGTTCACGGGATGTGGGCTTCGCTGGCTGGGCCAGCATTTATTGCCCATCCCTAGTTGCCCTTGAGAAGGTGGTGTTGAGCTGCCTTCTTGAACCGCTGCTGTCCATGTGGTGTAGGTACACCCACAGAGCTGTTAGGGAGGGTGTTCCAGGGTTTTGACCCAGCGACAGTGAAGGAACGGCGATATATTTCCAAGTCAGTGTGGTGAGTGACTTGGAGGGGAACTTCCAGGTGATGGTGTTCCCATGTGTCTGCTGCCCTTGTCCTTCTAGATGGTAGTGGTCATGAGTCTCGAAGGTGCTATTGAAGGAGCCTTGGTGAATTTCTGCAGTGCATCTTGTAGATGGTACACACTGCTGCTACTGTGCGTCGGTGGTGGAGGGAGTGAATGTTTGTGGATGTGGTGCCAATCAAGTGGGCTGCTTTGTTCTGGATGGTGTTGAGCTTCTTGAGTGTTGTTGGAGCTGCACTTATCCAGGCGTGGAGATCATTCCATCACACTCCTGACTTGTGCCTTGTAGATGGTGGACAGGCTTTGGGGAATCAGGAGGTGAGTTACTCATCGCAGGATTCCTAGACTCTGACCTGCTCTTGTAGCCACAGTATTTATATGGTTAGTCCAGTTCAGTTTCTGGTCAATGGTAACCCCCAGGATGTTGATAGTGGTGGGCTCAGCATTGGGTAATGCCATTGAATGTCATAGTAAAATGGTCATATTCTCTTGTGGGATCTTGCTGTGCAGGGGGTGAAGTTGGGCCCAGGTGGGACAGAGGACCTCAGAGCTCAGGGGTCCTCTCTGTCTTCATTAGTTTTAAATGGTGTGGCCGAGGTAGTCTGTCTATCTAAACAGTTTACAAAGAATCAGCAGGTGCTGATGGGCCGAATGGGCTCTGAGTTTGCCGGAACCATCTTTAATTCTATGATTCATTAATAGAGACTTGACCTTGTTGCCTGAAGTTATTCAGAAACCTCTTCATTTAGAAATGACTTCACTAAACAAATTGTCAACGATTTCCTGATCATGGTAAAAGGTTATAGATTGGGAAATGTGGATGTACAAAGGGGTCTGGATGTCCTTGTACACCAATCACTGAAAGTAAATAGGCAGGTGCAGCAAGCAATTAGGAAGGCAAATGGTACGTTGGCCTTCATTGCGAGAGGATTTGAGTTCAGAAGTAGGGATGTCTTACTGCAGCTACATAGGGCCTTGGTGAGACCACACCTGGAGTATTGTGCGCAGTTTTGGTCTCCCTACCTAAGAAAGGATGTACTTGCCATAGAGGGAGCAGCGAATGTTCACTAGGCTGATACCGGAGATGTCAGGGCTGTCGTATGAGGAGAGATTGGTTTGACTGGGCCGGTATTCACTAGAGTTTAGAAGAATGAGAGGGGATCTGATTGAAATGTATAAAATTCTAACAGGGCTGGACAGACTGGATGCAGGGAGGATGTTTCCCCTGGTTGGGGAGTCTAGAACCAGGGGCCACAGTCTCAGGATATGGGGCAGGCCATTTAGGACTGAGATGAGGAAAAATTTCTTCACTCAGAGTGTGGTCAACTTGTGGAATTCTCTCCCACAGAGGCTGTGGAGGCCGGGTCACTGAGTATATTCAAGAAAGAAATTGATCATTTTTTGGCTATTAGGGGCATCAAGGGGTATGGAGAGAAAGTGGGAATATGGCCTGGAGATAGAGGATCAGCCATGATCATATTGAATGGCGGACCAGGCTCGAAGGGCTGAATGGCCTAATCCTGCTCCTAATTTCTATGTTTCTTGGGATAACAGAATTATACAGCAGAAAAGGAGGCCATTCTGTCATTCGAGTCTGTGCTGGATCTCTGAAAGAGTTATCCAATTATTCCCACTCCCTCAGCCCTTTCCCCATAGCACTGTCATTTCCCCTTAAAAATTTATCCAATTCCCTTTTGAAAGTTATTATTGAATCTGCTTCCACCGTCCTTTCAGGCAGCGCCTTCCAGATCACAACAACTCGCTGTGTAAAAATAAATTCTCCTCATCTCCCCCTCTGGTTCTTTCACCGATTCTCTTCAATCTGTGTCCCTCTGGTTACCGACCCTCCTGCCACTGGAAACAGTTTCTCCTTATTTACTCTATCCAAACTCTTCCTGATTGTGAACACCTCTATTAAATCTCCCCTTAGCCTTCTCTGCTCTAAGGAGAACAATCCCAGCTTCTCCAGTCTCTCCATGGAACTGATATTCCACATTCCTGGTTCTATTTGAGTAAATCAGGGAATGTTGAAGTAGCTGTGAGATTTGTAACCTTCTCTTCCGCTCTCCTAAGTTTAATAAACAATGTCTCGGGACTTGCTCTGAGTGATGCCATGGGAGATCTGCCAGTTCTTTGAAAACAATGCTGTCTGCTAAAGTTTGAATAATGTACAAATGTTAATGACTGTTTTTGTCGTGAGCAGAGGGGAGATTAATCGGATTGATTGGTTGGTGGAGGCAGGACGAAATAGTCTGATTAATAAAAGTGTTCTGTTCTGTAACTACAACAAGCTTTGGGAGATGACAGGGAGGAATCTGCTTCAATTAAATTCATTCCCAATTACAGATAAACCGGAATGTTTCTGTCCATGATCCACACAATTAGATTCACTCCAGCTCGTTCAAACTGACACATGGATGTTTGAAATAATAATATTTTATCTGAGAAAGGCTCTATCCCTCAGTGTCAGCTGTGGCTCAGTGGGTAACACACTCACTTCTGAATCGGAAAATCATGGGTTTGAGTCCCACCCCACAGACTGGATCACAATATCTGAGTTAACACTGTATGTATATGTTTACTTTCATTACAGTGGGAGTAAGATGAACATGTTACAATTCTTCAGTACATGTTGTGATTTGTGAAGCTATCTTTTCTACAGAACTGTGAGGTCTTATTATCTAAAACCACCTTCGCTAAAACAATGACTCATAACTTGGGGGTGGCTGCACAACCACCTGTGAGATGGTGGAACTTGAAGGAGGCAAAAGGCATGTGCACCAGATGTCCTGTGCTTAAATGACTAAGTACGGGAGGAAAATGTGAAAATCAGACAATGTGAGATGTTCTGAACTAAGTTCAGTTCGATGTGGACCAATCAGAGACTGATCACGTGCCCCAGAAACCAATCAAGGGGCACAGAATGGTCAACATGAGGGAAGTTGCTGGGTAGCCAAAGGATAAAAGGAGGCTAAGAGCCCCAACTGGCAGAGCGCCATTGGAGCGAGGTCATCGAGTAGAGAATTCCCGCTTTAAACGGATCAGACCAAGTCCGGTCAGGTCCAATCAATCAGCAGTCAACCAAGACAGACCAAATAGTTGGGAACAGACAGCATGGATTTCTAAAGGGAAAATCCTGGTTGGCACCACACCCACAAACATTCACACTCTCCACCACGGACGCACAGTAGCAGCAGCATGTGTACCATCTACAAGATGAACTGCAAGAATTCACCGAGGTTCCTTCAACAGCATCTTCCAAACCCAGGACCACAAGGGCAGCAGACATGGGAACACCACCGCCTGGAGGTTCCTTTCCAAGTCACTCACCATCCTGACTTGGACTTTCAGAAGGCTTTCGACAATGTCCCACGTAAGAGATTAGTGTGTAAAATTAAAGCCCTTGGGATTGGGGGGTAGTGTATTGAGATGGATAGAAAACTGTTTGGCAGACAGGAAACAAAGAGTAGGGATAAACAGATATTTTTCCAAATGGCAGGCAGTGACTAGTGGGGTACCACAGGGACCGGTGCTATATATATAATATATATACGGTGCTGTATATATAATATATATATACGGTGTTGTATATATAATATATATATCACAATATATATTAATGATTTAGATGAGGGAACTAAATGTAATATCTATAAATTTGCAGATGACACAAAGCTGGGTGGGAGGGTGAGCTGTGAGGAGGATGCAGAGATGCTTCAGTGTGATTTGGACAAGCTGATTGAGTGGGCAAATGCATGGCAGATGCAGTATAATGTGGATAAACGTGATGTTATCCACTTTGATAGCAAAAACAGGAAGGCAGATTATTATCTGAATGGCTATAAAATGAGAGAGGGGAATGCGCAACGAGACCTGGGTGTCCTCGTGCACCAGTCGCTGAAGGTAAGCATGCAGGTACAGCAGGCGGTAAAGGAGGCAAATGATATGTTGGCCTTCATAGCCAGAGGATTCGAGTACAGGGGCAGGGATGTCTTGATGCAGGTGAGACCACACCTGGAATATTGTGTGCAGTTTTGGTCTCCTTATCTGAGGAAGGATGCTCTTGCTATAGAGGGAGAGCAGCGAAGGTTTACCAGACTGATTCCTGGGATGGTGGGACTGACATATGAGCAGAGATTGAGTCGGTTAGGATTATATTCGCTGGAGTTCAGAAGAATGAGGAGGGATCTCATAGAAGCCTTTAAAATTCTAACAGGACTAGACAGGGTAGATGCAGGAAGGATGTTCCTGATGGTGGGGGAGTCCAGAACCAGGGGTCACGGTCTGAGGATATGGGGTAGAACATTTAGGATTGAGATGAGGAGAAATTTCTTCACCCAGAGAGCGGTGAACCTGTGGAATTCGCTACCACAGAAAGTAGTTGAGGCCAAAACATTGTATGTTTTCAAGAAGGAGTTAGATATAGCTCTTGGGGCGAAAGGGATCAAAGGGTATGGGGAGAAAGCGGGAGCAGGCTATTGAGTTGAATGATCAGCCATGAGCATAATGAATGGCGGAGCAGGCTCGAAGGGCCGAATGGCCTACTCCTGCTCCTAGTTTCTATGTTTCTATGAAATAAATTGCTGTTCCTTCACTGTCAGTGGGTCAAAATCCTGGAACTCTGTTCCTAACAGCACTGTGGGTGTACCTACACCACATGGACTGCAGCGAATCAAGAAGGCAACTCACCACCACCTTCTCAAGGGCAATTAGGGATGGGGAATAAATGCTGGCCCAGCCAGCGAAGCCCACATCCCATGAATGAAAAAAAACTGACTTGCTGGAGTTTTTTGAAGAGGGAACAAGGGGGGTTGATGAGGGTAATGCTGTTGATGTGGTGTACATGGAATTCCAAAAGGCATTTGATACAGTGCCACACAACAGACTTGTGAGAAAAGTTATAGCTCATGGAATAAAAGGGACAGTAGAAACGTGGATACAAAATTGGTTGAGTAATAGGAAGCAGAGAGAAATGGTTAATGGGTATTTCTCAGGTGGGAGGAAGGTTTGTAGTGGAGTTCCCCAGGGGTCGGTATTGGGACCCTTGCTTTTCCTGGCGTATATTAATGACCTAGATCTTGGGGTGCAGGGGACAATTTCAAAGTTTGCAGATGATACAAAACTTGGAAGCATTGTAAACTGTGAGGAGGACAGTACAGAATTTCAGAAGGATATAGACAAGTTAGTGGAGTGGGCAGATAGGTGGCAGATGAAGTTCAATGCGGAGAAGTGTAGGAAGAACATGGAGAGGCAATATAAAATAAAGGGTGCAATTCTTAATCATGTGCAGGAGCAGAAAGAACTGGGTGTATATGTGCATAGATCATTGAAGGTGGCAGGACAGGTGGAGAGAGCAGTTAATAAAGCATATAGTATCCTGGGCTTTATCAATAGGGACATAGAGTACAGGAGCAAGGAGGTTATGCTGAATTTATATAAGACACTGGTTAGACCTCAGCTGCAATATTGTGTACAGTTCTGGGCACCACACTATAGGGAGGATGTGAACACATTGGGGAGAGTACAGAAGAGGTTTACAAGAATGGTTCCAGCGGCTGAATTTTAAGCCCTGAGGGCGAGCGCACGCCCAGTCCGATTGGACGCATAATCGTATAAGACATAGGATGAGCATCCCTACGTCATCGCGATCTTGCACGATATTTTGCAGAGCGGGTGTCCGACAATTAAGTGACAATTAAGCCCATTAACGGCGCAATTGCCTCCAATATTTTGTGGGCCCTCTGAAGTTCCGGTTGGTGGATCTGCCGGCTGGACTCGACATTTTAAATCAAACCTCATCGAAGGGGGGGTGAAATTTCCTTCATGAAATAAAATAAAAATAAATATCTGTGGACACCATTTTTCTCAGCGATATTTCTAGTTGCCTGATCGTGATGTGTGAGCATTTTATGCAGCTTTTTAAACCCTTTATTTGATGAATTTCAAGTCTCCAGCTCCTTGGGGCAGCTTCAGGGATCTCTCTCTCCGCACCCTCCCCACGCCCACAGAAACATCACCAACATCCCCCCCACCCCCTTCCGCACTCACCCCACGCCCACAGAAACATCATCACCTCCCCCCCACCCCTTTCAGCATTCACCCCACGCCCACAGAAACATCACCAACACCCCCCCACCCCCTTCCGCACTCACCCCACGCCCACAGAAACATCACCAACACCCCCCCACCCCCTTCCGCACTCACCCCACGCCCACAGAAACATCACCAACACCCCCCCACCCCCTTCCGCACTCACCCCACGCCCACAGAAACATCACCAACACCCCCCCACCCCCTTCCGCACTCACCCCACGCCCACAGAAACATCACCAACACCCCCCCACCCCCTTCCGCACTCACCCCACGCCCACAGAAACATCACCCTCCCACCCCCTTCAGCATGCACCCCCACCCACAGAAACATCATCACCTCCCCCCCACCCCTTTCAGCATTCACCCCCACCCACAGAAACATCATCACCCCCACCCACCCCCTTCAGCACTCACCCCCACCCACAGAAACATCATCACCTCCCCCCCACCCCCTTCAGCGCTCACCCCCACCCACAGAAACATCATCACCCCCACCCACCCCCTTCAGCACTCACCCCCACCCACAGAAACATCATCACCCCCACCCACCCCCTTCAGCGCTCACCCCCACCCACAGAAACATCATCACCCCCACCCACCCCCTTCAGCGCTCACCCCCACCCACAGAAACATCATCACCTCCCCCCCACCCCTTCAGCACTCACCCCCACCCACAGAAACATCATCACCTCCCCCCACCCCCTTCAGCACTCACCCCCACCCACAGAAACATCATCACCCCCACCCACCCCCTTCAGCACTCACCCCCACCCACAGAAACATCATCACCTCCCCCACCCCCTTCAGCACTCAACCCCACCCACAGAAACATCATCACCCCCCCCACCCCCTTCAGCGCTCACCCCCACCCACAGAAACATCATCACCCCCACCCACCCCCTTCAGCACTCACCCCCACCCACAGAAACATCATCACCTCCCCCACCCCCTTCAGCACTCAACCCCACCCACAGAAACATCATCACCCCCCCCACCCCCTTCAGCGCTCAACCCCACCCACAGAAACATCATCACCCCCCCCACCCCCTTCAGCACTCACCCCCACCCACAGAAACATCATCACCTCCCCCCACCCCCTTCAGCACTCACCCCCACCCACAGAAACATCATCACCTCCCCCCCACCTGAGGGAGTGCTGCACTGTCAGAGGGTCAGTACTGAGGGAGTGCTGCACTGTCAGAGGGTCAGTACTGAGGGAGTGCTGCACTGTCAGAGGGTCAGTACTGAGGGAGTGCTGCACTGTCAGAGGGTCAGTACTGAGGGAGTGCTGCACTGTCAGAGGGTCAGTACTGAGGGAGTGCTGAACTGTCAGAGGGTCAGTACTGAGGGAGTGCTGCACTGTCAGAGGGTCAGTACTGAGGGAGTGCTGCACTGTCAGAGGGTCAGTACTGAGGGAGTGCTGCACTGTCGGAAGGTCAGTACTGAGGGAATGCTGCACTGTCGGAAGGTCAGTACTGAGGGAGTGCTGCACTGTCGGAAGGTCAGTACTGAGGGAGTGCTGCACTGTCAGAGGGTCAGTACTGAGGGAGTGCTGCACTATCAGAGGGTCAGTACTGAGGGAGTGCTGCACTGTCGGAAGGTCAGTACTGAGGGAATGCTGCACTGTCAGAGGGTCAGTACTGAGGGAGTGCTGCACTGTCAGAGGGTCAGTACTGAGGGAGTGCTGCACTGTCAGAGGGTCAGTACTGAGGGAGTGCTGCACTGTCAGAGGGTCAGTACTGAGGGAGTGCTGCACTGTCAGAGGGTCAGTACTGAGGGAGTGCTGCACTGTCAGAGGGTCAGTACTGAGGGAGTGTTGCACTGTCAGAGGGTCAGTACTGAGGGAGTGCTGCACTGTCAGAGGTTCAGTACTGAGGGAGTGCTGCACTGTCAGAGGGTCAGTACTGAGGGAGTGCTGCACTGTCGGAGGGTCAGTACTGAGGGAGTGCTGCACTGTCGGAGGGTCAGTACTGAGGGAGTGCTGCACTGTCGGAGGGTCAGTACTGAGGGAGTGCTGCACTGTCAGAGGGTCAGTACTGAGGGAGTGTTGCACTGTCAGAGGGTCAGTACTGAGGGAGTGCTGCACTGTCAGAGGTTCAGTACTGAGGGAGTGCTGCACTGTCAGAGGGTCAGTACTGAGGGAGTGCTGCACTGTCGGAGGGTCAGTACTGAGGGAGTGCTGCACTGTCAGAGGGTCAGTACTGAGGGAGTGCTGCACTGTCAGAGGGTCAGTACTGAGGGAGTGCTGCACTGTCAGAGGTTCAGTACTGAGGGAGTGCTGCACTGTCAGGGGGTCAGTACTGAGGGTGTGCCGCACTGTCAGAGGGTCAGTGCTGAGGGTGTGCCGCACTGCCAGATGTGTGGTTCTTTTGAATATTGTGTTCACCCGAGGTTCTGTGTGCCCTCTCAGGTGGATATGAATAATCTGTGGACCATATTTTGTGGAAGATAAGTCGAGTTGCTTCCTGTTTCCTCCCCAATATTTACCCACGAGCAATGTCACTGGGGGGAATCGTCCCACAATTGCACTAAGTGCGGTAGCGGTTGTGATAAACAACATTTTACTCCCCAGCCACAATGGCGGGTTTTTGTGCCAAATCATCTGCTTCCCGCCTCATTAATTATGCAGCCACAGGAAACGCACATCTCGCTGGCGGGCAGCCTCTGAATAGCCCACCATCCCGTTACCTCACCGCCTCCTCACTCCGGGTGCCATGTCAACGCTGCAGCTGCACACACAGTTCTCAATGTTTGCAGCCCAGGACGGCTCCAGTGAAGACATGGTCCCTGAAAGCCAGGGAGAGGTCAGTGACCCATCGCTGGAATACCTTTCGGAGCCCCACTGTGATGTCCCCCACCCCCACTCCGGCCACAGGAGGTCCAATAATCTCACCACTCTGGCTTTGGAAGCAGTGCCAGGGGTGGTCAGTGCCAACACTGCACGCAAGAGGTTGGCCATCCAGTGCAGAAAGAGGGTGAATGATCCCATCCACGCCCCCAGGGTAAGGCAACCATCTCATCCTTCTAAACTCACACACTCACACACCCATCACACATTCACTGGCATCTCACTCACTGCCAGCTCAAGGGACATCACCACTCACTCTCTCACACTCACCCTCACATCTCCATCTGGCCTCATCTCCTCTGGAGGCTGCCTCCTCAGCCCTCACCCTCTTGAGGCCACTTGCACCGATCAACATGTGCCCCCCACACACACCCTGGGATACCCCCCTTCCCCAGTACAGCCCTCACCCAGCAGCCATTGAAAAGCCACCCCCGCCTTACGGCTGGTCTGGTGGGTAGAGACCTGCCCGTGAGCCTCCCCTAACAGTGATGTGGTGCTGCCTGTGAATCCTGGCGCTGAGACTGAGAGTGCTGCCCGAAACAAGATAGGCAAATAAACCTCGGAGTCTCGAGGGAAGTGCAGCTCACCCGGTGCATGTCGCTTCTGTACAGTTGTGAAACACATCATTGTGCCCGGATGATCCAGCGTGGGGGAGATGCTTCTGACAAACTGGGCTAATAATGAGATGCTAAAGTATTGAAATTAGTTCCCCAACATGCGGCGATGGGAAATGCAGTCCGCCATTGACCGGTGGGATGGATGATCGCAAACTGGTTAATGATGACGTGAAACTGATTTTAGCCATTTCCAGATATTTCCCGCTCCTGCCCATTATGACAGCGCCACAGATGGGAGCTGGAAATCCTAGCTTTTGCTGGGTCACCTCGCTGTGACCGTCTTCCCTGGAGCTGAAGATCATCCCTATTCTGAAGCTTCTTCCCAGAGTCCTTCGAGGGAGCTACAAGTCCACAGAGTGTCCAAGGTTCTTCTCTTCGATTCCCAAAGGGTCCAAGTTTTAATTCTCTTCAGAGATTTCTTTCAGATCAATCTTTTATTGAAAAATCTTTGTTATCTTGCAGCTCAGTCATCCTGAAACCAGTACTCTGTTTCCCAGCGATGTTGATCACATGTTGTACGATTCTGCAGATGATGATGTTCAACCAGATGCAGAGGGAGGCTGGAAAGTCTCCAAACCATCTCCCCTCAGGGCTGAGAGTACTCAGGGAGTTAGAATCCTCCAGCACTGTGACTTGGGGGAGGGGAAGAGTAGGAGTTTGCAATCAGTGGTTGTAAAAATGGAGTTTTTGTAGTGTAAGTAGTTAAAGATATAGTTTCATGATGTTGTAAAAAGTGGATAGCATATTTTGGGGGAGGTGTAGTATAATGGTCAGATATTCAAAGAGTCTTTGTGTGCTTGTACAAGAAACTCAGAAAGGTGCCATGCAGACACAGCAAGCAACTAGGGAGGCAAATGGCATGTTGACATTTATTGCAAAGGGATTGGAGTACAAGAACAAAGAAGTCTTGCGAAAATTGCACAGGGCTTTGGTGAGACCACATCTGGAATATTGTGTGCAGTTTTGGTCTTAAGAAAGGATATAATTGTACTGGCGATAGTACAGTGAAGGTTCACTAAATTGATCCCTGGAATCAAAGGGTTGTCTATGATGAGAGGCTGAGCAAATTGGGTCTATATTCTTTGGAGATTAGGAGAATGAGAGGCAATCTCATTGAAAGCTACAAAATTCTGAAGGGGTTTGATAGGATAGAGACTGAGGGTGGAACCATCAGTGCCCACTGGCGTTGGGCATGTCCACCAGCATGTATGGGCAATATGGTGAGAAGGCCAAAAATCGGTTTCATGACGCCTTGAAACCAGCTTGTGATTGTCCGCTCAGCCCATCAATGGAGGGCCGTGTTTCCCAGCATTGGACATCGGGAACCTCATTGTACATATCAGCACATCATTATCAGGCCAGCCTGCTGGACTCATACCCCAGCCCCCTCGCTGGATCCTCCATCCATGTCGCATGATTGTATACCGGCGCAAAACACGTCTTGACAAGTGTGACGTGCAAAAGTCGGGACATACCCCGGACAGGGGCATCCATGGGGATGAAAGAGTGCGGAGATAGGGGGGGAGTAAGGCTGGAGGAAAGAGTTGGGAGGGAGGAAGGACTAAGGGTGGCAGAAGAAATGAGGCCGTTGGAAGGAATCAGGCAGGGGGAGGAACCTTGGGGGGGAGGAAGAAGAGGTGGGGAGTCTGAGAGTGGGGGAGGACAAAGGGGAGGAAGTCCAGGAGGGGGGGGAGGGGTTGCAAAGAGGAAAGGGCTCCAAGGAAGGAAGGGGACCGGAGTGGGGTCATCCTGTTTTCCATGTGGCAGTCCTGGGCTGGAGGCGCTGAGAGGTGAGCTCGTGGCTGCTCTGGAGAAGAGTCACACGGACTCGAAACGTTAACTCTGTTTCTCTCTCCACAGAAGCTGCCGGACCTGCTGAGCTTTTCCAGCATTTCCTGTTTTTATTTCAGATTTCCAGCCTCTGCAGCATTTTGCTTTTATATGTTTTAAATATGGTGCTTGGCGTGATGAAGCGGCAGGGTGATGGTGTGGCGGGCGACTGAGACCCCACTCACCATGGAAATGGCGGGTTTCCCGGGAACGCGTAATTAATGCGGCGGGTTTGGGACGATGCAGAGTGAGAAGCCGCCATTGTGGCCGTTGGGGAAAATGTCGTTTTACCCCCCACTTTGCCACACTTGGTGCAAATCCGGGGTGATTCCGCCCTGAGAGACTGTTTCTCCTGGTCAGGACACAGTCTCAGGGTAAGGGGCCGATCATTTTGGACTGAGACGAGGGACAATTACTTCCCTCAAAAGGCTGTGAATCTTTGGAATTCTCTGCCCCAGAGGGTTGTGGATGCTTCATCACTGAATAAACTCAATGCTGGGATAGACAGATTTTTGGTCTCTTTGGGATATGGGGAGCGAAAATGAAGTTGAAGATCAAGATCAGCTTCACTCTGCTACACTCCAGGCTGAGCCATGGTCAGTACCTTGGCAATGATGTTAATGGGAGAGTGAGGGATCTCTGCTATGTCCAGTAATATATCAGTTTTGGGGAATCTTATCTCTGTTGTGTCCAGTGATGTCGTGTCCAGTGGGTCCCTTGTATACCAGCCAATGAAAGTAAACAGGCAGGTGCAGCAAGCGATTAGGAAGGCAAATGGTATGTTGGCCTTCATTGCAAGAGGATTTGAGTTCAGAAGTAGGGATGTCTTACTGCAGTTATACAGGGCCTTGGTGAGACCACACCTGGAGTATTGTGCGCAGTTTTGGTCTCCCTACCTAAGAAAGGATGTACTTGCCATAGAGGGAGTGTAGCGAGGGTTCACTAGGCTGATACCAGGGATGGCAGGACTGTCGTATGAGGAGAGATTGGTTTGACTGGGCCTGTACTCACTAGAGTTTAGAAGAATGAGAGGGGATCTGATTGAAATGTATAAAATTCTAACAGGGCTGGACAGACTGGATGCAGGGAGGATGTTTCCTCTGGTTGGGGAGTCTAGAACCAGGGGCCACAGTCTCAGGATATGGGGCAGGCCATTTAGGACTGAGATGAGGAAAGATTTCTTCACCCAGAGGGTGGTCAACCTGTGGAATTCTCTACCACAGAGGCTGTGGAGGCCGGGTCACTGAGTACATTCAAGAATGAAATTGATAATTTTTTAGATATTAGGGGCATCAAGGTATATGGAGAGGAAGCGGGAATATGGCATTGAGATAGAGGATCAGCCATGATCATATTGAATGTGGAGCAGGCTCGAAGGGCCGAATGGCCCCCTCCTGCTCCTAGTTTCTATGTTTCTATGATATGCCAGTCCTGGGGAACTCCAGTCCCGGTCTGCCACTGGAGTGTTGGTTTTGCCTGCAGTTGGGTACTTCCATTGGATTTTGGTGGCTAAGGGAGTTTAAGGGTCAAATTTGATCTAAAGACTAGTATTTTTTTGAATTTAGCAATTAACTAAAAGTTGCTGTTAGGGTTGCAAGAAGATGAGTCTTAGTCCAGTCTTAAAAGAGAGCTCATGCAGGGTCTGTTGGCAGCTGCAACTAGTTAGTTAGCTAACTGGCTTAAACAGGTTTTCAGAGACTAGGCTCAGATAGTATAAGAGGAGGCTATCTTATAGTGCTGACTTTGTTGGCACTGAAGTGCTGTGTTTGGCTGCAGTTGAGTGCTTCACTTAGAGTTTGGTGACTGAGGGAGTTCATGGAGAAGGGAGGAGGTGCTCCTGTTTTTTCTACCTTTCTTCAGAAAGAAGAGCGGAAGCCTTGGTAAGTAGGAACTGGTGAGTAAATTAGAAAGATGTAACATTTTTAAACAAGTTGCTATACTTGGGTTTAACTGAGAAGTGCCAGGAATAAGGGAAATTTATGGCCAATATAATAAAGTAATATAAATAATCTGAAGTAGAATAGAGTTAACATGAGGGAAGTAGAGTTAAGACATGACAGGGCAGCTCAGTCGAGTGGGATGCGTGTCCTGTAGTATGTGTGAAGTCATGGACGTACCAGTGTCCGAGACGCCACCTGTGCAGGAAGTGCTGCAGCTGCAGAAATGTGAGCTCCGGGGTTCAGAGCTCGAGCGGCGGCTGGAGTCACTGTGGCACATCCGGGAGGCTGAGAACTACGTGGATAGCACGTTCAGAGAGGTGGTCACACCGCAGCTTAATGGCCAGGAGACAGAGAGGGAATGGGTGACCACCAGGCAGTCCAAGAGAAGTAGGCAGGTAGTGCAGGAGTCCCCAGGGGTCCTCCTCACAAATCAGTTTTCAGTTTTGGAAGCTGGTGAGGGCGCTGGTTCTTCAGAGAGTGCAATCAGAGCCAAGATTGTGGCACATGAGCAGCTCGGCTGTACAGGAGGGGAGGAGGAAGAAAGGAAGAGCAATAGTGATAGGGGATTCATTGGTTAGGGGAACAGACAGACGCTTCTGTGGCCGTAGATGTGACTCCAGGATGGTATGTTGCCTCCCTGGTGCCAGGGTCAAAGATGTCACAGAGCGGCTGCAGGACATTCTTCTGGGGGAGGGTGAACAGCCAGAGGTCGTGGTCCACATTGGGACCAATGACTTAGGTAGGAAGGGGGATGTGGTCCTGCAGGTAGTTTGGAAGAAAATTAGCAAGCAGGATCTCCAATGTAGTAATCTCCGGATTATTCCCAGTGCCACGTTCCAGTGAGTACAGAAATAGGAGGATGAGGTAGATCAATGTGTAACTGGAAAGATGGTGCAGGAGGGAGGGCTTTAGATTCCTGGGACACTGGGACTGGTTCTGGGTGAGATGGCACCTGTACAAGCTGGACGGGTTGCCCCTGAACAGAGCTGGGACTGAGTTCCTTGTGGGGCATTTTGCTAGTGTTGTTGGGAGGGCTTTAAACTAACTCAGCAGGGGTATGGGAACCAAGAGAAAATACTAGAGAGGAATACCAGGGTGCACAAAATACCGGGAGGGACAGGTAGCGCTAGTATAGAGAATAGTAAGTTAATAGGTAAAGTCGGGGTGAGGAAGAAATTAACAAAATCTAAATCAGGGTTACTGTGCATGTATGTAAATGGACGGAGTATAGTGAATAAGATTGGGGAGTTACAGGCACAGATTGCCATGTGGAAATATGATGTTGTGGCGATAACAGAGACCTGGCTCAAGGAAGGGCAGAACCGGGTGTTAAATATTCCCGGGTACAAGGTGTTCAGAAGAGATAGGAAAGGAAGGAAAGTAGGAGGGGTGGTGGTATTGGTTATGGAGAGCATTGCAGTGCTGGAGAAAGAGGATGTCCCAGAGGGTTCAAGGACAGAATCAATTTGGCCAGAGCTAAGGAACAAAAAGGGTGTAATTACATTGCTCGATGTAGTCTATAGACCAGCAACTAGTGAGAAGGATGTAGAAGAACAAATCTGCAGGGAAATTACAGAGAGATGCAGGCATTATAGAGTAGTTATAATAGGGGACTTTAATTACCCGAATGTAGACTGGGACAGTGGTAGTGTAAAGGGTGGAGAGGGGAAAAGTTCCTAGATTGTGTTCAGGAGAATTTTCTACAGCAGTATGTGTCCAATCCAACAAGAAAAGACGCACTGTTGGACCTGGTTCTTGGAAATGAGGTGGGCCAAGTAGAACAAGTGTCAGTGGGGGAACATTTAGGAGACAGTAATCATTGTATTGTACACTTTAGGATGATGCTAGAAAAGGACGATAGGCAATCCAGAGTAAGAATAATTAACTGGACGAGAACCGACTTCAATGGGGCAAGAACGGAGCTGGGCCAGATAGACTGGAATGAAAGGTTGGCAGGAAAAACTGGAGCTAAATAATGGGCTAGCTTCAAAAAAGAATTGGTTCGGGCACAGTCAAGGTATATTCCATGGAAAGGGGAAGGTAGGACAAACAAATCCAGAGCTCCCTGGATGAAAAAGGAGATAGAAATTAAGATAAAGAAGAAAAAGTGCACTTATTACAGGTGTCAGGTAGAAAATACAATTGAGAATCAAGAGGAATACAGAAGGTTCAGTGCGGAGGTGGTGAAGCATATTAGAGAAGTGGAGAGGGATTCTGAGAAAAGACTGGCAGCCAACATAAAGGGGAATCTCAAAGTCTTCTATAGACATATAAATAGTAAAAGGGTGGTAAAAGGTGGGAGTAGGGCCGATTAGGGACCTAAAAGTGAATTTACACATGGACGAAGGGGCCATGGCTGAGATGTTAAATTAATACTTTGCATCCATCTTTACCAAGGAGGCAGATGTTACCCAGGCCATGGTGACAGACGAGGAAACTCTGTCACTAGAAGGGTTCAAAATTGACAAGGAGGAAGTGTTGAATACACTGTCGGTATTTAAAGTTGACAAGGCACCGGGACTGGATGAGATGCATCCAAGGATATTGAAGGAAGTGAGATTATAAATTGCAGGGGCACTGGCCATAATCTTTCAGTCTTCCCTAGACTCAGGGGAGGTGCCAGAGGACTGGAGAATTGCAAACATTATGCCCTTGTTCAAAACAGGTTGTAAGGATAAGCCCAGCAATTACAGACCAGTCAGTTTAACTTCAGTAAAAGAAAAATACTGCAGATGCTGGAAAGCTGAAACAAAAACAAAAATTGCTGGAGAAACTCAGCAGGTCTGACAGCATCTGTGGAGAGGAAGACAGAGTTAACGTTTCGAGTCTGTAAGACTCTTCATCAGAACTAAAGAGAAATAGAAATGTGGTGAAATATATACTGTTTAAGGCGGGTGGGACAGGTGGAGCTGGATAGAGGGCCAGTGATAGATGGAGGCAAAGGAGAGATTGCTAAAGATTTCATTAACAAAATGTCGAAGGGGCGTTGGTGGTGGTGATATGAGCTAAAGGACGTGCTAATGGTGACATTAAGGGTAGAAAGCAGGATGAGCAAGTGACAGATAGCCCTAGTGGGGGTGAGGTTGGGGGGAGGGGATTGAAATAGGCTAAAAGGTGGAGATAAAACAATTAACTTCGGTACTGGGCAAGATTCTAGAAACAATTATTTGGGATAGAATTAGTAGTCAGATGGAAAAATACTAAATTGTTGGAGTTTTTTGAAGAGGTCGATGAGGGTAATGCTGTTGATGTGGTGTACATGGACTTTCAAAAGGCATTTGATACAGTGCCACACAACAGACTTGTGAGAAAAGTTATGGCCCATGGAATAAAAGGGACAGTAGCAATGTGGATACAAAATTGGCTGAAAAATAGGAAGCAGAGAGTAATGGTCAATGGATATTTTTCAGGCTAGAGGAAGGTTTGTAGTGGAGTTCCCCAGGGGTCAGTATTGGGGCCCTTGCTGTTCCTGATATATATTAATGATCTAGATCTTGGTGTGCAGGAGTCAATTTCAAAGTTTGTGGATGATATGAAGCTTGGGAGTGTTGTGAACTGTGAGGAGGACGGTGTGGAACTTCAAGAGGACATTGGCAAGTTGGTGGAGTGGGCAGACAGGTGGCAGATGAAGTTCAATGTGTAGAAATGTAAGATGATGCATTTTGGTAGGAAGAACATTGACAGACAATATAGAATAAGGGGTGAAATTTTGAAGGGGGTACAGGAGCAGAAAGACCTGGGTGTTTATGTACATAGATCATTGAAGGTGGCAGGACAGGTGGAGAGAGCAGTTAATAAAGCACATAGCATCCTGGGCTTTATTGATAGGGACATAGAGTACAAGAGCAGGGAGGTTATGCTGAATTTATATAAGACCGTCATTGGACCTCAGCTGGAGTATTGTGTACAATTCTGGGCATCAAATTATAGGAAGGGTGTGAACACATTGGAGAGAGTACAGAAGAGGTTTAAGAATGGTTCCAGGGATGAGAAACTTCAGCTATGAGGATAGATTGGAGAGGTTGGGACTGTTCTCCTTGGAAAGAAGAAGGCTAAGAGGAGATTTGATCGAGATGTTCAAAATCATGAGGGGGCTGGACAGAGTAGACAGGGAGAAGCTGTTCCCACTTGTGAAAGGATCAAGAACGAGAGGGCACAGATTTAAAGTGATTTGCAAAAGAAGCAAATGTGACGTGAGAAAATTTTTTTCACACAGCGAGTGGTTCAAGTCAGGAATGCATGGCCTGGAAGTGTGGTGGAGGCAGGTTCAATCGAGGCATTCAAGAGGGCATTAGATGGTCATTTGAATAGAAACAATGTGCAGGGTTACAGGGAAAAAGCAGGGCAATGGCACAAGGTCATAATACTCATTTGGAAAGCCAGTACAGACACGATGGGCTGAGTGGCCTTCTCCTGTGCCATTAAAATTCTGAGATCCTGATTTATATTGGTCCTATGTAATCTTATCTCTGTCATGTCCAGTGATATATCAGCCCTAGGTAATCTTACCTCTGCAGTGTTCAGTAATATATCAGGCCAGGGGAATCTTATCTCTGCCGTGTCCAGTAATATATCAGTCCTGATTAAGCAGATTTGAGTTAAATAATCTACAATTAGTGCCTCATAATTGTCTCAGTGCCGACACATTAAGAACAGATTCAGTCGAGTTATTTTGTGTGAATACAAATCACCTCGATGAACACAGGCTGAATGCTAATCCAAACCAACCTCCCACTAAACAGTGAAGTACATTTTACTGACATCCCATAATGACCCTGCTCTCACGCTGTTTCTGGAACTGTATCCACCATCTGTGAGTGAAGCCCACTGCAGGCGATCAGGCGGTACCGTGGCCGAGTGGTCTAAAGCGCTGGATTAAGGCTCTAGTCTCAATGGGGGTGTGGATTCGAATCCCATCGCTGCCACTGCAGGCGATCAGCCCAAAAGGTCTCAGTCTGGAAAGTGAGGCTGGATTCTGGAGCCCAGGATTGTCTCAGACATGAATTCCCTTTTTAATGTTGGGATATTGAGAGACTCTTTGGGCGGAATAACCTCAGATTTCCACTGCTGTGGTAGTGAGCGGGAACAGGGACATTTTCTCTGCTGGCCACAATGGCGGGTTAGTGTCCCAATCCTGCCCCTTTAATCATGCATTCCATGGAAATGCACTGTTTCGCTAGTGGGCAGCCTCTGATTCACTCGCCACGCCATCACCTCACTGCTTCCTCACACCGGGCAGCTTGCGGGCACACCTCTCAGTGCTTCCAGCCCAGGAGCGCCGCTCAGGAGGCATGGCCCCGAAGGACAGGAAGACTGCAGCTCCCAATTCAGTGACGCATCCCTGGAACTCTTTTTGGATGCCGTGGAGGCCCATCGCGATGTCCTGTACCCCCGCTCTGGCTGGAGGAGGGGCAGCTACATCACCACTCTGGCTTTGGAGGCAGTGCCAGCGGTGGTCAGTGCCAACACTGCACACAAGAGGTCGGCCATCCAGTGCAGAAAGAGGGTGAATGATCCTATCTGTGCCCCAGGGTAAGGCAACCATCTCATCCCTCTAAACTCACACACCCACACACCCATCACACATTCACTGGCATCTCACTCATTGCCAGCTCAAGGAACATCACCACTCACTCTCTCACACACACCCTCACATCTCCATCCGGCCTCATCTCCTCTGGAGGCTGCCTCCTCAACCCGCCAATGGCTCCACCCAGCACACAGACACGCACCCCTGGCATCCTTTCCATTTGGCCTGGCATGCTTCTTGCTCACACTCTCTCTGTCTGTCTTTACGCAGGACAAGATGGTGCACAATCAACGGGGGAGGTCCCAGACCGGGGATGGAGTGCCGGACATCAAGGTCCTCACTCCATTCGAAGAGCCTGCGTTGGAGCTGGCCGGAGAAGGCGTGGACCCCTCCTGCGACGATGGTGAGGTTGGCACCAAGCACCCAAGTGAGGATCATGCACCAGATCACCCCTCTGGTAGCTCAACTGCGAGCGCACCATTCTGTGTACATAGCGGCCGTGCATTAATAATCTCCACCTTCTCTCATAGGCACGTCTTCCACATCGCCCTCGGGAAACCTTGGCCCTGACTCCAGTGTGGACAGCACCTCAGATGAGGGGTCTGAGGGCAGCAGCATTGCTGACCCATCACGGCGCTCAGATACACCCTCCACCAGCGCAGCGGCACATACCTCAGAGGGACCTACATGTACAGCAGGCTCGGGCTCACTATCTGGTGAGGGCAGCACACAATCTGTTCCACAGCAGGCGGAGGTTGGAACATCCCCGGCACTCGGAGGGCTGCTGTAGGCGAGGAATCTGCTGAGTCTGAGTCAGATGAGGAGCCTCTGGACTCGGTTCTCAATCAATTGCTGGAGCTGCAAAGGAACATCAGGAAGGGATGTCCGCTGCACTCCTCAGATTGTAAGGCACGATTGAGGAGTCCGTCCGTCTTCAGGCTGAGGTGATAGCGCCGGCATTGCAACGCACCGAGATCAACACTGGCAGGATGGCGGTCGCCATGGAGACCTTGGTCCAGGACGTTGCTCCTGCACTGCTGCACAGGCTCAACTCCATCACTGGTGCCATAGTTGGCCTCCAACAGTGTGTACGTGAGAGGGGTGTGGGGCAGCTCAATCTCCAGCTACCCCTGCTCCTCACGGAGTCAGCCAGGGGCCCTCGGGCACCCATAGGGAGGAGGATCAGCAGGTGCTCACTCCGGGACCATCCACCCAGGTAACTCTGGGAGTGTCCGGCCCATCCGAATCCCCTCTTCCTGTGACCTCAGCAGCTCCAGCTCCACAGGCCGAGGAGGGTGTCACTGCCACACAGCAGGACCCCGACAGCAGGCCAGGGCTCTCCAAGTCTCAACCCTCCTGCCAGAGTCATCACAGACAGGGCGTCACAGTCAGCAGGCTGCCCCCACCTCCACTGTGGATGTCCGGGGAGGGTTAGGAAAGTGAAGAAGATGTAGGTGCGCAGCCTGGGCACAGTTAATCACTTGTACATAATGTTCACTATTGTAAATAAACTCCCAAGAATGTCTCCTCGCCTATGTTGTGATGAGCAGTGTTCTTGTCATTCAGATGTGAATCATTGATCCCTGCACCAGATAAAGGCAGGTGTCTCAGCCCAGGGCCTCTTCCCTGTGTCTGTGTAACTTTCCCAGCACACTGATGGTTCACATTCACAGTCACTGGACACATCGTCATGCCTGTTTCTCGATGGGGCTGGTCATTGCTGCCAGAATGTCCTGGGCCGATGGCACAGAGTTCCCTCATTCTCTCTGTGAGCGCCCAGCACCTTTTGAGGAGAGGCTGCTCTCACCCCCATCTCATCAGCATCTGTGCCCGGTGACAGTGTGAACCTGAAGGGTTCAGCTCACGAAGGATGCCAAAGAATCAGGAGAAGTTACAGTTTCCCTGCTGCATCTCCATATATGACCCTGTTCACAGAGCACAAGTGAGCTGCCCTCAGCCAGACAGGAGTCAGACATTCCCAGAGGCTGTGTGAAGATCTATGGAGTGTCCTCACTGCCCATCGTCATTGTCCTCCTGGAATGTAGGGACTATGGGCATCTGCCACATCTCCATGACAGGAACCTTATCACAGAGGGTATGTGCGCTGCCATCAGTCAGACCCAAGTCAAACGTTCACAACTGTGATGTGAGGATCTACAGGGACACCTCACTGCATCTCGTCATCATCCCCCACAAATCTGGCAGCTATGAGGGCCTCCTGAGTGTGCCTGCCTCGTCTGGCCAGTGCGAGAGCCTCATCCCCGTCATCATCACCACCGAGGACCCCCTCACCCTCATCCCCGTCATCGCCACCACCGAGGACCCCCTCACCCTCATCCCCGTCAGCGTTCTCCTCATCGGAGGAGACCTGCAGCTCCTCCATCTCCTCCTCAGCCAGCTCCTCTCCCTGTTGCAGTGCCAGGTTGTAAAGGGTACAGCAGATGACGATGATGTGTGACACCCTCTGCGGACTGTATTGCAGGGCTCCACCAGACCGGTCCAGGCACCGGAACCTCATCTTCAGCATCCCGATGTTCTGCTCCACCAAGTTGTGAGCTGCAGCATGAGCCTCATTATAGCGTCGCTCTGCTGCAGTCTGAGGCCACCGCACGGGTATCATCAGCCACGGCCTCTGCGGGTAGCCCTTGTCCCCAAGGAGCCAACCCTGCAGCCTCTGTGGACCCTGGAAGACTGCAGGGATCTGCGAGTGACTCAGGATGTAGGCGTCGTGCACACTCCCTGGAAACCGTGCTCAGACCTGCAGGATGTGTTTGTGGAGGTCACACACCAGCTGCACGTTCAGTGAGCGGAAGCCCTTGCGGTTGATGAAGTCACTGAGTGTAGCGATGGAGACCTGAGCACCACATGAGTGCAGTCAATCGCACCCTGCACCTGTGGGAATCCCGAGATCCGGGCGAATCCAATGGCTCTTGTATCCTGGCTGTCCCGGTCCCGGGCGAAATGCACAAAGTTGTTGCCATAGAGAAGATGCATCCGTGACCTCATGGATGTATTTGTGGGTGGTGGATTGTGAAATCCCAC
The DNA here is from genome assembly GCF_964194155.1 of Cetorhinus maximus. Taxonomy (NCBI): domain Eukaryota; kingdom Metazoa; phylum Chordata; class Chondrichthyes; order Lamniformes; family Cetorhinidae; genus Cetorhinus; species Cetorhinus maximus. The sequence goes on along the minus strand of NC_135895.1, from coordinate 2,440,374 downwards.
AGAGGTCGCCTGTGGAGCCCTGAAAGGAGCCACTGGTATAGAAATTGAGCGTCGCTGTCACTTTCACAGCCACTGGCAGTGGATGCCCTCCATGTCCCCTTGGCGACAAGTCCTGCAGTAAGTGGCAGGTGTGACCAGTTCTCTGGACATGCACAATCTTCGGCGACACTGGTTCTTGGTCACCTGCAGGAATGACAGGCGGTGTAAATAGACGCTGGGTCTGGATGAGTGCTGACCAGCGGAGGTTCACTGTGGCTCTTCAGTGTGTGTGCGGGAGCCCCAGCCGCCCCATCTTCCTGAGGGTGCTGCTCCTCACTCTGCCCAGCCAGGCAACTCAGTCACTCTCTCCTCCATCGTCTTCACTCTCTGTACACCACGAGGCTTACAGCTCGGTCACCAGGCTCCATGATCCTGATCTATTCCTCCTGCAGGGTGAAAGGTACCCTCTGTGATAAGGTTCCTGTCATGGAGATGTGGCAGATGCCCATAGTCCCTACATTCCAGGAGGACAATGATGATGGGCAGTGAGGACACTCCATAGACTTCACACAGCCTCTGGGAATGTCTGACTCCTGTCTGGCTGAGGGCAGCTCACTTGTGCTCTGTGAACAGGGTCATAGACGGAGATGCACCGGGGAAACTGTAACTTCTCCTGATTCTTTGGCATCCTTCATGAGCTGAACCCTTCAGGTTCACACTGTCACCGGGCACAGATGCTGATGAGATGGGGGTGAGCAGCCTCTCCTCAAAAGGTGCTGGGATCTCACAGAGAGAATGAGGGAACTCTGTGCCGTCGGCCCAGGACATTCTGGCAGCAATGACCAGCCCCATTGAGGTACAGGCATGATTGATGTGACCCTGGGTTAGCTTGGGTGTTCTAAGAACCTCTCTTGGTTAAGTCTGAAGGCCCCTTAACACATCCCGGAGAGTGCTGGTCACCACTCGGGTGGCCAGAGTTTAGTGCGTTGCATGGCTGCCTGAAACCCCACCCACCCCCGCCCCACTCCACCTGACCGACTGGCAGCAGCTTTGCCCACTGGACTGCAGGCTGTGCTCTCAGCTCAGACACAGGCATTCTCCTAACCCACACTGCAAGGCTGCACTGTTAGCTTGAACCATGGGGGACACTGGTCCAGACCGGGATGCTGAGATTGTAAGGGGATGTGAACACCTCCAGCAGAGACTACTCCATGGCCACTTTAGCAAGGAGATTGTACAATGTGCCCAGTCATCCACCTGTTCTGCTGTCCAAGAAAACGCTCATCAGTTTGCAGTCTGTGCCCAAGGGGTGAAAAGCTCTGGAGCACTTGGTGGCTCTTTGATGCCTCTGTGTTGTTTGAGTGGGCGGATAGGCTAGAGGCCCAATGCTAAGCATTTCAATGTGGCTGCACCTGAACTGTCTCAGCTGTGGAGGAATGGTCACTTCATACAAGGTTCCACTAATGTGTGGCTGCTTCCTTCCCCCACCCCCCCACAGGCTGTTGCTACCATCAGACCGGCTGCCTTGTCCCCACAGCTCATCTCAGATGGAGCTGAGCCCTTGCACCGCCACCTCCACTTGCACCACAGTGAACTGCCCCTGCCCACCAAAATCACCCCAACCGCGGGGCAGCCCTTGCCCGGCACCGCGCTGGCAGAGAGAAAGCGACTTGCTTGTTCTCGCTCCTGAATGCGCAGCACCTCAGCCTTGAAGTTGAACGGGTGATCCTGGCGAGCACCGCGCAACATTAGCGAGAACTCATCTCCGAGTTCCCCTCGGAGGGCAGCCCGCTGGGCGCTGACCTCCTGTCTGCTGGTGTGAAGCACATCAGTGCAAATCACACTGATGTGTTCGGATGTCCAGTGTGGGGGGGGTGATTCTGGTGAGCTGAGATTATAATGATATTACAACGAGGTTCCTGATGTCTGAGGTGGGAAACGTGTTCCGCCATTGACAGGCGGGGCGGACAAGCGTAAACTGGATTCACGACGGCGCTAAACTGATTCTTGGCCTTCCCGCTGTGTTGTCCACTGATGTCCATCATGACACCCGACGCTAGTGGGCACGGACAATGCTGCCCATTCTAACAATGTCAATCCCAGCAAAGCTTTACTCTGCACAATTCGGGGTCTTGGAGAACAAATCCAGCCCATAATTTACAGGAGAGGAAAGAATTAGAGCTTCAGTTCCAATAAATTAACATTGCATCAAATAATGTCCAGTAATGAGCTGATGTGATTAGCATCGATTGGAACTAGCAGCTGAATTATTAATGCTGGAGAATTAGATCCACATCTCTTAATTGGCAATAAAACCACAGACAGTTATTCCTTAATTTTAGCAAATTTGTTCCATTAGAACTGGTGACACCCAGATTATTACCATCTGTACCCTGACTATGCCTCTCCTAACCTGACTATTACCATTCACACCCTGACTACTGCCTCCCCTAACCTGACTATTACCATTCACACCCTGACTACTGCCTCTCCTAACCTGACTATTACCATTCACACCCTGACTACTGCCTCTCCTAACCTGACTATTACCATTCACACCCTGACTACTGCCTCCCCTAACCTGACTATTACCATTCACACCCTGACTACTGCCTCTCCTAACCTGACTATAATCACTCCTGCCCTGCCACTCCCACTCTCACTGTTACTCTGAGTATTCATTCTGTCTTTTAATTCAATAATTGTGAGGAAACAATTCCAGCTCCGATATCCTTTATTCCAGGGATTGACAGGAATCCTGGAGCTGACATTCCGGTAACTGACGGGAGGTGGATGTGAAGAGGAGGAGGATGTTTTCTGTAAAGATGGGATTGAGAGGTTACAGCAGTGAGGAGGGTGTTTTTATGGATAGTAATTCCTGGGATTCCTGTTCTCACAGACAGTGTCAGACCAGAATCTACACAGCTCCCAACACTAACCAGTCACTCCCTGTTCTGTCAATCTCCGGATGTGACACAAACAAATTAAAATCCAGGAGTCCCTGGAGGATAAAAATCCAATTTCTAGAAACAATCCAGTTAATGGAAAAAAGGTGCCTTTTAATTTGAAACTGTTTCCAGTGACAGGAGGGTCGGTAACCAGAGGGACACAGATTGAAGAGAATCGGTGAAATAACCAGAGGGGGAGATGAGGAGAATTTATTTTTACACAGCGAGTTGTTGTGATCTGGAACGCGCTGCCTGAAAGGGCGGTGGAAGCAGATTCAATAATAACTTTCAAAAGGGAATTGGAGAAATACTTGAAGGGGGAAATTTGCAGGACAGTGGGGAAAGAGCAGGGAGAGTGGGATTAATTGGAGAGCTCCTTCAAAGAACCAGCACAGACACGATGGGCCAAAAGGCCTCTTTCTGTTCTGAAAGATTCTATGTCCTATGATAATTGAGGAGATGATGAGGGGGAAGCTCAGAGTTCCTCCCAGGAGACAGAGCCTGGCCTTGTGAATGGTTTCTATTGTATGTGGACCATCGTGTCACTTTAAATTCAGTCATTATATCATTCCACATGGAGTGATATAATCAGCTCCTGGATCCTCACTTTATGTCTCAGTCTCAGTCTGGGTCAGCTCTATGATTCAGTCCCTCTGTCCCTGGGACTCTCTGGGGGTGAGGTTTAATGAAGAGGGAACTCAGGTCACACACACTAGCCCAGAGCAGCTCTCAGAACCCTGAACAATGATGAAGTTTCGTTTTGTACAAAGACTGAATCTAACGAGTCGCGGATTTATTTTAAAAACAAAGAAAGATCTTCACACATTTCCATCGCTGACAATCACAGCCTTGAGTCTGGGACTTGGAACCTGAGAGACAAATTGTCTTTTTATACTGGACTCCCCGTGTCAGAGTCTCACGGGACAGGATGAGAGAACTTTGACCTGTGAAAGTCCCGAGCTCTCTGAGAATCGCCAGTGACACATTCACACTCAACATTAGATGGCACTTCAGAGAGAGACTGACGTGAATTGCCAGCCATGGCCTGGTAGACATCACTCTGACTTGCTGATTCCGGAAGGCTGAGGCTTCAAATCTCACTCCAAAAACTCAAGTGCAAAATCAGGGAACAGGTTTGAAAGATGAACCCTGACTCCAGTTTGGAGAGAGACAAGGTCACCTTGAGGTGAAACCATTTCCTTTCACACACACGCAGACATATTTAATCCTGGGGTAAAGTTTAGAAACAAGCTTTCCAAAATATGAATCTCTAATCTCATCTTTCATTGTGATGGTGGAAGATTGGACTTTTAAATCACTGAATACTTTCCAGCATAGGAACATTTTGCTGAATATTTTCTCCAAATGTCTCCAAAAAGATCTTGTTCAGTTCGATTGTAATGTTAGAATCACACTAGTTTTACATTACATCGACATAACATAAATTTATTCGAGATCACAGCACAATCGCAGTGTAAAAGAGCAATGAACAGGACAGGAAATGATATCTAAAACTGTCTGTGGATCGTCAACACAAGAGACATAGACTGAGAAATTAATCCTCTCAAAATAATTCAATCATCCTCCCTCTTAATAAATATCCATCATTTCTGGCAAATTAATTTGATTCCTTATCAAAATTCCTGATCTAAGCCCTCCTCCAATATCTAATCCTTTCTGATATCACGATTATGAAAAGCTGATCCTCTTTCCTCTAATATTAAATCTCAGTAATAAATTATGTCTCAAAGTCCCCAATCTTTGCTCCTTCTGTCTCCTGTTTGGATTCAGATGCTGAAATGTGTTTTCTGTTGAACTTCTCCTGATATTTTGGAATGAGAGATTTCTCCCTCTCACTAAACTGATGATGTGCCTGAGATCAGACAGATCCAGCATTCCAAACCAGCAACATTTTCCCAATAGAAACCCCGGATCAAAGCGGATCCCACACTTTCTCACTTTACCCCTTGGGTTTTTCAGCTCGAATCCTCCTTCTGACCAATCGCTCCATCATTAGAAATTGGTCCGATTGATTTCAGCAATAGCAGGGATCAGAGTTCAGGATTCTGCCTCGATTTAAATGTGAAAAGAGATCAGATTTGGATCGTGGGCTCAGTATCCAGGGTCAAGCAGAATATAAATCAGAACATCACTGGCACAGGGTAATATGGAGCTTTAATCTCTGAAACCAACCTCAAAATCAACTCCAATCCTGAATCCCAAATCCATCCTCAATCCCAAACTCAACCCCAATCCCAAACTCAACCCCAACATAACCCCAAATCCATCCTCAATCCCAAACTCAACCCCAATCCCAAACTCAACCCCAACATAACCCCAACCCCAAATCCAGCCTCAATCCCAAACTCAACCCAACTCCAACCCCAAACTCAACCTCAGTAATAAAAACTGAGAACACACAGACACAGGATAATCAGATGATATAATTTGGTTTGACAGTGGGTGGCATTTTGATTCAATCCTCTCTGCTGATGTTTGTGTGGATTATAATAAATGCACAGATTATTCTATTTATGAAATGAAGGACTTATAGTAAAGAGGGAATAGATGGGGATGGGATACAAAGAGCGAATGTGGAAGGGAACCTGATGTGATATTCGATAGCGATAAGATTCTGCTGAATTTTGCTGTACAATTCTAAGCATCTTACAGGAAAACACCTGGGAACAAATTACTGATTTTACACAGCAAAAGTGTAGTGTGACAGTGTGTAGTGTGTCGGTCTGTGGTGCGACGGTCTGTAGTGCGAGGTTCTGTGGTGAGACGGTCTGTGATGTGACGGTCTGTGATGTGACGGTCTGTGATGTGAAGGTCTGTGATGTGACGGTCTGTGATGTGACGGTCTGTGGTGTGATGGTCTGTGGTGTGACGGTCTGTGGTGTGACGGTCTGTGGTGCGACGGTCTGTGGTGCGACGGTCTGCGATGTGACGGTCTGCGGTGTGACGGTCTGTGATGTGACGGTCTGCGGTGTGACGGTCTGTGGTGCGACGGTCTGCGATGTGACGGTCTGCGGTGTGACGGTCTGTGATGTGACGGTCTGCGATGTGACGGTCTGCGGTGTGACGGTCTGTGGTGCGACGGTCTGTAGTGCGAGGTTCTGTGGTGAGACGGTCTGTGGTGTGATGGTCTGTGATGTGACGGTCTGTGATGTGACGGTCTGTGATGTGAAGGTCTGTGATGTGACGGTCTGTGATGTGACGGTCTGTGGTGTGACGGTCTGTGGTGTGACGGTCTGTGGTGCGACGGTCTGTGGTGCGACGGTCTGCGATGTGACGGTCTGCGGTGTGACGGTCTGTGATGTGACGGTCTGTGATATGACGGTCTGTGGTGTGACGGTCTGTGGTGTGACGGTCTGTGGTGTGACGGTCTGTGGTGCGTTGGTCTGTGGTGCGTCGGTCTGTGGTGTGATGGTCTGTAGTGCGACAGCCTGTGGTGCGTCCGTCTGTGGTGAGACGGTCTGTGGTGCGATGGTCTGTGGTGCGAGGTTCTGTAGTGTGATGGTCTGTGGTGAGACGGTCTGTGGTGTGACGGTCTGTGGTGTGACGGTCTGTGGTGAGATGGTCTGTGGTGTGACGGTCTGTGGTGAGACGGTCTGTGGTGAGACGTTCTGTGGTGTGACAGTCTGTATTGTGACCGTCTGTGGTGTGACGGTCTGTTGTGTGATGGTCTGTTGTGTGATGGTCTGTTGTGTGATGGCCTGTGGTGTGACGGTCTGTAGCGCAACGGTCTGTTGTGTGACGGTCTGTTGTGTGATGGCCTGTGGTGCAACGGTCTGTAGAGCCAGCATTTATTGCCCACCGCTAATTACCCTTGAGAAGGTTGTGGTGAGCTGCCTTCTTGAACCGCTGCAGTCCATGTGGTGTAGGTACACCCACAGTGCTGTTAGGGAGGGAGTTCCAGGATTTTCACCCAGTGACAGTGAAGGAACGGCCGATATATTTCCAAGTCAGGATGGTGAGTGACTTGGAGGGGAACTTCCAGGTGGTGTTGTTCCCATCTCTCTGCTGCCCTTGTCCTTCTAGATGGTAGTGGTCATGGGTTTGGAAGGTGCTGTCGAAGGAGCCTTGGTGAATTCCTGCAGTGCATCTTGTAGGTGGCAAAGTTAGAATTATATCTCTCAAGACTGAAATTTTCTTTTACAAAATGGAAGGACATGATCATTTGGATGCTAACCTGGGATTTTTTTTAAAAGGTCATAAATTCACCTTGGAACTGTAAACAGGCAGGCCGCTTCCGAGAAACCACCTGTCCTATATGGTACTTGAGAAGGAGTTGTTTGTTTGTGTTGAACTGCAAAGACTTTAATTAATGATAAGCTGGGAGACATAAAGGTAATCACATGGGAGAGGGAACAAACTTAAGTTTGTGAACCTGCTTGTTTTGAAGGCAGTCTCGTTGGAGAACAAGCTGAAGAAGGAAGGCGACCTTGACTGGCTCCCTCTCACTCTACCTTGCCTAAAATAATTGTGTGGGGCTATCAACCTGTAGCCCAAGAACCCTCATCTGAGTGTAACCAGTCTGCATTTGGATCTGCAAAGCTGAGACCAATTGTGAGGACATCCAGGGATCCACTGGGACCAGCAGCCTGTCTGCACACGAGAGAACTCAGGTCGACAGCGTTGACACCTTGTGGACTTTATTCTTTATTTTATAATGCCCATTCTCCAAAGCCCATCTCTGCAGAGACACTCTAACTGTTTCTGTGTGTGTGTGTGTGCTGGGGGAATTCTTTAGGAAGAGATAGATAGTTATACTTCCCGATCACAGTTGTGTGTTAACCAGTACTTGCAACCAGTTAAAAGAAGTTTTGTTTTAACATAAATTAACCACTCTGAGTTTTGACAGAAGCCTGGGTAGACAACTGACAACTTTGGTGAGAAATTTAAACATTTAAACTAATGGTATAGCCTGTGGAGTAGTGGGGCTTGATAATTCACACACTCCTCCCATCCTGGTTGTAACAGTACACACTACAGCCACCGCGAGTCGGTGGTGGAGGGAGTGAATGTTTGTGGATGTGGTGCCAATCAAGCGGGGCTGCTTTGTCCTGGATGGTGTTGAGCTTCTTGAGTGTTGTGGGAGCTGCACTCATCCAGGCAAGTGGGGAGTATTCCATCACACTCCTGACTTGTGCCTTGGAGATGGTGGACAGGCTTTGGGGTGTCAGGAGGTGAGTTACTCACCACAGGATTCCTAATCTCTGACCTGCTCTTGTAGCCACAGTATTTACATGGCTAGTCCAGTTCAGTTTCTAGTCAATGGTAACCCCCAGGATGTTGATAGTGGAGGATTCAGTGATGGTAATGCCATTAAACATCAAGGGGCAATGGTTGGATTCTCTCTTGTTGGAGACAGTCATTGCCTGGCACGTGTGTGGCGCGAATGTTACATGACACTTGTCAGCCCAAGCCTGGATATTGTCCAGGCCTTGCTGCATTTGGACATGGACTGCTAGTGTGACAGACGGTCGTGTGAATGTCTGCAGCGTGATAGTGTGACAGTTTGTAGCGTGACAGTTTCATGAAGCTATTTATGTATGTATTATTGGAGATTATCTTTCAGTTATAAATAGGGGGTTAGTCTGTGGGTGTGTCTTAATTGGATTAAAGCCAGATAGTCTGGGTGCTTTGATATGTACTAGTTTTGAAATATAAGAGAGATAGAGTACATTTGCATATTTTTGAATAGAGCATTCAAGAAAGGGGGTGAAATCTGTCACCTAGCTAGCAGAGACCAAGCAATATGTTTAGATTACTAATAAAATTGGTACTATAAAGGGGCTCATGATACAATGAAAACTTACATTCAATGAGATGTGCTCGGTATATCAGAGGGCAGTTTTGTGTGCACAGGGCAGAGGCAATATAAGATCTAAAGCAGCTGTAAACCTCCAACTGTCTCCACAGGAACCAAAGTGAAAGGAACCTCATTTTGAATTCATAAGGTGAAAATGCTTTGCCTGGTGTTTGGTTAAGTCTATGGGTTGCTGTTGCCTTAATGGAGATTAGTTTGGGAATTTGTTATAAGTTATTATAGTAGCAATTTGTAGCCATGTGTATATATTTAACTTGTGTAAATTAATAAATGTCTCATGTAATTTGATATAAAACCTCTCAACAACCGGTGGTCTGATTCCTGAATTTAGAGTTGAATCTCAAACATACCACTTAAAAATATAGGTTATGACAGTTTAAAACTTCCTCTGGGATTTTTAAACAATTCAGCTTTACCAATTGTGGTGTCATAACAGCTGGTATGGCAGTGATGTTCAGCACCATTCGCGACTCTCGGGTACTGAAGTACAAATGCAGCAAGACCTGGACTACATTCAAGTTTGAAATGATAAATGACAAGTATCATGTGTGCCACACAAGTGCCAGGCAATGACAATCACCAATTGACATCCAATGGCATTACCATGGCTGAATTCCACATGATCAACATCCTGGGGGTTACCATTGACCAGAAACTGAACTGGACTAGCCATATAAATACTGTGGCTACAAGAACATGTCAGAGACTAGGAATCCTGCCATGAGTAACTCACCTCCTGACTCCCCAAAGCCTGTCCACCATCTACAAGACACAAGTCAGGAGTGTTATGGGATACTCCCCACTTGCCTGGATGAGAGCAGCTCCCACAACACTCAAGAAGCCCGACACCATCCAAGACAAAGCAGCCTGCTTTATTGGCACCCAATCCAGCAACTTGAACATTCACTCCCTTCACCACTGACACAGTGGCAGCAGTGTGCCAAATTCACAACCTCACCTACCAAGGGCAAGGACAGCAGATGCATGGGAACACCACCACCTGCAAGTTCGCCCCCAGGCCACACATCTTTGTCATAAATGCTTTGAACGCAGAAAATGGTTCATCTTCAAGGACTAAGAGCATTCTGGAAGAATTTGTGTTTTATAAAAGACACTGTCCTTTAAAGGGTTAATACAAGGTCTCTGGTTGCTGCTGTTCCTGGAAAAGACAGCATTTTACAGGAAAAGGTAATTAAGCAGTTTTAAAGAAGCTCTTGACCCTGGTTTTAGTCTTGATTTGGAGAAAAGAAGGATCAACTGTTTGTGTAAAGAGCACCACAACTGAACAGAAGCTGCCCCTAAGTTGCTTTACAATCTGCAATTGAGTGCCTGCAAGTTTGCCTCGAATCTACCTGGAAAGTAGTGCAACAGTCATTCATTGTTTCACAGAGCAGTGCTGAGAGACCACTCGCATAATCTGAACACCATTTCAGGGGCTCCACATTTATCCTTTTCCCCTGTCCATTGACTTTATATCTTTTATCTTATTGTGTGCGTGTGTGCATGTGTGTGTGTGTGTGTGTGAGTTAGGCTATTTAGAAAGAGTAATTATTGTACTTTCATATTTCATACTATATGTGAATAAGCTTTGCCCTTCCACTTGACAAATCTGGTTTTCTATTGAAGAAACCTGGGTATTGAGTGGTCATTCTGAGATTAGGTAAAGCACATAATTGGCTGTATAGCGAGCTGGAGAAATCATCTCAATCTCTGCTTTGACCCGTGGAGTAATGGAACGAGAGGCAGACAGTGCACTCCTCCCATCCCGGTCATAACACCAGACTGACTTGGAAATGTATCGCCGTTCCTTCACTGTCACTGGGCCAAAATCCTGGGACTCCCTCCCTAACAGCACTGTGGGTGTACCTACACGACATGGACTGCAGCGGTTCAAGAAGGCAGCTCACCACCACCTTCTCAAGGGCAATTAGGGATGGGCAATAAATGCTGGCCCAGCCAGTGACGCTCACACCCCAAGAATAAATACAAGAATAAATGTCTGTAGTGTGACAGTCTGGAGTCTGACAATCAATAGTGTGTCTCTAGTTCAGGAGGTCATGAGTTCAAGTCCCAATCTAGGGATTTGAAGGAAAAATCCAAAATGGCAGTCAAAATACAGTGAGGGAGTGCTGCACTGTCAGAGGCTCAGTACTGAGGGAGTGCTGCACTGTCAGAGGGTCAGTACTGAGGGAGTGCTGCACTGTCAGAGGCTCAGTACTGAGGGAGTGCTGTACTGTCAGAGGGTCAGTACTGAGGGAGTGCTGCACTGTCAGAGGCTCAGTACTGAGGGAGCGTTGCACTGTCAGAGGGTCAGTACTGAAGGAGTGCTGCACTGTCAGAGGGTCAGTACTGAGGGAGAGCTGCACTGTCAGAGGGTCAGTACTGAGGGAGTGCTGCACTGTCAGAGGGTCAGTACTGAGGGAGTGCTGCACTGTCAGAGGGTCAGTACTGAGGGAGAGCTGCACTGTCAGAGGGTCAGTACTGAGGGAGTGCTGCACTGTCAGAGGGTCAGTACTGAGGGAGTGCTGCACTGTCAGAGGGTCAGTACTGAGGGAGCGCTGCACTGTCAGACAGTCAGTACTGAGGGAGTGTAGCACTGTCAGAGGGTCAGTACTGAGGGAGTGCTGCACTGTCAGAGGGTCAGTACTGAGGGAGTGCTGCACTGTCAGAGGGTCAGTACTGAGGGAGCGCTGCACTGTCAGAGAGTCAGTACTGAGGGAGTGTAGCACTGTCAGAGGGTCAGTACTGAGGGAGAGCTGCACTGTCAGAGGGTCAGTACTGAGGGAGTGCTGCACTGTCAGAGGGTCAGTACTGAGGGAGTGCTGCACTGTCAGAGGGTCAGTACTGAGGGAGCGCTGCACTGTCAGAGAGTCAGTACTGAGGGAGTGTAGCACTGTCAGAGGGTCAGTACTGAGGGAGTGCTGCACTGTCAGAGGGTCAGTACTGAGGGAGTGCTGCACTGTCAGAGGGTTAGCACTGAGGGAGCGCTGCACTGTCAGAGAGTCAGTACTGAGGGAGTGCTGCACTATCAGAGGGTCAGTACTGAGGGAGTGCTGCACTGTCAGAGGGTCAGTACTGAGGGAGTGCTGCACTGTTAGAGTGTCAGTACTGAGGGAGTGCTGCACTGTCAGGGATGCTGCTTTTTTTGATAGAGTTGAACTGACACCTTGTTTTTTCTCTCTGCTGATTGTAAAAGATCTGATGAGAATATTTGGCAATCAGCAGAGAAATTCATCCTGAGGCCAATATTTATCCTCAGTCAATAACACTAGAATGGATTGTCTGGTCATTATACATTGCTGTGTGTGGGATCTTGCTGTGTACACATAAACTGCTGTGTTTCCTACATTACAACAGTGATTAAGGTCAGAAGTACTTTATTGATTGTGAAACATTTTGGGACAGCCTGAGGATGTGAAAGGTGCTATAGAAATGCAAGTCCTTTCTTTCTTTCATGGCTGTTCAATCTCTCTCTCTGTTCAGACTAACAGCATTCGGACTCACTGTTTAAATCTGCTAAATCTTTACAACCTCATAACAGTTTTTATTGTTCATCTAAATCCTCACATAAAGACATTGAAAATGTCCCAGTCCAACATCCCAGTGTCTGAATGAACATTGTTCAGTTTATGTCACTCATTATACAGCACAGTGACTGAGTGAGCATTGCTCTGTTTCTCTCCCTCATTATGTCGCATGGTGTTTGGAATCTACTGTCACTGGGAATAATTGTCTGGAACTTACAATCATATAAATGAAACATTCATCATGGAATCTGGAAAACAGTGAGGATTATCCGATGGATAATGATTGTAATAAATCGTGGCCACCACACTCCGTCACTTAAAGTTAATGCTGGAATATCTCAATCTCTACAAGACCATGACAGTGAGTGATGGGATTAGACTGTTCAGTGAGAGCATTGTAACAAACTCAACCTTAAAGTTCACCACCACTTTCTTATGGGCAATTAGGGATGGGCAATAAATGCTGGTTTGCCAGTGACATTCACATTCTGAGGCTGAATAAATTAATGGTGTAATTTTACTCCTGTTAAATGTCTGGATGTTCCCTGTGTTGATATTGTGTTCAGACTGTTGCGGTGTCTTTGATGAACGGACCACAGGAGTCTCAGGTACAGGTTACGATCGTTTATTCGAGCAATTGCAGGGAGGGCACCATCTAAATGCAGATTGAGACAGTACTCTACTAAACTGCAAGTGTTCATCATATTTATACATTATTGGTCACATACAAGAACATCCTCCAGATTCTGATCTTGTCAACATATATGTTTATATTAAACAGACAAGTCTCTGGTACAAAGGTACATGCATCATCTGACCCCACCTTCACCCAGGCAGAGACCTGTCTTCCTATCTAAGCTGGGACTATCTGTCCTTCCCCTATCTGTTGAAGAGCACACTCAATCTATGTTATTGCCATCCTCTGACTCCAGTCTAACTCCCAGGACCTTGCTGGTGACTGCAAACTGAGGGTGTACAAAGTTTGAGTGTGTATAAGGTTCATCTGGTTTAACTGTTTAATTGTTGATTTACTGATTTGCGCTGGCCTGCCTATAGATTCTAATTTAAGTAATTCATTCCCTTATAATGAATTCTCCCTGACCATAAATTCTCATTTACTTTCTTCCCCCTAACAAGAAAATCGGTCAGGGTTCTGGCTCAGGTTATTGATTCTATTAACACTGCAGTAATATCAGGAGATCCTGCAGATCAATATATTCACAGAGAGAGAGAGGGATAGAGAGAGAGAGAGAGAGAGAGAGGGATAGAGAGAGAGAGAGAGAGGGGGATAGAGAGAGAGAGAGAGAGAGAGAGGGATAGAGAGAGAGAGAGAGGGATAGAGAGAGAGAGAGAGAGAGAGAAGGATAGAGAGAGGGATAGAGAGAGAGAGAGAGAGAAAGAGAGAGGGATAGAAAGAGAGAGAGAGAGAGACAGAGAGAGAGAGAGAGAGAGGGATAGAAAGAGAGAGAGAGAGGGATAGAGAGAGAGAGAGAGAGGGATAGAAAGAGAGAGAGAGAGGGATAGAGAGAGAGAGAGAGCAAGCGTCCTTCCTCAACACAACAGCTCAGTCCACAGGACCCGGAGGGAATCACTGCAAGAGTTTGAGGTCAGTTCAGACGACTGTCCGTGATGCTCTGTCACAGTAATTCCTCACGTTTAATTATGGTAAAGGAACATTGGATGTATCACAGAGTGGTGTAGTTGGTATGTTACACTGACAACAACTTGCATTTATATGGGGCCTTTAACAGAGTAAAATGCCCCAATACAAGTCACTGGATGGTTATCACTAGGCCCGGATTTTCAACACCTCAGTGGGAAGCTTGAGTCAGGACATTCCCCTACTTGGCAGACCTGTCTCCATGGAAACGAAGCCCGCCCGTCTGGGGAGTGTGGGATGGAGTCAGGCTCGTTGCCTCCAGGGCCATTTCGCAGCCACAGACCCTGCCCATGTGCCGAGGTGGGCTCTTTAGAAGGCTTGCCTTGGTTATCTGAGACTTTACCCCAGTTGTATAAAAGGCTATTAGGTCCTCTAGCCCTCATCCTTCACATTCCCAAACAACCACCATGGCCCACAATATCCCCCTGCCACATTCATGCCCTCCATACCCCTCATGCCATCTCCATACCCATCCATCCAGTGTCTCTGGGCAGATGGGTAGACCTCTGAAGCCATGTAGAGATGAAAAAAAACACTTCTAACAATCTCAGATCTCTCACTCACACACACTTGTTACTGAAAAAAACTTTCATTCATAAAAGCCATTCAAAAATGTTAAATACCCTCAAGTGGTCAATCTGCTTTCAAAACCTTCTAATCATCAAAGATAGCTAAACCTTTAATAGCCTCGTAAAACTGATTATCAAAATGTTAACCCCGCGCTGCTTCTTAAATCAGTGGCTTTTGAGCTTTCAGCCAAACATTCATAATGGGTTTTTCTGCTGTGATAACAAACCTTGGGAAATGTCAAAAATGAAGCCTCTTGAAGCTGCAGGGAGAGATGGTTATTGGTTTTTCTAAGCTACTCCAGATGGCCTGTCAATCATGCACTGCTGCAGTGCATATCATCTATTTTACTCCAATTGATAGATGCAACCTGTGTTTTTCTTAGTCTGTAAACAGCTGGGGATTTAAATAACTTTGGATCATGACATTTAACAGACATTATCCACCCTTCATGTGCGTTTGCACCTCCTCCATAAATCTGTGACTCCCACACTGTGGGTTAAGGCACTTGGAACAGTGAAAATGGAGTCTGTTTGAACTCAGCACTAATTTCAAACGGCCATGCTGGCTTTGGGTTTTCTGCATGATTAACGAGCCAACCCTCTTCCTCCACTCACAAAAATGGCAGATGCCTGAAATAGAGGCGGGGTTCAGAATCCAGCCTGACTCTGTGCAAATCTGGCCCTTGTTACATAATGAGATCTTCAGACAGGGAGATCTTCAGGCAGGTGACCAGAAGCTTGGTTGAAGAGGTCGGTTTTAAGAAGCGTCTGAAAGGGGGAAAGAGATGGGGATTTTAGGAGAGAATTCCAGGGTTTAGGGTCCAGGCAGCTAAAGGAACGGCCGACAATGATGGATGGAAGGAATGGGGACAATGGACATGGGACCAGGATTAGAGAAGAACAGAGATCTCGGGCGGCTGTGGGGCTGGTGGAGGGAGGGAGGGAGGGTGAGGCCATGGAGGGATTTGAAAAGGAGGATGAGAATTTTAAAATTGAGGCATTGCCGGATGGGGAGTCACTGGAGGTCAGAGGGCACAGGGGGTGATGGGTGAACTGGACTTGGTCTGAGTTAGGATACAGGGCAGCAGAGTTATGGATAAACTCAAGTTTACAGAGATTGGACGGTGGGAGAGCAGTCAGGAGAGCAATGGAACAGTCGAGTCTGGAGTTAACCAAGATATGGATGAGGATTTGAGCAGCAGATAGGCTGAAGTCAGGCAATTGCCGGAATTTTCCCATCCTGCCTGCAGCAGGTTTTGAGGTAAGCGGGAGCGGAGAATCCATTGGCAGACAAAAAGCCGTAAATCCCCTGACCTAAAAACAAGTGGGGATTGCCCCGACAGTGGGGCTCATGGAGGTTGGTTATCCCACCGACTTGTGGCATGAGTGCAATTTGCATTCATTAGCATGTCAGGAATGTCCATTAAAACACCTGCTCACTGGAGTCTTGCCACGTCTTCCAATCTTCCCTCGCGCCAGTGGGATATTACATCCGCCTCAAACCCATTTGAAAAATGGTGGCTGCACAAGTCAGGCCTCAGTTTGGTGGTAGCTCTGAGGTGAGTGGAACATACCCGCCACAGCGCTGCGCCGGTCTTGTTGCGATGAACGCCATTCTGCTGGGGCTGCCGTGTGGGACTGCTCCCCCTCTTTGCTTTCATTGTCCCGAGGAACACCTCTGTGCTGTGGTACTCACGCAGGCCTCCACTTTCAGCGAGGTGGGCTGTGAGGCAAGGGGCAAGCTGACAAATGCAATGGAGGCCACAGGGAGGGGAAGCAGTGGAATGGTAGTGAGAGGGAAGGGTGAACATGAGGGGGCCATTCCCGGGGTCACCCTCTAAACTCTTGTTGCCGCAGGAGTGAGCAGGCATCTGCTTAGAAAGAAAGTGATGAAAGGCACTGAAAGCCAATGGTTTCATTTACACTGTTAAAGGGCTATTCGGGACTCAGTGGCTTCACATCCCAGTCGCTGCATCTCAGGTGGAGCACATAGGAGTGTAGAATTTGGGAACGTAGGCAATAGTGAAGGGGGTGACAGCTGTATCATATATGGCATTCCACCAATAAAGGCCTGTCATGTGTTCACCAGATGTGACACACCTAATGGGCCAAAGGTCATCCACTCATTGACCATGAACATGACCATGAATGATTGGTCATTAATATGCCGCACCAGAGATTGGAGCACAGAGCTAGGCTGGGCCGTTTACTTCACTTAAACTTTAGCATCACATGGAGGGCTCAAGATGTGACATATCTGCGATGTCATCTTGCTCACCTCGATGTGTGTGCTAATGTCTCAGGGACAAGCGTCAGCCACCGGGCAAGTAGGACAGGAAAAACTATGGACCCTGACAGTCTCCAAACGGGTCATCCTCTGAGCTTTGCTTTCTTCCCCTTGAATCATTAATGTCTTCAATGTGTCCTTTCAGAGAGAAGGTAAAAGCAGATATGGATCCAGGGCTCAATGCTGCCTTCCTCAGGGTCCTAATGCAATGGAGGAGGCAAAGGAGGGAGAGGTGACTCCACGTGCAGTTCCAGCTGGAGTGATATGGTCAAGTGGAACCAGAGCATGAACACGAGGGTCAGGAGGAGAGACCAAGGTAATGGGGGTGACTTGCCAGGCCTAGGGTTTATCATCCAAGAGTATCCTATTTACAAATGAGTGTGAGGCGATGCTGTGCACGTTTGCATTTGTCCCATGATTTGGTATATCACATGTGCCACATTCTTCGTGAGGACCTGACACCACGTAGAGTTGGAGGGTGTCCCCTGCCAGTGGCTTTGAAGGTGACCGCAGTGCTCAATTTCTTGGCCTCTGGTTCTTTTCAAGGATCAACAGGAGATCTGTGCAGCATCTCTCAGTCCACAACACATCGATGCATAAAGGAGGTCACAGACGCCCTTTACAGGAAGGCCCATCGTTAGGTCAGGTTTGCTCCGGGTGAAGATAGCCAGGCTGCGAGATTCACCGGCTTCGCCGCCATCTCAGGCTTCCTGAGAGTGCAGGGTGCAATAGACAGCACCCGTGTGGCTATACGGGCTCCATGGCAGCAGCCCCTAGTGTTTATAAACCGCAAGGGCTATCATTGTACAACTGGTGTGTGATCACTGGAAACACATACTGCGCAATTATGTCTGGTACCCTGGGAGTGACCATGATTCCTGCATCCTGAGTCACTCCCAGGTGCCTGAGATTTTCGAGAGGACATTACGTCTGCAGGGATGGCTGCCTGGGGATAATGGGTGCCCACTGAAATGCTGACTGGTGACACCAGTGCGTCACCCTCAGAGTTCATCCAAGGAGAGGTACAATGCTGCTCACAGCTCCACACACTCCCTTATGGAACAGACTATAGGGCTTCTGAAGATGTGTTTCAGATGCTTGGACCACTTAGGTGGCTCCCTCCAATACACTCCCAACAGGGTTTCCCACATAAACAAAAATACCTGGAAAAACTCAGCAGGTCTGGCAGCATCTGCGGAGAGGAACACAGTTAACGTTTCAAGTCCAAATGACCCTTCAACAGAATAGTCCTGTGTTTAAATCTTTGTTTGAAATGTGTGATATAAACACTTCTCATCCTGCTTCCTCAAGAGACATCACTGAGTGAGGGCAGCTCATCAGCTTTGATATTCTAATGACATGTGTGTCTCCTCAGTGTTAGTGGCAGAAGAAAAGACACACACGCGAGGAGGAGATCCCTGGGTATGTCCACATCTCAGTCGCAGCAATGTTTGCATCGTTAGATGGTGGCAAAGGCTTCAAGTCTTCTCCCACATCGCTCCTGTTCCTAAATGGACTCTCAGTTCCCAGAGTGAGCTCACTCACAGGGCCCCATGGTTGCCAGTGTTCCCATGGTGACCTCGAGGCGCTCGCATGTCAGAGCCACAACGTCAGACAGAAGGTGAATAGACTCCTCTATCGTTTGCTCTGGTCTGCTAAGTGACTGTCGAATCTCTGCCTGATGTTTCTTCGCCTGTTGTTTCATCTCCGGCGTTGAGTTGGCGGCTGCTTCCAGAGGTTGATCGGCTGCCTCAGGCTGAGCGGGTGGCTGGTGTCCAGCAGCCCCCCTAGTGCCGGAGACCTGGGCTGTCCCTGCCTCAGGCTGAGTGGGTGGCTGGCGTCCAGCAGCCCCCCCAGTGCCGGAGACCTGGGCTGTCCCTGCCTCCGACTACTGCGGGGACGGGTCAGTGAGGGATTCCCCAGAAAGTGAGCCCGAGCCTGATCTACAGCTGTGCCCCCCACCGCCGTGTGTGTCTCTGGTCTGGCGGAGGGTGTGTGTGAGCACCAGGACGGTTCATCCAGGTGAACTCTGGGGGCTCGGACCGATGGTGCTGGACTGGCCTGGGGGCCTTGATCTGCTGGTGCCTACAACATAGAACAGAGAGTTTCAGCTTAGGAGCATGAACTCGATAAGACTGCACGTGACTCACTGAGTGTTGGGATCTGATGAGGTGATGGAGCTGTGATCTGTACCAGGAGAGGCTGGGAGAGGCTGATCTCCCCTCCCCCACAGGAGTGATCCCTGTCCCTCCCCCCCAGCCAGCTCAGCTGCAGCCTCCTCGAACTCAGTGAGGGCAATGTCGGCCGTCCCTCTCCCGGTCTGCGCTCTCTCACGCCTGTTCTGTGCCAGCTGGGTCTGTATGAAGAAGAAAGAGAAGCAGGTGATGGACAGGGATGGAGCAGAGGTTGGGTGAGATGCATGTCCCCTGTGTGTGTGGTGAGCCCTCCCCAGACAGGCCAGAGGATGGAGTGTGAGCAACATGATCGATAGGATGGTGGTGATGTGAAAGTCTCGGTGAGAGAATGAGTGTTGATATGTGTCCCCCGCTAATGGTTGTGTGAGACCCCTGAAGGGAGGAGCCGTTTGAGTGCCTGATGCGATGCTGAGGGTTTGATATTGGAGGGAGTTGAAGGATGACTTGCCCTGGCACAGCGGATGAAATGAATCCTCTTCCTGCTCTGGATGGCATTTTGGCCGTGGGTACCAGCTGTGTTGACCTGCTCCGCGGGGCTCTCCCTGGCTGGAGAAGCTGCTGCGCTATTTGCAGCCGTCCCTGGGATAGGGCACCTCCCTGTGATCCCCTCTGATGAAGGCCTGGGGGGCCTGGTGGGTGAGGCGGCTGCTGTCTTTCTGTTCAGGTTCTCGGCCGTCCTCTCCTGGCTACCAGACATCCCTGGTGGGCTGGAGAGTGAGATTGTGTGTTTGACTGGCCCTTTAAATATGGCGCCAGGGCCTTCGAACCCACCAGCTGATGGTGGGCGGACAGATCAGCTCCTGGACCCACCAGGTCATTCGGACCGAGACGCGTCTCTGCATAATTAATGAGGCTCCAAGCGCAGAATCAGGAGCGAGTTGCTGCCATTGTGAACAGTGGACTGGGCACTGCCTTAACCACCCACCCCCACATAGAGATTCAGGACAGGAAAATTCCACCCAATATCACCGAGCTGGAGAAAAGATATGGATGAGGATTTGAGCAGCAGATAGGCTGAGGTAGGGGTGAAATCAGGCAATGTCACAGAGCTTGGAGTGAACAATCTGGCTGATGGAGGGGGAATGTGATTGGAAGCTCAGCTCAGGGTCAAAGACGATCTTAGGTTCTAAAGAGTTTGGATCAGCCTCAGACAGTGAGAAGGGAGAGGGGGGTGGAGAGAGTGAGCAGAGAGAGGGGGATGGAGACAGTGAGAAGGGAGAGGGGGATGGAGAGAGTGAGCAGGGAGAGGGATGGAGAGAGTGAGCACGGAGAGGGGGATGGAGACAGTGAGAAGGGAGAGGGGGATGGAGAGAGTGAGCACGGAGAGGGGGATGGAGACAGTGAGAAGGGAGAGGGGGATGGAGAGAGTGAGCACGGAGAGGGGGATGGAGACAGTGAGAAGGGAGAGGGGGATGGAGAGAGTGAGAAGGGAGAGAGGGATGGAGAGAGTGAGCAGGGAGAGGGGGATGGAGAGAGTGAGCGGAGAGAGGGGGATGGAGAGAGTGAGCCGGGAGAGGGGGATGGAGAGAGTGAGAAGGGAGAGGGGGATGGAGAGAGGGAGAAGGGAGAGGGGGATGGAGAGAGTGAGAAGGGAGGGAGGGATGGAGAGAGTGAGCCGGGAGAGGGGGATGGAGAGAGTGAGCAGGGAGAGGGGGATGGAGAGAGTGAGCAGGGAGAGGGGGATGGAGAGAGTGAGCAGGGAGAGGGGGATGGAGAGAGTGAGCAGGGAGAGGGGGATGGAGAGAGTGAGAAGGGAGAGGGGGATGGAGAGAGTGAGCAGGGAGAGGGGGATGGAGAGAGTGAGCAGGGAGAGGGGGATGGAGAGAGTGAGCGGGGAGAGGGGGATGGAGAGAGTGAGCAGGGAGAGGGATGGAGAGAGTGAGCAGGGAGAGGGGGATGGACAGAGTGAGCAGGGAGAGGGGGATGGAGAGAGTGAGAACATAAGAACATAAGAAATAGGAACAGGAGTAGGCCATTCGGCCCCTCTAGCCGCTCTGCCATTCAACAAGGTCATGGCTAATCCTCTTGTGTTTCGAATTCCACACTCCCATCTACCCCCGATAGCCTTTGATTCCCTTGCCTAACAAGAATCTATCTACCTCTGCCTTTAAAATGTTCATTGACCCCACCTCCACCACCTTCTGAGGCAGAGAATTCCAAAGTCACACAACCCTCTGAGAGAAAACAATTCTCCTCATCTCTGTCCTAAAAGGGCGACCCCTAATTTTAAATCAGTGCCCCCTAGTTCTGGATTCACCCACAAGAGGAAACATCCTTTCCACATCCACCTTGTCAATACTGTTCAGGATCTTGTAAACTTCAATCAAATCACCCCTCACTCTTCTAAGCTCCAGTGGAAACAAGCCCAGTCTGTCCAACCTTTCCTCATAAAACAACCCACTCATTCCAGGTATCAATCTAGTAAACCTCCTCTGAACCGCCTCCAATGCATTTACATCCTTCCTTAAATAAGGAGACCAAAACTGCACACAGTATTCGAGGTACAGTCTCACCAATGCCCTGCATAACTGAAGCATAACATCCTTACTTTTATGTTCAATCCCTCTTATAATAAAGGATAACATTCCATTAGCCTTCTTAATTACTTGCTGTACTTGCATACTAACTTTTTGTGACTCATGTACTAGAACACCTAGATCCCTCTGCACCTCGGAATTATGCAGCCGTTCTCCATTTAAGTAATACTCTGCTTTCTTGTTCTTCCTGCCAAAGTGAACAACTTCACATTTTCCCACGTTAAACTCCATTTGCCAGACCTTTGCCCACTCACTCAGCTTACCGAAATCCATCTGCAACCTCCTCATGTCCTCTTCACAACATACTTTCCTACCTATCTTTATGTCATCTGCAAATTTAGCTACCATGCCTTCACTCCCCTCATCTAAGTCATTGATGTAAATCGTAAAAAGCTGAGGCCCCAGTACAGACCCCTGTGGGACTCCACTCGTCGCATCCTGCTAATCAGAAAAAGACCCATTTTTGCATTCTCTCTGCTTTCTGCCAGCCAGCCAATCTTCTATCCAGGCTAATATCTTACCCCCTACATCATGTGCTTTTATTTTCTATAACAATCTTTGATGTGGCACTTTATCAAATGCCTTCTGGAAATCCAAGTACAGCACATCTACAGGCTCCCCTTTATCCATCGCACATGTTACTCATTCAAAAAACTCCAGTAAATTGATTAAACATGATTTTCCTTTCACAAAACCATGCTGACTCTTCACTATTGCCTCGAGTTCTTCAAAGTGCTCAACTAGAACCTCTTTAATGGTTGATTCTAATAACTTCCCCACAATAGACGTCAAGCTAACTGGTCTATAGTTTCCTGTTTTCTGTCTCCCTCCCTTCCTGAATAGAAGGATTTATGTGCTACTTTCCAGTCTGATGGAACCTTTAAAGAATCAAGTGAATTTTGGAAAATTAACACCAGCGCATTGACTACCTCATTAACCACCTCTTTTAAGACCCTAGGATGTGGTCCATCAGGACCCGGAGACTTGCCAGCCCACAGCTCCATCAATTTGCTCAGTACCATTTCCCTAGTGATTTCAATTTCACCAAGTTCCCCTCTTCCATTCACCTCCTGATTTGCAGCTATTACTGGAATATTTTTTGTATCCTCTATAGTGAACACAGAAGCGCGGCAAGGGATGGAGTGAGGGAGCCAGGCGAGGGATGGAGTGAGGGAGCCAGGCGAGGGATGGAGTGAGGGAGACGGGCAAGGGATGGAGTGAGGGAGTTGGGAGAGGGATGGAGTGAGGGAGCCAGTCGAGGGATGGAGTGAGGGAGCCAGGCGAGGGATGGAGTGAGGGAGCTGGGCGAGGGATGGAGTGAGGGAGTTGGGAGAGGGATGGAGTGAGGGAGTTGGGAGAGGGATGGAGTGAGGGAGTTGGGAGAGGGATGGAGTGAGGGAGTCGGGTACAGAGTTTGTGATGGGACCACAGACAATGGTCTCTGTCTTCCCAATATTGAAATGTTAGTTTCAGTGTAGATTCTGTTCAATAACAAAGGCGCTGGTGCTGGGATACTCACCATTCACACGGAATATCAATGCGGAGAATCCCAATGGACATTCAACAGAAATTAACCTTCAGAAGCTTTATGAATAATTCCTGGCAATTGGCCAATTTCAGAGTGAGATTTCCCCCCGTTTACTGTTCACAGTGAAATTCCCGAGACAGACAGACCCCGGGCTCTGAGTCTATTCTCACAAATTATCACATTGTGAATAATCAAAAGGAATTGTATAAATCCCAACCCTGTCTCTGAAATGAACAAATGTGAGGAGCAGAAAGAAACACAGGAATCAGGTCTTTTTGTGGTTTATAGTTTGTATATTCTGTTGAAATGAGGATCAGGAAAGAAGAGCCCGAGAGTAATTGATTTCAAAGGTTTAATTTAAAGGGATAAGTCATGGCAGGGGAGATCAAAGCCGTGGTGTGCTCCTCATGCACCATGTGGGAAGCCGGGAACATTTCCAGTGCCCGGGACCAGCGTGTGTGCAGGAAGTGTGTCCAGCTGCAGCTCCTGGTAGCTCAGGTTTCAGAGCTGGAATGGCGGCTGGGGACACTGTGGAGCATCCGTGAGTCTGAGAGCATTGCGGATAGCACGTTTAGGGAGGTGGTTACACCGCAGCTGAAGGGACTTGAGGAAGGAAGGGAATGGGTGACCACCAGGCAGCCCAAGAGAAACAGGCAGGTAGTTCAGGAGTCCCCTGGGGTCCCGCTCACAAATCAGTATTCCATTTTGGAGGCTGATGAGGGCGCTGGTTCCTCCAGGGAGTGCGGACAGAGCCAAGCTTCTGGCACCACAAGCAGCCTGTCCGTACAGGAGGGGAGGAAGGGAGGAAGAGCAATAGTAATAGGGGATTCTATAGTCAGGGGAACAGATAGGCGTTACTGTGGCTGTCAACGTGACTCCAGGATGGTGTGTTGCCTCCCTGGTGCCAGGGTTTGGGATGTCACTGAACGGCTGCAGGGCATCCTGAAGGGGGAGGGTGATAAGGCAGAGGTCATGGTACATGTTGGTACCAATGACATAGGTAGAAAGAGGGATGAGGTCCTGCATCAAGATTTCAGGGAGTTAGGCAGTAGACTAAAAAGCAGGACCTCTCGGGTTGTAATCTCTGGATTACTCCCAGTGCCACGTGCTAGCGAGCTCAGAAATAGGAGAATAGCGCAGATGAATATGTGGCTTAAGAGTTGGTGCAGGAGGGAGGGTTTTAGATTCCTGGATCACTGGGATGGTTTCTGGGGAAGGTGGGACCTGTACAAGCGGAACAGTCTACATCTGAACCAGAGCGGGACTAACATCCTTGCGGGCGGGTTTGCTAGTGCTGTTGGGAGGAGTTTAAAGTAATTCGGCAGGGGGAGGGGACACAGAATGTTAGCAGAATATGGACACATCATAATACAGTAAAACAATCAAGTCAGAGGGAGTACAGCTGCATTAAGTTTCAAGGGAGTAAGGCAAGGCTGGATGGCCTCTACTTTAATACCAGGAGTATTACAGGTAAAACGGATGAGTTAAGGGTGAGGATTGACATGTGGAATTGTGATATAGTAGCCATCACTGAGACGTGGTTGAGGGAAGGGCAGGATTGGCAGCTCAACATTCCGGAATATAGAATCTTCAGGCGAGACAGGGAGGGGGTAAAATAGGAGGAGGCAGTTAAAGAGTCAGTTACTGCAGTAAGGAGAGATGATATCTTAAAGAGGGCATCGAATGAAGCTTTGTGGGTAGAGCTTAGGAATAAAAAAGGGGCAGCCACGTTATTAGGTGTTTATTATAGACCCCCAGATAGTCAGTGGGAAATTGAGGAGCAAATATGTGCACAATTTGTGGAGGTGTGTAAAAACAATAACAATAGGGTAATTATATTAGGTGATTTCAACTTTCCCAACATTAATTGAGATAGACATCATGTTAAGGGATTGGATGGAGTGGATTTCATGAAATGTGTACAGGAGAACTTTTTAGGTCAATATGTAGAGGGTCCAACAAGGGACGGTGCATTGCTGGACCTAATTCTGGGGAATGAAGTCGGACAGGTGGCTGAGGTGGTGGTGGGCGAGCATTTTAGTGATAGCGACCACAACATGGTACAGTTTAAGTTTGTTATGGACAAATAAATCGACAAGTTGCAAAAAATGATTTTGAATTGGGGGAGAGTGGATTTTAGTAAAATAAGGCAGGATCTGGCCAAGGTAGACTGGGAACAGTTACTTGTGGGGAAATCTACAGAAGAACAGTGGGGGGTGTTCAAAAAGGAAATGGGGAGGGTACAGACTCAACATGTTCCCTCTAGGGTGATAGGAAGGAGTAACAAGCCCAGAGAACCATGGATGACCAGAGATATTCAGGATACAATGAGAAGGAAAAGAGAAGCTTTTAGCAGGTACAAGGGAAGCAAATCAGCAGAGGCATTAGTGGAGTACAGACAGTGCAGGGTGGCGCTTAAGAAAGCAATTAGGAGAGCAAAGAGGGGATATGAGAAAGCTCTGGCTGGTAAAAGTAGGGAAAATCCCAAGATATTCTATAAGTATATCAATGGGAAGAGGATAACCAGGGAAAGAGTAGGGCCCATAAGGGACCAAGGGGGCAATCTATAGGTGGAGCCAGAGGACATCGCTAGAGTGTTGAATGAATACTTCACGTCCGTCTTCACCCAAGAGAATGAGGATGAAGGTATTGAACTCAGGGAGAGAGACTGCGAGGTTCTTGAGCAAATTGATATATGGAGTGACAAGGTATTGGAGGTGTTGGCAGGCTTAAAAGTGGACAAATCTCCAGGTCTGGATTATGTGTGTTCCAGGCTGCTGAGGGAGGCAAGGGAGGAGATCGAAGGGGCTCTGACCCAAATTTTTAATTCCTCTCTGGCCACGAGGGAGGTGCCAGAGGACTGGAGAACAGCTAATGTGGTTCCGCTATTTAAGAAGGGTTGTAGAGATAAGTCAGGGAACTACAGGCCAGTGAGTCTCACATCAGTGGTAGGCAAACTATTGGAGAAATTTCTGAAGGAGAGAATCTAACTCCACTTGGAGAGGCAAGGTTTGATCAGGGATAGTCAGCATGGCTTTGTCAGAGGGAGGTCATGCCTAACAAATTTGATTGAATTTTTTGAGGAGGTGACCAGGTGTGTAGATGAGGGTAGTGTAGTTGATGTCGTTTATATGGATTTCAGCAAAGCCTTTGACAAGGTCCCACATGGGAGACTTATAAAGAAGGCAAAGGCACATGGGATAAAGGGTAATCTGATAAGGTGGATTCAAAATTGGCTTAGTTGTAGGAGACAGAGGGTGATGACAAAAGGGTGCTTTAGTGACTGGAAGCCAGTGTCCAGTGGTGTACCACAGGGATCTGTGCTCGGTCCCCTATTATTTGTCATTTATATAAACGACATAGATGACAATGTGGGGGGTATGATTAGTAAGTTTGCGGATGATACAAAGATTGGCCGGGAGGTTAACAGTGAGGTTGAGTGTCTTGGGCTACAGGAAGATATAGATGGGATGGTCAAATGGGCAGATAAGTGGCAGATGGAATTTAACCCTGAAAATTGTGAGGTGATACACTTTGGGAGGAGTAATTTGACAAGGAAGTATTCAATGAACGGCATGACACTAGGAAGTTCTGAGGAACAAAGCGACCTTGGCGTGTGTGTCCATAGATCTCTGAAGGTGGAGGGGCATGTTAGTGGGGTGATGAGAAAGGCATATGGGACACTTGCCTTTATCAATCGAGGCATAGATTACAAAAGTAGGGAGGTCATGTTGGAGTTGTATAGAACCTTGGTGAGGCCACAGCTGGAGTACTGTGTGCAGTTCTGGTCGCCACATTATAGAAAGGATGTGATTGCACTGGAGGGGGTGCAGAGGAGATTCACCAGGATGTTGCCTGGGATGAAACATTTAAGTTATGAAGAGAGGTTGGATAGACTTGGGTTGTTTTCGTTGGATCAGAGAAGACTGATGGGCGACCTGATCGAGGTGTACAATTTTATAAGGGGCATGGATAGGGAGCAGCTATTCCCCTTAGTTGTAGGGTCAGTCACAAGGGGACATAAGTTCAAGGTGAGGGGCAGGAGGTTTAGGGGGGATGTGAGGAAAAACATTTTTACCCAGAGGGTGGTGATGGTCTGGAATGCGCTGCCTGGGAGGGTGGTGGAGGTGGGTTGCCTCACATCCTTTAAAAAGTACCTGGATGAGCACTTGGCACATCATAACATTCAAGGCTATGGGCCAAGTGCTGGTAAATGGGATTGTGTAGGTAGGTCAGGTGTTTCTCACGTGTCGGTGCAGACTCGATGGGCCGAAGGGCCTCTTCTGCACTGTGTGATTCTGTGATTCTGTGAAAGCTTTCTTCGATGGTAA
Organism: Cetorhinus maximus; assembly: GCF_964194155.1. Taxonomy (NCBI): domain Eukaryota; kingdom Metazoa; phylum Chordata; class Chondrichthyes; order Lamniformes; family Cetorhinidae; genus Cetorhinus; species Cetorhinus maximus. The sequence goes on along the minus strand of NC_135895.1, from coordinate 2,412,977 downwards.
CACAGGGAGAGGGAGTGGGCCCAGAGAATTCCTTTGGGATTCTGGTGGGGAGATTATATTTGGAAGGAGTTGATTTAGAGTCCATAGGGAATGGGGATGGATTAGCCCAGGAAAGTTTAACCGAATCTGGCACCATCAGACTTTGAGCCTGTGAGTCTCGGCTCTGGGGTTCACCAGGTGAAGCTTTAAACCTTTGGGACGGGGGAGCCAATCGAGGGCTCAATGTTGGTTTTTAAAGTGTCTCAGGGTGTAGAGTTTGAAGATGAAGTGATAAAGTGCAGAGGTTCCTCGGAGAAACAGTTTAGGTTTAATGAGACTGTTCCTGAGATTCAGGAGGTAAATCTGTTAGTAAATGCAGATCTAAACAGGAGGCACAGCCACAGGCTCCCAGTGCAGACACAGAGTGGAAATATTGGAGCCTTGTCCCCATTCAAAGCGTAGGGGTTTACTGGGGACCAGGTCCCATCTGTTCTCAGTTACCCATCCCTAATTGCCCTTGAGAAGGTGGTGGTGAGCTGCCTTCTTGAACCGCTGCAGCCCATGTGGTGTAGGTACACCCACAGTGCTGTTAGGGAGGGAGTTCCAGGATTTTGACCCAGCGACAGTGAAGGAACGGTGATATATTTCCAAGCGAGGATGGTGTTATGACCGGGATGGGAGGAGTGCACAGTCTCTAGTTCCACTAATCCAGAGCCATAACATATATTCAAACAATTTCTCCAGCTAGCTATACGGCCAAATATGTGCTTCACCTATGAATCTCAGAATAAGCATTCAATTTCCAAGTCAGGGTGGTGAGTGACTTGGAGGGGAACCTCCAGGTGGTGGTGTTCCCATGTGTCTGCTGCCCTTGTCCTTCTCAATGGTAGAGGTTGTGGGTTTGGTAGGTGCTGTCGAAGGAGCCTTGGTGAGTTGATGGAGAGCGACTAACCTACAGAACAGCAGCAATGTGGAGCCATCTACAGAGAGATCAGGAATTAAACCCATTCACACCTCTTTCTGGTCTCAGTCTGATATCCTGTTCCTGTTGTATCCATCCCTCCATTTCTATTCAATGGCTGATGTTCACCAGCTGATATATGTCAGCCCAGAGACAGTTCAATGTTATTATATTGTTTTAATCTGAGACCAGCTGACCCTCAATAATCTGTTTAAAGCTTGTGGTTAAATGGAACAACACAGAACATGTTAACATTTTCTTTCACAAAGATTTCTGCCTCTGGCAGCTAATTAAAACCTGAACTCCCAAATAGCTCATAATTTGTGGGCTCCACACTCTCCCTTTGATGCTCAGTTCTGCTTCGAGACTACATCTGACGAAGACCGATCTGTTCCTTGGATAATTAATTTCTAATTGTGTTAACCCGGGTCCCATAAACCACCAGATTTAGTGCAACACTCACTGATAACTTGCCAGATCCTCAAACACAGCTCAGTGTGTGAATAGAAACATCTGAGAGAACATTAAACTGCACTGAAATTTAACCCTTTATTACAGCCTCCTCCTGACCTTCTCCCCCTGCCTGATATTATTGGAGATCAATCAATGTGATTAAACCCAGATCGGGCTGGAACATTAATGACACAATTCGGGCCAGTAATCTGTCAATCAGCTTCACTAATTGATATCGAACACTATCTGCTGGAGAATGAGTTCTCACTGACCAACAAAGGGAAAGCAGTCTGGAACACACACTGACTGTATCGGGGCCATTATCTCAACTGCTCAGTCTGTCTCTGAGAGATGGGAAACTCAGAGTTTAACCAGATTGTTATTTCACTCCTGTTCGGAGGGAGAGATGGCAAAGGGGGAATGGGGTCACACTCAATGCACAGGGAACTTTCTGGAACTAAGAGAGAACAGTGAGGTTGAAGCCCTCATTAAAAGGCAGACACAATTCTCCTGATATTGACAGTATAAAAACAGGATGACATCTCGCAGGCAAAGAGTATTGATTAGAGAGCAGAGGAAGGTGGGAGTTTCTCTGTGAGTGAGGTTAGACAGTGATATGGAGTCAGTGCCCTGAATTACACCCAGTGCCTGGTTGCTGGTTGGAAGATCCTGTGGGCAGATTTTATCATCCCTTGGGGGCTTGTTACTGTTCTATTTACAGCTAAGGATGATCTCCCTGCCCCACATCACAGAGTTATTGCTCCATTAGCTGCCTGGCCCTGCAATTTGCCAATATAACCTTGCTGACTCTGTGAATATCCAGTCAGCTCATTACAGTCCTGTATCAATTCAATGAGTAACAGAAATTAAAACTACTCACATTAGAGGGAGAATTCGACCAATTCTCTCAAACATGTGTCCAAGAACAGCAACCTGCATTTATATAGCCCCTTTTATATCCCAAGGTGATTGACAGGAGTGCGGTGAGACAAATAAACAGACATTCGGACAGGTGACCGAAAGTTCAGTCCAACAGGGAGGGTTTAAGGGGCAACTTAAAGGAGGAGAGAGAGATAGAGAGGCAGGGGGTTTTGGGGAGTAATTCTACTGCTAGAGACTAGGCCGTGATCGCTTGAGTGAACAAAACCTGGGATGGTCAATGGACTAGAATTAGAGGAGGTTACAGAGATAGGGAGGGGTGTAGGGGCTGGAGGAGGTTACAGAGATAGGGAGGGGTGTAGGGGCTGGAGGAGGTTACAGAGATAGGGAGGGGTGTAGGGGCTGGAGGAGGTTACAGAGATAGGGAGGGGTGTCAGGGATGGAAGAGGTTACAGAGATAGGGAGGGGTGTAGGGACTGGAGGAGGTTACAGAGATAGGGAGGGTGGAGGGGCTGGTGGAGGTTACAGAGATAGGGAAGGGTGGAGGGGCTGGAGGAGGTTACAGAGATAGGGAGGGGTGTCAGGGATGGAGGAGGTTACAGAGATAGGGAGGGGTGTAGGGGCTGGAGGAGGTTACAGAGATAGGGAGGATGCAGGGGCTGGAGGAGGTTATAGAGATAGGGAGGGGTGTAGGGGCTGGTGGAGGTTACAGAGATAGGGAGGGGTGTAGGGGCTGGAGGTGGTTACAGAGATAGGGAGGATGTAGGGGCTGGAGGAGGTTACAGAGATAGGGAGGGGTGTAAGGACTGGAGGAGGTTACAGAGATAGGGAGGGGTGTCAGGGATGGAGGAGGTTACAGAGATAGGGAGGGGTGTCAGGGATGGAGGAGGTTACAGAGATAGGGTGGGGTGTAGGGGCTGGAGGAGGTTACAGAGATAGGGAGGGGTGTATGGACTAGACATATATATTAACATACACTTTAGAAGCAGGATTATGCCATTTGGTCCCTCAAGCCTGCTCCGCCATTCATTATGATCATGGCTGATCTGATTGTAGCTTCAACTCCACATTCCGCCTCCCTCCGATAAGCTTTTGACTTCCTTGTTTGTCAAGAATCTATCTACCTCTGCCTTAAAACTATTCACTGACGCTGCCTCCACAGCTCTCTGGGGACTAACAACCCTCTGAGAGCAAAGATTTCTTCTCATCTCTGTCTTAAATGGGAGACCCCTTATTTTTAAACTGTGTCCCCCAGTTCTAGTCTCTCCCACAAGGGAGAAACATCCTCTCAGCATCCACCCTGTCAAGTCCCCTCAGGATCTTATATGTTTCAATAGGATCATCTCTCATTCTTCTAAACTCCAATAGGTACAGGCCCAGCCTTTTCAAACTATCCCCGTAAGATAAACCCCCCTCATCCCCGGTATCAGTCAAGTGAACCACCTCTGAACTGCTTCCAATGCAATTATGTCCTTTCTTAAATACCGAGGCCAAAACTGTACACAGTATTCCAGATGTGATCTCACTAAGACCCTGTACAACTGTAGCAAAACATCCCTACTTTTATATTCCATTCCCCTCGCAATAAACGACAACATTCCATTTGCATCCCAAATCACTTGCTGTATCTGCATACTGACTTTTTGTGATTCATGTACCAGGACACCCAGATCCCTCTGTACCTCAGAATTCTGCAATCTCTCTGCATTTAAATAATTTGCTGCTTTTCTATTCTTCCTGCCAAAGTGGACATGGTCACATTATATTCCATCTGCCAAATTTTTGTCCACTCACAATCTATCTAAATTCTTTCACAGACTCCTTTTGTCCTCTTCACAACTTACTTTCCTACCTATCTTAGTGTCATCAGCAAAATTAGCCACCATATGTTCGGCCCCTTCATCCAGGTCATTGATATAAATTGTAAATAGTTGAGACTCCAGCACTGATCTCTATGACACTCCACTCGTCACATCTTGCCAACTCAAGAAACATCCATTTTTTCCTACTCTCTGCTGCCCGTTAGCTAACTAATCCTTTATCCATGCTAATATATTACCCCCTATGCCACAAGCTCTTATTTTGCACAATAAGCTTTGATCTGGCACCTTGTCAAATGCCTTCTGTAAATCTAAGTACAGTACATCCACAAGTTCCCCTTCATCCAGCTTGCTTCCTCAAAGAATTACAACAAATTAGTTAAAATGATTTCCCTTGCACAGAAACATGTTGACACTGCTTGATTTTATTGAGATTTTCTAAGTGCCCCCGCTATAACCTCCTTAGTAATAGATTCCAACAATGACAGATGTTAAGCTAATTGGCCTGTAGTTTCCTGCTTTCTGTCTCTTTCCTTTCTTGAATAGAGGAGTCACGTTCACTATTTTCCAATCTGATGGGACCTTTCCAGAACCTAGGGAATTTTGGAAAATTAAAACCAATGCATCTAGTCTGGAGGAGGCTATAGATGTAGGGAGAGTTATAGAGGCTAGAAGAGGTTACAGAGGGATGGGGTGTCAGGGCTGGATGGGGTTACAGAGATAGGAATGATCTATTCAAAAAATGCAAATGCACGCTATCCCTCTTAAATAGTAAAACTAGTACACATCAAAGCACCTAGACTAGCATGCTTCAATCCAATTAAGGCACACCTACAGACTAAACCTCTATTTCAAAAGAAAAATATTTTCCAAAATATTATATACATTCATAGCTTCATGACATCCCTCTCCTTATCAAAAAAAAGAACTGTCATACTTCTAAAAGGCAGCTTCAATTTAATAACCCATCTCACACATATTCATTGAATATCTTCTCTGTTGTACATTCAGCTTCTGTGAAAAATACCCTATCGGTTTTTCAATTCCAGTGATATCTTCTTGTAACAGTGCAGCCCCAATGCCTATATCGATTGCATCAATGGCCAACTTGAATTGCTTGGCATAATTGGGTACTGCCAAAACTGGTTCCGTAGTTAATACAGTTTTCAAACTATCGAATGATTTCTGACACTCTAGTGTGCATTGAAACTTCTTGTCCTTTTTTAATAGTTCAGTCAGTGGAGCAGCCACTTGGCTAAAATTTGGTTCAAATTTCTGGGAAAACCCACTCATGCTCTGAAATCTCAAAACTCCTCGTTTTGTTGTAGACACTGTGAAATCCACGATAGCCCTGACTTTTGCATCTCTCGCAGCCACCTTACCATGTCCAATGGTATGGCCTAGATATGTAACTTGCGCTTTTGCAAATTCGCTTTTAGACAAGTTCATCACCAAATTAGCTTCTTGTAGCTGAGTAAATAATTCTTCCAGATGCTGTAAATGCTCCTCCCACATCTGACTGAAAACGATTTGATCATCAATATAAACAGCACAATTGCTTAGACCCGTAATTACTTTGTTTGTCATTCTTTGAAATGTTGCAGGTGCATTCTTCATACCAAATGGCATGACTTTAAACTGATATAGCCCACTTGGCATTACAAAAGCTGATATCTCCTTTGCTCTCTCCGACAACGGTACCTGCCAATATCCTTTTAGCAAGTCAATCTTTGTGATAAATTTCGATTGTCCCACTTTCTCAATACAATCTTCCAACCATGATATAGGATATGAATCTGCTTTTGTCACTACATTCACCTTTTGATAACCCACACACAGTCTTTGTGTTCCACCCAGTTTCAGTACCAGTACAGCAGGCAAACTCCAATTACTGCAACTAGACTCAAAGATGTCATTTTGAAGCAAGAAGTCAATTTCTTTTTGTACTTGTGATAACTTTCCCGGATTTAATCTATGTGGTTGTAGCCTTATTGAAGATGATATTTCCATACATACATCATGTAAAGCTAAATGTGTCTTTCACAATTTATTTGCACAAATAGTTTTGTGTGACCACAATAGCTTTTCCAAATCACTTTGACACTTGCTTGGAAGATAACTCAATATTGCATTTAAATTTTCAAGCACCCTCTCATTATCCAGTTTGATTAGAGGAAAATCAATTTCAGAGTCCTGCACTTCTACCCCTTTCTCATCATCCACCAACACTAACACCTCTTTTTGTTCCTCTTCCCTGTCAAAGTACTTTTTAAGCATATTTACATGACACATACTCTGCTTCTTTCTTCTACATGGAGTATTCATTAAATAATTTACTTCACTCAATTTAATTTCAATCCTGTAAGGCCCACTAAATCTTGCATTTAATGTGTCCCCTAATACTGGTAACAAAACTAATGCTTTCTCTCCAGAGCCAAAACTGTAAATTTTAGCCTTCTTATCGGCTTTCACTTTCATCACTTGCTGTGATGTCTTTAAGTGTTCCCTAGCCAACTCACATGCTCTGTTAAATCTTTCCCTGAAATTTGATACGTAATCCAGAACATCAGTTTCTGAATTTTGACCCATTAATTTCTCATGAATCAATTTCAGTGGTCCCCTTACCTCATGACCATAAATTAGTTCAAAAGGGCTAAAACCAGTCGATATATTAGGAGCGTCTCTAATGGTACATAACAAAAATGAAACTCCTGTACCCCAATCCTGTGCATAATCCTGACAGTATGCTCTGACCATAGTTTTTAAGGTCTGATGCCACCTTTCCAAAGCTCCTTGTGACTCTGGATGAGAAGCTGTTGACTTAAACAGTTTTATCCCCAAACTGTCCATTACTTCCTTAAAGAGCTATGACATGAAATTTGACCCCTGACCTGATTGCATTTCTTTAGGTAAACCATATCTTGTAAAAATTTAAGTTAACTCTTCCACAATCTTCTTTGTTGTAATATTTCGTCAAGGTATCGCTTCAGGAAACTTGGTAGACACATCCATTATTGTCAGTAAATACTGATTTCCACTTTTAGTCTTAGGGAGGGGTCCTACACAATCAATCATGACCCTGGTAAAAGGTTCTTCAAATGCTGATATTGGGATTAAAGGCACTGGCTTAATCACTGCTTGTGGTTTCCCTGTTATTTGACATGTATAACAGGTTCTACAGAATTTGACTACATCCCTATGCAATCCTGGCCAAAAAAAAACCTCTATATCTTTTCCTGTGTTTTCCTAATTCCTAAACATCCCCTCATTGGAATTTCATGAGCAATCCTCAGAGTCTAATTTCTACACCCCAATGGGATAACAATCTGTTGCACCTCCCTTCAGCTTTCATTTGCTGAGACATGATCTGACCACCACTTTCTCATCAAAATACCTTCCCAAAGATAATAACATACTGGAATACATTTTGCATCTGTTTCTGCATAAGCTTTCTGATATAACTGTTTTCATTGCAAATCATTTTTCTGTAACTCCACTAATCTCTTTGAGTTAAACACTTCAGCTGAATTTTCCTGTATTCCTTCCCCCTGAACAATGTTATCAAACACAGTGCCAGCTAATTGGATTTCGACACCTTCTTCTTGCCTTTGAACTGCCTGCTCATCTTGTTTATTTTGGCCCTTTGGGCCTTTGATCTCGTTATAACACAATCAGGAAACAATCCAGGATGTTCCTTCTGTAGCACTTCTGTTGAAAACACTTCTACAGGATGCTCAACTACCACAGGCATCACCCATATTTGCGATCCAGCAATATCATTACCCAGAATAAATCGAACCCCTGCAATGAACAATTTTTCCACCACTCCAGCTATAACCTCACCTGTCTCCCATCTACTCTTTAAATTTACCTTCCACAACGGAATAGATTTAGCATCTCCATGAACCCCACTTATTATTACCTTCTCCTGTAACACTCCCTCTGGACAACACATATCACTACCCCACAACATTAAGGATTGACTGACCCCTGTGTCTCTTAAAATTTTAACATCTTTACCTACTCCACCCTGTACACAGGGAAAGACTTTCCCTTCACATACAAAGTCTTTAAACATTTCTGCAACCTGCTCCTCAGAATTCTCTTGAGTAAACTGTGAACACATTCCCACTTCTTCACCTTTCACTGATTCTCCCTGTTTCACCTGTACACAAACCACTGGTTTCTCCTGTGCCTGAACCTCAGAACCCACAGCACTTATACTTCCAGAGCTTTTCTGTATCCCAACAATTCCAACAGATTTTTCCTGCAATCTCCAACACACTGACTTCATGTGCCCCACTTTATTACAATGAAAACACCTCAATTTTCCAATGTCACTTCAACCTTCAGCACCTTCCTTTTTGTTCTGAGAAAAAACTTCCTGGGAACTTCCAGCTACTCCTTCTCTTCCCTGACTACCTGCCTTCCTTTCACCTTCCCACTTTTTATCCTTTTCCAATTTGAAAGGGTGACGGAAAAAAGGTTTAGCTCTAAGAACTAACTCATAATCATCAGCTACCTCTGCTGCTTGTCTTACAGAATCAACCCTCTGTTCCCCCACATGAGTTCTCACTACTGAAGGGATTGAACCTTTAAATTCTTCCAAAATAATGACTTCCCTAAGAGCTGCATAGGTTGTTTCTATTTTAAATGCCTGTATCCACCAGTCAAAATCACTTTGTTTTACTCTTTCAAGCTCAGTATAAGTTTGCCCAGGCTACTTTCTCATATTCCTAAATTTCTGCCTGTATGCCTCAGGAACCAACTCATATGCACTCAAAATAACTTTCTTCACCCCATCATAATTCACTGACATTTCTTCTGAAAGCAAAGTATATACCTTATGTGCCCTACCTAACAACAAAGGCTATAATATTAACGTCCAATTTTCCTGTGGCCATTTCATCTGTTTATCTAGCTTCTCAAATGAAATAAAGAATGCTTCAATACCTTTTTCCTCAAACTGTGGATGAGTTTGTACAAATTTAAACATCTACCCTGTGGGTTCTACTCTGGAGATAAATCCTTTCTCACCTACTGGCATCTCTTTTCTAACTGCCAACATTTTCAGTTGGAATTCTCTCTCTCTCTTTTTCTCTTTCCTCCTTCTCTATCTTCACAATTTCTAATTCCCTTTTAAAAGCCATTTCTCGGTCCTTTACTTCTAATTAAAGCTTTTTCATTTGTAACTGAAGTCTCACAACCTCCAGCTGTAACTCACTAGTGTCAGGTTTCACTTCCAACTGTAGAGGCTGTGCTACACTTTTAACTATATCTGATTTCCTGGCACCCTCAGGTAACCCCAATTTTAACTTATCTGCCAATTCTGTTAACTTACTTTTGGTTATTCCCTCCAACCGAATCAGAGTTATCTCTTCTACTCCCAGACAAGTCTTAGAAATTGCCAAAGCCTCTTGCAGTCTCACCATTTCTAAAATACCTCACCAACTCCTGGATTCAAAGTGCCTCTCATACTCGTAACCAATTCCTAACCAATCGAGGAATTAGAAATATAATTTATCCCAGCACAGCCGTCAAGAAATGGGGTGAAAACTTGATGCATTTTTAGCAGCTACCGAGCAATATGTTTATATTACTAATAAAATTGATACTATGAAAGGGGTTTCATTGTTAAAAGGTGAAGTTCAAAGAGGCTGGTGAGACATTGAGAATTTGAATTCAATCAGTGTGGTAGGTATAACTTTAGCAGTTTTCGGATGTGCAGGGCAGAGGCAATGTAAGATCAAAAAGCAGCTGTAACCCTCCAACTGATTCCACAGTGACCAAAGTGAAAAGAACCTCATTTTGAATTCATAAGGTGAAAATGCTTTGCCTGGTGTTTGGTTAAGTCTATGGGTTGCTGTTGTCTTAATGGAGATTAGTTTGGGAATTTGTTAAAAGTTATGATAGTAGTAATTTGTAGCCATGTGTATATATTTTAACCTGTGTGAATTAAATAAAATGTTTCATTTAGTTAAATGTGAAACCTCGATAACTGGTGGTCTGATTCCTGAATTTAGAGTTGCATCTCAAACATAACACTTACAATTATAGGTTATGACAGTTGTTTAAAGTTTCCCTCTGGGATTTTTAAATAACTCCGCTTTACCAACTGCATTGGTTATAACAGTACTGGAGGAGGTAACAAGGATAGGGAGTGTTGTAGGGGCTGGAGGAGGTTACAGAGATAGGGAGGGGTGTAGGGGCTGGAGGAGGTTACAGAGATAGGGAGTTGTGTAGGGGCTGGAGGGGGTTACAGCGATAGGGAGATGTGTAGGGACTGGAAGAGGTTACAGAGATAGGGTGGGGTGTAGGGACTGCAGGAGGCTACAGATTTAGGGAGTGGTGTAGGGACTGAGGGAGGTGACAGAGGTAGGGAGGAGTGTAGGTGCTGGAGGAGGTTAATGAGGTAGGGAGGGTGTAGGGACTGCAGGAGGTTACAGATTTAGGGAGCAGTATAGGGACTGAAGGAGGTTACAGACATAAGGAATGCTTCAATCACATTTGACTGAAGCTGTTATCTTCATTACAACAGCTTATCTGTAACGATCTGGCACCCTCGAGCTACATGGAGAGCAGCTGGCTACAGGAATCTGGGAGTTTAATATAATATTGAAGTGTTGTGATGTCTGGGGCCAGAGGAATAAATGGCTCAAGCTGCTGTCTATTGGTTTATTACAATCTGGAAGATCGCCCTGGTAACAACACAGATACAGTAAAGATGTAATGTGCCCCTGAATCAATCAGAACAGGAAGAGCATTAAGGAAGATGAGATGGCTCTGTACAAGGCATAGAAATATCGAATCTTACAGCACAAAACGAGACCATTCAGCCCATCGTACCTGTTGCTGGCTCTTTGAAAGAGCCATCCAATTAGACCCAGAACCCAGTTCCTTCCCCATAGCCCTGAATATTTCTGCCCTTAAAATATTTATTCAATTCCATTTTGAAAGTTGTCCTGCTATTATAATGGTTTCTGTATAAGACTTGAGGTGCCAGTCGCTCATAAGGGACTGGGTAAACACACGGTCGGTTCATTTAATAAGACTAGACACATGAGAACAGTTATACATAGCTGTAAAGCTTGAAGGTATCTGTGCTGTGTCCATGCGTTCAGTTCAAAGCAAAAGTGAAACTAAAACTGGATCACATGACACACTTCCCTTCTATTGATGATATCCTTTAAAGACATATTACAACATCCCCTTTCTTTTTAACGTTACTCCCCCCCCACCCCCCCACCCCCACCTCCCTGCTTTCAAAGAGGTATAACTATTTACAATACTTGTTTGAACTTAGTTACCATTACAAAAGTGTACAGGACAAGTGAATCTATGAGTCTCTAAAGAGTAGATGTAACCTGCTGGTACACCCAGATCTTGTAATGAGAATCTTGTCTGGAGGTGTCTTTAATTGCCCCCAGTGTTCTGTGGGATTGTCAATCTTGGATGTTGTTCCTGGTTGCATTTGGGATCTTGTCCTCAATGCAATGGGCTGCAGGGCTGTTAAGGAGCTGGAATAGATCTGATTTGTCCCCGGTTATGCCTCACTGTTGAACATTTGTGTGCAATGACTTCACAGGACCTTGGTTCTGAACAAATATCCTTGTCACCTTGGCTGGTTGTCTTGTACCTGCGATGGGGTCCTGGGTGCAAATGTGTTTTCCCAACTTTAAACTTGGCAATTCTGTACCTGCATTTTTCCTGTGCACATTGGTCATCTTCTCTTGTAGTTTTAAAAGCTGCCTGATAGTGTCTGAGAGAGTAGGATGGGTATGAGTAGGTAAATTGTTACTCACTCGTCTGCTAAACATGAGTTCTGTTGATGGAATAGTTGCACTTAATGGTGTCACCCTCAAATGTAACTTTGCTTCCTCTGCCTACATTTGAGAATTAAGGATTTCACCATGTGATTCATTTGTTCAGCTAGGCTGTTAGATCTAGGTGACGAGTAGTGTGATTGATATTCCATTTCTCACACATGCTAAAATGGCTCACCAATAAATTGCAGACTGTTATCCATACCGATTTCTCTTGGCACTCCAAATAAATTGAAAATAGCACTTAGAGTGTGTGTGATGATTGTTCTTGACATAGTGAGCAATTGTTGAATAATGGGGTACTTGGTAAAGTGGTTGCCGATGAAGTCAGTGCCATGGACATGAAAGAGGTCGGATGTGATTTTGGGCCAAGGATGGGTTGGAACTTCAAGTGGAATCAGTGGTTCTTTGTGCTGGTTTGGTGTATACTCGTGACATGCCTCGCACTTCTTGACAATGGCGTCAATGTCATTGTCCATACCCAACCAACAGACTCTCTTGCGAGTTTCCTCATCCGACCCATACCCATGTGTAAGTGATGAAGTTGTTGAAGAATATCAGGTCACAAAGATTCCGGTATGATGACCTGCCTGCCTTTAAAAATGACTCCCGGAGAGATGACTCTCTCATCTCGATAAGGCCGAAATGGCCTCACCGGTTTGTGGATCAACTGAATTGAATCAGGCGATTCTTCAGTGATGGTTTCCCACAGTTTCTGTCGTGCAGAATCTTCTGGTCGCTGTTGATGTTAATTTTACACAAAATGTATCACATCAATTTGGTGAACATTTTCAAGTTCGGCGTCAATGAAGTCAACTTGTAGATCTAAGGATATATCTTCTGTTTTCACTGGTTTAGGCAATTTATTAAGTGTATCCAATGTGACCATCACGTTACCTCATAGACTCATAGACTCATAGATGTTTACAGCAGAGGAGGAGACCATTCAGTCCATCATGTCTGTGCGGGTCAACAAAGATCTGACTATATTCCCATATTCCAATGCTTGGCTCATAACCCTGGAGGTTATGGCAATGCAAGTGAATATCTAAATACTTCTTAAATGTTATGAGAGTTTATGACTCAACCACCCTTTTAGGCAGTGAGTTCCAGACTCCCACCACCATCTGTGTGAAAACAAATTCTCCTCAACTCCCCTCTTAGCCTTCTACCTCTTAACTTAAATCTATGCCCCCTGGTTATTGACCCCTCTACTAATGGAAAAACTGCCTTCCCATCCACCCTTTCTATGCCCCTCATAATCTTATACACCTGTATCAGGTCCCCTCTCAACCTTCGCTGCTCCAAGGAAAACAACCCCAGCCTATCCAATCTTTCCTCATAGCTCAGAACCTCCAGCCCAGGCAACATCCTGGTGAATCTCCTCTGCACCCTCTCCAGTGCAATCATATCCTTCCTATAGTGTGGCGACCAGAACTGCACACAGTACTCCAGTTGTGGCCTAGCCAGTATTTTATACAGTTCCAGCATAACCTCCCTGCTCTTGTATTCTATTCCTCAGCTAATAAAGGCAAGTATCTCATATGCCTTCTTAGCCACCTTATCTACCTGCCCTGCTACCTTCAGGGATCTGTGGGTAATGACATTAAGGTCCTTCTGATCTTCAGTACTTTCCAGGGCCCTGCCATTCATAGTGTAATCTCTTGCCTTGTTAGCCCTCCCCAAGGGCATTACCTCACACTTTTCCGGGTTGAATTCCATTTGCCACTGCTTTGCCCACCTGACCAGTCCATTGATATCCTCCTGCAGTTTACGGCTATCCTCCTCACTATTTACCACTCTACCAATTTTCATATCATCTGCAAACCTCTTGATCATACCCCCTAGATTTAAATCCAAATCATTTATGTACACCACAAACAGCAAGGGTTCCAGCACCGAGCCCTGTGGAACCCCACTGGAAACAGACTTCCAGTCACAGAAACATCCCTCTACCATCACCCTCTGCTTCCTGTCTCTCAGCCAATTTTGGATCCAACATACCACTTTGCCTTGGATCCCATGGGCTCTTACTTTCTTGACCAGTCTGCCATGAGGGACCTTATCGAAAGCCTTGCTAAAGTCCATGTAGACCACATCAAATGCATTACCCTCATCAACACTCCTGGTTACCTCCTCAAAAAATTCAATCAAATTTGTCAAACACAATCTTCCCTTAACAAATCCATGCTGACTATCCCTGATTAATCTGTGTCTCTCCAAGTGCAGATATATTCTGTCCCTCAGAATTCTTTCTAGTAACTTCCGCACAACCGAGATTAGACTGACTGGCCTGTAATTTCCTGGTCTATCCCTTCCTCCCTTTTTGAATAATGGGACAACGTTAGCTGTCCTCCGGTCCTCTGGCACCTCACCTGTGGCCAGAGGGGATTTGAAAATTACTGCCAGGGCCCCTGATATCTCTTCCCTTGCCTCCCTCAATAGCCTGGGATACATCTCATCCAGGCCTGTGGATTTATCCACTTTTAAGTCCGCTAAACCCGCTAGTACCTCCTCTCTCCCATTGTTAATTTCCTCTAATATTTCACAGTCCTCCATCCTAATGTCTATATCTGTGTTGTCCTTTTCCATTGTGAAGACCAACGCAAAGTATTCATTGAGGACTGTACCCACATCTTCCGGATCCACACAGATTACATCTATGGTCCCTAATTGGCCCCACTCTTTCCCGAGTTATTCTCTGGCTCTTTATATATTTAAAAAAACCCCTTTAGGTTTTCCTTTATTCTACCCACCAATGCTTTCTCATGCACTCTCTTAGCTTTCCTAATTATTTTTTAAGTTCCTCTCTGCACTTTTTATACTCCTCTGGAGACTCTGCCATATTGAGCCCTTGGTATCTGCCATAAGCTTCTCTTTTTTTCTTAATCTGAACCTTTATGTCCCTTGAAATCCAGGATTCTCTGGACTTGGTCCCCCCCTTTGTCTTTACGGGAACATTTTTGCCCTGTACTCTCACTGTTTCCTCTTTGAAGACCCCCCACTGCTCTGACACAGTTTTATCTGCAAGTAGCTGCTCCCAGTCCACTTGGGCCAAATCGTATCTCATCTCAGTAAAATTAGTCTTTCCCCAGTTGAGAACTTGTATTCCCGGCCCAACCTTATCCTTTTCCATAACTATCCTAAATTTAACTGAGTTATGGTCACTATCTCCAAAATGCTCCCCTACTGGCCTTCCACCTGCCTGGGCTCAATTCCAAATATTAGGCCCAGAACTGCCCCCTCACTTGTTGGGCTTTCTACGTACTGACTAAAAAGGTTCTCCTGGATGCAACTTAAGAATTTTACTCCTTCCCTACCTTGCACACTAAAACTATCTCAGTCAACATTTGGGTAATTAAAATCCCCGACTATTACTGCCTTTTTATTCTTACATTTATCTGAAATTTGATTATATATTTGATCCTCTATCTCTCCCTGACTGTTTGGGGGCCTATAGTACACACCCAACAGTGTGTTTGCCCCATTTGTGTTTTTAATTCTACCCATGTGGCCTCATTTGATGATCCTTCCAGAATATCATCCCTCCTCACTGCTATAATTGATCCCTTGATCAACATTGTGATCCCTCTTCCTCTTCTATCCCCATCTCTATCTCGTCTGAATATCCTATAACCAGGAATGTTGAGCTGCCAATCCTGCTCTTTTAGCCAAGTCTTGGCCATAGCTATGATATCATCCTCCCAGATGCCTATCTGTGCCCTTAGCTCGTCTGTCTTATTCCTCAGGCTCCTTACATTAAAATATATTCCATTTAGCTTTGCTAAACTCACTTCTTTCTTCTCCAGCCTATGTTTCTCTGCCTTCCAGACTCACTCACTAGTGTTTTAACTTCTAATTCCATCTCAGCTTCTCTCCCCTCTGAGCTACTTTTCAGGTTCCCATCCCCCTGACAATTTAGTTTAAATCCACCCCAGCAGCATTAGCAAACCACCCCGCGAGGATATTGGTCCCATTCCTGTTCAGGTGTAACCCGTCAAACTTGTACAGGTCCCACCTCCCCCAGAAACACTCCCAATGCCCCAGGAATCTAAAGCCCTCCCTCCTGCACCAGCTCTCCAGCAACACATTGATCTACTCTATCCTTCTGTTCCTATACTCACCACCGCCTGGCACCAGGAGTAATCCGAAGATTACTACCTTTGAAGTCCTGATTTTCAATTTCCGACTGAACTCCCTAGAGTCTGCTTGCAGGACCTCGTTTCTCTTTCTTCCAATGTCATTGGTTCCAACATGGACCATGACCTCTGACTGTTCACCCTCCCCATTCAGAATGACCTGCAGCCGCTCTGTGACATTCTTGACTCTGGTAGCCGGGAGGCAACATACCATCCTGGAGTCAGGTCTACGGCTGCAGAAGCGCCTGTCTGCATCCCTCACTAATGAATCCCCTACCACTATTTCCCTTCCACACTTCTTCCTCTCCCCTGAGCAGCTGGACCACCCACAGTGCCAGGGCCTTGGCTCTGGTTGGCCTCCACAGAGGAACCATCACTCTCGCTGTTTTCCAAGGTCGATAAACGGTTTGTGAGCGACATGCACTCGGGGGATTCCCTCACTACCTGCCTGGTCCCCTTCTCCTGTCTGGCGGTCACCCATTCCCTCTCTGCTTTCACTTCCTTAAGCTGCGGGGTGACCATGTCCTGAAACATGCTATCCACAAACCTCTCAGCCTCGTGAATGCACCGTGGTGCCCCCAACTGTCGCTCAAGCTCCAAAACCCAGAGCTCGAGTTGCTGCAGTCGGAGGCACCTCCTGCGCACATGGTCACCCAGACCACCAGGAGCATCTAGGATTTCCCACATAGCGCAGGATGTGCAAATCACAGGACTGAGCTCCCCAGACATATCTTAACTAAATAGGACATGGACCCTTCTTTTATTTTACCCTTACTCCTACTTGAGTATAGAGTCGATGCTAGATCCTTTAGATAGACTAGGTCCTCTAAGTTATGCTGACTGCCTGTCCCAGGAACCTTCTCTCACACTCTCCTCTACCTGGCTTGTACCTAATCTCACAGCCATAACCTTGAATGCTTATCAAGAGACGTTGCAATCTTGGCAGTGAGGTGGTCAATCTCTTTCACCAAATCATCTCCAGTGGCTTTCTACAAAAAAAGAAAATGCTGGAAAACCTCAACAGGCCTGCAGCGCCTGTGGAGAGAGAAACAGAGTTAACATTTCAAGTGTCTTCTTCAGGTTGGCTTGTGGTCAGTCTCTACCATAAATCTTTTGCCAAATAGATCAGCATGAAAACACATGATTCCAAACACTAAAGCTAATGTTCCCTGCTCAATGTTGGAGTAGTTGGATTGTGTTGCAAACAGAGATTTTGAAGCAAATGCAATCGGTTTGCCTTTTTGTAGTCTGCATGTTCCCAGACCTATCTGTGAAACATCTATCCCCACGAGGACTGTAAAATTGTAATGTCGATGTTTCTGGCAATGACTGTTTCAGAGCTTCGAGAGGTATTGGTCTTGGTGCCTCAGGAATGGCACATCCTTCCTCAACAATCCCCTTAGCGATGAAGATTTTTGAGCACAATTGGGAATGTATGGAGACAAGAAATTAATGAGATCTGAACATCTTTAAAGATCATTCTTACTTTGAGCTGTTGGAAGCCCTTAATATCCTCTATTTGACTTATATCGGGACATCTACCAGCGCTGCAATAAATAGAACCAAAGAAACTGGTGTGTTGCATAGTGATGTCATATTTCAGACAGATGGACACCAATCTCGAATTATGAGCCACTTGCATCAATAAGTGCAGATTATGGTCATGTTCTTTTTTCTATTCTTTCATGGGCTGTGGGCATCACTGGCAAGGTCAGCATTCGTTGCCCATCCTTAATTACCCTTGAACTGAGTGGTTTGCTCAGCCATATCAGAGGGCAGTTAAAAGCAAACAACATTGTTGTGGGTGTGGAGTCCCATATAGGCCAGACCAGGTAAGGACAGCAGATTTCCTTCCCTAAAGGGCATTAATGAACCAGATGGGTTTTTATGACAATCAGTTATAGTTTCATGGTCACCATCACTGAGATTAGCATTTCATTCCAGATTTTATTTATTGAATTTAAATTCCTCCAGCCACCATGGTGGGATTTGAACTCATGTTCACAGGGAATTCACCTGGGCCTCTGAATTAATAGTCCAGTGACGTTGCTACTACGTCACCATCTCCCACAAGAGGTACATTATCTGCGACACAGATGCATCTTGGTACAATTCATATAACGTGGTCCATGTGAGCTTGAAATAGATCCTGGCTAATGAATAGATGTCACTGAAAACAGGATCATCCAAATGGGGTACAAAACGTAGTGAGTTCCCGGGACTTCTCTGTGAGGCGTACTGACCGGTAACCATGTTTGGCATCAAGCTTCAAGAAGAATTTTGCACCTGCAAATCTCAGATTTAACTCTTCGAATGCGGGTATTTTGTAGGGACAACCTTTCAAAGCTGCATTTAAATGTTATGGATTGAGGAATACTCTCAATGATCTGTCTTTCTTTATGACACTTGTGATTGAGCTGCAACAATCTGGGTGCTCTGGTACTCTTCTAATGAATCTGTCTTTCTCCATTTTGTCTAGTTCGACCTTCAATTTGTCTTGTATATGGCGGCTGCACTTACATGGTGGATCAATAGATGGACTTGCATTCTCCTGCAAGTGTAATGCTGCAGCTCCCTTGAAATTGAACATTTTGTCAAAACGTCCTGGATATTTTGATGTTAGATCATGAACTGAGGTGACAGGGGTAGTTTCTGAGGTTGGTTTGCCTTGTGATGTCTGACTGATTCCATGGATTGTCACTAGTGTGAGATCACGACATGCTGGGCCTTTAGTCTCCATGATGTAGAACATCTGTGGCACCCAGGAGGATCGATTGTATTTGCACTCCAGGATTATGGATCCTGAACATGGTCAGCCTGTTCCTACCCCATGGAACTCATTTCTCGTTATCTTGACTCCCTTCTCTCTCCCCTTGTCCAGTCCCTTCCCACCTACATCCGTGATTCCTCTGACACCTTACGTCACATCAACAATTTCCAGTTCCCTGGCCCCAACCGCTTCCTCTTCACCATGGACGTCCAATCCCTCTACACCTCCATCCCCCACCAGGATGGTCTGAGGGCCCTTAGCTTCTTCCTCGAACAGAGGCCCGAACAATCCCCATCCACCACTACTCTCCTCCGTCTGGCTGAACTTGTTCTCACACTGAACAATTTCTCCTTTAACTCCTCTCGCTTCCTCCAAATAAAAGGTTTGGCTATGGGTACCCGCATGGGCCCTTGCTATGCCTGTCTCTTTATGGGGTATGTGGAACATTCCTTTTTCCAGTCCTACTCAGGCCCCCTCCCACAACTCTTTCCCTGGTACATCGATGATTACTTCCGTGCTGCTTCATGCTCTCGTCGGGACCTGGAAAAATTTATTAATTTTGCTTCCAATCTCCACCCCTCCATCATTTTCACATGGTCCATCTATGACATTTCCCTTTCCTTCCTTGACGTCTCTGTCTCAATTTCTGGTGATAGACTGTCCACCAATATCCATTACAAGCCTACCGACTCCCCAGCTACCTCGACTACAGCTCCTCACACCCCGCCTCCTGTAAGGACTCCATCCCATTCTCACAGTTCCTTCACCTCCGCCGCATCTGTTCTGATGATGCTACCTTCAAAAACAGTTCCTCTGACATGTCCTCCTTCTTCCTTAACCAAGGTTTTCCACCCACGGTCGTTGACAGGGCCCCCAACCGTGTCCGGCCCATCTCCTGCGCATCCGCCCTCACGCGTTCTCCTCCTTCCCAGAAACATGATAGGGTCCCCCTTGTCCTCACTTATCACCCCGCCAGCCTCCGCGTTCAAAGGATCATCCTCCGCCATTTCCACCAACTCCAGCATGATGCCACCACCAAACACATCTTCCCTTCACCCCCCCTGGCGGCATTCCGTAGGGATCGTTCCCTCCGGGACACCCTGGTCCACTCCTCCATCACCGCCTACTCCTCAACCCCCACCTATGGCACCTCCCCATGCCCCCGCAAAAGATGCAACACCTGCCCCTTCACTTCCTCTCTCCTCACCGTCCAAGGGACCAAACACTCCTTTCAAGTGAAGCAGCATTTCAATTGCACTTCCCTCAATTTAGTCTACTGCATTCACTGCTCCCAATGTGGTCTCTTCTACATTGAAGAGACCAAACGCAGACAGGGTGACCGCTTTGCGGAACACCTGTGGTCTGTCCGCAAGAAAGACCCAAACCTCCCTGTCGCTTGCCATTTTAACACTCCACCCTGCTCTCTTGCCCACATGTCTGTCCTTGGCTTGTTGCATTGTTCCAGTGAAGCCCAACGCAAACTGGAGGAACAGCACCTCATCTTCCGACTAGGCACTTTACAGCCTTCCGGACTGAACATTGAATTCAACAACTTTAGATCTTGAACTCCCTCCCCCATCCCCACCCTCTTTCCATCTCTTCCCTCTTCCTTTTGTTTTTTCCAATAATTTATATAGATTTTTCTTTTCCCACCTAATTCCATTATTTTAAAACTATACCTTTAATGCCCTGTTAGTCTTTCCACCCCACCCCCACTAAAGCTGTACCTTGAGTGTCCTGCCATCCATTCTTAATTAGCACATTCGTTTAGATAATATCACCACCTTTTACACTCTTTGTTCCTTTTGTCTGTGACATCTTTTGATTATCTGCTCCTATCACTGCTTGCTTGTCCCAACAACCACACCACCCCACCCAACTTCTCTCCCCCCACCCCAGCCCCCACCTTAAACCAGCTTATATTTCACCCCTCTCCTAATATTACTCAGTTCTGTTGAAGGGTCATGAGGACTCGAAACGTCAACTCTTTTCTTCTCCGCCAATGCTGCCAGACCTGCTGAGTTTTTCCAGGTAATTCCGTTTTTGTTTTTGTTTTGAATTAGTGAACTGTTGTATGCTGAACGTTTCACAGGAGTAGGGTTTGCAATGGCCATCCATGTCTGTGGGCACGTGTCTTTTAGAATTCACAGTGATAGTAGGTTGGCACTTGCCCCTGTGTCAATCTTGGCCAATAACGATTAGTTACCAACCCACCTTGGGTAGATCATTTGAATCTTGGAAAGCACTTCAGACGGTGAGACGGTGTCTGTTTTCCATGAGATTAACAGCATGAAACATATGTTCACTGTTCTTCATCTCATTGTGCACATTATCATCACGTTCTGGTTTGTCAATCACCTCATGTATATGTTTCTGACGGTTTACATTCTTATTGATTGAATGGCTGTGTACGGCCTGTTTGGATCAGTGCACAGCTCTTTATAGCTGCATCAGCCTTAGCTCTCGTGCACTGACACTGCCAATGGCCCTTTCTGCCAGATGCTGTGCAGAATTGATGAAAAGCTGAGCATTTCCTTTGTGATGACTGGGAGAGGAGAAGTGCACTGTCTGTCTCTAATTCCACTACTCCATTGGTCACAACATGTATTTAAATGATTGCCCAGCTAGCTATACAGCCAAATATGTGAATTACCTATCAATCTCAGGATGACCTGCTTGTTATAGCACAGCCTATGGTAAATACTGAGTTGTTCAAATTCCAGGGAAACAACTAACACAGCTTGTTTTGCAATTTGTATAAATTTTGAGATGCTGTCTTGAATTCAGTTGTAATAAGACCACCAAATCCTATCGGTTTTTACAAAACTAAATTAAACATTCATTAACAAGAAAAATGATTTACAAGCACATACGTGTGCCTACAAATGACTACTATCATAACTTCTAAATCCCCTAGTTAATCTGACTCCTAGTTACACTTTTGTTAAGACACAGCGATTTTAAAAGACCCAGGCAAAGAAACATGGTGCCCTAAACCAGCCGAAAGTGAGTTTTCTTAACTTCAGTTCTTTGAAAACAGCAGCTTGAGGTGTAAATGCTGAAGGCTTTCCGCACTTGTAAGATCTTAGAATTCCTGCCCTTACACACAGCCTTCTCTCCTTTATACATATTTTCCCCTTTGAATGCAAATTCCCATTGTTTCACTATGGGCTGAACCTTCCGGTTGGCATGTGGGGGCAGGCCCGACACGCTGAGGCATGCAGTGATGCGTGATGATGTTGGGCATGCGTCCCGACGTCATCGCGAGTCATCACGATATTTCGCTCAGCGGGCACATGCCGGAGTCCTGCTGCACACCTGCCGAAATGTCAGCGGCTCTCTTAGGGCCATTAAGAATGTAATTAAACGAGTTAAGAACGCTGCCCATCCAACCGAAAAACCCAAACGGCCTTTGCGTTTTTCAGAAAACCTCATCCACGGCCGGGATGAGGTTTCCTGAAGCTTTTATAAAACCAATAAAATAATTTCCCCACCTTTACAAACATGTCCAACTCGTGTGACACTGTCACATGAGAGGACATGTTTAAATAAATTCTAACATTATTTACTAAAGTTTTTTATTGTCTATTCAGTCTCCCTGAGGCAGCTCCGTGCCTGACGGAGATTGCTACACTCTTTAGTGCACATGCGCGAAAGAGCACAGGCCCGGACTATCCCTCCTCCCTCCGCCCGCACAGGTAGCGCTGAGCGTTACCGGCCACGCATTACACTGCTGGGCCTTTATTGGCCTGCCTGCATAAAAAAGTGGTGCACAGCTGACCGCGGGCGGCAATCGGCTCTGTGCCCACCCCCACCCGCCTCCCACCCCCACCCCACCCCCCAGACCTCCATCCCACCTCCCACCCCCGCCCACCCCCGCCCCCACCCCCACCCCCGCCCCCACCCCCCCACCCCCACCCCTACCCGCCACCCACCCCCACCCCCACCCCCACCCGCCCCCAACCCCTACCCACCCCCCACCCCCGCCCCCACCCGGACCCCCCCCACCCCACCCCCACTCCCACCCCCACCCGCCCCCAACCCCTGCCCTCCCCCCACCCCCGCCCGCCCCCATGACAGTGTCAGTAGGAGTGACCACTGCACAGTTGTGGAGACAAAGTACCATCTTCACATTGAGGATGCCCTGCATCGTGTTGTGTGGCACTACCACTGTGCTAAATGGGATAGATTTCAAACAGATCTAGCAACTCAAGGCTGGGAATCCATGAAATGCTGTGGGCCATCAGCAGCAGAATTGTACTCGAACACAATCTGTAACCTCATGGCCTCACAAAGCTCCCACTCTACCATTACCATCAAACCAGGGGATCAACCCTGGTTAGAATGCAGGAAGTCATGCCAGGAGCAGCACCAGGCATGCCTAAAAATGAGATTTCAACCTGGTGAAGCTATAACACAGGACTACTTGTGTGCCAAACAGCATAAGCAGCAAGTGATAGACAGAGCTAAGCGTTCCCACAACAAACGGATCAAATAAAAGCCCTACAGTCCTTCCACATCCAATCATAAATGTTGCTGGACAATTAAACAACTCACTGGGGGAGGAGGCTCCACAAATATCCCCATCCTCAATGATGGGGGAGCCCAGCACATCAGTACAAAAGATAAGGCTGAAGCATTTGCTACAATCTTCAGCCAGAAATGCCCAGTGGATGATCCATCTCGGCCTCCTCCGGAGATCCCCAGCATCACAGATGCCAGTCTTCAGCCAATTCAATTCACTCCACGTGATATCAAGAACTGGCTGAAGTAACTGGATGAGCCCTGACAATATTCTGGCAATAGCTTTGAAGACTTATGCTCCAGAACTTGCCGCACCCCTAGCCAAGCTGTTCCAGTACAGCTACAACACTGGCATCAACCCGGCTATGTGGGAAATTGCCCGGGAATATCCCGTACACAAAAAGTAGGGCAAATCCAACCCGGCCAATTACTGCCTCATCAGTCTACTCTCCATCATCAGTAAAGAAATGGAAGGGGTCATCAACAGTGCTATCAAGCAGCACTTGCTTAGCAATAACCTGCTCACTGATGCTCAGTTTGAGTTCTGCCAGGGCCACTCAGCTCCTGACCTCATTACAGACTTGCTTCAAGTATGGACAAAAGAGTTGAACTCCCGAGGTGAGGTGAGAGTGACTGCCCTTGACATCAAGGCTGCATTTGACTGAGTGTGGCATCAAGGAGCCCTAGCAAAACTGGGGTCAATGGAATCGGGGGAAAAACTCTCCACTGGTTGGAGTCATACCTAGCACAAAAGAAGATGGTTGTGGTTGTTGGAGGTCAGTCATCTCAGCTCCAGGACATCACTATAGGAGTTCCTTAGGGTAGTGTCCTTGGCCCAACCATCTTCAGCTGCTTCATCAATGATCTTCCTTCCATCATAAGATCAGAAATGGGGATGTTCTCTCAGTGATTGCACAATGTTCAGCACCATTCATGACTCCTCAGATACTGAAGCAGCCCATGTCCAAATGCAGCAAGATCTGGGCAATATCCAGGCTTGGGCTGACATGTGGCAAGTAACATTCGCACCACACAAGTGTCAGGCAATTACCATCTACATTAAGGGAGAATCTAAACATCGCCCCTTGACATTCAATGGCATTACCATCGCTGAGTCCCCCAGTATCAACATCCTGGGAGTTACCATTGACCAGAAACTGAACTGGACTAGCCATATAAATACTGAGGCTACAAGAGCAGGTCAGAGGCTGGGAATCCTGTGGCGAGTAACTCACCTCCTGACTCCCCAAAGCCTGTCCACCATCTACAAGGTACAAGTCAGGAATGGGATGAAATACTCCCCACTTGCCTGGATGAATGCAGCTCCCACAACACTCAAGAAGCTTGACACCATCCAGGACAAAGCAGCCCGTTTGATTGGCACCACATCCACAAACATTCACTCCCTCCACCCCCGACGCACAGTAGCAGCAGTGTGTTTACCATCTACAAGATGCACTGCAGAAACACACCAAGGCTCCTTCGACAGCACCTCCCAAACTCATGACAACTTCCATCTAGAAGGACAAGGGCAGCAGATAGATGGGAACATCACCACCTGGAAGTTCCTCTCCAAATCTCTCACCGTCCTTCACTGTCACTGGGTCAAAATCCTGGAACTCCCTCCCTAACAGCACTGTGGGTGTACCTACACCACATGGACTACAGCGGTTCAAGAAGGCAGCTTGCCTACTTTCCCTTATATGCCATGAGCTAGAATATTGCTCAAAAGTCTGTTGTGTGGCACAGTATCAGAAACCTTTTGAAAATCCATATACACCACATCAACAGTGTTTCCTTTATTAACCTTCTCTGTTACCTTGTCAAAAAACTCCAGCAAGTTAGTTAAACATGATTTTCCCTTAATGAATCCATGCTGCTTCAGACACACCAGAATCAAGAAACCTTTAGCTCTGTACGCTGTTTAAACAGTTTGAATTTGGTTCATAGGTCAGCTGCATCCCAATTCAAACTGGGGAATCTTGTGGACCTTCTGACAATATCCCTTTGACCCTCCTTTTCCTTTATTACCTGGGATCATTGTCCCTGTGGCTGCTTTCACACGCTTTTCCGAAGCTCTGCCCAAGAAGGCGAGATGTGGCACGATCGCAGAGTAATGGTGTCCTTGCTTTTAATTTTTTGTTCAGCAGCTCCCGCAGCCGCTCGTTATAGTCACAACATTCTCTGGGCCGATTTTTAAAACCTTTCCTTGGGTATTTTTTGTTTGACTCCCCCTTGCTCGCTATCGATCCAACCCGCACCCTGATCGCTCTCCCTTCCTGACTGAGCTAACCCGGTGCTGGTCCTCTCGATGGGTTGTCCCACTCATTGAACTGACAGGCTACGCACTGCAATCTCACCACGAGGGAACTGTCTACTCACCAGCTCCTGAGCTTTAGTTTGGCGCTATATCCTCAAAGCTTTTCTTTGCAGTCACACACTGTGTTTTCAAGACTCTCCGATGCTACAAATTAATTGCGATCTGACCAAAATGTTGAGGGTTGTCTCATGCCATGAAGCATGTTCTAAGGCTGGTCACCAAGTTGCACCTGTATTTAATCTTGCTGCCGCCTGCCTGATCACCGCTGATCACCATGTTTTGTGGTTATAATGGTCCAGTACCTTGGCCTTATTAATTGCACAAGACACAAGGTGCCAATCACTCATAAGGGATTGGTAAACATGTTGGGGGCTTCATTATTAAGACTAGACACATGAGAACAGTTATATATAGATATACAGCTTCAAGACATCAGAGCTGTGCGTGTGTGCTCTGCTCAAAGCAAAAGTGAAACTAAGAGTAGATCATGTGACACTTCTCCCTTCTAGTAATGTCATACTGATCGTCCTTACAGGCACATTACAACAAAAGTTATTATTGAATCTGCTTCCACTGCTGTTTCAGGCAGATCGCAACCACTCACTGTGTAAAAAAAAATTCTCCTCCTCTCCCCCTCTGGTTCTCTTACTGATTCTCTTCAATCTGTGTCCCTCTGGTTACCGACTCTCCTGCCACTGGAAACAGTTTCTCCTTATTTACTCTATCCAAACTCTTCCTGATTTAGTTTTGTGGAGAGACTGGAGAAGCCGGGATTGTTCTCCTGAGGGCAGAGAAGTTTAAACAGAGAGTTAATAGAGGTGTTCAAAACCATGAACCGTTTTCATTATCATTATAATTACTGTATCAATAATATAATTATAATTATTATAAAATGATCCTGTAACCGGGCTAATAGATTACTCCCAACTCCCTGAGCCCTTATCTCGAACAACAACCTTCCGTCTGTGACCTTATCGAAGGCTTTTTGAGAATCCAAATCCACCAAATCCACCGGTTCCCCTTTCTCCATCTCGCTTGTTACAACCTCAAAAATCTCAAATAGATTTGACAAATATAATTTTCATTTCATAAAACCATGCTGTCTCTGCCTAATCAGATTATGATTAAGAAACATAAACTATGGTTGAATTGTGACTCTCGGAGGGAGGGACATGTGCAGAAATTGAAGTCGAGATCTATTAACTGAACGAGTCTCAGAAATGTCAAGTGTCCCTCAGAGAAAATGGTTAATGATCCATTTCATTCACAAGTGTCTCCTTATTCAGCGAGGACAAGCAGCTGGTAGAGTTTCTCAGAGAGAGTAAGAAGGTGTGAATGAAAGAGAAATGGAGGGTGATCAAAGATAGAGTGAAGGAAGAGGCTTCAAAGGATGAGTTTGGAAAGTGCTGCGAGTGTCTGGGATGTGGGAGGATGCGATTGTTTTATTCCAGGAAGGGTGAGTAACCGACCTCTCAATTACTGTCGTCCATTCTGTGAGGTCTCACACTCCAGCACATGGAGATCCCAGCCCCTAAAGCTCTGTGTCTGTTCTTTCAGGATCATTGTCAGGGGAAAAGGCCTGAGAGAGAAAACAGGGTTAAGATTGTCAACTGTGGAGAGATTTCCCAGCCCTCAGATTCTGATGGGGAGGGAAAATGGAACAGGGCTGGAAATAGGATTTCCAGTAGATACCTCCAGTGGAAGAGCTAGCACCGGGGCAGGAAGAATGGGCTGAATGGCCTCCTTCTGTACTGTGATTCTATAATGGAGCTGATGAGACATCAGTGCCAGAATCGATTGGAATGATTGGGATTGAGCTCAGGATTTGGGGAGCGGTGTTGTGACCATCACAGGAATTTATGTGGGTTCAGGAGTTTAATTCCAGTATTGTTCTAATGAAAGAAAGACCTTGCATTTCTATAACACCTTTCACCACCTCAGGATGTCCCAAAGTACATTCCAGCCAATGAAGTATTTGTGAAGTGTACTCACTGCTGTAATGTAGGAAACACAGCAGCCAATTTGCACACAGCAAGATCCCACAAACAGCAATGTGATCATGAGCAGATAATCGTATTTGGTGACGTTGATTGAGGGATAAATATTTTCCAGGACAGTGGGGAGAATTCCCTGATCCTCTTTGGGATAGTGTCCTGGGATCTTTTACAACAGCTGGGAGGACAGGCTGGCACAACTGATACTGGGCTACATTATCTCCTAAACTGGACACTGAATGGTATTAAATCCAGTCCAGCAGCTCCACACAGATGGGGAATATTTAACTCCGTCACTGTTTCACAGAGTGTTTCTAAAGAGAGGGCTAGCTGCAATCTGAAGGGCAGAAAGGCCTCAGTGTGCAGCGGGAATGTTCGAGTTTCCTGAGACAGGAACAGAGCACTGAGCTTTGAGAGAACCTGTCAGAATGGATTAAACTCAGCAGTCGGTGAGTCGGTGACTGAGACAACACAGAGACTGAAATCCATCAGAATCTCTACTGACTGAAGGCAATGGGTGTTGGAGAAACTCGAGAAATATATGAGGGAGAAAGGAATAGAGGGATATGGGGATAGGGTGAGATGAAGAGGAGGTGGCAGGAGGTTTGTGTGGAGCATGAACACCAGCACAGACCAGATGGGCCGAATGTCCTGTTTCTGTGCTGGACATTCTGGGTAATGTGTCATACAGGGAAAAGCTATTGTTTGAATTCCTAAGGCATCTTTATCTCATAGATTTTATTTCCTGTCTCACTCCTTTCCCTCAATCAGAAACACCAATCAGAAGTTTGGGACAATATCTATTTCTGAAGCTTCTTGACTGAAGCCTTTCTCTCTTTCTCTTTGTCTCATTTGTTCAATAGTTTCACAGACTCAAAGACTGATGAAGATGTAACACAATCCACAATAAAACATCCCCCGAGACAGTTTATAAAAATTCATTCTCAGGATGAGGGTATTACTGACAAGGCCGGCGTTTATTGCCCATCCCTAATTACCCCGTGAAGGTGCTGCTGAGCTGCTTTCTGGAACCCCCTGGTACAAGGTTTTATACAACTGAGTGTTTCACTGGATCCCTCAGGGGGCAGTTAATGGTCAACCAGGTTCTGTGGATTATTAACACAGTAACAGAGCCACTGCATTGACACCAAATCTCTCCCCAACATCCGTGTTGAGGGGCAGCGTCTCCTCAGGAGTCAATATTACTCCCAGTGATTACAAACACTCAAAGAGTGTCCTCGTGTTTGTTCCATTCTGAACCTCTGTTTATCTGTTGAAGTTGTAGTGATTTAAGATTCCTTTTCACAATCTGACCACAATGTCTAAACTTGGGGCTTTTTGCTGCTTTTTATCAGCCTGTTTATTCCTCCCTCTTCATTTCTGTTCTGATCGGGTTCCATCAGGAAATCTCTCTCTTCAATGACGGCTGTTTTCAAGGTTATTTCTGAGGCAGTTCATGGAAAATTCATGTTCTGACCATTCTTCAAACAGTGAGGAGATTAAACATCACCCCCTGGGCTTTGTGTCTCACTCGACAGTTTGTTTCTCAGCTGAAGGCAACGAGGAAATAAAAATGATCCCGAGATGCGAGGAGGGGAAAGTCACCCTGGCCTGGACTAATTCCCAGGCAAGATGTGAGGGGAATGTGGGTGAATTGGGAACATTCCCTAAGGGTTGAAGGGACTGTGGATTCATATCTCCATCTCCAGGAAATCCTGTGTGGCCGACAATTTCATCAGCTCAGAGTCTGCTCCCCTCCTCTCGGAGTGAAAAGGTTTATATTTCGCATTTCCCACAACCCACGGGATTGTAGAATGAATACACCCTCCCCATTGCCACCTCCCCATTGCCCCCTCCCTCCTCTCCCCTCAGTGTAAATACATTTTTGTGTGTTGAGTTTCACAGTTGATCACACTCTGTAGTTAATTCCTCAGAGATATAATTAAGCTGCTGTTTAACATGATAATCTAGAATATTATCCCCTAAAGCATCACCATAACATCATTGCCCCTCAGTAATAACTTACCCTGCTACACTCCCTCCTCCCTAACACCCCCTCCCCTCTCCCTCATCTCCACTCCTCCCCTAACACCCTCTCAATCCAAACCTCCCCTCACCACCTCCCATCCCCTACTCTCCCACCTCCTCCCTTGTCCTTGCTTTACCCCCTCAAACCTCCCCATCCACACCCTCTCCCCTCCCCCATTTCCCCCTCCCCTCCCGCTCCTTTCCCCTCCCCCATCCCTCTCACTTCCCTGTCCCCCTTCTCTTCCCCCTCCCCTCCTCCCTCTGAATTGTTTCTCACTCAGAGGGACTCCCCCAGGAAGTGGACTGATTGGATGGGGATTTATCAGTTGTTAATTCTCCAGCTATCGAGGTTGTGATGAAGTGATATTGCTGGAGATATCTGGAAAATGTCAAGTGGAACCTTGACTCCATATTCCATCTGACAGTGCGATCGATGGACTGAACTCTCTCCCTCGGTGTAATTACAATTCACTCCTCAAATCTCCAGCTCTTGTCAAACTCTCACATCCTAATGATGACATTCTTTCTATTTGTCTCCCTGTACAAACCCTCCAATCAAAAGCCTCAAAAACTCGTTGTTTCAAAGAGGAATCTGAGGACTTTCACCCTCAAGATTCCCGCTTTTCAACAAATGTTTTTGTTTCATGTAGAATATCAGCAACAACACCTTGCATTTATGTAGCACCTTTAATGTCCCAAGGTGCTTTGCAGGAGCGCTATTGGGTAAAATCTGACACTGAGCTACATAAGGAGATTTTAGAACAGGTGGTGAAAGCTTGCTTGAAGAGACAGGTTTTAAGGAGCATCTTAAAGGAGGAGAGAGAGGTAGAGAGAGGCTTGATGGGCTGAATGGCCTCTTTCTGTGCTGTAAGATTCTCTGATTCTGGGCTGATGGTGCCATTGGTATTCATTTACTTTGTTTTTTTTAAATTTGTTTGTGGGATGTGGGCATTACCAGCTGGGCCGGCATTTATTGCCCATTCCTAATTGCCCTTGACAACTGAATGGTTTGTTAGGCCATTGCAGAGTCGACCACATTATTGTGGGTCTGAAGTCACATGTAGGCCAAGGTAAGGATTTCCTCCCCTAAAGGGCATTAGTGAACCAGGTGGGTTTTTGCAACAACGGTTTCATGGTCATTGTTAGACTTTTAATTTCAGATTTTTCATTGAATTCAAATTTCACCATTTGCCTGGTTCCCAAAGCATTACCCTGGGTATCTGGAGGACTAGCCCAGTGATAATACCACTACCCAGTGAATATACCCACATAAATAAAAGGCTGCAGCAAATCTATCTCCCTGTGTTGTTTAATGATGGGAGGAGTGCGCGGCTGATCGAGCCCCACCACTCTGCAGCTCACACCGTTCGTGTAAATCTTTAATTCACTCACCAAAACGGCCAATTATTTCCCTTCGCTGCTGTTAGATCCAAAATAAAATAGCCTTTAACCAGGCCTCCTTCAATAAACTCAGAGCGATTGATTTATTATGAAACCAAACCCTTTTTTTTCAAAACAAATTGCAGGAAATGGTTAACACACAATCTGTAATCTGGAAATGTAACTTTCCATTCCTTTTAAAATTCCCCAGCGCACACACACACAGATACAGATACAAACATTCACATACACAAACAAAAGGCAAACAAATTGGGCCTCTGCAGAGATGGGCTTTGGAGGATAGACTTGATTAAAAAAATAAGGATAAAGTTTGCAACGTTTTCATGCTGCCGATCTGGAGTTCCCTCGTGAGCAGATGAGCCGCTGGTCCAAGCAGATGTCTGGAGGTTGGCATCAATGGAGCTTGGGTGTGGAGGACAATAGAGCCGGATCAATCCCTCTTGTCTCAGCCTCTTTGGTTTCCAAATGCAGACAAGCTCCGCTGCGGTGTGGATTCCTCACTGGATACTGATAACCACACTGCTTCAGGCAAGGCAAGGAGGGTGAGAGTTGAGCACCTTACCCCTTCTCCGATTATTCCCAACTGAGTTCAAAAAAACAAGTTCAAAACCTAAAGCTCATCTTCGTCAGGTGAATTCCAGTAAATCACCAGGGCCTTTGCCTTTAAAACAGTTTTTTTTCAGCCATTAAAGAGATGACTGAATTAAGCAAATAGCTCTCCTTGTCCAGTACTATGCTGGTCAGGTGATTTCTTGGAAAACGAATGCTTGCTCCCAGCCCAAGGTGAACTTATGACCTTTAAAAAAATCCGTGTGTCCAAATAATGCACCGTGCTTCCAAATTTTAAAATAACAATATATTTCTTGAAGATATGAAGATTAAGCTCACTGTGTCACCACAGAGCTGTGGTAGACGGAGCGTCTGGTGTGGAGATTCCAAGGCCCATCGTGTCTGAAAAGAGTGAGTTTGAAAAGAGAAGATGAGATAAAACAGGAAGGGGGTGATTCTCTGTTTGAGATTCCAAAGCCTGAAGATGGTAGGATGACACCGACCAGTGTTTCTGTGATATCTGGGGTGTCCTTGACTGACAGTCAGTGTCCCTATCGAATGCCTAATGTCTGTCTCTGTGACCCTCCCGGTTATTAGTTATCACAGAGTGTGTGAGTCCTCAGGAATCATTTTCACAAAGTCCAGTTGGCCCCAGTCGCTGTGTTTCTATTAAATCTCAATGAGATTCGATTTACACCAGCGGAATCTCCATTGAACCTCTTCACCTGTCACTGAACACTTTCTGTTCTGTGACCCTCCCTCCCCCGCTTCCCGAGGGAATCAAACCCGGCCGATTGGAAAAGAGAAACAAGTTGGTGCCTGTGAGGAAAGATTATCCTTTGGTTCATAGAGTCATTGAATTATACAATAGTCCAGCACAGGGGGGAGGCCATTCAGCCCATCGAGTCTGTGCTATCCCTTTCAAAGAGCAATCCAATTAGTTTCATTCCCCCAATTCCCTGTTATTTTCACCCCTTCAAGTATTTCTCCAATTCCCTTATAAAGGTTACTATTGAATCTGAATCCATCGTCCTATCAGACAGTGCATTCCAGATCCTAACCACTTATTGGGTGAGAAAGTTTTTGTTATGTTGTCTCCGGCTGTCTTACCAATCAGCTTAAAACTGTGTCCTCTAATAATCAACCCTTCAGCCAATGGAAACAGTTACTCTTTTGTTATTCAATCTATAATTGAGGGATGATTACCGGCCAGGACACCAAGGATAACTCCCCTTCTCTTGGCCGAAATAACATAATGGAACGAATTACATCCACCAGAAAGGGCAGACAGAGCCTCTGTTTAACATCCCATCTGAAAGGCAGCATCTCTGACAGTGCTGCACATCCTCAGCACTTCACTGGAGCGTCAGCCTTGACATTTATGCTCAAGTCCTGGAGTGGGACTTGAACCTGGAACTTTCTGACCCACAGGCCAGAAAGCCACCCACAGAGTCACAGCTGACACTCTAGCCCAGCTCCTCCAGCCGATCCATGTCCTGCTGTTCCCTTAGACACGGAAACATTCCCGTAAATCCCCACTGCTCCCTCTCCAATTCATTTCCTTCCTCAAAGTGCGGTGACCAGAATCGAACCCAATCCTCCAGCTGGGATTTCACTCGGGTTTTATAAAGGTTTCACATAACTTCCTCCATTTTGTGCTCTATGGGTGGGGTTTTCCCAGATTTGCACAAAGTCCGATAGAGGGCGGGAACAAGTGCGTTTTACATGCCGGCCGCAATGGCGGTTTTTGGCGCTGTATCCTTCTGTTCCCAGCACGTCTCACCTCATCCAATATGCTTTTGTGGGGACCAGGCCAGATCGCTGGCAGATGGGCTCAGATTGCCCGACAAACTGTGAATTCAGCACTTTGGCCCTCTGGGCACCGCATTTAAAGCTCACCAGAGCTCAGCCGACTTCATGTCTACAGACCAGGACTGCTCCAAGTGACAGGCGGGCCCTGAAGCAAAGAAGACGACAGCCCCCAAAGCCTCCAAGGCACCTGCTGGACACAGTGGAAGGCCACCACCATGTCCTCTACCCCTGCTCTGGCCACAGGAGTCACCAATCCAGCCTGGGAGATGGAGGCAGTGGTGGTCAGCACCACAGGAGCACAGAGGAGGTCAGCCATCCAGTGCAGGAAGAGGATGAATGTTCTTATCCGTTCCGTCAGGGTAAGTCAACCACCTCATCACTCACAACTCACACACTCATCACACACCCACAGGGATCTCACATCTCAAGGGACAACACCACTAACCCTCACACACACCCTCACATCTCCATCAGTCTCATATCCCCTGGAGCTCACATCCACATCCTGTCCATGGCTCCGCTCACCACACAAACATTCCACACAGGGCCATGTGTCCTCCTCACACTCTCTCCATCTGTTTTCATGCAGGAGAAGCTGGCTCAGAGCAGCAGGGAGAGGTTTCAGACCAGGGGTGCAGTGGCCACATTAGGCCCCTCACTCACTTTGAGAAGCGGCCATCGCGCTGACTGGTGAGGACGTGGACCCTGCCTGCGGCGATGAGGGGATCGGTAGTGAACACCCTCTCGAGGATCCTGCACCACATCATCTCTCTCTTAACACAAATGTGAGCCCTCTCCCTCCTGTTTTTGACTCTGCTGCCATGAACTCATTATCCCTGCTTTGGTTCACAGGGAGTTCTGCAAAGTGACCGACACCCTCAGCCAGTCCAGTCCCTCAGCTCCATCCAGGTCCTCACCTCCGCTTAATTCCATTGAAGAGCTGGAAATAAGCAGCCTGGAAGACCCATCACAGCGCTTACCCACACCGTATACCAGCGCAGAGACACACACCTCGGTGGGACCTAGATCCAGAGCAGGCTCGGGTTCACAATCTGGTGGTCACCGCACGGACACGTGTCCACAGCAGGAGGAGGCAGGTTCAGCCGAGCTCCCCCGGCACTCAGAAGACTATGGGGGAAGAGGCATCAGTGAGGTCCGAGTCAGATGATGAGCCTTTGGATTCGGTCTTCCAGAAGGTGGGGGAACTTCATGCAGAGCTGCTGTAAGCCTTTAACAGAGTGACTCCTGAGTCAGAGATGGTCAACACCCCTTTGTCCTTTTGTCTATGACATCTTTGGCAATCTCTTCTTTGCCTCCACCTATCACTGGCCCCCTATCCACCTCTACCTGTCCCACCCCCCCTCTACCAGCTTATATTTCACCTCATTTCTCTATTTCCTCAGTTCTGTTGAAGAGTCATTCGGACTCGAAACGTTAACTGTGTTCCTCTCCGCAGATGCTGTCAGACCTGCTGAGTTTTTCCAGCTATTTTTGTTTTTCTTTCAGATTTCCAGCATCCGCAATATTTTGCTTTTATCTAACTGAGGTTAAACTGACTGGTCTGTAACTGCAGGGTGGATCTTTACAATCTTTTTTGAACAAGGGTGTAATGTTCGCAATTCTCCAGTCCTCAGGTACCTCCCCTGAATCCAGGGAACATTGAAAGATTATTGCCAGTGCCTCTGCAATTTCCACTCTCACTTCCTTCAATATTCTTGGATGCATCTCATCCAGTCCCGGTGCCTTTTCAACTTTAATAACCGACAGCTGATCCAACACCTTCTCCTTATCAATTTTAAACCCTTCTAGTGACTGAGTTTCCTCCTCTGTCACCATGGCCTGGGCAGCATCTGCCTCATAGGTAAAGACAGATGCAAAATATTCGTTTAACACCTCAGCCAAGCCTCTTGCCTCTGTGTGTAAATCTATGTGTGAGCGATGTGGAGGATGTTAAGAGGTTTCAAGGAGATTTAAACAGATTGAGTGAGTGGCAAATACACGGTAGATGCATGTGCAAGTATAAGCAGGGATAAGTGTGAAGTTATCCACTTCAGTATGAAAATCAGGATGGCAGAGTATTATTTAAATGGTGATAGATTGGGAAATGTTGATGTACAAAGGGACCTGGGTGTCCTTGTACACCAATCACTGAAAGCAAGCATGCAGGTGCAGCAAGCAGTTAAGAAGGCAAATGGTATGTTGGCCTTCATTGCGAGAGGACTTGAGTACAGGAGCAAGGATGTCTTACTGCAGCTGTACAGGGCCTTGGTGAGACCACACCTGGAGTATCATGTGCAATTTTGGTCTCCTTACCTAAGAAAGGATATAGTTGCCATAGAGGGAGTGCAGCGAAGGTTCATCAGACTGATTCCTGGGATGACAGGATTGTCGGATGAGGAGAGATTGGGCTGACTAGGCCTCATTGAAACATATAAAATTCTGACAGGGATGGACAGACTGGATGCAGGGATGATGTTTTCTCTGGTTGGGGGTCTAGAACAAGGGGTCACAGACTCAGGATACAGATTAGGCCATTTAGGTCTGAGATGAGGAGAAACTTCTTCACTCAGAGGGTGGTGAACCTGTGGAATTCTCTACCACAGAGGCTCTGGAGGCCGGGTCACTGAATATATTTAAGAAGGAAATAGATAGATTTCTGGACTCTAAAGGTGGCAAGGAATATGGGGAGAGAGAGTGGGAGTATGGTGTTGAGATAGAGAATCAGCCATGATCACATTGAATGGCAGAGCAGGCTCGAAGGGCTGAATGGCCTAATCCTGCTCCTATTCTCTGTGCCCCTATTCGCTTTCACTGAATAATGTGTCATGGTGTCTTTCAGCTTCATGTACAGGCTTCATGAGTACCCCCCCGCACCCTCTCACCCCCACCCCTCAACTACCCATCAGCTGCACACAGCCTGACCCTGAGTGTATCTGGAGGGAGGAGTGTGTGTGTGTCAGGGCCTTTCGGAGCCTCGTACCAGCCTCTCCCACACACACGGATCCTTCCTCCCTCACACTCACCTCACTGCCCCGAGCATTTCCAATGCTGCTGCTGGGGTTCTCTGTCCATCTGAGCCGACCTGTCTCTCCGCCCACCCCCTGACCTCACTCCCATAAAGCACTGATCTCACCCACCAGGACTCGCCATTCACTTTCGATTTAGACAGCAGGGTGGTGATTCAGGTTTTTATTCGTTCTTCTGTCTGTTCCCCTCTCCCAGTCGCCCATTTCCTCTCCCTCATCACTGTCGAATCCCCGTCCTCACCTTCCACCTCCCCTCTGTGACCTACCAACCCCAACCCTTGTCTTTCCAGGATGTCCAGGTGAACGTGTACATTCTCCACCTTCCCGAGAATCCCATCCCCCATCCACACTGACCCCCCCCGACCTCCCCCTCCCCACCCCCAGGATCCGTGTCTCCCTCCGAGTCCCCACTAACCACCCTCGCCGCCCTTTTTAACGCCACCGGCCACCTCAGTCCCCTACCCTTCCAGATCACTCTGCCCTATCTCATCAGATCCATCCCCTCCTACATGCTCAGACTCAGTTTGCCCTCCAGGAGGCAGTCATGTCCTCCACAGACCCCTCCCTTGCACAATCACCTGGACATCGCCCCCTCACTTACTCCCTCCTCCACCCTTACTCCCTCCTCTCCTGGACTCCTTCCTCCCCCTAGATTCCTTCTCCCCATAAAACCCTTCCCCTCCTCTGAACTTCTTCCCTTACACCTTCTTCCCCCTTACACCATTGCCTCATTCTCCCCGTTACACTCCCATCCCCCCGAACTCACTCCCACCCCACCCCCAACCTCACCCACTAACACCTTTGTTTTGCCCCTCCCAACCTCACACCGCCAATGACCCCTTTGTTCTCCCCCACCGAACCTCACCCCCCACCCCCCGCCCCCCAACCGGTACATCTTCCTCACCCAGTCACACTGGGACCTTCCTCTCCCACCCCACAATACACGAATCATCCATAACAGCCAATAGGCGAGACCGTGATGTTCCGGATCAGACCCGAGACATCAGCAGAGACCTCCCACCTTCGGTGAGCTGCTTCATGGTGGAGCCATGGCCATGAGGGTCCACCCAGCAGGCGATGCAGATGTTCCTCCAGGGTCCGGTAGCTGTCGGGCTCCAGCATCTTCTGCTCCTCGGATGTCCGCGATGTGACCAAGGCCCTGACGGTGAGTCCCGGTTTCCTCATGTCACACGTGTCCAGACCTGTCCTGGGCAGGCGTGTTTTCCCAACAATGTGTTCGGTAAATTTGAGGTTGGTGGATGATTCCGGTGAACAGGCGAGATGCTGAGGTTCCCGATGTCGGGCAGTGGGGTTGGAGGCCGCCATTGACGGGCGGAGTGGACGGCGGCAAACGGGTTTCACCACAGCGTAAAACTGATATTTCACCTTCTCACCATATTGTCCACTCACACCCACCACTCACACCCGTCACTCACACCCACCACTCACACCCACCAACAACACCCACCACACACACCCACCACTCACACCCACCAATCACACCCGCCACACACACCCGCCACACACACCCGCCACTCACACCCACCACTCACATCCGCCACTCACACCCGCCACTCACACCCGCCACTCACACCCGCCATTCACACCCGCCAACAACACACGCCACCAACACACGCCACTCACACCCACCAATCACACCCGCCACTCACACCCGCCACTCACACCCGCCACACACACCCGCCACTCACACCCGCCACTCACACCCGCCACTCACACCCGCCACTCACATTCGCCACTCACACCCACCACTGAAACCCACCACTCACACCCACCACTCACACCCGCCACTCACACCCGCCATTCACACCCACCACTCACACCCGCCACTCACACCCGCCAACAACACCCACCACACACACCCACGACTCACACCCGCCACTCACACCCACCACTCACACCCGCCACTCACACCCGCCATTCACACCCACCACTCACACCCGCCACTCACACCCGCCAACAACACCCACCACACACACCCACGACTCACACCCGCCACTCACACCCACCACTCACACCCGCCAATCACACCCGCCACTCACACCCGCCACTCACACCCGCCACTCACACCCGCCACTCACAACGGCCACTCACACCCGCCACTCACACCCGCCACTCACACCCACCACTCACACCCGCCACTCACACCCACCACTCACACCCGCCACTCACACCCGCCACTCACACCCACCACTCACACCCGCCAACAACACCCGCCAACAACACACACCTCTCACACCCGCCACTCACACCCGCCACTCACACCCGCCACTCACACCCGCCACTCACACCCGCCACTCACACCCGCAATGAAGCTGCTGCCAATGTGGGCAGGAAATTCCAGTCTAAGCCGTTATTTTCAAATCCAAACATGCCAAAAGATTCATTAACCCGCTTTGTTTACCTTTCCAGCATCTTCAATGATTTCTACACAAACACCCATGGGTATATCTGGTATTGTAATACTGAAAATTCATTCAATGATTTAAACTCATTGTTTGCTTTGTTTCCAAGTTTTGTGTTGTCAGCAGATATTAAACTGCTGCAGACACAGAGGGTCAGTACTGAGGGAGTGCTGCACTGTCAGAGGGTCAGTACTGAGGGAGTGCTGCACTGTCAGAGGGTCAGTACTGAGGGAGTGCTGCACTGTCAGAGGGTCAGCACTGAGGGAGTGCTGCACTGTCAGAGGGTCAGCACTGAGGGAGTGCTGCACTGTCAGAGGGTCAGCACTGAGGGAGTGCTGCACTGTCAGAGGGTCAGTACTGAGGGAATGCTGCACTGTCAGAGGGTCAGTACTGAGGGGGTGCTGCACTGTCAGAGGGTCAGCACTGAGGGAGTGCTGCACTGTCAGAGGGTCAGCACTGAGGGAGTGCTGCACTGTCAGAGGGTCAGTACTGAGGGAGTGCTGCACTGTCAGAGGGTCAGTACTGAGGGAGTGCTGCACTGTCAGAGGGTCAGTACTGAGGGAGTGCTGCACTGTCAGAGGGTCAGTACTGAGGGGGTGCTGCACTGTCAGAGGGTCAGCACTGAGGGAGTGCTGCACTGTCAGAGGGTCAGTACTGAGGGAGTACTGCACTGTCAGAGGGTCAGTACTGAGGGAGTACTGCACTGTCAGAGGGTCAGTACTGAGGGAATGCTGCACTGTCAGAGGGTCAGTGCTGAGGGAGTGCGGCACTGTCAGAGGGTCAGTACTGAGGGAGTGATGCACTGTCAGAGGGTCAGTACTGAGGGAGTGCTGCACTGTCAGAGGGTCAGTAGTGAGGGAGTGCTGCACTGTCAGAGGGTCAGTACTGAGGGAGTGCTGCACTGTCAGAGGGTCAGTACTGAGGGAGTGCTGCACTGTCAGAGGGTCAGTACTGAGGGAATGCTGCACTGTCAGAGGGTCAGTAGTGATGGAGTGCTGCACTGTCAGAGGGTCAGTACTGAGGGAGTGCTGCACTGTCAGAGGGTCAGTACTGAGGGAGTGCTGCACTGTCAGAGGGTCAGTACTGAGGGAGTGCTGCACTGTCAGAGTGTCAGTCCTGAGGGAGTGCTGCACTGTCAGAGGGTCAGTCCTGAGGGAGTGCTGCACTGTCAGAGGGTCAGTGCTGAGGGAGTGCTGCACTGTCAGAGGGTCAATAATGGGGGAGTGCTGCAATGTCAGAGGGTCAGTACTAAGGGAGTGCTGCACTGTCAGAGGGTCAGTACTGAGGGAGTGCTGCACTGTCAGAGGGTCAATAATGAGGGAGTGCTGCACTGTCAGAGGGTCAGTGCTGAGGGAGTGCTGCACTGTCAGAGGGTCAGTACTGAGGGAGTGCTGCACTGTCAGAGGGTCAATAATGAGGGAGTGCTGCACTGTAAGAGGGTCAGTACTGAGGGAGTGCTGAACTGTCAGAAGGTCAGTGCTGAGGGAGTGCTGCAATTTCAGAGAGGCAGTACTGAGGGAGTGCTGCAATTTCAGAGGGACAGTACTGAGGGAGTGCTGCACTGTCAGAGGGTCAGTATTGAGGGAGAGCTGCACTGTCAGAGGGTCAGTACTGAGGGAGTGCTGCACTGTCAGAGTATCAGTACTGAGGGAGTGCTGCACTGTCAGAGTGTCAGTACTGAGGTAGTGCTGCACTGCCTGTAGGAAACTACTGAGGGAGTGCTGCACTGTCAGAGGATCTGTAATGATGGGGGTGCTGCACTGTCAGAGGGTCAGTACTGAGGAAGTGCTGCACTGTCTGTAGGACAGTGCTGAGGGAGTGCTGCACTGTCAGAGGGTCAGTACTGAGGGAATGCTGCACTGTCAGAGGGTCAGTGCTGAGGGAGTGCGGCACTGTCAGAGGGTCAGTACTGAGGGAGTGATGCACTGTCAGAGGGTCAGTACTGAGGGAGTGCTGCACTGTCAGAGGGTCAGTACTGAGGGAGTGCTGCACTGTCAGAGGGTCAGTAGTGAGGGAGTGCTGCACGGTCAGAGGGTCAGTAGTGAGGGAGTGCTGCACTATCAGAGGGTCAGTACTGAGGGAGTGCTGCACTGTCAGAGGGTCAGTACTGAGGGAGTGCTGCACTGTCAGAGGGTCAGTACTGAGGGAATGCTGCACTGTCAGAGGGTCAGTAGTGATGGAGTGCTGCACTGTCAGAGGGTCAGTACTGAGGGAGTGCTGCACTGTCAGAGGGTCAGTACTGAGGGAGTGCTGCACTGTCAGAGGGTCAGTACTGAGGGAGTGCTGCACTGTCAGAGGGTCAGTACTGAGGGAGTGCTGCACTGTCAGAGGGTCAGTACTGAGGGAGTGCTGCATGGTCAGAGGGTCAGTAGTGAAGGAGTGCTGCACTGTCAGAGGGTCAGTACTGAGGGAGTGCTGCACTGTCAGAGGGTCAGTACTGAGGGAGTGCTGCACTGTCAGAGGATCAGTACTGAGGGAGTGCTGCACTGTCAGAGTGTCAGTCCTGAGGGAGTGCTGCACTGTCAGAGGATCAGTACTGAGGGAGTGCTGCACTGTCAGAGCGTCAGTCCTGAGGGAGTGCTGCACTGTCAGAGGGGCAGTACTGAGGGAGTGCTGCACTGTCAGAGGGTCAGTGCTGAGGGAGTGCTGCACTGTCAGAGGGTCAATAATGGGGGAGTGCTGCAATGTCAGAGGGTCAGTACTAAGGGAGTGCTGCACTCTCAGAGGGTCAGTACTGAGGGAGTGCTGCACTGTCAGAGGGTCAATAATGAGGGAGTGCTGCACTGTCAGAGGGTCAGTGCTGAGGGAGTGCTGCACTGTCAGAGGGTCAGTACTGAGGGAGTGCTGCACTGTCAGAGGGTCAATAATGAGGGAGTGCTGCACTGTAAGAGGGTCAGTACTGAGGGAGTGCTGAACTGTCAGAAGGTCAGTGCTGAGGGAGTGCTGCAATTTCAGAGGGGCCGTACTGAGGGAGTGCTGCAATTTCAGAGGGACAGTACTGAGGGAGTGCTGCACTGTCAGAGGGTCAGTATTGAGGGAGAGCTGCACTGTCAGAGGGTCAGTACTGAGGGATTGCTGCACTGTCAGAGTATCAGTACTGAGGGAGTGCTGCACTGTCAGAGTGTCAGTACTGAGGTAGTGCTGCACTGCCTGTAGGAAACTACTGAGGGAGTGCTGCACTGTCAGAGGATCTGTAATGATGGGGGTGCTGCACTGTCAGAGGGTCAGTACTGAGGAAGTGCTGCACTGTCTGTAGGACAGTGCTGAGGGAGTGCTGCACTGTCAGAGGGTCAGTACTGAGGGAATGCTGCACTGTCAGAGGGTCAGTGCTGAGGGAGTGCGGCACTGTCAGAGGGTCAGTACTGAGGGAGTGATGCACTGTCAGAGGGTCAGTACTGAGGGAGTGCTGCACTGTCAGAGGGTCAGTACTGAGGGAGTGCTGCACTGTCAGAGGGTCAGTAGTGAGGGAGTGCTGCACGGTCAGAGGGTCAGTAGTGAGGGAGTGCTGCACTATCAGAGGGTCAGTACTGAGGGAGTGCTGCACTGTCAGAGGGTCAGTACTGAGGGAGTGCTGCACTGTCAGAGGGTCAGTACTGAGGGAATGCTGCACTGTCAGAGGGTCAGTAGTGATGGATTGCTGCACTGTCAGAGGGTCAGTACTGAGGGAGTGCTGCACTGTCAGAGGGTCAGTACTGAGGGAGTGCTGCACTGTCAGAGGGTCAGTACTGAGGGAGTGCTGCACTGTCAGAGGGTCAGTACTGAGGGAGTGCTGCACTGTCAGAGGGTCAGTACTGAGGGAGTGCTGCATGGTCAGAGGGTCAGTAGTGAAGGAGTGCTGCACTGTCAGAGGGTCAGTACTGAGGGAGTGCTGTACTGTCAGAGGGTCAGTACTGAGGGAGTGCTGCACTGTCAGAGGATCAGTACTGAGGGAGTGCTGCACTGTCAGAGTGTCAGTCCTGAGGGAGTGCTGCACTGTCAGAGGATCAGTACTGAGGGAGTGCTGCACTGTCAGAGGGTCAGTACTGAGGGAGTGCTGCACTGTAAGAGGGTCAGTACTGAGGGAGTGCTGCACTGTCAGAGGGTCAATAATGGGGGATTGCTGCACTCTCAGAGGGTCAGTGCTGAGGGAGTGCTGCACTGTCAGAGGGTCAGTACTGAGGGAGTGCTGCACTGTCAGAGGGTCAGTACTGAGGGAGTGCTGCACTGTCAGAGGGTCAGTACTGAGGGAGTGCTGCACTGTCAGAGGGTCAATAATGAGGGAGTGCTGCACTGTCAGAGGGTCAATAATGACGGAGTGCTGCACTGTCAGAGGGTCAATAATGGGGGAGTGCTGCAATGTCAGAGGGTCAGTACTAAGGGAGTGCTGCACTGTCAGAGGGTCAGAAGTGAAGGAGTGCTGCACTGTCAGAGGGTCAGTACTGAGGGAGTGCTGCACTGTCAGAGGGTCAGTACTGAGGGAGTGCTGCACTGTCAGAGGATCAGTACTGAGGGAGAGCTGCACTGTCAGAGTGTCAGTCCTGAGGGAGTGCTGCACTGTCAGAGGATCAGTACTGAGGGAGTGCTGCACTGTCAGAGTGTCAGTCCTGAGGGAGTGCTGCACTGTCAGAGGATCAGTACTGAGGGAGTGCTGCACTGTCAGAGGGTCAGTACTGAGGGAGTGCTGCACTGTAAGAGGGTCAGTACAGAGGGAGTGCTGCACTGTCAGAGGGTCAATAATGGGGGATTGCTGCACTGTCAGAGGGTCAGTGCTGAGGGAATGCTGCACTGTCAGAGGGTCAGTACTGAGGGAGTGCTGCACTGTCAGAGGGTCAGTACTGAGGGAGTGCTGCACTGTCAGAGGGTCAGTACTAAGGGAGTGCTGCACTGTCAGAGGGTCAGTACTGAGGGAGTGCTGCACTGTCAGAGGGTCAATAATGAGGGAGTGCTGCACTGTAAGAGGGTCAGTACTGAGGGAGTGCTGAACTGTCAGAAGGTCAGTGCTGAGGGAGTGCTGCAATTTCAGAGGGGCAGTACTGAGGGAGTGCTGCACTGTCAGAGGGTCAGTACTGAGGGAGTGCTGCACTGTCAGTGGTCAGTACTGAGGGAGTGCTGCAATTTCAGAGGGACAGTACTGAGGGAGTGCTGCACTGTCAGAGGGTCAGTATTGAGGGAGAGCTGCACTGTCAGAGGGTCAGTACTGAGGGAGTGCTGCACTGTCAGAGTATCAGTACTGAGGGAGTGCTGCACTGTCAGAGGGTCAGTACTGAGGGAGTGCTGCACTGTCAGAGTGTCAGTACTGAGGGAGTGCTGCACTGCCTGTAGGAAACTACTGAGGGAGTGCTGCACTGTCAGAGGATCTGTAATGATGGGGGTGCTGCACTGTCAGAGGGTCAGTACTGAGGAAGTGCTGCACTGTCTGTAGGACAGTGCTGAGGGAGTGCTGCACTGTCAGAGGGTCAGTACTGAGGGAGTGCTGCACTGTCGGTGGGTCAGTACTGAGGGAATGCTGCACTGTCATAGGGTCTGTACTGAGGTAGAGCTGCACTGTCAGAGGGTCAGCACGGAGGGAGTGCTGCACTGCCAGACGGTCAGTACAGAAGGTGTGCTGCACAGTCAGAGGGACAGTACTGAGGGGGGCTGCACTGTTAGAGGGTCAGTACTGAGGGAGTGCTGCACTGTCAACTGGTCAGTACTGAGTCCTGAGGGAGTACTGCACTTCATGAGGGTCAGTAACGAGGGAGTGCTGCACAGTCAGAGGGTCTGTACTGAGGGAGTGCTGCCCTGTCAGATGGTCAGCACTTAAGGTGTGCTGCAGTGTCAGAGGGTCTTTACTGAGGTAGTGCTGCACTGTTAGAGAGTCAGT
Organism: Cetorhinus maximus; assembly: GCF_964194155.1. NCBI lineage: Eukaryota > Metazoa > Chordata > Chondrichthyes > Lamniformes > Cetorhinidae > Cetorhinus > Cetorhinus maximus. The sequence continues at coordinate 2,368,234 of NC_135895.1, read as the reverse complement.
ACTGAGAGGGTGCTGCACTGTCAGAGGGTCAGTACTGAGGGAGTGCTGCACTGTCAGAGGGTCAGTACTGAGGGAGTGCTGCACTGTCAGAGGGTGTGTACTGAGGTAGTGCTGCACTGTCAGAGGGTCAGTACTGAGAGGTTGCTGCACTGTCAGAGGGTCAGTACTGAGGGAGTGGTGCACTGTCAGAGGGTCAGTACTGTGGGAGTGCTGCACTGTCAGAGGGTCAGTACTGAGAGGTTGCTGCACTGTCAGAGGGTCAGTACTGAGGGAGTGCTGCACTGTCCAATGATCAGTACTGAACGAGCGCTGCACTGTCAGAGGGTCAGTGCTGAGGGAGTGCTGTGCTGCCAGGTGGTCAGTACCGAGGCTGTGCTGCACTGTAAGAGGTCCCACATTGAGGGAGTGCTGCACTGTCAGAGGGTCAGTACTGAGAGAGTGCTGCACAGTCAGAGGGTCAGTACTGAGGGAGTGCTTCACTGTCAGAGGGTCAGTACAGAAGGAGTGCTGCACTGTCAACTGGTCAGTACTGAGTCCTGAGGGAGTACTGCACTTCATGAGGGTCAGTACTGAGGGAGTGCTGCACTGTTAGAGGGTCAGTAACGAGAGAGTGCTGCACTGTCAGAGGGTCAGTACTGAGGGAGTGCTGCACTGTCAGAGGGTCAGTACTGAGGGAGTGCTGCACTGTCAGAGGGTCAGTACTGAGGAAGTGCTTCACTGTCAACTGGTCAGTACTGAGAGAGTGCTGCACTTTCAAAGGGTCAGTACTGAGGGAGTGCTGCACTGTCAGTGGGTCAGTACTGAGGGAGTGCTCCACTGTCAGAGGGTCAGTACTGAGAGGTTGCTGCACTGTCAGAGGGTCAGTACTGAGGGAGTGCTGCACTGTCAGAGGGTCAGTACTGAGGGAGTGCTGCACTGTCAGAGGGTCAGTACTGAGGGAGTGCTGCACTGTCAGAGGGTCAGTACTGAGAGGTTGCTGCACTGTCAGAGGGTCAGTACTGAGGGAGTGCTGCACTGTCAGAGGGTCAGTACTGAGGGATTGCTGCACTGTCAGAGGGTCAGTACTGTGAGGTTGCTGCACTGTCAGAGGGTCAGTGCTGAGGGAGTGCTGCACTGTCAGAGGGTCAGTACTGAGGGAGTGCTGCACTGTCAGAGGTTCAGTACTAAGGGAGTGCTGCACTGTCAGAGGGTCAGTACTGAGGGAGTGCATCACTGTCAGAGGGTCAGTACTGAGGGAGTGCTGCACTGTAAGAGTTGCAGTAATGATTGAGTGCTGAGCTGTCAGAGGGTCAGTACTGAGGGAGTGCTGCACTGTTAGAGGGTCAGTGCTTTGGGATTGCTGCACTGTCAGAGGGTCAGTACTGAGGGAGTGCATCACTGTCAGAGGGTCAGTACTGAGGGAGTGCTGCACTGTCAGAGGGTCAGTACTGAGGGAGTGCTGCACTGTCAGAGGCTCAGGACTGAGGGAGTGCTGCACTCTCAGAGGGTCAGCGCTGAGGGAGTGCTGCACTGTCAGAGGATCAGTACTGAGGGAGTGCTGCACTGTCAGAGGGTCAGTACTGAGGGAGTGCTGCACTGTCAGAGGATCAGTACTGAGGAAGTGCTGCACTGTCAGAGGGTCAGTACTGAGGGAGTGCTGCACTGTCAGAGGGGCAGTACTGAGGGAGTGCTGCACTGTCAGAGGCTCAGGACTGAGGGAGTGCTGCACTGTCAGAGGGTCAGCGCTGAGGGAGTGCTGCACTGTCAGAGGGTCAGTACTGAGGGAGTGCTGCACTGTCAGAGGGTCAGTACTGAGGGAGTGCTGCACTGTCAGAGGCTCAGGACTGAGGGAGTGCTGCACTTTCAGAGGGTCAGTACTGTGGGAGTGCTGCACTGTCAGAGGGTCAGTGCTGTGTGAGTGCTGCACTGTCAGAGATGCCATCTTTTGGTTGAACTATGAAACTGAATCCCTATCTCGCTCTTTGGGTGGGTGGAAAACAATCTCACAGCCGCCATTGGATGGGGTCCCAGGGAGATTGTTTCCTTTTTAACTTCCTTCATTTCTCTTTCTCATTCTTTTCATTCCTTTTCTCTCATTTTCCTGTCTTTTATTCCTCCTCATCTTCACCTCGACTTTTTCCCTTTTTTCATTCTTCTACTTTTTTATTGACCAACCAGATGAATGGATCAAATCTGCCAATTCCCATTTCTCCAGTAATGTAGGAAATTGTCAGTGAAGTTGTTGCTGCTGTAAATGACAGCAATGTGTGGGAGAAAGCGCTGGAGTCTGTGTTAAACTCACTCCCGCTCATATCCAAACATTGAATCTACCGTTTGAAGAATGCCTCCAAGGCAATTTGGGATGTTTTAAGTGACAGAATAATCTGATTTGCTGCTGTGAAATGTGTCTTTGTCTTATTGAAATTCAGTGATTTGCCGGAAATGATCAGAATGTGGGAATAGTCAGCTGGAGAAATCTTTGTTTAAACTGGGGTGTGAAGTGAGGTGGGGATAATTCACTC